>NC_139606.1:29020662-29620662 GCF_964270895.1 Podarcis filfolensis
AAAAGATGGGTGTGGCTGGCTGGTGAGCCAGAGCTTCCCCCCACTGCCATCAGGCATACATCTTGAGTCCACCCTACGGTGGTCATGGATGGACTGATTTCTCCCATGAATTTGTCTTTTCCTTTCTTGAACCCAGTTTTCCTGGCCTTCTCCAATCCACCACCCTCCAGATGTTTTGGACTACTACTACTATCGCCCCCGACCATTGGCTAGGTTGGCTGGTGCTGATAGGCATTATAGTCCAAAACATCAGGAGGGCACCAGGTTGGAGAAGTTCTACCCTTGTAGCCTTTGGGACCACAATTTCATGGACTGAATGTATCTCATGGCATTCTACTGCTTGGGAGCCAGAGTGGTGTTGATTAGCTTAGGAAGTGGGAAGATCCATGTTCCGATTCCTGCTCAGCCATGAAGTTCATTTTGCACCTATTTCTCAGTCTTGCCTACCTGACCGTGACACAGTCAGATGAGCAGGGTACAAATAAATAATAATAATAATAATAATAATAATAATAATAATAATAATAATTATTATTATTATTATTATTATTATTATTATTATTATGAGAAAATGATGGAGAATTATGAGCTCCTTGGAGGAAAATGTGTGTGGGGGTGGCAGCGGTGGGGATAATATAAAAGAAATAAATTCTGGCCACAAACACTTCCTGGAGGATAGATTTTGTGGAAACCATTTGTAAAGTGCTCTGAAGTTGGCTGAGCTTTTGGAAGGAGAGAGAGGTACAAATGAAAGTATTAGAACGATACAAGGGATTGATTCCCACTTATTGATTATCCGCTATGTTAAAGAGGTGCGTCCTCTTGTCACCCTCAATTTAACCATGATGTCTGCTAATTTCATCAAGTGACTGCGGTTTGTATTATCAGCGATTTTGGAATGGCTGCTTTGTTTTTAATAGTTGTTTTATTCGCTGCTTTATTGATTTCATGTTTGATTGCAATTGTGATTTTTAATCTGCTTTATGTTGCACAGTGCCCAGAAGATGATTGCTGCTGGATGGCAGGTAAAGAGAATGAAGGAATGAATCAAACTGTATTGGGTTTCTTCCCACGTTGTGACTGATACCTGCGTTCCTTTGCGCATACTGTAATGAAGGGGTAGGAGGAAGGTGGCCTGGCATCGTCTGATAGATCTCTGAGCAATTTGCTGTAGAACATCATTGATTCAGTCTCCCGATTTTTTTAACAATAACACCAACAAAAAAGCACCCCCTTTTCTAAATTAGATTGCTGAGATTAAGAAAGCTTGTTTTGCAAGATGATGGGGAGACTAGGAGTGGATTTGTGTGTAACAGGACTAGGAGCTCAAAGAAATTCCTAGAATGACCATGTCTTGAATTTCCTTGAGTAGGAATGGACCTTCTTATTATTGAGTGTGGAGACGTGAAGATGTTCCTCATTGATGACACCTGGGTGGGCTACCCAGAGTCAACATCCACCTTACCACTGGTGATAGTCCCAAGAGACCCTTGTCTCCACCATTGCGCACTACCTGGGGACCTCAGCATTGGACTGAGCTGGCTTAACAATAGGCATGATGTGTATTTTATGTGTATTTTAATGAATTTAATAGAGAGCAAGATTATGAGTCATAGGGGCATGGAGAATGTGTGTATAACCTTAACAGTGCTTAGCTTGGTTTTTGTTTTTTTTGGAGTTGCTATTTGCTTAAAGTTGTATTTATAGATTATAAATACTGTATTGGTTAATCATCTAATATGACTTTTGCTGTAAGTCTGATGTTTAGCTTCTTTTTTAATTAATTATTTTATATGATCTACTACACTCTACTTCTGATGTTCTATTATGCTGTATCAGAATACAGTTGTTTATTGTTTGTAAGCCGCTTTGGGATTCATTGGAATCATAGACTCCTAGAAGGGACCCTGAGAATCATCTAGTCCAAACCCCTGCAATTCAGGAATAGGCAGCTGTCCCAGGGATCGAACCTGCAACCCTGGCGTTATCACCACCATGCTCTAACCAACTGAGCTATCCAGGTGTCAAAAGCATCAGCATAGAAATACAATCAACCATGTGTTCAGAGCTACCCTTTCCCTGGAATGGTACATTGATCCCTACTGTCAGGGAACTGCCACCGGAGCCCAGAGTGGAGGTAACGCTCCCAGACGATGCAGGAGAAGGGACCAGCAGGGGGAGAGAGAAGTTTTCCTCCGGGGAAGGGAATGGGCGTGAAACCAGGAAGTCGGAGGGATGGCTCCAAGACTCTGCCACAGAAACCAGCGGGGAGAGCCCAGGAACCCCGCTGGCGACGCCCACTCTGCGCAGAAGACTTCCACACAGAGAATTTAGGAGGAGACTTGGTGTCAAACAGCTTTTATGCTGGAGGAAGTTTAGGAAACACCCACTAACGGATTCTGCCAGCGACTGACACAGTCACGGAGTTAGTGCTGTGCAGCCAGGGAAAGGTTTAGCCAGTGAACGTTGCCTAAAGCAGCAACCACCCCTTACGCACGAGCAACCCCTAATTCCTTTACACCTACTTACACTACTATTTTGTATATGACATCTGTGGATCTTGGGGTTTTAGGAAAACAACAACAACCAAGAAAGCTGAAATAAATCCAGCAAGGCTGAAGTTTTCCCACTCCTGCCATAATGCATTTGAAGATGCCATTTCTTAAGCATATTTCCCCACCATGAGTAGGCTAGAGAGAAATCACCCCACAGAGTGTATCCACTATATGTGTATGTAGTGCAGTATCCACTATAACTGATGACCTTTCTCATACTTTGAGCTTAATTCATATCACACTTGCCCCAAAAGTTGGCTCCCAAGCACCCACTCCCAATGGAAAACATAATTACACCCAGTGTATTAGGGAAACAAATTGTTCTTGTTTTCACAAAGTACTCAGTGTGCGAAAAGCCATTCTTCCTTGGAGAAAACGACAACCAGCAGCCTCTTGGGCCTGTGATCAGCCTGACATTTATAAGATAGAAAGAGAAAAGCAATTGGGGTTCACACGTTTTGAGTTGCAAGTGATTTATCATTATTTGTTTGCCCGGCAAAGAATTCCAGTTGAAAGGCTCCATTCAGAAGGCAAGCCAACAGCAAATGGTGAATTCATGCTGGAAGGTCACGAGTTTCAAATATTCTAGATCAGTAGCGATAGATGATGGAATTTGCTGGATTAATACCAGCTTCGGAATTGCTTCAAGCTCAGGCTTCTGACTCAGATCATCAGCACACAAACTCCAAAGAAAAACAGCGCAGCTGAATATAAGTTGTAAATGTTATTTCCTTTGGAACTTGTTTAGTTATACCATAGCAACTTTGTGCTAGCATTTCTTGGGAAAATAACATTCTCAGCTTCTGTGCTGGGGAACTCTTTCCTGCTGTATCCTTGTATGCCTACTTACAAAACCTTAATCACGAGTAAGTCTTCATACAGAAAGTAAAGGTCATCCCTTAATAAAAACAGCAACAACTTCATTTCAAATCATGGGAAAGGTTCCCCTCTCTCTGTCCCTCCCCATCGCCGCTTCATCTTTTCAAGAAGCAAAAATGAATTCAGCTTATTCATCTGGAGAATATTTAGACCAGGATACATTTCCAGGGTAATGGATTGCTACTTTTAAAAAGATGTACAAATTGCAAGAACCATTATTCTCATTAATATATAAGGACTTTTGTCTTGCTTTTTAAAGTTGTGATTAAGAGTTGGTCCACATTTCTGCTTGCCCGATGCCTCGTGGTTTTCTGCTTGTCTTAGGCATGGGTCCGAGCGGTTTCGCCTTTGCCCCATTGCTTTCTCTCAAAAAAACCTACTTGTTAGTGCTATATTTAGCACTAAATTAGGCATAGGATCAAAGCCAAAGTCCCCTTAAAAGCATCAAGATTCAAGTTAGCTTATATGACTGGCAGAATCCGGGACCAGGGAGAAGAGGCGGTGGAAGAAGATTGGAAGAAATTTAAAGATTATTTACAGAAATATTGCAAAATTAATGAATGTTAGAATGATGTTGGATAGAAATTGAGTGGTTTCCAGCTGTAATGCTTTAAGAATATGGAAGAAGGGTTAATTAGGTTAAAAAAAAATAACTAAAATGGTGTTGGATTGGAAATAAGTGGTATTGGCAACAAAGTTAATAAGAATATGCAAAAATGGATTGACAATGTATGAAAATACTGAGTTATAAAATGTTAAGTAATAGAGATAGGATAAATGAAAGAGGGTAAGGATTTGCTGACTCGATTATTTAAATGGGAATACAAGAAGGGGAGGTGTGAGGAAGTCAAAGAAACAAGCAAACGAGTTTTATGTTATGAAAAATAATTGTTCTTAATTTTTCTTGTTGTTTCTGTATGTTTTATTTATCTTTTTATTTTTTATTTTTTTCCCTTTTGTTATTATGTGTTTTTGTATGTTTGTCTTTGTGAAATCTTAATAAATATTTCTTTAAAAAAAAGATATATGACTAACTAGTTCCATTGGTATTTGGGTATTATTATTATTTTCAATTTATGAGTCACTTGCAACATAATGACTCTCCAGTTTTAAAAGCATAAAGCATGAAAATGAAATCAGAAAAAAGAACAGCAATTACAGTTGGTACTTCCCAAAACAATACGCAAACCAAAACACAGACATCCTTTGAAATGTGTATTTCTCCAAATTTTGCAAAGCAGTTCTCCGGCTGGGCAATATATGCATGGTTAAGTGTGCCTTAATGTATTAATGAAAACAATGTACAAAATGCATTATAATGAGGAAAATTGCTTGCAAAAGTGTGTATATTAGGCAAAATTACATACAAAATACGTACAATGGGACTTCCGGGTTGGCGCCATCGCCGAATGGCGGACTCCCTCCGAGCTCCGGAGGGAGCCGGCTCGGCAGGGGCTGGGTTTTACCGCACCGGCGATGCGGGGACCCTTAGAAACCACGGCCACGGGGGCCGTGGACTTGGAGACTCGGCTAGCACCGCTAGCGCCCTCCCGACTCGTGAAGGAGCCTTTTTAAAGGCTACGGATCGGGTGCCGGGGAGAAGCGTGGTGCTTTGAGTCCTCTGCCATCCCTGCCGAGCGAAGCCGCATGCCATCCGGCGGAGAGCGCTGACTTCTTCCATTGAGAATTTGGACTTTTAACAACAACCCGTGAGTAAATTGGAAATCGGGTTTAAAAGAAGAAAAATTTTTTGGATTTGAGACGAGCGGGGGGGGATCTAAAAAGGAAGTCAGTCCCCCTCCCTATTGTAGACATTTTAAAACAAGGATTGGGAAGCCAAGGCCCAAAAAGAACGGTATCTTTGCTAAAATCAAGAATTCCATGATGGGAAAGTACAAGAATTGTGCTGGAGGAAGAATTGAAGGAGAAGGAAAATGCACCCCCCTCCCTGGGAACCGGGGCGATTGAGGAGTGAGCCTGGTGAAAAGAGCCGGTGATTTTGACAGCTGTCAAAGTAGCTGTCAAAGTCGGAATTTTAAAGAGGATTTTATTACAAGGACCTTGCTGGTCAAATTTGTTACAACTTGATATAATTTGTTAAGACTTGAATACAAAATGGCGAAAATACGGAGAACAATCGGATTTTTGGAAACAAAGTTACAACAACCCCCCTAGAGGAGCTTCGGGACATTACAAAGATGGGCGTAAGCCGGGAAAAATACAACACTTCGGAATTTCACAGAACTGGTTATCTCCTGGGAAAGCTGCAAAACTGAAACTGAATCTCGTCTACAGGGTGTTTAGACTAAAAGGAGACAACAGAATACTTTACTGAAGAAGGAAGGGACTGAACGCAAGTTTTTGTTCCTGAATAACAACAACCCATGTAGAGTTACTAAACTTCTGAATAAGAAAGTTTTAGCAGCGGAACAAGAGGAAGCTGGACTATAACCTTGAAAGAACAATGGGGGGAATTTTATAATTTGACATTTTTAAAGATTTAGGAATTAATTTTTAAAAAGTAATCCTAAAAATGGGAAATAATTCTGCAAGGAGTTGGGGGAAAAATGGGATTGATGGACTTAAGACTTCCAGGCTGGAAACATAGATTGGAGGATAAGGGAAATTAAACCGGGGAAGGGGAGGGAGAATTAGAATCCAAAGGCTTGCAACTATTTTCTGAATTGGTTTTCTTTTTTCTAATATATTTCTTATTTTTTTTATACTTTTATTCTGTGTGCTTTTACTTTAATGGGAAAAAAGGGGGACATTGTGGAAAGAAAAGGGGGCGGGCTATGGGGAGAGATCTTTTGCTTTTTTTTATCAAGGGTGTTGCATAAGGTTTGTATAAATTTAAATTTGAACAATGGGGTATATAAATTGTGCTTTAAATCAGAAACAGAACTTGTGGAAACAACAATATGAAAGGGGAATACGGTAGGGGTGGGGGAAGGGGGGAGTCCCAGAAAGTGGATGTTTGAAAATAAGGTTCTGAATGTATCTTCATAATTTCTTTTCTTCTCTTTCTGTATTTTGGAAACTTCAATAAATATTATTTAAAAAAAAAAAAAAAACAAAATACGTACAATGGGGGAGATACAATAAAATGATGGTGAATGTTCATGAGGATCTTTTTTTCTTGAAAAAATGCAAGCTGATGTAGAAAATGTGGAGAATTGATTAGAAAAATGAAAAACACAGAAAAGCTGAAATTGACAGATTCACTCATCCTACTCAGAGGAGGGTTTTTAGAGAAATTTGAAGGGTCTGAGTAGGTTCGTATTGGTGGAGGTACTTTAAGACTTTAGCTTGGTCAGGGTCAATGTTCAGAGTTCAGAGCACCCAAAAGGATTAAAGATTTCTGCTTCTTAGATAGAAACAGGGCAAATTTTTGAAATTGGCAAAAAGTTCAAAAACCCATTTTTTACATTATGGGAATTTGCTCTTCCAAGAAAGGTCAGACTCATTCCCAAGGTCTTGGTTATACTTAAATAGTTGTTCTATATTGTGGTTCAGAAAATAAAACTACAAAGAAGTTGAAAGTGGCCAATTGCTTGTTCACTGAAAGCATTTATATTCCATCTTTCAGTAACTGGCACCAAAGACAATATAGAAATATCATAAAATTATTTAAAAAAAAATTCATATCTAAAAACAACAGTCAGCACAAACAATTTTAAACTTTAATTGCAAGAAATCATGAAAAGCTTTTCTAAACAGAACAGGCTTACCTTTCCTGAAAAACCTTTATTCTATAGTTTACCTTTCTCAGGCCTTTCTGGGTAAAACACAGCAATCCTACCTCACGATCTGCCTGTGTTACCCTACAAAGGGGGTCTGGAAACATGACAGTCCTCTTTAGCCACATAAAGGCAGCAGGAAAGAGTTCATATTTATTACAGGCTGCAGCAAGAATAAATGACCCAGAGGAATTCTCCAAATTCTGGACCCCAAATACAAAATTCAAGACACTTTTATAACATTTACATGTGTGATCACCTCATGCACGATCCTTTCCAGTACAATGGTACCTTGGGTTAAGAACTTAATTTGTTCCGAAGGTCCGTTCTTAACCTGAAATTGTTCTTAATCTGAGGTACCACTTTAGCTAATGGGGCCTCCCACTGCCGCCGCACCACTACACAATTTCTGTTCTCATCCTGAAGCAAAGTTCTTAACCCAAGGTACTATTTCTGGGTTAGCAGAGTCTGTAACCTGAAGCGTCTGTAACCTGAAGTGTCTGTAACCCGAGGTACCACTGTAATATCACTGGATAACAGAATGCATGGGCAGCTTGTGGACCCCTAAAACAAATTTCATTGGTCAGAACAGCCTGCCCCTAATTACTATGACAACAGGTATCTTTAAGCAAATTTCATACCAAATGTTGCTTTTCTGCTATCTGCTACATGAAGACTTGTCTAGGTTGGGAGAATTTACTGCTTTTCCTCTTTGAAGATCTCCCACTATTTCTTCTGCTCAAGGTTAGCTTGCTCTTCTCTGCTTTTGGAAGCTGATAAGAGAGGTCCACAATGGGTGCTATGCCAGCAAAATGCGAAAATGCACCTTGTTATTCACAGGTAGGAGGTTCGGGGAGAATTAGCAAGCTGTTAGAGCTTCAAGGCAGCACTGAATTCCTTGCAAAATAAGCAGGCTGGAGAAAGATGACTATATGTCCAGTACATTACCAATACAGGGCAATGGCACAGATATCTTGTGGTTGTGGCTGAGATAACGTGTTTATGCAGACTCAGCACTTAGCAGGCTGAGGTCAAGTGTGTTTCAGAGGTGTGTTCTGTGAAAGAAAGTGTGAGCATAGGTGTGTTTGCTATGGGTTCTGACATGCCTCCTGGGCCACAACATCCACCTGGGTCCCAGGTCGTGTCACCCAGGTCTCACCTGGAGTTGCAGCACTATTGAACCAGCACAAGAAGCCAGGTATTTTACCTTAAAATCAGTTCTGCACAGCATGTAAAAATCCCTTTAAACCTTGTGTCTAAAGTTAAAGGATTCCTAGCCCCCTGCACACACACACACACACACACACACACACACACACACAAATATACTGCCCAAAACATACTGTAAGATATAGTTGCCTTTGCACAGGGCTTCCATTACTGGAATAATACCAGGAACCACTTACGATAGGAGGAAATACACACACACATAATGGAACTGTATTTCCCTGGGCTTTCAAACTGGCAACTTTGTTGGAATGAAAACAACCCAGGCTGAGAAGGTATTGCATACGAGGAATGAAAAGTGTACTACTTTATCTATACATATATAATATATATATATTATGGAACCATTGTTTTTTTTCCTCCTTTGAACATCACATTCTCACTGCCTATTAATACCATTCCTTGGCACAGCTTACATTTCCATATTCAACACCTCACATTCTGTGGTGTAGAAGATATTGCAGTAAACACAAGCTGCCCTTGTTACTGTTCTTGAAAATTGCGTGCTGCCTCTTGCTCTCACACAAGCTGTTAGGCCACAACTGGCCATGGAAGGGAGGGAGGGAGGGAGGGAGGGAAGGCACTTAAAAAAATCATGTTGCCCTTTAACATTTAAATTACTGCCGAAATGTTCATAACGAATGTTCAGTCCGGCTGGTGATGTTGTTTCAGAAACATGAACACAGCTGGTGCCAAAAAGAAAAAAAGAGAGAGAGAAAGAGAGTAGCTATTTGTGAGTTTCAAGTCCTAAGCCCCGTATTCAGCTAGAATGTTCCTAAAAGGATTTATCCCCAGGAAACAGTGCTAGCAAAGGTTTTAAAAGGATTTTGTGGCTCTTTAACGCCTCCTCCTTAAGAATCCTTTTCAGATGACCTGTCTTTGCTCAGTGGTTAAGCATTTGGGCTGGTAAGGCAAGAGAGGAGAAATTGTGCCATCAGAATGGAATATAAAACAGAACTGTCCGTCCAGCAAGCAATGCTGTTGAAATTCCCTAGAATGAGAGGGCAGTGCGATGCAATGAATCCTTCTCACCCAGGAGCAAATGAATGCAAGTTGCAGGTGCATGTTTGAGCCTGTCTGTCCACATGGCAGGGTGAAAATGTGTATGCAGGATGGGCACAAGGGTTGACAAGATGGCTATGTTCCACCTCCACTGTCAGAGGCTGCTGATGGAATTGCAATTGGGGGGTAGGGAGGGCTGTTGCACTCACATCCAGCACTGCCTCCTGCGGGAGCAAAGTCCATAGTTTAACTCTGTGTCGTGCCAAGAAATACGGTACTTTCTTCTGGGTGTCCTGAATCTTCCGACATTCAGCTTCATCGGATGGTCATAATTCTATACAGTAGACCCTCAGGTTACTCTCAGGTTACGTTACTCTTGAGTAACGTAAACTTTGGGTTGCAAAAGTGGTAAACCTGGAAGTATTTTTTCAGGTTTCGATGCTCGCGCATGCGCAGAAGCGCTCTATCGGTCGCACTTGTGCACAGAAGCAGCGCCTCTGGATACAGATTTTTCAGGGTGCACACAGACCCCCAGAACGTATTAAATTCATATCCAGAAAGTCCACTGTAATTCTAAACTGTAATGGAGTCAAAATGGCATAAAAACAAATATATTAAAATGCAGAGAGCAGCACAGCACTCTTAAGAGCCCTTTCCTTAAGCAACAACCACTTCCCCAAAACCTTCCAGAATAAAACTGTATTCACCTGCTGGAGGAAGGACAACAAAGAGGGAGCCAGTGTAGCCTCTCTAGGAAGTGAGCTCCAAAATCTGGGAGCAGCCACTAAGACGGCCCTTGATTATACTTGACACCCCATATTTGTGTCAAATTAGCTAGAACTAGACTTCAGAATCAGGTGTGGTTTTTGAAGCCTGGAAAGATCCTTTGTCCACTTGTTTGTTTATTGATGACAGCAAGAAATCAACTCATGTCTGTTCTCCAGCTGAGAACGGATCTCATTTCATAATTTCAATTGGCTGGGTCGCAATAATTCTCACCGGTGGTCCTTTATATTCTTTGCTTTCCATAAAACAAACTTTATACAGTGGTACCTTGGTTCTCAAACTTAATCTGTTCCAGAAGTCCATTCCAAAACCAAAGCGTTCCAAAACCAAGGCATGCTTTCCCATAGAAAGTAATGCAAAATGGATTAATCCATTCCAGACTTTTGAAAACAACCCCTAAAACAGCAATTTAACATAACTCCACAAAATGAAGGCAATAATCAATGTACCATACAGTGGTACCTCAGGTTAAGAACTTAATTTGTTCTGGAGGTCCATTCTTAACCTGAAACAGTTCATAACCTGAGGTACCACTTTAGCTAATAGGGCTTCCCACTGCCACCACACCGCCACCGCACGTTTTTTGTTCTCATCCTGAAGCAAAGTTCTTAACCTGAGGTACTATTTCTGGGTTAGTGGAGTCTGTAACCTGAATCATCTGTAACCTGAAGTGTCTGTAACCCGAGGTACCACTGTACTATTAAATAAATAAGACAGTATTGTAGATGATAGAAATTAAAATTAATTTTTTTCTTACGTGTACTGATGTTAGTCATTGTTTGGATGGAGGGCTTTTATCCATTTCTGCAGTCACACAATCAACCAGTAGCTGAACTGGGTTCCACACAGTCACAGAAACAAGTCACAAAAACGAAGTAACAAGCCACAGTCACAAGTCAGTCCCATAAAACGAAGAACAAGTCACAGTCAAAACAACGAAAAAGCCACACAAACAAAAACGCAAAAAAATAGCAAAAACGAAAGCTCCAAATATCACCTCTGTGTTGTGTGGGTGCTCGGTACTCAACAACCAACAGACTCAACAGGAAGCCTCTGATTAGCAGTGGGTGACTCAATTTACAAATGGAACACACTCAACAGGAAGCGGAACATGTTCAGCTTCCAAGGCAAAGTTCACAAACCAAAACACCTACTTCCAGGTTTTCAGCGTCCAAGTTGTTCATAAACTAAGCTGTTCTTAAACCAAGGTACCCCTGTAGTTTAATAAGTGGCAACCATTGAATCTTACTACTTGTTTGGTGTCTTCATTCTGGAGGTGTTGAGGCAAACTATATTTTCAAAACTTTTGAACCAGGCAGTCCAAATAAATGGGATTTATTGTTTCTGGAATTAAAAGTCCCCCTGGCCTTTGGGACAAAGGCAATTCAAGTAAAGCCATGTCCATTGAGATGACAGTATACTCATGACACGGGATTTTCAATTTTTAACTAGGGAAGTGTGGAGGAAGAAGGAGGACTTTTTTTCATCAGCGCACATTCTGAAATGGAATTAGTTCAATTGTGCCACCGAGGCACCCTCCTAGAGACTTCCCAAACAAAAAGATCTGTGAAACAATTTGCAATTTTTCCCATGTACAATCCAATGATACTCCAGAGACTTCGCATTCCTCTAAGATAGTTTCTAAACCTCATTATCCTCGAGTTTAGCACAGTGTTCTGGCCAACTGTCAGATGGCTGTGGATGCTGCTGCTAATGAACTGTAAAATGTCCAGGGATTAAGCATCCAAGGTTGCAATCCTAAGCACGTTTACTTGGAAGTATGTTTCACTGAAGTCAACAGGATTTCATTGTGTCGGATGGAGATGCTGGAATCATGGATATGATGATGGTATTAATATATACTGGATAACAGTTACCATTGTGTTCACCTTTAGCATTCCAGTGCTAATAAACTGTGCGATGATTTCCCTTGGCCCTTGGTGCTGATAACATAGCACTAAGTATCTTTTGTTTCATTACAGCCAACACTCACCCACTGCTCAGCCCTGAAGTAGTGGGACACCTGTTTACAACAAGGAGTCAATCCTACAATGTGTGAAGTATTAATCAAAAAATGTTGCGTCTCCAATCATGGCCATTTCCTGCTTCCTCTTCATCCCTCCAATGTGTTTATAAGTCAGGATGTCAGAAGTTACAGCATCTAGTTAAGGGAATTTGGCATCCAAGCAGAACCGAAAGTCCCAAAATTAAGTTACAGTCTTTCAACTTCATTTTTATAGAGGCCGAACTTGCCCTACCTATCCGCTTTTTGTGATTTTTTTTCAGAGATTGCACCAAAAGAAGGTGAAAGTGTTTCCCAGTACAGAGTGATGGCAACTGGCCAGCCAAGTGGCTGGGATAACCCATGTGACCAATACAGGAAGCACTGTCCTGACTCGCAATTGGCTTTGTCTTCCCCCTTCCCTGTGTCATTGCTATGTAGCCACATCTGATTGGCTGCATAGCACAGTGATTTCAACAGCTTCACTATGAGGTTCCTGATGGATTGGAGTCACCATAGGAAGGAAAAATGGTCTTGTCAGATGAAAATAGTGCTGAAACAAAGAAGAAAGCAGAGGTGAAACTCCTCTCCCCCCCCCCCCGCAGGCTTGAAAAACAATGACCATTAAAATTTTGTTTTGTTTAGGAACACTATGTCCCTATACTGAAGCTACGTTTTCAGTATGGAAAGCAAAATGGGTGGTATTTGGTGTAACTCAAGTGATAGTGAGCCCCGTGGTCCTGTTCTGTTGCCTCTGGTTCAGGTTGAGTTGCTGTCTGCTGCACTGGGAACCACTTGCGCCACCTCAGATTTGACCCTAAAGCAATTTGGAGGGGTAGGACTAAAGGTTTTTAAAAGGATTTTAAAACTATATTCTTAGAGTTTTTAAAAGCTTGAAGGGGGAGTGACCTGGGATCACACAGGATCGGATCTGCAGCGTGTTTTCAAGTGGCTTCTCCACAATCAAAGAAAACAAGCAGCTCATGAAGAAGCTGTCCAAAATCAGTGGTAAATGGGAGGATCAGATCCTGTGTGATGCAGCACCCACTCTGTATTTGTTTATATGTGCACATATACCATTTGTGACCTACCATGCTTCCACAAAAGAGCAGTCCAAAAATAAAAATAGGAACTGCGTCACTCCAAACTAGGTAAGGGTTTGGAGTTGTTCACAAGAAAGGTTGCCTGTTGCTTCATTTCCACAGCCTTTCCTCCCCATTTCCTGCCCAGGCCAGGGCAGCTTTCCTGTTAGTTTCTGGGGTTGACGAGGCATGTGAGCCTCACCTGTCTTGAGCCTTCTCCAGCTGAGAAATCAGACAACTCCTCCCCGAGCTAGTGAGCCCCACCTGGGTTGTGGGTCCTTGCCTGCTTCCCTCAGAACTGACAGCTGTTAGTTCTGAAATCCTGAAGTCAGGCGTGGTACATCCCATTTTGCCACTTTAGGCCAAACAGGAAATGCCATCCTGCTCTTCTATACCACAACACCAACACCGCCAGTGGGACACTCACCTCCACCGCTTGTGGAGAAGCATTGCTGGCGTTGATCCCTGAAAGAGCTTGCAAGATCTCTCCCAAATCTCAAGAGATAGTTTGCTCTCCTAGACATCTTGCAAGACTTTGATGAGATCTTGCACAAAACAGCAGACTCATTGATCCTGTGTGGTAGGATTTACAGCAGGAAGGATTGCTGCTGCAATGAGCACACCTTCTCCCAGATAGACACACCCACTAGTCAGATAGGTCTCAAACTTTTCCTGCAGCTTCGCATGCCTCTCCTTCCTTGCCTGAAGCCTCACCTCCAGGCTGTGGGTATGCATCTCATCCAAGGCTCTCCAAACATGCTTGACTCCAGTGCTTGAATCCAGTGCACAGCCCTAGTAATAGCACCTACCTGCTCTTTAAGTGTAAGCCTTTTTAGAGCACTAGCTCTTATGACGTGGGGTAATTTTGATTCTAGCTTGGTCCTCTGGGTGAGGTAGTAAGCAGCAGTGCAAATATGGAGAGGATGCCTGGTCTGCAGGACTAACTCTAGGCTATACTCAAGACCACAGACCCTCCTGCTCCAGTACAGGATGGCCACAACATTTGGCTGCCTGGGCCACTTGCAGAACATGTAATACTCCATATCATAGAAGCTGACAAATGTGCAGCCCTCCAAGTGTTCCTATTTTCCAGGGGCAGTCTTGGATTTACCAAAGCTGTCCTGGTTTCTGATTTGATCCCGGAATGTCCCAGTTTTCCGATTTTCATTGGAGAAATGTTGGAGGGTATGGATGGTGTAGCACATTAGCTACACCACTAATCAGTCCATGGCTTGAATCTTCCACCTGCCATTAACTTACTTAGACAAAGCACTTCTTACAGCCTCTGAAATGCTGAGGTCTGGGCTGGACCGAGACATTTTGCATCCTGAGGTGAAGGACGAGACAGCACCACCAATTCTATGTAGAGCGATCAGCTGGACTAGCAGTTGAATCTTACTTAAACACCTGCTTTTGTCCTCTACTAAAACAGAGAGCAATGAGAAAATTTCCAGGTCAGGCTGTGTGTTACACAAAGCTTCATCTTCCACCATCTTCCCACCTCTCCACTGCAACATCTCCAAGATGAGGTAAATCGGTTCTGCTTCCAAGTGGGACTGGGTTGCGCTGGGCCACCAGGTCCCACCCCTGCCTCAGCGTGGTGCAGGGTAGCGTCCCGCGTCACGCTGAGGGTGACCCGACCACACCATTTGCCAGGCAGCCAATCAGGGCGCTGTGGGAGCGTGGCCAGTGCCTATTTAAACCGAAGCACGACTCTGGAAGGCCCCTACTGGTGGTTTACCCTTCCAGACTTCCTGCAAGGTGGACAGGAGTCAGATATAGTCTATTGATGCCAATGCCTAAGCCAATACCTCTCACATTCTGTAACCAATAAAGTTGTGGCCTAAATTTTGCCCATTAACTTTAACCTAAATTCTGTGTACTTGTGTCTTTATTTTCCTGGGGGTGGCTTAGGGGTCTCGAAATGCAAAAGCTTCACTCTTCTTAATGGTAGGCCCAGCCTTGAAGGATACTGATAGTAACACGGACCTACGACTGTTGAGGTGAGTTGAGGATTACAATTTGTTGAGGATTACAGCTAGATAAATGTAAGTACTGTGCTTTAAGTACTCTGATATGCTATCAAATATTTATTTGTTTATTGAAAGACGCTGGCAAGCTATTTTGAATGAGAACAAAGGCCCCTGGTCTTTGTACTTTTAACATTACATAAAGTTTTAAAGCGTGACAGTGTTGGCTGAGGATTTTGCTGCTGTTGTTGTTCCTTCTGTCTATTTTGAAGAAGGGGGAAGTAAGAGAGCTGTTGAATTTTGACAGATAGCAAAATATATTTAAAGTTTTTTCTCTCCCCTTGTTTGTATAGGCAAATTTTGTCTGCTCACAACATGATAACGGGGATGAGGGAAGAGGGACCAGTCATGGAAAATAAAAGTGGGAGGTGTTGTGGGGGATTATTAAATGCACTTGAACCTCCAGAGGCAACATATTTCGATCACTAGCCTGGCACCAAAAGTTGTTGGCATGAGAACAACTGTCTCGTTTACTCTCCCAAGCAAAGGAAGGCAAAGTTACTGACGGGTAAGATTTGCACTACCCAAACACAATGAAAAAAGGGATTGTTTCACCAATTGTCGTATCTGCACTGCACAGGCTGCTTTCTTATGTGTTTTTCAAATCGCGAACATGAAGCATATTAAACTGATTAAGGATTGTGCGATTCCAGGATCAAGCTGGCCGGCAACAATGGCTTGAATTAGTTTGTCTGAAGCTGTGGGGCTCCAAAGAGAGCGGGTAATAATCGCACAATAAAGCGGAGCATCTTTTGTGATCGGCTAAGACATATTCTAAAGGGCACAGCACATTTTTAACAGGTGCTGCCGCCGAGTGCAAGCTATTACTGCAGAAGTCAGGAAGTTCTGAAGTGCACAGAGGGAAGTGCTGCAATTATTTCTATAATGTTTCTCGTCTTGTCTTCTAAAAAGAAAAAGAAAACAGCTTATTGTAGACAACCATGAAAAAATAGAATCCTAAGAACCTAATAGAAGCCCTGCTTGATCAGATCAAGACCCATCTAATCTAGAATCAAGGTTCCCACATTGGCCAACCAGTTGCCAATGGGATACCCAGAAGCAAAACATGAGGTCAATAATACTCTCCCACTGTTGATCCTTAGAGACTGGTGCTCAGAGATAAGGTAAAGGGTAAAGGGACTCCTGACCATTAGGTCCAGTCGTGGCCAACTCTGGGGTTGCGGCGCTCATCTCGCTTTATTGGCCGAGGGAGCTGGCATACAGCTCCGGGTCATGTGGCCAGCATGACTAAGCCGCTTCTGGCGAACCAGAGCAGCGCACAAAAACGCCATTTACCTTCCTGCTGGAGCAGTACCTATTTATCTACTTGCACTTTGACATGCTTTCGAACTGCTAGGTTGGCAGGAGCTGGGACCGAGCAATGGGAGCTCACCTCGTCGCGGGGATTCGAACCGCCGACCTTCTGATCGGCAAGTCCTAGGATCTGTGGTTTAACCCACAGCGCCACCTGCATCCCAGGTGCTCAGATATAGTCTGTCTCTAATACTGGTGGTAGCATATAGCCACCGCAGTGAGTAGAGATGTCAGAGAAGTCCAGTGAAAAAGGAAACAGTTGAAGAAATTGCTGGTTTCCCCTTATTTATTCCCATGTCTGGAATGGGATTGGTATTCATTATTGTTCTTGCTTTTTCGGTCTTCCAGTGTTACATAATTACATTTCCCTGCAATTGCCTTGTGTTTCCTTTGCAAGGAAATGAATGTACTAAAGTAGCATTGATTTCAGTGGGTCTACTCTGAGCATGACTACCAATGGATGTCACCTCTTCAGTTGAAACAATTGCGCCCCTACTTCCACTTACCATGTTAGGATCAGACGCATAAGAAACCCCTGCTATAAATTAGTCAATGGAAATGCCTGGAGCGAGAACAACATTTTTTCATGTCTTCCACGTTTTATTTCCTTTGCTTCAGATAGCAACCAATGTCTGCTACCACAACCACATAATGGAGACCCCTGCAGCGAAGTGTTGTGATGTCTCCATATTTGGCTGCCCTCGACTATTCTTGTTGGTGTCCTGCTGCTGGTGGCTTGGCTGGCTGGCTTTTGATTTATCTGTTGGGTTGGCTTCTTTGCTTTCCTGTTGCTGCAGCTGGACTGTCTCTAGGCTCCAGGAAAGCTGCCTGCCGTGTTTTCTGATGGTTGGTACTAACGCTTTGAGGTTGACCCTTCGTTTAGAAAATCTGTAAGATGAAGTCTGTACAGGGTTGCATCAAATGATCACCCATTTTGATTTTCAAGTCAGACTTGACAGTAGTAGTAGCAGTAGTAGGAGAGAGAGAGACGAGGAATACTGTCCTGAAAACTTTGCATTGTGTGAACGGTACACTTCCTTTTGATTCTATCATGGTGCCTCAATTTGCTGATGAATCAGCACCAATTCTGCCCCCGCCCCCAATTGAATTATGGGATCCTGAGAAAAGTCACGTGGACAACCCCACCCAGGACAGAATGGGGTGGTATCGTTGGAACTGCTGATGAAAATTGAAAACATTTTGGAGCTTATTCACAGCAGTCAAAGAGGTAACACCAATTCTGGCACAACTACACTGGCTGCCGATTAATTCCCGGGCCTAATTCAAAGTGCTGGTGTTGACCTATAAAGCCTTACATGGCTCAGGATATCAATAACTTAAGGATCGCCTCTCCTTGTATGAACCACCCCTGACCCGGTGCTTTTCATCTGAGGGGGTCTGCATAACCCACCCAGGGGATCTGTGGTGCCATTCACATAACAAACACTACCATAGAGCTATCAAACATTTTAAAAGTAGGGAGTCCATAGCTTGACTTTTGAAAAACAAGGGGTCCGCAGAACCTAGCTAGTTGGGAACCACTGGCTTATTAGATTAAAGAGGTAAAATGTTTTGTTGCAGTTGATGCTGAGCAACATTTCATGCTGTCCCCTGCCATTCTTTGATGTCATGTGCCTAGCTCCTTCACTCACAAATCTTCTTTGCTAGGACAAATTCGCACTCTGGCTCATTTTACACCCTAGGAGCTACTAAAATCCTGAATATCTTGTGATGTAGCTACTGCCTTGCAATCTTCTCGCAGTGTTTGCTCCCTTGTTCCGACATATTTTATCATATTTATTCAGGGGAGGGTGCAAATGTGCAAATTCAGCATTTTCCAGAGAGAGACGGGCGACACATTAAACTTGGAGGCTGCAGTTCCATAAGGAGGAAGGATCTTTGCACAGGAAACACTTGTCTTAATTCCATGAGGACACAACAGAGAAGTGAACGAAAATGAAATGAAGTGTGTAGACACCATCAAAGGACTTCCACATATGACATATTTTAATGACCCAACTTGTTGATTGACATGTCAGAATAATACAAACCTTTGATCTTAGTTCTTGTTCAAGCAACAAGTCAGAGACACAGAAAGAGAAATAAATATGCTTATGTATCGTCACATTAGTTTTGCAAATTAATTAGACAGCTTCTCTGAGTTCTCTGGCTGAATTCAGACGTGGGGTTTATTGCATCAGTTTTATTGGTTATAATGCTCTGTCCTGATTTCTAATGTTCGTTTTCCCTGTTGCGTTTTGGAACTGTGGCCTTTTTGATTGTTCTACTACTGCCATGTTGTGTTAACTCTCAAATGGTGTAAAAGAGCTGTATGCCAGAATACCAGCCCAATTTTCATCATGTGAGTAGTAGCGGCACAATCATTAAAAATTGCACGAAAATTACAATACAAAACTCATGTGAATTAGCGGGGTTACAAATGGATTTGTTTCTGGGAAAAACGTGGAAATGAGCACTAAACTTCTGCTACATACCATTAGATTTCTGGAAACTGCTTTTACATCACATGAAAGATCACATAAGATTATCAAGTAAGGAAATATTGGGAGAATGGAATAAAGTTCCATCTGAATGCAGCCTCTTCTATGCAAAAAGTGCAGAAATCAGAAGAGTGAATGACTCACACACTTTCACTTCTAACTTTAGCAGGAGGGCAGAGGTGCATCTCACCTTCAGAGAGAGATGTAAAGGTGAGCATCAGAATCTGTGAGGGCCATGGTTCAAATAAGCATATGTTACTTTCTTATGCAATGCTTGATTAGTTCAGCCAAATCTGGGAACTAAATTAAACTACACTTGTTGAGAACATTGGCTTGTACGCAACTAAGTGATACTGAAATTAATGGACCTAAGTTAGCTCTACTCCCATGTTTTCAATGGAACTATTCTGTGTTTGAGTTCATGCGAAGCGTTTAATTACTCCTTTAGGTGAAAATCATCACTTTATGGAGACATGATCAAGGGACAAATATGCATATGGGAATGAGTCTTTCAATGAAGAAAAATTTATAACAGTAGGGAGTAAACTGTGTGACATTGCCGAAAGGCAATGCATTTTCTAAGCTGTGAGATGATCAGAAGGTTGGCAGTTCAAATCCCCGCGACAGGGTGTGCTCCTGTTGCTCGGTCCCCGCTCCTGCCCATCTAGCAGTTCGAAAGAACATCAAAGTGCAAGTAGATAAATAAGTATCACTCCAGCGGGAAGGTAAACAGCGTTTCCATGTGCTGCTCTGGTTCACCAGAAGTGGCTTAGTCATGCTGGCCACATGACCCAGAAGCTGTCTGCGGACAAACGCCAGCTCCCTCGGCCTATAGAGTGAGATGAGTGCCTCAACCCCAGAGTCGTCCGCGACTGGACCTAACGGTCAGGGGTACCTTTACCTTTATCATATCTTCTCTCAGTCTCCTCTTTCCCATTGTATGAGCCAAGTGAGGATTCCCAGGTAAGATCCTCCCTCTATTGTGTGGGCAGGTAATCCCTCCCATACCTGGCCTGGTCTCCTTGGCAACACTTCCCCCAGGTGGGATTGGACAACTGACTGAGGTAGGCGGAGACCTCCAGGTATCCCACCTGAGGGAAGGCAAAGCCAAGCCTATGCTGTTGGAGCCGCTCCAGATCTAGGGGCTGCACGCGTCCACGCAAAGGGCGCCCCCCGTTTTAAGCGGGGAGCGGTCATTGTTGTTACCCGCCCTAGTGAAAAACGGGTAACAAATCTAATAAATATATATAGAAAGCAATGCTTTCCCAATTGTTACAAATTTGTACAGTAGAATACAAAGTTGTGCCATGATGAACATTCTATCCACACAAGCATTGGAGCTTTCCAGACGAAACAATTCCTTCTTTTCTCTCCTTGCACGCTATTCTGAGTGTTCCCCTGACCCTCTGATCCAATTTGGAGGGCTCTGGGGGCACACAGGGGAAGGAGGAGGGAAACCCTGTTGTGCAAGCGGAAGTCTTTGTGCAGGCCTTCTGTTGACAGGGCTTCTTGGGAGAAACCCGCCTAATGTATACATCCAACCCACATTTTTCCAAGAGATTGTCAGATCATTTCACTACATCAGGTCTGCAGTTCGGCCGAGGACATAGCACAATTGGTTGCTGGACCTGTCATCTCTTTCAGAGTGCTTCCAGGCAGTCTCTGTTTTGTGAGAGGGATTCAAGGACATACTGTAAATCTAGGGTAGTGCACTTAAAGTGGATTAAAGTGCTCTTTCATGGGGTGAATGAATGACCAACAGGAAGACACATTTGCACCCCTCAAGCAAATCAGGAGAAGGCTGGATGAATACTCATTCTTGTATACCTGCCCCGTGAACATACCAGAACGAATGTTCAGTAATGGCTGAGCAGACATCGTCTAACTTCCATATAAGCTTTGTGCAGGCAAATCAGGATGAATGCTCAATAAATAGGTCATCTGGAGAAGATGCAAGAAGTGCCCTTTGGGCTAGCATACATTGGGAGAAAGTCACAATCTATTTATTTGAAGCTATTTCCAAAACCACATGAGAAGTCTTCACTTCAGGTACCCCAAGATGCCATGCTGCACATTAAACAACCTTTCTCCTCCAACAACACCCCAGTGTGCCCAGTAGACTTACCCAGTGCCATTCTCAAAATAAAAAATAAAATAAAAAAGCAAAGCCTTTTTCTCTGTGGCAGGCTGCCACCTTTCACCTACAATGTTGCACAAAATGGAAGTGGAGTACCATTTACAGGATTATTATTATCCAGTGTTTACAGCTAATGGATTTGTGTTACAGCTTGATTTTACAAGGACTCTTCTCTTCTTTTAATTCACCCTTAGGTCTGTCACTTTATTCCCCCCTCCCCGTCATCCTTATAAAAGCCATTATCTTTCCATTAGCAAACCTGCTAGATAGCTCTTCCTATGCTCTTTGATCTGCCCAGCACCTGTTTCCATTTTTTTTTTGTGCCCCCACAATTACTCTCAAGAATTTTAAAGAATTAGTTTGCTGAGAGCTACTTCACACGCACAGTAGTACATTAATTAACGTAAGATGTGTGGTGGGATTGGCATCGCTGCTTTTTGCTGCCATAACAACCCCCCTCTTTGTGCGAAGCAAGTCTCAGATGCAAGCTCTGCAGCAAACCCTTTTCGCCAGCACGACGGAAAGGTAAAATATTTGAGCGGGAACCAAATTATGCACGCTCCCTTCTCCGTTGATTTGCAAAGGTTGTCGACCCCTCTGCATATTATTAAGCACGGCCTGCTTGCCTTTTGCACATTGTCTATCACGGAGTCTTGAAAAAGCTTTTGCCTCATCTTAAAGTGCTGGAGAATGGGACTCCTCCCCTCTCCAATCTGACATTAACAAATACAGAGCACAAGGTCTCGTGTTCTATCACTTGCCATCTCTAGATTAAGGCAGCCAGTGAAAGGCACAATATATTTGGTGCAGAAAATTGAAATGTAATAAGGGAGTGGTGGTGGTAAAAATATAACAAACTGGACCACTGGCAATTTACTGCCCTATCTGGGTGCCCTAAAATCTGTCTCCTGAAACGGGTTGCCTCACTTTTCCTAACAGTGGCTGCAGACTCTCCAAGTGTCTCTATTTTCCAGGGACAGTTCCGCATTTATAGAAGCTGTTCTGGTTTCTAATTTGATCCCAGAATGTCCTGCTTTTCCTTAGGATG
Organism: Podarcis filfolensis; assembly: GCF_964270895.1. NCBI lineage: Eukaryota > Metazoa > Chordata > Lepidosauria > Squamata > Lacertidae > Podarcis > Podarcis filfolensis. Next base: position 29,042,966 of record NC_139606.1, read on the forward strand.
TCCCTATTTTCATTGGAGAAATGTTGGAGGGTATGAAGTTATGCAACCTCCCAGCCGAGGTGATACTACACAACCTTTAGAAGACATTTGAAGGTAGCCCTGCATAGGGAAGTTTTTACTTTGAAAGATCTACATTGGCTCCCAGTACGTTTCCGAGCACAATTCAAAGTGTTGGTGCTGACCTTTAAAGCCCTAAACAGCCTCGGTCCAGTATACCTGAAGGAGCATCTCCACTCCCATCGTTCTGCCCAGACACTGAGGTCCAGCACCGAGGGCCTTCTAGTGGTTCTCTCACTGTGAGAAGCCAAGTTACAGGGAACCAGGCAGAGGGCGTTCTTGGTAGTGACAGCCGCCCAGTGGAACACCCTCCCACCAGATTACAAAGAGAAGAACAACTACCAGACTTTTAGAAGACATCTGAAGGTAGCCCTGTTTAGGGAAGCTTTTAATGTTTAACAGGCCACTGTATTTTAATACTTTGTTGGAAGCCACCCAGGGTGGCTGGGGAGACCCAGCCAGATAATAATAATAATAATAATAATAATAATAATAATAATAATAATAATAATAATAATGTTTAATGTTTTGTTATGCTTTTATATATGTTGGAAACTGCCCAGAGTGGCTGGGGCAACCTAGTCAGATGGGCGGGGTATAAATAATAAAATCTTCAGGGCAGAGAGGGACAAAGGCATACACCAGGGGTAGTCAGCCATTTTATACCTACCGTCCACTAATGCATCTTTCTTGATGGTAAACTTTCCTTACCGCCCACCAGTGCTCAGTGGAAGGAGGATTCAGCTTGTGCCGTAGAACTACCTACCGCCCACCTAGAATCCTGAAACACCCACTAGTGGGCGGTAGGGACTAGGTTGACAACCCCTGGCATACACAAACCACATTTTATACATGGATAACTCAGCTGGTAGAGTATGCAGCTCTTCATCTCGGGGTCATGGGTTCAAGCCCCATGTTGGGCAAAGGATCATGAAATAATAATAATAATAATAATAATAATAATAATAATAATAATAATAATAATTTATTTATACCCTGCCCTCCCCAGCCAAGACCAGGCTCAGGGCGGCTAACACCAGGTATAAAAACAATTGATTGAAATACAACTTAAAAAGCAAGATTAAAATACAACATTAAAATGCAGCCTTAATTTCAGCAGAAACTCAAATCAAAAACTTTTGGGGGGATGAAAATGTCAAGTCTTCACGAAGGCTAACTATCCAGACTGGTCCTACGTGGGCCAGAAAAAAGCCAGGGAAGTCCCCAAAGAGGAGTTCCATCACAGAAGGAGAAAGGAAAAAAAGAAAGAGGGGGAGGGAATCAAGTCGATTCCAAGCCAAAGGCCAGGTGGAACAACTCTGTCTTACAGGCCCTGCGGAAAGAAATCAGATCCTGCAGGGCCCTGGTCTCATGAGACAGAGCGTTCCAGCAGGCCGGAGCCAGAGTTGAAAAGCCCCTGGCTCTGGTTGAGGCTAATCTGACTTCCTTAGGGCCCGGGACCTCTAGGGTGTTGCTATTTATGGACCTTAAGGTCCTCCATGGGGCATACCGGGAGAGGCAGTCCTGTAGGTACAAGGGTCCTAGGCTGTGAAGGGCTTTAAAGGTCAAAACCAGCAACTTAAATCTGACCCTGTACTCCACCGGGAGCCAGTGCAGCTGGAAAAGCACTGGGTTAATATGCTCCCATGGCAGGGACCCCGTGAGGAGCCTCGCTGCTGCATTCTGCACCCGCTGGAGTTTCTGGGACAGCTTCAAGGGCAGCCCCGCGTTGAGCGAATTACAGTAGTCAAGCCTGGAGGTGACCGTCGCATGGATCACTGTGGCCAGGTCGGGGAGGGAAAGGTTGGACAAGGGACCCTTGTGGTCCCTTCCAACTCTACAGTGCTATGTTGTGTGCATTAGGAGGCTGAGGGCAGATGGGGGGGGGACAACTATCTAATCAAAAGAGGCCATGGAGGGGTGCAATGTTGGCAAGTAGGCTTGATCCCTCAGAGATGGGGTCCATAGAACAATTCTTAGAGACCAGGAAAAGGGAGGTCTAAATTCTGGGAGATCTCCTGTTGCTTCATGTCAGCCTAGATGAACAGGGGGGAAATATAGTTCTGTGTATTGAAGCAAAGCAGAGTGCCTACATGATTTATCTATGTTGGAAGGAGAGGGCTTTGTTGTTGTTGACATTATTTGCTTAAAGAGACAATACTTTGGAGCATTGGCTTCCATCACAGTAAGATAGACCCTTCCAGCAGCAGACCTCAAAAAGGCTTCTACTTGCAACGTTGGGTGTCTGCTGAAGGTTGGAGAGGAGCTAGATGGACCAATGACATCCCTCTTGCTTGGTAAAGCAGCTCCCTACATCACTCAGTAATTGCTTTTGACCTAGTCTCTTCTTCATTCAGGATCATTAAGTCATCATTAAATGATCCCTATTGGGGCTGATATTTATGGTAGAGTTCTCAAACTGTGAGGAAGACAGATCTTCTAAAGCCAATAAAACAAACAACCAGCTCGCCAGATATGGCCATCATTTTTCCTCCACTATCTACCCCGGGTTTCATTCTGAGCTAGGATATTAAGTAGTCTTGTAGAAAACAAGTTCTGGAGAAAGAATGGAGGCATAAGTCTTCCTTCCTGCCACTGGAAAGTGTGTGTGTGAGAGAGAGAGAGAGAGAGAGTTTATTTGCAAAAAGAAATGAACCATAATTGGGCATCGCACAATTGCATCATAAAATTCAGAGAGCTGTGAATTTTGAAGGATAGCTATGTTTTGCTTCTCACATTGTGTGTGGAGAAGAGGTAGGTTTGCCTTCAAGTGTGAACTGAATGGAATTTATCCTTCATTCTTACACACGATAAAGAAATTATCGGTTGAATCTGTTGATAGTTTCTCAGCCATTGCCTGGCAAAGGATTTGAGGTGCTGGAGCATCTTTTCCCCTTCCCACGTATATAAAAAGGTGTGGCGTTTTGGAATCACAACACATCCAGAATTTCATGCTTTACTTTTCAGGTTTAGATAACTTAAATGCCCTTATTAGACATTTTTCACTAAGTGGCATAAATGGTTCGCCAACTGTAACATTCTTGCACGGCATGAAGCATGTTTGCAAGCATCTTCCACAGGTCCCACAGAAAGGCAAGCTTACCTCTCCCATTGGTAGGGCAGCATTTGAAGCAATCATCCAATTGGAAGGCTTGCTTGGTCCACTTAAAGCAAGCCAGTGACATTGTGCCTTGGAAATGTTGAGGGTCGCCCACATCACCAAATTTTGCAAATACTTTTCCATGCGCAGAGAAAAATGGTCATCTAAAGGCTCTCAAGTGGTTTGCAAAAATTTGCAGGTGCAATTGGAAGAAACTGAATTTGTTTTGTGCTGAACGATGATGAAAAAGAAGACAGTTTTCCTGAATCACAAGGAAGGTTTTCCTTGTAAAACAAAGTTTTCTAAATTCAGGTATGAATACTCACACCACTTATATATTAAGAAAAGCAAATGTTTTGACTATTGTGAAAACAGTCAAACTACTGTTGTTTTTTAAACCTCTCTGCCTCTTTCTCCCACTAAATGAGTAGACCAGGTTAAGCATTTGTAGACATAATGAGCATTTGCAGACAGGATGAATAACTAATAAATTTAAACAGCATTTGGCAGGATCCCTTTGACCTCTAGCACCATATGTGCACGGTTTTCGATTTTCTCAGTCTTTCCAATGAATAGAGGTAAAACTGACCCCAAAGCCATAAGAATGAAAACATTGATTTTCTCCCCACTAAATTAATGAATTGGGAAGAACCAAGAACACTGCACAGTAACTCACATCTTGTCATAGAACACTGACACAAAAAGCTTTGTTATTTCCCCTCTTCCAGTGCTATTGGGGTATGCGTTCAACTCAGTCAACCCACTTTATACCACATCAGGTCATTGGTGCATCAGTTCAGTGCTGTCTGCACTGATAGGCAGCAGCTGTCCAAGGTTTCAGGTAGGAGTTTACCCAAGTCCTACCTGGAAATGCTGGGAATTGAACCTGGTACATTCTGTGTGCAACAGAAAATGCTCTAGTGTGAGTGTGAGAGCCAGTGTAGTGTAGTGGTTAAGAGCGGTGGACTCGTAATCTGGTGAACCAGGTTCGCTTCCCTGCTCCTCCACATGCAGCTGCTGGGTGACCTTGGGCTAGTCACACTTCTCTGAAGTCTCTCAGCCTCACTCACCTCACAGAGTGTTTGTTGTGGGGGAGGAAGGGAAAGGAGAATGTTAGCCACTTTGAGACTCCTGAAGGGGAGTGAAAGGCGGGGTATCAAATCCAAACTCTTCTTCTTCTTCTTCTTCTTCTTCTTCTACTACTACTACTACTACTACTACTACTACTACGGAGCTACAGCCCAGCTGTTTACATTCCTATGGATTTGAAATGGGGAGATTTTATATATATCAGGCATAAGCACACTCAGCCCTCCAGATGTTTTGGGGCTACAATTTCCATCATCCCTTACCACTGGTCTTGTTAGCTGGGGATCATGGGAGTTGTAGGCCAAAAACATCTGGAGGGCTGAGTTTGCCTATGCCTGATATATATATGAAGGCTGAATAATAATAATAATAATAATAATAATAATAATAATAATAATAATTTATTTATACCCCGCCCATCTGGCTGGGCTTCCCCAGCCACTCTGGGCGGCTTCCAACAAAATATTAAAATACAGTAGTCCATCAAACATTAAAAGCTTCCCAAAACAGGGCTGCCTTCAGATGTCTTCTAAAAGTCTGGTAGTTGTTGTTCTCTTTGACATCTGGTGGGAGGGTGTTCCACAGGGTGGGTGCCACTACCGAGAAGGCCCTCTGCCTGGTTCCCTGTAATTTGGCTTCTTGCAGTGAGGGAACTGCCAGAAGGCCCTTGACGCTGGAGCTCAGTGTCTGGGTAGAACAATGGGGGTGCTCTTCTGTTTTACAGACGTCCTTTCTACCTATCTTGGCTCTCTGACTCCCCACAGCTGACGAGGCAGGTATCTATTTTCAAATCAGCAGTAGACAAAACCCCAAGGTGTTCGCATTGGAGTCCTGAAAATTTGTTCCCGTGTTTCAAGTATCAGCATCCAGACCGAATAATGACTCTGCCTCCCTGATAAACGACTGCTTTCCCACACTGCCCCCTTTTCAGTTCGCTCCATTATATCCTTGATTATACATCCATGGTGGCAATCCATTTCTGGGTCCATGCACTTCATTGCTTCGAAAAGAAACTCCCTTTTACAGCTGCCAAAGCAACAGAAATAATGTCAGTCACATTCACAGAACCAGCGAACCATATAATACCATTGACAGCTAACATACGTGACTTTAAGCACCCTGACTCCCGCTAGATTGATAACCCTGCAATTGCCATTAGGAATGCGGTCCAGGAGTGTGGGATGGCATGGTGTTCATGAAGTGTGCACTTGGAATTTTTTAGTGACCTTGTCAGCCCTAAGTGTAGCAGTTTAGCCAATGTTAAGGCACACACTCACGAAAATCAATGTTGATGAACTGTAATTGCCCTCCCATTCCATTTCTCCATTAGCTAAAACTATCCAAAGAAGTAAAAGTACTGTTATCTGATTAACAAGAAGGCAACAGCTGATATACAGTTCAGTGTTTTGAGGGAGAATCTACTGGCAAAAATTAATCACAATTTCTGTTGAAGAACACCAAGTCTTTGGAACAGATCCATTATCCTGCAGCCTCTCGCTAGGTTTCCATAGCTCTGAAAAAGGTATGTAACTATTTTACCTCTCTAAATTGTGGTGTTATGGTAATTATTTTGGACCTTTACCTGTTTTCACACTGGCCATGTAGCCAAATCTTCACGTACAACTTTTCATATTTTTTTCAGATGACACAACCTTCACTGAAGCAGACCTGTCAGCTCAGAGCAAGAAACAGGGCACCCTGATTTTCAGACTGGTTTTATATCCTCCACTTTTAAAACATGATTTCCTGGTTTGGACAGTTACCTGCACCAGGGTGAACACAGTTGGGTAAATTACCGACTCACAGGGTGAAATTCAGTGTTGTACTCTTCCAGTCATTCTGCCTGCGCAATAATTCCTGCTTGCTGGATGGAACAATCTCCCCTCTCTGGAATTTTATCCCAAGTCCAAGAGGATGTGGGTGGCGCTATGGTCTAAACCACTGAGCCTCTTGGGCTTGCCGATCAGAAGGTTGACGGTTTGAATCTCCGCGACAGGGTGAGCTCCCATTGCTCTGCCCCAGCTCCTGCCAACCTAGCAGTTTGAAAGCACGCTAGTGCAAGTAGATAAATAGGTACTGCTGCGGCGGGAAGGTAAATGGCGTTTCCATGCGCTCTGGTTTCCATCACGGTGTTCTGTTGTGCCAGAAGCAGTTTAGTCATGCTAGCCACATGACCCGAAAGCTGTCTGTGGACAAACGCCGGCTCCCTCGGCCTGAAAGCGAGATGAGTGTCACAACCCCATAGTCGCCTCTGACTTTAACTGTCCAGGGGTCCTTTACCTTTTTTTTTTTTACCTACCCCAAGTCCACCCCAGAGCCAATTTCAGTGGCTGGACTTCAGCTCCCATCAGTCTCAGCCAGCATGCCTATGGTCAGAGTTTATGGGAGTTGTAGTCCAAAACACCTGGAGGGCACCAGGCTGGGGAGTGCTGCTTCACACCAGAGCAGAGTTGCTTAGGATATCTTTGCCAGCTAGTTAGAATAAAACTGAGCTGAGCTGCCAAATAGCTCAGATCTAAGATAATACAAGCCCTTAAGGATAGTTTGTAAGCCTCTTGCTTATATGTTAAACAGCAGGCATCTATATTAGCATTTCCAGAGTAAAATAATGCAGGAATAACTCAGCTTTAATGTACAGGACTATACATTATAATGCTTTTGCCTCTCAGTCCGCTTGGCAAATACAGCCTGTTTCAGGGACTATATATACTGATTTACAAACAAAGATACATATCGTTCGTGTGTGTGTGTGTGTGTGTGTGTGTGTGTGTGTGTGTATCTTTAGGCTGCCTAAAATGGAATAGAAGGGAGAAGTATTATAAGAAATAAGACACAGCAAATAATAAAACAAAGGCAAAGGCAAGCTTAAATAGGTCTAAATCAAATGAAAATTAAGGCTCCAATACAATGTCCAGAGATTGTAGCGCCCGCCCTCCCAAGTGCTTTTTCAGAGTGAGATCTTGATGCGAAATCACACAATATCATGGCACCCAAATGGGATGCCATGCTTTCATGGGACAAAACAGGATGTCCCAATTTTTTTCCAGTACACTTGAGGGGGTATGTGCTTGAGGTATTCAGTATTTACGAATTCCTAATCTGCACATTCAAAACTAATTTGTGGATCAAAACTTAGCTGACTGCCAGATTTTACACATCTCTGAATGTTATGATGTGGCTCTTGACAGTTTAAACATATCAAAATATGCATGGTGCGTTTGGGTTTTTGTTTAATATATTTTTTAAAAAATGTAAATTAATGGACTAGAACAGAATTATGGGTAAAATTGACACACTAGCCCATCTCTAATCACTATGGGCTGTTGGGTTGTAAAATGGATGATGGTGTCATTGCATACTCACAAGGTAATATGAGACCCTAATAATTTTATAATGCTTAATTTGTACTGTATCTCTTTCCTTGACTTTCAGAAGAGGACTTTCTTCTGTACCAAAGTAACTTCTTTCTGCCTACTTACACTTCTTTCATGCCTACCACAGCAGGGCAGTTGGACGCACCACATTGCTCCTCTCCGTGGAATGACACGTAATCAGTTAAGAAAAAAAAATAGATGAAAAAAATCCCCCTTTTGTTTATACTGTTAATAACAGATGTTGCTCTGCGACATCACACATGCTGTTTAATATTATCAAAACAATTATTCATTTATTCATCTTTGCACAGTGTGTGCAAGCTGGCATTACAGATCTTGCAGGCACGGCCTTCATGAATGCATAAACCCAAAATGCATGTCACATATAATCAATCACCCTCTGCATCCCCACTCCCATCACCCTTCCTAATCTTTGATCTGAAGTGTTCCTAACATTATTGCTGACAAACTGATATGGATGTGGTGGGCAAAACTTCGGGCACCCACTGAGACCTGCTGAGATGCTAGAGATCTCACCCTATTTTCGCGTAAAGTCAATAATAACCCTGTCATCGGCCACAGAAGGCAGCAGAATGAGATGTCTTCTAGATTAGATGCAGGGAAGTTCTAAAGCAAACTAGAGTATCAGCAGTGGGTGAAAGGAGCTGGAGAATGCAGCCCTTGATGATCAGGAGAAATGGATAATATAACCAGATAGCTGCTCTGAGTGTGTACCCATAGAATAGAATCATAGAGTTGTCCCATGCAGGGATCGAACCTGAAACCTTGGTGTTATCAGCACTGAGCTCTAACCAACTGAGCTATCCAGTGCATGGCTGACTCCAGCGAAAGATCCTCCTCATGCATAAAGGTGTTTTTTAAGGGTCAAATGGCTGGGATCCAACACATGGGGGTTCTGACATACACATGCAATAGCTTAACTCTGAGCATTTGAGTATAATGCTATCTGTGTTGTTTTCTTTATAGCAATAAAAGAGCTACCATTTTATATAACAGAACCTGAAAATGCTGGAAAGGGTTCTGGAATATCCTACAGAGGGGAGATTCCAACCTACCCGCCTTCAGGCCTCTTCTGGCTACATCCTTAGATAATATTGTACCGCTGTCCACATTGTATCCTTGGCCCGCGATGCTTTTCCTCTGCTCCTTTTTCAAGTTGCACGTTGTTAATCTGGGCACTGCTAGAACAATATATCCATTGGAACCAGCAGTTATGGTGTGTTTCATGCACACCGTAGAGCAGCCATGGTGGATCAAAATGGCTGACGAAGGCTGATCGCCAAAGAATTGATGCTTTTGAATTATGGTGCTGGAAGGGACTCTTGAGAGTCCCATGGACTGCAAGAAGATCAAACCTATCCATTCTTAAGCAAATCAGCTCTGAGTGCTCCCTGGAAGGACAGGTCCTGAAGCTGAGACTCCAATATTTTGGCCACCTCATGAGAAGAGAAGACTCCCTGGAAAAGACCCTGATGTTAGGAAAGATGGAGGGCACAAGGAGAAGGGGACGACAGAGGACGAGATGGTTGGACAGTGTTCTCAAAGCTACCGGCATGAGTTTGACCAAACTGCGGGAGGCAGTGGAAGACAGGAGTGCCTGGCATGCTCTGGTCCATGGGGTCACGAAGTCGGACACGACTAAACGACTAAAGAACAACAACAACAAATGCCATGTCTCTGTCCCTTCTGTAGAAGTTGCTTGGGCCTTTGGGGACATGATTGCTGCTTTCGATGAGGCTCCTGGAGACCTTGGTGTTACGTAACCCAATGAACGTTAATGCACTGGTCAGAATTTGCTATGTTGTAGCATTGAATGGATCTATCCGTCATTCTCTGCACAAAGTTTCAGGTTACATCTGATTAACGCCATTTACCCAAACGTAAAGTCTGAAACATTCAGCTAACCATATGTTTGAATAGACAGATGGCTGCCTGGGTCAGCTGAGTCTTGGGTAATGTATGGCATGATCCTTTGAACGACCACTTGAAGGACAGTCAGTTGAAAAGAATTGGTTCCCTTGACCTTTCAGTGCCAAGGTAAAAGGCATCCCAAGCAGAAGGCTAATTAGTTTGTCTTTGTTCCTCTTTCTAATTACAACGTGTAGCGACTTGAATGATGGCCCTCTGGCCTTGTTTGGATGGAAAAACAACAACTGTTTGCCTAGCCCCAGTTCTTCATTCAGTTTTATGGTATTATACAAGTTGCGTTCTGGGACATCGCAGTGGAGAATTCAAGGTCAAACCGAACCGAGAGCTCCAGTTGCGGACTTAATTTTGCCTTGAGTTGTTGACAGCAGGGGCTGATAAGGATCTTTCGACAGAGCTGACCTTTGTTTGCTGCCACGGCTGGGACATTTCGTTTTGCATGAGACTTTCTGAGGCTGGACCAAAGGTCAGAGTCGTTCAGTGCATTGCGGCCAGTGTTCCCATAATTAAAACACTCATTAAACCTTTTTGGTTAACATCTCTGTGTTTTCATTTTGAGAAATCCATTAACTACTAGGCACATCAAAAGATTAGCTTTAGATCTGCTGGGAAACAGCTGTGTTTTTTTTAAAAAGAATTGTACAAGAAACTTTACCTGTTAAGCAGGAGTAACACAAAAGTGCCAAGCATCCCTTAAAGCGGGGAAAGGTAATTTTTAGGCCCAGAAGACAAATGACCTCTCTTTCTGGCCCTTGAGGATCTTCCCAGGTCCTATGCTCTCCTAAGCCACACCCTTCATGAACCCTGATGTGCACCTTCTTTGAGTGTTCTTGCCTGGCTGGAATGTACCCTTGAAATCAGATTACACTGCAGTGCCTCTGGCCCTGCTCTCCACAGGCATGCAACCTTGAGAAGGAAAGGAGATGTGACCACACGCAGAAAATATTTTCCCACCCCTGACTTAAGGGCCTAAAGAATGACCACAGACAGATCTCTATTTCTCTCTCTTCAAGCAACCAAGGTGTTGTTTCTTGAAGACTGAGAGTTGGATGGTGTGCTTGACTTCAGTATATCATTATTGATGACTCGGCACATTACAGACTGTTTTTAACAAGCAAACAAGAAAACTGTAAAACAACAACAACCCAGGTCCCTAATCCAAGCAGCAGTTTACAGTCTGAATTCAGACTACAGAAGTGACCATAGGAGCCAACTCCTAGGGGCCAAGGTCCCTTTGGCCCCCTCAATAAAATATTTGAGGGGGCCACTTACCCCAAGTTGATGGGCATTGCCATTCTGATGGCATGTGTGTGCCGTGTCTTGTGATCGGGGTGGGGCTTACCCCAATATTTTATTCAAGTTGGCACCCCTGGAAGTGAGTGACAGGAGTGAAGAGTGAATCAAAGGTGTGTTTTTCTCTAAAGCCACAGGAATATAAGTATCATATAGAGAACTTAGCCATGTAAGTGAAGAAATGGTAATTAGCAAAGATAATATGACTAAAATATGGTAAAAAGTAAAGGTAAAGGGCCCCTGGACAGTTAAGTCCAGTCAAAGGTGACTATGGGGAGCGGTGCTCATCTCGCTTTTCAGGCTGAGGGAGCTGGTGTTTGTCCAGTGACAGCTTTCCGGGTCATGTGGCCAGCATGACTAAACCACTTTTGGCGCAACAGAACACTGTGATGGTAACCAGAGTGCACAGAAAAGCTGTTTACCTTCCTGATGCAGCAGGACCTATTTAGCTACTTGCACTGGCATGCTTTCGAACCGCTAGGTTGGCAGAAGCTGGGACAGAGGAATGGGAGCTCACCCCGTCATGTGGATTTGAACCGCCAACTTTCTGACTGGCAAGCCCAAGAGGCTCAGTGGTTTAGACTACAGCCCCACCTGCGTCCCTGGTGGCTAACATATGATGTCACAATGAAATGTTATAATTTGGTTACTGTTCTGTACTGGGTTTTCTTCATTTCAGCAGCAGGCTGAGCCTTTCCCCAATATGAACCACTGATTTTTCCTGTTGCCACACTGTTTTAAAATCTGTAGTGGATGTCTTCCACTTTAGCACTGTTGGAGAACATGCAAGGGTTCAGATGCCACTGACTTCCTCATACCAACATGTTTCATACCACATAACCAGCTTCCCTATATAAGCATTCTACCTCTCCTAAATGGTGTAAGTAATCTGTCGACCTTTCTGTCCATTTTCTTGTGGGAGATGCCCCACTAGGAAGATCAGACAGAAGGTAGAGGAATTGCCTCATTTGGTCTGCCTGTGACTTCACTTGTGAGAAATCATCATCCTCATGCATCTTTTCCATAGCAACTACAAAGGAGAACAAACACAGCCAGGCTGCTTGAGTATGTGGGTCCCAGCAATTTTGTGACCCCCAACAACAACATCAGCCAGACCCCTGTTCTCAAATATGTTTACATGATTACAGCTCCCAGCAATTACTGACCAGTGCACTGCGCACTTCATTTTTTAAACCAGTTGACCATTTACAGCATACTGCTTTACATAATAAAGCAAAATACTTTTAAGTTGCCCATGTAACAGCGTTCAGCTCGGGCACTGAGGTCCAGCTCTGAGGGCCTTCTGGTGGTTCCCTCACTGTGAGCAGTGAGGTTACAGGGAGCCAGGCAGAGGGCCTTCTCGGTGGTGGCGCCCACCCTGTGGAAAGCCTTCCCAACAGATGTCAAGGAAATAAACGACTACCAAACTTTTAGAAGACACCTGAAGGCAGCCATGTTTAGGGAAGTTTTTTTATGTTTGATGTTTTATCGTGTTGTTAATATTCTATTGGGAGCAGCCCAGAGTGGCAGGGTACAAACAAACAAACAAACAAACAAATTATTATTATTATTATTATTATTATTATTATTATTATTATTATTATTATTATATCTTGTATGTTTCTGGAACAATGCAACTAGATTATACGGATATATATTCCCCACGTATTTATCATTCCAAGACATGGTAAATAAAGACCATCTCTCTAGAAATCTTTTACCTTGCCTAATCTCCGCTCTCTTATAAATATGTAAACTTTGATAAAACATTAATATTCCATTTTTAAGAAGCAGTTTAGAGTCTTGTGGAGAGAAAATGTGGATAATGGAATTTAAGATGGGGGGGTGGGGAGAAGAGGAATGGAGAGCAAGTGAAGTTGACAAATTTGCCCATCCTTTACTGTCACTCAGGGCAAAATTAGACATGAGGTTAACTGCATGTTAGCATGCAGCATTTTTGTTATGTAAATAGCAGCCATGACTACTAGGGCACCCAGGTGTGTATAAGGGGCCAGGGTTCCTGCATACTGCATAGATGAGAGAATTTCAGCAGGTGTGCCTTGCCGCGTCAGATACACCTGCGGAAATTCCTCTGCATATACAACTATTAAAAGATGCACAAGCCTCGTCCTTTCTGTATTCAGTCATCCCAGTCATGGGGGCACCTGAGCAGAACTGGCGCCATAAGGAACAAGAGGTTACCCTTTTTCTTCCTCCTATGGCCAGGACAAACAAACCAACAAACCCTGAAGCTGCCATTTGGATAAGCAAGGAGGAAAGCTTCCCTATTCCCTACCTTTGCAAATACAGTGGTACCTCGGGTTAAGTACTTAATTCATTCTGGAGGTCCGTTTTTGACCCGAAACTGTTCTTAACCTGAGACACCACTTTAGCTAATGGGGCCTCCTGCTGCCGCCACGCCGCTGAAGCACGATTTCTGTTCTCATCCTGAAGCAAAGTTCTTAACCCGAGGTACTATTTCTGAGTTAGCGGAGTCTGTAACCTGAAGTGTCTGTAACCCAAAGTACCACTGTACTGCCATTTTTAGGGAAGTGATTATCATAAGGTTCATGGCAGTGTGTGAGAGAGACAGTTGGGGGGGGGGAGGAAGGAAGGCTAAGTTCTATCTCTGCAGCCACTACAGTCCTTTTATTTAGTTTTCTAAAAATTATTTGCACCCACACAATGAACTTCATGATGAAAACACTTCTCCCCCATTCCTGTGACAGATTTGGAGGTCTGAAAATGTGAAGAAACAGGGGGTTTGGGGAAGCGGGGCTATTTACCTGCTTCTACGTTACACCTACATTCTAACTTCAACTATTTACATTTAGTAAGCATTTTTAGTAGTTTTATTATGCATTTGTCCCATTTGCCTGGTTATCACCTGGTTTTTTTTTGCGTGTGTGTGTTTGCACCAATGCTAGAGGGGCTATATATTTCATCTTATTGAGAATATTGATGGACTAAGGTGGGTTTCAGGGTAATCAGTGGATTGGCAGAACTTTCTTCGCCTTCCTTTGAGTCAGAAGCCTACCGAGAATTCAGTTTGGTACAATGCGGATATGTAACAGTAAGCAATCTTTACAGTAGCTGAGGGTGAAAGAGCTTGAACAGGAGGAAGGAGGTAGTCAGGAAGATAAATGAGCAAGAATGGTTTATTAATGAGACAAAGTTCCTGCCAGAATTGGAAAGAGAAGAAGATGAGACAGCAGAAAAAGGAGGACCGGGGTGAAAATTTAAAGAGGAATTCCTCAAGGCTGGAGAAGCCAAGGGGGGAAAGGGGATGTAGAAACAAATAAGAAAGTGACACATAAAACATATTTTTTAAAGTCAAAGAGATGGCCAATATAAATTTTGGTTATCTGGTAAAAATGGATTTAAGTTTGCGTCTCCACATGCATTAAAAAAAGGAGGTGTAGAGTGGGCTTGACTGCTTTAGACTGCATGGAAAGAAATAAAGTATGCTTACTATGCTCGTTTTGTAGTTGGGGTAAGTGTTTTCATGAAGGGGAGCCTTCAAAAATGTGAGTCCCTCCCTGCAACTTGACATGGTACCTTCTACTCTGCCTTCTCCTTCTGTTTTCTGTGATGACCAGGGCTTAGCTAGCTCCAGACCATTTTCTGGACTGAAATCTGGAAGCCCCCCAACAGCTCCTACCTCAGGAAGCAATTCTTATCACCAATATCAAGGCACGTTTCCTCTGCCAATATCGAGTCATGTTCAGTCTCAAGAATTTGTCCATTCATTTGCTCGAGGGAATTAATAATGAGGAACGCTTCTTAGATGCCTGTGGCAACACACACGAGGTTGATCAATGCTGGCCATTCAGGCATAGCCCGACTCTCATTGTGGCATTCCGAAATTGAAAAAGGCTTTTCAGAAGATCCAGTGGAGAATCTGGAGGTTAATTGTTTTCCAGCTAGAATATAGCAAGAGTTTAATTCCAAGCAGTTCATTAAAAACAGAGAAAAGGGAACTGAGCACAGTGAAGCAGCCACCATCTCCCCACTTGCCTTATGAAGCAAGTATAATTGAATGGGTGAATCAAAGTAATGGGATAACACCTTCCTTATTATCAGCGAATGACATCCGGATTTCTCTCTCAGCCGAACAGAGGAGCAGCCTCTATTGACACCAGCAATATATTCAAATGCAACTCTTTTAATTGGGGGAGGCGGGTGGGAATGTATTTAAAGATGAATGGCTTACAGACTAATCCAAAACCCTGGCCAGGCAGCAATGGGGTGTGACATAGCAGCATAATCTCTGTTTCTCACACGAGGCAAGCAATAGCCTTATCCGAGCTGTGCCAGTCCGGAGCTGGTATAACATTGAGATCAGGATCAGGACTATTGCCCTTGAGTGATGGCAAGGGGGCAGTTCCAGGATCCACTGGATTATTATTATTATTTTGGTAAATTTATTTGGTTTTTCAAATTAACGTTTTACACTCATATATCCAACATACATCATAAAAACAAGATTCCTTGAAATCTCCTGGACTTTCACCCTCCCCTTTGTGGGTCTTATTATTAATCATTTCTTCCTGCATCTTTTATGATGATCCATATTCTTTTACATCTCTATTGTGTCCAGAATTCACCCTTAAACTACAAGTGTTATTCCAATCCTACTAATGATTTTAACTGTTTACAATGATTTTTTAGATAAGTTATAAATTTCCCCCATTCCTTATTAAAATTCTGGTCTTCCTGATTCCTGATTCTTCCGGTCATTTTTGCCATTTTGGTATAATCCATCAACTTAATCTGCCATTCTTCTCTAGTCGGGACTTTATCTTATTTCCATCTCTGGGCCAATAACATCCGTGCAGCTGTGGTCGCATACATAAATAATCTTTTCTGTTCCATTTGGAGGATCCATTGGATTCTGGGCCAACTCAGTTCCTCTCCAGTCCCTGTTTCAGAGCTTTCCCTGGACAACTGCTGGCAGGGAGCATGCTGGAGGACCGGATGGGAAGCTCAGCACCAGTGAAGTGACACTAGTATATCTGTACTGCCAGAAGCCAGTGGAGCTATTCTAGACTAGATGAAGGGAGTCCTCCCTGGGAACGGTTGTGGACCACCGGTATAAAATTTACGGCATGTAATGCCCTAAAAGAAAATATTATGAAAATGATTTATAGGTGGTACATGACTCCAGTCAAGCTCGCAAAAATTTACCACTTGCCTGATAATAAGTGTTGGAAATGTAAAGAGACTGAAGGTACATTCTTTCACCTTTGGTGGACATGCCCAAAGATCAAGGCTTTCTGGGAAATGATCTATAATGAAATGAAAAAGGTATTTAAATATACCTTCTTGAAGAAACCAGAGGCTTTTCTTCTGGGCATGGTCGGCCAATTGGTGTCAAAGAAGGACAGAACATTTTTTATGTATGCTACAACAGCAGCAAGAATACTCATTGCAAAGTATTGGAAGACAGAAGATCTACCCACCGTGGAAGAATGGCAGATGAAGGTTATAGACTATATGGGACTGGCAGAAATGACCAGCAGAATCCGAGATCAGGGAAAAGAGACGGCGGAAAAAGATTGGAAGAAATTTAAGGACTATCTTAGAAACATTGTAAAATTATTGAAGGTTAGAACGATGTTGATTCAGAAATTAAGTGGTTATAAGCTGTAATGATTATGTGATCAAGAAAAGAAAGGTTAAAAACTATACAGAAATTAGGGGAAGGATTTGCTGAATTGAATTAATTAGAGATTGGAATACAGAAAGGGGAGGTATGAGGAGGTTGGGAAAGTAAGTTTTATGAATATAAGGGATTGAAATTATACTTGTTGTTGTATGTGTTTTGTATGGTTTGTATGTATTTTTACTGTTTTTGTTTTTTGGTTTGTTTTTTCTATTTTATATAAATTCTTAAAACCTTAATAAATATTTTATAAAAAAAAAAAATAGATGAAGGGAGTCCTCCAACATCTACTACTGGCAAATCAGGGGGTTGAATTGTGCTCCAAGCTTGTCCAGTGATGAGTGATGGTCCTAGGCTCCAGACTTCAACATGTGGGTCCCTTCCTATATCTGCGGTTTAGAGAAAATAGTGTTTCCCTAAGCTTTTTGAGCCTCACCCACCTTTTAAATTTATACTTCTCAAACCTCAGCAGTTCCACAGCATCTGCATTCCACAGCAGGACATGCAAAGATCCTTTCACACAGTCATGTGCAAAGCTGTGTGTAAAACGGTAAAGGGACCCCTGACCGTTAGGTCCAGTCGTGGCCGACGCTGGGGTTGTGGCGCTCATCTCGCTTTATTGGCTGACGGAGCCGGCGTACAGCTTCCGAGTCATGTAGCCAGCATGACTAAGCCACTTCTGGCGAACCAGAGCAGTGCACAGAAACGCCGTTTACCTTCCCGCCGGAGCGGTACCTATTTATCTACTTGGACGCTGATGTGCTTTCGAACTGCTAGGTTGGCAGGAGCTGGGACCGAACAACGGGAGCTCACCCCGTCACAGGGATTCGTACTGTCGACCTTCTGATCGGCAAGTCCTAGGCTCTGTGGTTTAACCCACAGCGCCAACCGTGTGTATTAGGATGCTAATTCAACAATGCAATCTGAAAGAGGAATAAACAAGACATCTCTGCCTCCAACACATAAAACTACAGAAAGAAAAAAACAAACAAATGAAGAACAAAGCAGGAATATATCATAGCAGTTTGGGTTGATGGGTCAAGTGTCGGAGCAATAATTAGGGCCGGTTCTACCCTTAGACAGAATGGGAAGCCTCAGGTGGTAGATAGTGGTGGGTGGCAGCAATTCACCCCACCTGGCTAGTTCTCCTCAGGTCCTTGATTGTTGCTGGCCTTGATGCCTGCCCTGTACCCCCAAATCTAGCCTGCCCTCAGGTGTGGTGGAGATTGTTGCCATGTTTTTATTGCTGGAATGAGTCTCAAGAGCCAGTCAAGTACATAAAATGGGGGGGGGGGGTCTGGGAGCGAGTTCTTTTGTCCTTTGCCACAGTCAACAACATGCCATTGTGGAATCATCCTCCCACAATGAGGAACTTCTGACAGATGATGTTCAGTCCATCCATGTCTTTGGCGGGTGATGGGCGAAAGGTTTCGCCTGACTCAGGTTTCTTTGCCTCACATGAAATTTGAACGTCTTCCAGTTGCTCCATGTCCTACAAGCAGAGGAGGATGTCCCCACAGTTTGAGAACCATTGGACTATAACCCTCAACAGAGTAAGGTATGCACACACAAGACTTCAGCATCAGTCAAATCTAAGCAATACAAATCTTGTGGTGCTTTTTACCCACAAGTGAAAATACACACATGCATACATTGAACACATTGAATTAAAATGAATAATTGAGGACGTATTGGAACATGATCGGTGAAACCTGAACGAATTGAAAAATGAACAAATTCTCCCCTTATTGAGGTCCAAACTCATTGGGAATCCAAACTTCCTGCCAGTTTCAAAAATGGCCATCTAAATGTTTTTTGTTTTTTATGAACTGCTTAAGCAATGGCATCATAAAGAACTGGTCCAGGGACATTATTAAATGATAGAACCACAGGCATTTTTAATACTGTTTATTTTTTTATGGAAAACACCATATTTTTGTGTATGAACATTTTAATCAGCATCCCAGCTGCATGTCCTACAAACGGCCTCATTTCCCTCTTGACCCTCGTTGCACTCAAATCCATCCTTTCTCTCGTCTTTCTTTCCATTTTCTTTTTCTGCTGTGTGGTTTGAAATTCTGACCAGATGGCTGGCAAGTTGGCAGTCTGAATACGGGTAGCTACCATGGGAGCGCTGCTTTCCTTACCCATCTGTCTCTGAATTCTCAGCTTAAACTGAACTTCTGGGCTGGTCCAGCCTTCTTTTTAGACATCCTGCTGGACCTCTGCCTTTCGAAACAGGTAGAAACCAGGAATGATATGTTATAACAACAGCAACAAATTTTAAAGCTCTGAAGGATGGCACCCATAGTTTTCTTGGGCTATTGATCCCAAGAAAGCCATTTTTATTAAGATATGGTGATATATTCCCAAGCTAGGGAAATGTTTTCTGAACCTCAGCGTAGCCTGCCCAGTTCAGATGCACACTTCCTTTAGCAGTTGTGTGTCGACGTCCCCAAGCCACCCCAAATAACTCACACATCACACAGAACTTTTGTTTAAGGTTTTTGGCATAATTTTTGGCCACAACTTTATTAAAATACAAAAATGTGAGTGGTTGCTTAGGCGTTGGTTGTAACTATCTGCCCCCCAGTGGGGGACAGACTGACATGTTGCAAGCCTGCAAAAGTCAGAAAAGGGGAATACATTTGGGGGTAGCGACGGAGCAGGGAACCTGCCCTCAGCCCTCCCAAAATGCAACCAGGGGCTCTTGCGTGGCCCTAGCCCCTTGACAGGGTTCGGACAAAAGCAATGGTGAGTCCCTGTATTCCTTTAACAGAATCCCTTGCAGCAGCAGCAGCATTAGAGGGGCAGGCACAGCCAATCCATGCCTCTCAACCAACCAAACCATAAACCAATGCCTAACTGCAACCTTACAAGTTGTGACGATTTGCTACGCAGTAGCAAATGGCACCAGCCAATCAGCCAGATGTGCAAAATTCCTACCAGGCCCCTGCCCCAAGAGCAGACAACCCCATGACAGGCATAGCAAGGTCAATGCGAACAACCCTAAATATGGAGGGGGGACGGGCAATCCAATGCACGGAGCAAAATGAGGAAGCTCTACGCTTCGTGCAGGGAGTTTTAACATTTCTGGCTGTCAATCACAGAATGGCAACATTAACTTCTTCCCAACAACAAGGGAAGCCCAATCACAACAGTGACCAATGATCAATTAGCCCGCCCCACAACTTTGGAGTGTCTTGTCAACCCCCACCGCAACACGTGCTCTCCATGAAGGAGAACATGCTTTTTTCCTCCTCCTGTTGGCTTCCCTCCTATCTCACTTAAGCTACTGAGGCTTCACAAGCTGCAGTGGCCGTTGGCTATTTTTATCCTTCCTTCAGCAAGACTGAACCTTTATAGGATGTGCCATTTGGCCAGACTTTTGATACACAGCATAATTGCTCCACAGTCTGCATTCACACACACACACACACACACACACACACACACACGAATATTGCCTCTTCAGCTGCTCTCTGCCTGCCTGATTTTATTTTTCTCGTCACCACTATTTAAAGACTGTCAATCTGATATCTGTATTGGTGGTATGGAAGATGCAGTGCAAGGCAAAGGGGTTCCTATCTGTCTGTGATCTCAGTGCCGTGAAGAATCTTAAATCTCTCCTCCTCATATAGATGTAAGGTGTGGGGGGAATTCGTATTTGTATTGTTCTGCATTCCAGTTAAGAGAGCTGCTATATATCAGCAAGGGAGAAATAACCCAACATTGGGTAGATATAGAAACTAAACCAGTAAACTTTCCCCCTATGGGTCTTACCATTTTAAACCCTTAACTAAAATATAATAAATTCTGTATCAAATCCATTTATAAATAGCACTTTTCAAATTTGGGAAAACTGGAAATCCAAATTAGCACCTATTTCCCCGTTAATTCCAATAGTATATCAGTGCCTCTCAATTGGTTTTCAAAATGGAGACAAGTGATTTGAATGGATGGAATCCTATGGCCTATATACATTATGTGATTTTTATAATGTGTGTGTGTGTGTAATATCCATTTTATACACACAAGCTATCTATTTATCATCTATCCATCTATCTATCTATCATCTATCATAATATATGTATTAGTCAAATGAAATTAGCAATGAAAGACACCCAACACAATCTGGCTCATTTTTAATCAAATGCATAGCTTTATTATACAAGAACATGTGATGGCACAAGCACTTAGATCATTAACACAATATGAAAATTTATTAAACACAACAAAAGAGGAGGAAAATGGTTCTGTTTCCAAAATATAATCTATATTGGTTGGAGTCACTTTTGGAACTCCCCAAAATCTCACAAGAACAGGATTTAGGTATAGCAATCCAAATTAAAGATTGGAAGATTGGATTTGGGAAACACATCCTTTAAAATTTGTCTATAGTTTTGCAAGAGAGAATGGGAAATGCTAAATAAGTCAGTCTGTGTATAAATGTGAAGCTAAAGAACTTCTCCCCCATCCAACGCAGCAAATGAAACAAGGGAGATTAGGCTGCATTTGATGTCCCTCCCCTCTGTGCTATGGAAGTATCAGCATCCTGCCACACCCACAACTGCCCCATTTTAAGCGGTACACACTGGAATCACAGAAGCGCTCTGACATCCTGCTTTTTGCTAGCTCCCGCTTATCATGTTGTTGTTGTTGTTTAGTCGTTTAGTCATGTCCGACTCTTCGTGACCCCATGGACCAGAACACGCCAGGCACTCCTGTCTTCCACTGCCTCCCGCAGCTTGGTCAAACTCATGTTCGTCGCTTCGAGAACACTGTCCAACCATCTTGTCCTCTGTCCCCTTCTCCTTGTGCCCTCCATCTTTCCCAACATCCATGGAGTCTACTCTTCTCATGAGGTGGCCAAAGTATTGGAGCCTCAGCTTCAGGATCTGTCCTTCTAGTGAGCACTCAGGGCTGACTTCCTTAAGAATGGATAGGTTTGATCTTCTTGCAGTCCATGGGACTCTCAAGAGTCTCCTCCAGCACCATAATTCAAAAGCATCAATCCTTCGGTGATCAGCCTTCTTTATGGTCCAGCTCTCACTTTCAAACATCACTACTGGGAAAACCATAGCGTTAACTATACAGACCTTTGTCGGCAAGGTGATGTCTCTGCTTTTTAAGATGCTGTCTAGGTTTGTTCCCACTTATCATAATGGGTAGCAAATTGCAAATGATCCATTTGAATCTTGCTTCACTCTGTTGTTTTAGAACTTTTTTTGTGGTCTCCTCTTGCCAAAGTGTGACAATTCCTTCAAACCCTTCCAGGTTTATTTTGTCTTTCAGAGCTTCCTATCCTTTCTCTGGCTATACCTTGGAACATCTGAGTGCTGATGTTGTTCCAGCACCAAAATAAATAAATAAATGAAATGCTAACACACAGGCACCACAGACACACTCCCTCCCATCTTTCTCATCTCCTTCATCAAGCACATTGCGGAGAACAGATGTGGTATGAAGGGTTTGACAAAATTTGAAGTGAGTTGCCTGCCCCTAGAAAAAATGTGGAAGAATCAGCGAAAGGTAACAGAACCTGACAGGAAGTCGGCTGCCCTGAACCACAGAGGGTCATAAAAGTTATGGGGTAGCAAAACCTAGCAATGTCCAAGTAGTTATTCCAAAAATGATGATGTCAGTCCTTAGATAGGAAAAGAAGCAAAAAGGAACAGAAACATATGGTCTTCTTTATTTTATGATACTGTTGTACATGAAAGACCACCTGTGCAACGGATGATGATGATGATGATTCCACCCAATACCCACTGATCTCAGGGTGGTTCACAACGCATCACAGGAAACAGATGTACACATGACTACAGACCTACATGAACTTAAATGTATCAGTAAGATCCATTGGAATGAAATGCTCAGTTGTGTGTAATGTGCTTGGATCTACATACCTTTCAAGTGTCCCGATTTTCCAGGTACAGTCCCAGAATTACAAAAAAAACCAAACAAAAAAACCATTCCGGCTTTTGATTTGATCCCAGAATGTCCCTATTTTCTCTGCCAGTGCTGCTGCCGAAGAGCTTCAGGGGGGCGATGGACCTGCGCTCGCCTTAGCAACCACGCTGGCAGCAGTGGCAGCTGTGAGAGAGCATTCTGTCACCTCTCCATGGCCTCCTCACGCCTGCTGCTGCCAGCCTTCTCCTTTGGTCATCTCGTAGCAACTGCTGGAGAGTGGGCAAGGAAGAGGATAGAGTGCCACCGCCACAGAGGTCCGACCCTGCATAACACATGTGGCTCTGAGGTGCAGGGAGGAGGAAGAGGAAGACAGTATAGATTTACAACAGGGGTTTGAGGGAGGTCGCAGCTCAGAGGCAGATGAGGGGGGGAGCTAGGAAATCATGGGAAAGCCAGAGCAACACCTGGCTGACACGTTGTCATTAGAAATACCATTCCAGACCCTCCATCTCCCAGAACCCGGCGAGCCTTAAAAGTAGGAGAGCAAAGAGCTCAAAGACAGAGGGCACTTAATAGCACCCGTAGAGGAGATGACGAGAATGACAAATGAGGAAGCGGGAGAGACAGGGGGGTGGAGATTCACTCCGGTCAATGCCATTATCTAAAAGGCCAGGTTCTATAGCCTCTCTGTGTAAAGATTGAAATAAAAAAGAACTGTAAGTAATAGTAATAGTAATAATAATAATAATTTATTATTTATACCCCGCCCATCTGGCTGGGTTTCCCCAGCCACTCTGAATATCAAAAACTGAATATCAAAAACAATGCAGCACCAGACATTAAAAACTTCCTTAAACAGGGCTGCCTTCAGTTGTCTTTTAAAAGTAAAATAGCTATTGCCTTGACATCTGCTGGCAGGGCATTCCACAGGGCAGGCGCCACTACCGAGAAGGCCCTCTGCCTGGTTCCCTGTAACCTCACTTCTCGTAGCGAGGGAACCGCCAGAAGGCCCTCAGCGCTGGATCTCAGTGTCCAAGGTGAACGATGGGGGTGGAGATGCTCCTTCAGGTATGCAGGACCGAGGCCATTTAGGGCTTTAAAAATCAGCACCAACACTTTGAATTGTGCTTGGAAACGTACTGGGAGCCAATGAAGATCTTTCAGGACCGGTGTTATATGGTCTCGGCGGCCATAGGGGCAGGGTGCACTGTGGGGCCTCCAGAGTCTGCCTGCCCACTCAGGCACCCTACAGCTGGGGGGGCAGCAGTTGGACCATTTGGGCAGCGCAGAGCCTGCACGTGCCCCAGCCACTGCGCCTCTCCCAGGAGAGACGCATGGCTCGGGCATGCAGCAGGCCCTGCTGTGAGTGCTGCCCGGCATTTTGTCACCCCCCCTCAGTGGTGACACCCGGGGCGGCCCGCACCCACCGCACCCCCCTTCCTCCACCCCTGCCTGGGCAGGAAGAAAGAGTGGAGCAGATTGCAAGGAGTCTTTGCTTTGTGAATCCTTGTCTAATATTGCCCCCTTTTTAAAATTTATTTATTGGTGTATATTTTTCTTTTTGTAAATCTACCCATCCAAGTATAAAATAAAACAAAATCAGGATTAAGGGGTTTTTTCCCAGGATGGTGGGGGCCCTTTGTGCTGTGTCCCATTGATGAAGTGGTGATGGCACTTGCCCTGCTTCAGAAAGGAAATGTTCTGCCGAGGTGGGGGCAAAAATGGGGTGGGGGTTGAGGAGGGTCAGTTGGGAGGGGAGCGAGAAATGTCCCATTTTCATCTGAGGAATGTTGGAGGGCACTGATCTAATACATAAATCCAAGCTGCTGATTTCAATGGTGCTTTTGCATGCATGCTTTTCTCTGGATTGAACATAAAAACCCACAATAAGCTGCACTGAGTTGTACCAGTATAAACCTCATTTAATTAAAAGAGTAACCTCATTTTTTCAAAAAAACGAAAGAAATGCCGTAACATCACATCACTATCATATGATTTTATTTAGATGTGTGTATAATTAGTTGGAAAAGTCACTCTCAGATCAAAGAACCCTGTGTAAGTGTTCGAGAAGGAGAAAGTTCACACGTACTATTTTTTCCCCAAATATCTGAGTTGGTTGCCATAGAAATCACAGCCGTGTGATATTGATTCACAGCTGCTTGAGTCTCTTAGGTTGAAAGGTTTTTGTTTTTTTTACCCGACTATAATAAAAATACACAGACTATAAGCGTCCTGCTTGAGGCATAAGCAGCAGCTTGATAAAGAAAACGGGCCTGCTGTTTGTGCGGTATATTTTAGTTTTAGGGTGCATTTTTAAGGGAAGTGAGCAACAAGACAGCTTGCTTTCTTATAGATGTTCAACTTAAATTACCAAATAAAACCATTATGCAAAGAAGATCTCAAGAAGCTGCAGTAAAAAAATGTATTTGCTCCTTGAGAGCTGCTTGTGTTTCGAGTGGGCTTAAGCAAATATTATTAGATGTTCAGATACGCCCAATAATCCACATTTAGCTGCACAGGGGAGATTCTGGTCTGGAACCTGATTAGACGTGGAAATGGAGAGGGGTCTTTTTCTTCTAACTACTATGCACTATGAACTGTACTTGGTGAGAGTCTGTAAAAGTTCTTGTAAAGATTCAGGTTCGTACAGATGCTGTAAAAATTATTGCTGAAATGCCTGCAAAGTTATGGTTCTGTAATGAAAAGACACGGAATAGTGAACAAGTTTCCCTGGGAGACAGCTGGATAATGCTACTGATCCAGACCCTCCAAGTGTCCCTATTTTCCAGGGACATTCCTGATTTACAGATGTCCTCCTGGTTTCTGATTTGATCCCAGAATGTCCCGCTTTTCCTTAGGACATCCCTATTTTCATCAGAGAAATGTTGGAGGGTATGACATTATCCAACCCCCCAAGCCATTTGAAGACAATCCCGTATAGGGAAGGGGTTTTTTTAATGTTAAATGTTTTATTATGTTGGAAGCTGCCCAGAGTGGCTGGGGCAACCCAGTAAGATGTGTGGGGTATAAATAGTAAAGTTATCATTATGGAATGGGACGTCCCTGTTTCTCATAGGAGAAATGTTGGAGGGTATGCTGATCTTTCCCTGACTAGAGGTCTACAGGGTGCATGCTGACTGTGTTCTAAGTTCACAGGGATTGCAGTGAAACCTAACAGGCTTGATCAGTGATTTTTGGTAACTGAGTGCCTCAGCTAAGTCTACTGCAAGGATAGTGCAGACATCCAGGAAGCCAATGTGGCTGTAACTCAGCTGCAGGGCTCATGCTTTACATGCCTGCAAAAAGTCCCAGGTTCTGTCCCTGGCAAACTCATTGTTTGAAATCCTGGAGAGTCACTATCTGATGCCGTAGATGATACTAAGCAAGATGGTCCAATGTTCTAACTAGGTGTGAGCAGTGTTACAGTAGTGAAGTTGTTGCACTAAGTCACTGAGTAACTTGGGACAAGCCCTGAACAGATGTTGGTGCCCCTGGTTCTGGAGCAGGTCAAATAAATGTGCCCCCACCTCCCTCATTCTCTTAGATTCGGGTAGATGGCTAGGGCAGCTGGGAAGGGTCCTCATGCAAACGAGCTTTCGCTCGTTTTGTAGCCACTGCTACATGGGAGACGAATTGAAGAAAAAGAAATATAGATTGGCCCTGCCCCATAGCTTCACAAATCATGGCTAGGAGCAAAGTGAAGCCATAGATCTTTTTAAAAAGTGTAGACTCACACATGAGAGAGAGGCTGAAAGGCCCAGCAGGCTGGCAATTTATACTTGCCCTGGGTGTAGGGCCAAGCACCGCTATTGGTCTGTTGGTCCCGTGCCCAGGGGAACACCCTCCAATTCCTGCCGCCATTGGTCAGTTTTAGCGGTAGGAGGAGGATCCGGCCTGCAATAGGCTGGTTCACAGAGGAAGGGGCAGGGGCAAACGGACTTCTCAGAAGTACATAAAGGCAAGAAGCAAGGAGGGGTGGTAGCTCTGACTTGCAATGGCACCCACAGAAGTGGCAGAACTGCATTCCGGCTGGAAAAAAAGGCCTTGATACGAGGCGATTTCAAAGGTTACCATTTGAAAACCTCTGCCCTAGAGGTTTGAAAGGTCAGTGCTGTCTACAATACCAATACAGGTTTCTGTGATATATTGCAGGGCACATGACCTGGAGACCAGTATTGCCTAGCATTTATTTGCACCTGCAGAAACCTTCACTGCCATCCAGCTACCCTCACACAGACTGAGGAACATGGGGGAAAACCCCCCAACCCCTATATGATTAGCCAAATATGAAAGATATAAAATGACATTATTTAATACCGAAATGATGTTGTGCAACTATGAAGAGCTCATTCACACAGTCAAAAAGCATATGGTTGGGAGGCAGAGAGAGATGCAGACATACACAGGAAACCCTGACATGTGGTCAGGTGGAAGAAGGATGTGCGCACGTAAGTGGCATGCGAGTGTCACTTCTCCACGTGAACCTAATCGGGCGACCTCACTCCCCTTCTGCTGAATCCTAAACTGGCTTGCATCAACCTGATTTACTTCAGGATTTAGGATTCCTTGGGAGCCAACACACAGCCCTATGTGTTATGTTGTAACCTGCCTTGGAATCGGTGACAATGAAACTACACACTGTTTCATTTGTTGTTGTTGTTGTTGTTGTTGTTGTTGCATTTTATTGTTGTAGTATACATTGCAAACCTCTTCGGGACTATATATATATATATATATATATATATATATATATATACACACTATATATATATATATATATATATATATATATATATATATATATATACATACTATATATATATATATATATATATATATATATATATATATAGTGATACCCGTCTAGTAAATGGCCTCGGCCCAGTAAACCTGAAGGAGCGTCTCCACCCCCATTGTTCTGCCCGGATGCTGAGGTCCAGCACAGAGGGCCTTCTGGTGGTTCCCTCACTGTGAGAAGTGAAGCTACAGGGAACCAGGCAGAGGGCCTTCTCGGTAGTGGTGCCCGCCCTGTGGAACACCCTCCCAGCAGATGTCAAAGAAATAAACAACTACCTGACATTTAGAAGACATCTGAAGGGAAGTTTTTAATGTGTGACATTTTAATGTATTTTTAATCTTTGTTGGAAGCTGCCCAGAGTGGCTTCAGAAACCCAGCCAGATGGGCGGGGTACAAATAAATTATTATTATTATTATTATTATTATTATTATTATTATTATTATTATTGAATCATAGAATCGTAGAGTTGGGACGACCAAGGAACATCTAGTGATGCAGGAATCTCAGCTAAAGCACCCATGATAGTAAATCGAAGGAACCTACATATTCTGTATTGCCCTTTGCCATGGCCAGTGAATTGGGGGGTCCCTTTCCCCCAGAACACCTCAGGTGTCACTATAGCGCCGCCAAACATGGGGAAGTCTTGTGTTACCGACAGATAACCTGCATAGAGAGCTCCCTAATAACTTGTCCAAGATTGAGTCATAAGTGTCCCTTCCTTACGCCTACACTGCCAGTCTCCTTTTCCCTTTTCATGTTTCTCATACTCTTTCCACCATGCCCATACTTTCTGTGGCCTTTTTTTTTTTTTACCCCCTTCCCTATTCACTCAAGTGCAGTTAATCTATAGGCAGCGGCACAAAGATGCACACAAGAGCTTGCTGGCATGTGGAATATGGCTGGGATGCCAAAGAATATTTCACACACTGAACACTGCACAGACATACAATGAATCCGCAGAGCGTAGCGAGAGCATTTCTTATCTCAATGCAGCGTCTGCTTGTTCCAGTTTGAATTCCGGCAGCAAAACCAATTCCCTATTGAATCGGTACCTCATGATATACCAACCCGGAGAGGACCGGCTAGGCTGAGAGCTCAGTTCATTTGGCAAGGAAGCAGTGTCTCCCTGACAAAAGCCAATTGTTAGCAGAGATGTTGGTGGAATAATTTCCTCATTCTTGTTCAGTTCACCTCTACAAAAAAAAACAACTGGGGGAAATGCGAAGTCTTCCATCGCTTCCCGTGCTTTTATTCTAAGACTATTTCAATTCCAACTTCTTTCCATATCATTCCGAGTCTTTCCCAGTTCTGCCTGTGATTTTAGATATTCAGAGTTTATAAAGGATAGCTGGAGAACTGCCTCGAGCAATCATCGTATATTATGAAGTTCCCCTATTTTTAAAGCAATCAATAATGTTCTGTAATCAAAACAAAAGTTTGATTGATCTGCCTGGAATGAATAAGGTAGCTCACGCTAGCAGAACTGATATACTACCAAGTTCATTTTGTTCATAGTAAATTTATACCCTGCCAACCAGGGCAGAAATGCCTCTGGAAGCTGCTTTCAAATACTTAAAAGAAGAACAACCAACAATTTCAATATTCCTCTGGTTAGAGTTTTCCATGATAACACAAACATTGGCTGCATCTTAACTGCCTAGTCCTTTCTCTTTGTTTCCACACAACTGGGAAACATGTACGGTCAAGGGAAACCTCTTTGAAAATTACCTGAAATCATAGAATAATAGAGTTGGAAGGAACCCACGGGCCATCTAGCAATGCAGGAATTCTGCCCACAGCCACCCCTGGGTGGGCTCGAACAACCAACCTTCTGGTTAACAACCAGACACACATTGTGCCACAGGAATGGGAGTGGGAAACTACAATTCCCATCATTCCTAACCATTGACCATGCTAGCTTAGGGATGATAGGATCTGGAGTCCAATGACATCTGGAGTTGCACCGCTTGCCATATCCCTTTATGTGTCAGTAGAAAGGACCACTTTGCAAATGTGCCTGTGTGAATTTGTGGCAGAGAGCAACAGTCACACCCCAAAGTGATATTTAGCATATTGATAAGGAAACTGCCCCAAGTACATGATCCACTGTGCATTCCCTGTGCCCATGTGTGGAAAAGCATCCTTTAATGTAGGAGAGAGAGAGAATTGAAAGACTGGTGAGATCCCCAAAGTTACAAAAAGCCTTTTAACCTTTATGTACATGCATAATTATTTTTGGAACATATCCTAAGCATAGCAGCCCATGTGCACAGCATTGCAGGAATTGCTTATCGAAGATTTCCTTTTTTCCGAAATGCGAAAATAACTTAGTGCTGTTCTGAGCTGAACATCATGCTTTCGGGTTGTGTGCTTTCCTTAATATATTTCCCCCCCCCCAGTTCAAAATCTGTTTTATTCTCCTTTTTTTAAATTGTTTCAGAGAGCAGAGGGCTGATAAACATAGAAATTGCATTAGAAAACAAAAGTGAATTTCAGCATCATCAACTGCAAATCCTCTGCAATTTCTCAAGGCGGGTGAATTTTATACAATATTTCCCCCCCTGAAGTCATGCATATTTTATGAAGCTGAGACACACGCTGATTTCAGTTAAGTCTTTGGGCTACAGGAGTAGAAAAGAAACAGGATGTAATGTAGCATATCATAATATATGAAGTAATCATTTAAATGTAGCTTGCCGTAAATCAATACACCTCTGTTGTGCTGAAACAGCTGAGGAAGAGATATTCAATAGGCAGTGCTAGGCATTCACTTGTAAGCCTTTGTTAAGGGGGAAATGTTTTTGCCTCTGTATTCCCCACCCCCCAAGTTGCTATTTGGCACCATCTCTCCCCCCCCCCACCCCAGTAAGCTTTCCTTCTTAGAATGATCCCAGCCAATTAGGGATCCTGTAGCATGTGTAGTGAAATTACTTAAGGCTGAGATGGAATGTTGGTGGTCCTTGATGGACTGAACGTATGTGTAATCCTAACCCAGCCAGAGGACGTTGCTTCTTTTCCAAGCCGGTGGAGAAAAGTTGTACAGTGGTACCTCAGGTTAAGTACTTAATTCGTTCCGGAGGTCCGTTCTTAACCTGAAACTGTTCTTAACCTGAAGCACCGCTTTAGCTAATGGGGCCTCCTGCTGCCGCTGCATCGCTGGAGCCCGATTTCTGTTCTTATCCTGAAGCAAAGTTCTTAACCTGAAGCACTATTTCTGGGTTAGCGGAGTCTGTAACCTGAAGCGTATGTAACCTGAAGCATATGTAACCTGAGGTACCACTGTATTTGAAACTGATATGGTGGGATGACGGAGTGTACTGGAGATCACAGTATAGAAGAAGCCCATTGCTATTCACTGGCTCTTTGTGGCTTCTTTTACTCTAGACATATACTCCTCTCTCTCTCTCTCTCTCTCTCTCACTCACTCACACACACACACACACACAGACACACCACTTTCCAAGTGTGGCCCCCGAAAAATGCCACTGGCTGTTGCCAGTAGGATATTTTCACATCTATTGAAAATGTTGACAAAGCCCGCTCCCCTGTTTCAGTTCAGTCCTAATATTCATTTGTTTGGGGAACGTGAAACCCATTTTTTGTCAAATGTGCCTGAAGTACGTAGCTGATTTATCGCAGGGTGGAAGAACCACCAGGAGCACGCTAGGCAGAAACAGCTGTGGCCACCTCTTCTCTTGTTTTGTTGGACCATTTAAAAGCAAATGCCTTTAGGTAAAGGTTGTAGCCAGCAATCCTAAGCTTGAAACGGCACTAAGTTTCCCCAAAGAATTGATTGGCAATAGCATTAACCATCTGTTGGGCAGGTAGATGGGCCCATAACCTATTGCCAGATTTATTTTGGAGTCAGATTTCACCCACCCAATGTGAGAAGGACTGATGGAATATGCTCAGCACTCAGCAAGGCACCCAGGCTCCGTATTCATCCCTTTGCCTGTCCTTTCTTGTTGACATAGCTGATGAAAATGGACTGAGAAGATCAGCATGGCTTGCATAGCATATGGGCTCTTGCAGCAGATCAGAGTCATAAACTTTTGACTAGAGCTGAGCAGAAAAGGGTTTTACCTCCCCCTTGAGAAAATTGATATTCTTCTAGAAAGGAAGGCCACTTTGCAGAACTTTCTCCAAATATTATCCACCATTGGTGTGTGTTGATGGCAGGGGGAGAGGAGCAGTCCATAGCTGTCAACTTTT
The DNA here is from genome assembly GCF_964270895.1 of Podarcis filfolensis. Taxonomy (NCBI): domain Eukaryota; kingdom Metazoa; phylum Chordata; class Lepidosauria; order Squamata; family Lacertidae; genus Podarcis; species Podarcis filfolensis. The sequence continues at coordinate 29,074,415 of NC_139606.1, forward strand.
CCCTTTTCTTGCAAGGAATCCTATTCAGAATAAGGGAATTTCCCTAAAAGAAAGGGAAACATTGACAGCTATGCAGTGGTCTAGGACAGGGCTTACTAAACTGTGGTCCACAAGCTTCATTCAGTTGGTCTGAAACCTGTCTGTGAAGACTGTTTACAACTGGAATTCAGTGGAATTCTAATTTTAATACAATAAAAGAAATCAAAGAAGCAATGGAAGTACACATAGGAAACATACAAAATCTAGCACAGCTCACGGCAATTGCTTCCGCAGGCAGAAGAATGGTTAAGGGGTCTGCTAAGACTTTCAGCAGTTTTCACGTGGTCCCTGGACTGGGGGGCATTTGGGAACCATGAGCTTTAGGGCTTAGGGCTTTGTGGAGGATGAAAAATGGCAACCAGGCTGCCAAGACGGTTGACGATGCTGCCATTTCCAACGACCAGCACTGAATTCTTAGGGGGGAAAGAGAAAGACTCCCACCCGTGAGCAACTGTTGCAGAAGGAAAGAGCTGTAGCTCAGTGGTAGCACATGTGCTTTGCATCCAGAAGGTCCCAGTTTCAGTCCCCAGCTTGTCCAGCCTGCTGCCCCAAACCCTGGAGAGCGACTGCCAATCAGTGTGGACAATACTGAGCAAGATGGTCTGATGTTCTGACTCCGTAGGCGGTTTCATATATCCCTGGTTTAACCCCAGGAGAAATTTGGTGAAACATGTCCCCTGCCTCCCATTTCTTTGCCTGCAAATATGGAGGGGAGGGGAGAGAGAGAATTTTGGGACATTATTTGTGGCACAGCTCTGCAGTTTTAAATGTAGAGATTGCAGTGCATGGGATGCTTTCTCAAGGCATGGATTGGCAACTGATAGGCAACCCCCTTAACCTGGCCTCACCTTTTAGTGAAAGTTCACTGAAGGGCTTTGGCACAGGACGGAGGGGTATAAATTCTTCATGGGGCCAGTGAATTCTTCACTGCAGGGAAGCTGCTGCCCCATTTCACTGAGCACCAGGAGCAGGTGGGTTGCTGTTGCTTGCAGGCAGGGAGGAAGAGCCGAGAGTGGAGGGAGGCTGGCATGGTGCATATGCACTGGTGGAGCCAATCTGCCATTCCTGCTGGTGTGTTGGCACCATGCTGACCTCTCCATTGCCTCCCCGCATCCCCTCTCCCTCCCAAGATGCAACAGCGACCCACCTGCTGGCAAGCTTGTGTAGCGGCTCTGCCCCACCTTCAGCCAGTGATGTAGCATGGTGGAAGGCACAGGGGAGGTTTCCCCGAATGCACAATTGTTAGAGGGTGCAAAATTTCAACACCTGATGCTGCCTCAGTACAGCTGCACACTTCTGTCGCTGGGCTCCATTGAAAATGGTTTTTGCACGGAAACCAGGAAGGGACCTCTCCAAATAATGGAACGATCCTTCTTTTCATATCTCTGTGGTTGCGTTCTCCTGTGTGATGTGGACGCTGTTAGGCAGTTGAATGTGCATGTGTACTCTGTCCCCGGGCACCAGCAACCCACGCTATGCCACTGGCTTCAGCTGAGCACTCTCTTCCTGTAGCTGACCACTGACAATGACAGTCTTGGAAGCAGAAAAAGCAGGGAGGATAGAAAACTTATCAAATGCACTCACCATATTTCAGCAAAGCTTTTCAAGAAGCACAGGTTTTGGACAAGAGGATCTGTTCCTTTCCTGCTTTGGGGAAAAAAACCAACCACCCAGGTATACTTTAAAACAACCCCATTTCCCTCTCCCTCTGCCTTTCTTTCTGCAACTAGCACCCTCCCCTCCTCCTTTGTTTGAAAAACAGCAAAGTTTCTTATTTTATTTTTAGACAAGTCGCAGAGTACTGGATGCTGGGGACAGCTGGAGTGTGTGGGATGTGGCATGCTATTTATTCTCCTCCACTCTGGGAAGGCAGCAGATGGGTGGCTACTCTCTTATGTCACAGCCCATCTACAGTAACCTCCAGCTGTTGGACATGTAACCAGTTTGACTGTCAAGCATAAAAGTAGATACCCTTACGTCCAATTTAAAAAACGTTGCATCCTAAGTATGCATCTCCCCCAAATTGCTGCTGTTAAGCTTCCGATTTCACATCTGTCTGGGGATTTATCATGTTTTTTAAAATCTTTTTTTAAAAAACCAAACCTTTTTTATTAGAATAGGCTCTAGGTGCTTAAAAAAGAAAAAAACAAATGCTTCCCATTTGTTTCTAAGTGCTTTTAACCAGTTGTGTTTGTTGCTGTCCGTTGCTTCAGTGCAAGGACTGCTGTCATCGCAATCCCATTGTGTTGATGGTTTTGTCCCAGGGAAAGTGTGCACAGGACTGCAAGTTTAGAGGCATCGAGCTGATTGACAATTTTGCAATGGTGGCACTCAAGGTGCTGAAGGGACTGTGTGTGTGTGTGTGTGTGTGTGTGTGTGTGTGTCAGTGTGCGTATCTATGCCACCAGTGTTTGTGCAGAAAATTATACTGCAGCCATTGTTAAACTAAATTTATGGAGGGCTATTCAGGTTCCAGCTATATGTCTGCAGCAGTACTTTTTGTAAATGCAACCCAGTTCCCTTGTCCTGTGCTGTCTTTCAGTACCTCTGAGAGGAGGGAGTGGGGTTTCACTCAGAGCAACACCATTACTCCAAGAGACTGCATTTCTAAGCCTCTCTCTGTGAATATTGAATAAAAAGCTTCCTGCAGCCAATGGGAAGCCAGCCAGAATCGCAGAAGGCAGTCCCCACTCTGCTCTGCGCTGGTTTAGCACAGCACACAGGAGCCAACCGAGTGGGTTGCGGGGGTCCCTGAGCAGGCGGAGGGGGTCCATGGGCCAGTTAAATGACCCCCATGGGCCTTAGGTTGCTGATCTCTGATCTAAGGCCCCTTTCTATGCCCCTAGGTGGCAGTCAGCCCCAGAGAAACACTTGGAGGAGGTCTCTCTCTGTCAGGGGTCAGAGGATCCAACCCCACATGGCAGGTTGCCAGGAATGGATAAGACAAGGAAAGTTCTTACCAATGCTTTTTATTCAATATTCACAGAGAGAGGCTTAGAAATGCAGTCTCTTGGAGTAATGGTGTTGCTCCGAGTGAAACCCTACTCCCTCCGTCTCTCCCACTTCCTCACAAGTCATCACTACGGGTGCTGAAAAGTGCCTTTTGCCTTTGAGCTCTTTGCTCTCCTACTTACAATGCCTGCCTAGTCCTGGGGTCAGGATTGCTTTCCAAGGGCACTGAGTCTGTCAACTGTCTCTCTCCTGGTGCTGCTGCTGCTGCTGCTGCTTCTTCTTCTTCCTCCTCCTCCTCCTCCTCCTCCTCTCCCATTATTTCCCAGCTTTCCTCCCCATCTGCCTCTGAGCTGTGACCTCCCTCAATCCCCTGTTGTAATTCTGAACTGTCTCCTTCTCTGGAAGAAGGTCAGGCTGGGGAATGGTCTTCACCATTCCTCCTCTGCCCAGTCCCTGACACTCTCACATCTCCCCCTGCTTCAGCCAGGTTTGAATTCCTCCCCAACATTGTGCCAGCTCTTAATCACAGCCTATGCAATAAAAATATAAAAATGTTAAATTGCCAAATGTTATGTTAAAGATTCTTGCTTCTGCTTGCACGTAGTATTCTGGGACCTGCTCCAAAGCCCGCTGAAACTAATAGAATTCCTTCAGCTTCTGATTGAATCCGATAGGGTTCCATCAGCTTACCAGATGCTGCTCTACGATATGACTCGCCTTGTGCTAGCTTTAGTCGCGTAGCACCTCCTTCTACGCTATCTTTGGATATACTCAATACATCACTTCTTCCTTAAAGGGTGTTTTGGGGATCTGGAGATTCGCTGTTTCTGACACAGCGAGGAGTACAGCCGGGCTCGGAATCTGATAAAAGTTAGGCGGTTTTAACACTCAGAAGCAGGTACCCAAGGGTGGATGCAGGCTTGATTTTACAAGTACATCTGTTCTGTTTATTTTTGCTTCTTTGCGGCATTATCAACTTCTGCTCCATATGGATGATCCATATTGTGCCTTGGTAAAATGATACCACATTATGCTTTTATGCTTTTATCATCAAACACTACTCATGAGGGGAGGGAGGAAATCACCAGGTTTTACCTACTTTCATCTGTTCAGTTTAGTTCCCCCCAAAACTTTATTTTGAATAAAACACCTAAAATAAATGTAATATATGTAAATGAATAAAAACTAAACTTCATAGATTAAAACCCCCCACATGTTCTTCCCATTTCTGTCAAACAGATACTCTGTGTGTGTGTGTTTCATTTTCTATAAAAAAATCAATAGCAAATGTACTGACTTCACAGTCAGTCCTGGAATACAGACGAACTCCAGAATTGGAGATATTCATACTTCTAAGAGTCCTTCCAGTGTATTAACTTCTGCAATCTCTCTCTCTCTCTCTCTCTCTCTCTCTCTCTCTCTCTCTCTCTCTCTCACACACACACACACACACACACTTACAGTGGGGAAAAAGTTTCTCTGCATAGTACTTTGATTTTTGTTATTTGCTGCTACAATCTCTCTCCCCTCCCCACTGTTGCAGGAAACACTTGCGAAAGAATTCAATGCCCTTGAAATATTCAGTAGACCACTATGCACTATACCTGTTGAGACACAGAAATCTGGAGGGTGGTGTAAGAGGGAAAGAGAAAGGTGAAAAAGAAATGCCTCCTTCATTCTATGCTTTACCCACTACCCATGAGGGATATCCAGTTGCAATATGCACTTGTATACTGCATGATTGTATACTGTAATATGCACAGTTGTATACTGCATGCAGTATATAATCTCCCCATCCTTTATAATTATTGGCCAGCCTGTAGCTGACCATTTTTTAAGTCAGGTGTTGGATTGAGTGCTGGCAACTCAACTCCAAACTTCCATGATGAAACAGATTATATAGACATTTCCTATCTGGGTTTAGGCCTGGTATGAGGACTGAAATGGCCTTGGCTTCTTTTGTGGATGATTCATGCCAGGAACTAGGCAGCAGGAGTGTGCTCATGTTGGTTCTGCTGTACCTCTCGGTGGTTTCAGCACCACCGGCTATTGGGGCAACTGGCTGGTTTGGGAGCTTTGGAGGCACCATTTTATAGTGGCTATGTCCTTAGCTGGTTGGGCATTCTCAGAAGGTCATGCTGGAGGACTATTGCTTGACTCATTGGCCATTGGCCTCAATTTTCCAAACTTTGTAACATCTGCATGAAACTGCTCGGAGAGGTCATCCAGAATGATAGAAATGGATGCCATCAATATGCTGATGGCACGCAGTCTATCTCTCATTTTCAGCTGGTGCCCAAGAGGATGGGGTGACCCTCTTCAGCTTGTGCCAAGGAGGCGATAGAGATTCTGAACCACAATCTGCGCACAGCGAAGGATTGGATATGGGTTATTCTAGACAACAGGGAAGTGATTGGTAGAAATGCCGACTGGGGATTGGAACTCCCATCTGTTCTGTGTAGGGTTGCACTCCTGTTCTGGATAGGTTTGCAGTTTGGGGATACTCCTGGTCCCCACATTGCTCTGGGGCAGCCAGGTGGCTGCTTGGCTTGGAGAGTGCCTTAACCCAGTTTCAACTGATGTGCCAACTGTGCACCCTTCCAGGTGAAAGCAGATTCTGCCACAGTTACAGATGCTTAAGAACTACACTGATTCTTGGGGAGAACAGCTTTCATTAGGATGGTATGGTATCATCCCTAGGCGTTTTCGTTTTCTAAGGTTTATGCAACATGCTCCCATAAAGGAATCTTCAAAGTTATCAACCCAATCAGATTTTTCTCCCCCTCTATATGTTTATTTTCAATTTTATCCATGGTGCATTTTATGGATTCCCCTCCTCCCCAGATTGCTATCTCCGTGTGTTTCATAGCAAATGTGTGGATTCAGCAACCCATAAGCTCAAACTGATTTATATGACAACCCGCTCAATAAATGGACACTCCAGAAAGTGGGCAAGAAGGAAACAAGGTTGGAACTGATTGCACTGCACGGTGCCGTTCTTACTCTCCCAGAAACATTAATCTTCCCGATCAATATATCTGGACTACAACCTGCGCACAGGTCAACAGCTTTTTAAGATCTCTGCCATCCTTTCGGGTTGCTCAGAGATGAATAAGATGGAGCCAGCAGCCAGGGAGCGTTTTTTTCCAGAGCACCGAAAAGTGCTTGATATCACCACTTACTGAAAGACTTATTGATTTCTAAAAGCGAACTCATCAGCCCACAATATCCTCATTTCCCAAAGGAGCTCTAATTTCCTGTGGCATGGCCTCTGCATTCTACCCATTGTGAGTGCCGGGTATTTGGTGTGTGTGCGTGTGCACTTTAAACATCTCGACTACTTGACAGCTGGTGAAGTTTCCCTTCCGCCCTGAAAAGGACTTTTCAGCTCCCATAATGGAACGCCAATGCTGCCAGGGCTATTTTCTCTCCAGCTGTGAGAGTGGCTTTTCTGAGGGCTCACGCAAAAGCTGCTGGCCAGCTGCTCCACCTCAGCCTTCACAAGGGCTCTGCATTGTACTGAGGTAGGGCCGATGGCTTCATTGAGAAGGTCTTTTATTGGGGACCTCACAGGTCTATTCTCCAGACACATTTTGATCCTAAAAGAGACCTCCATTCAGGCAGGTGAGTCATGAGGCTTACATCATTGCAGGTGCCAACTTCAGCTTTTCCGTTACAGAAAGGAAGCATCCTTTTTTTTTCTTTTTTTGGAAGCATGGATAAACTACACAGAACTCTTCCAGGAAGTCATAAAGAACTGGATCTTTGATATAAACTGCTGTGTGGCAGCCCCAGTCTTTCTATGGGTGTCTTAAAATAGCATCCGGAAATAAATAGGCATTAGAGATCACCACTCTCAAGATGATTGTGCTATCATGCTGGGCAGAATTTTTTTTTTTTAATGGTTTAAGCTTTTGCTCAATCAGAACTAGCTTTTCTGAGTAGTGATTTGGCAACCTTCAATCTCAAGGGTGTTTGCTGTTTTTTAGTGGGAAGAGTGGATGTAGGAATTATATGCATCACATTCCTATGTGAGGAGAGATGTATATACTAAGGTTGTACGAAGTATACTTCCACCCCCCTTTTTTACCTTCTATCTCTGTATTTTTAAAAATTCTGATAGGTTTTTGAGCCACTCTACGCTCTCTCCAGTGTAATCTGGGATCCAAGCCCAACAAAGCTCTGCACTGCCCATTCACTATAACGGGGAACCTAAAAATGGTTATAATTTCCCTGTCTTTTGTAAAAAGTAGATGAACACTGAAGGAATGGAAGCCTCTCCAGACTGGATTAAGTGCCTCACATTGAAGACAAATAGGTTTAGTGGCCATTCTTCCATAATCCCTTATGGGGGGAATAGGGTTTGTCTTCTGCTTGGTTTTACCCTATCATAATTAAGAGGTAGGTAAATGATATGTATATTTTTATTTCTACATTTTAAAAAAATGTAGCTTCACAACAGCCTTTGCTTCCCAGTGTTTGCTTGACTCCTCCAATAGAATAATAATAATAATAATAATAATAATAATAATAATAATAATAATATATTTATACCCCACCCTCCTGAGCCAGAGCCAGGCTCAGGGCGGCTAACACCAATAAAATCACAGTAAAAACATAATAGGGGGGAAAGAGGGGGGGGGTGGAGAAAAGAAAAAAAAACAATTTTAAATACAGTGGTACCTCAGGTTAAGAACTTAATTCGTTCTGGAGGTCCGTTCTTAACCTGAAACTGTTCTTAACCTGAAGCACCACTTTAGCTAATGGGGCCTCCCGCTGCTGCTGCGCCGCCGGAGCACGATTTCTGTTCTCATCCTGAAGCAAAGTTTATACCCGAGGTACTATTTCTGGGTAAGCAGAATCTGTAACCTGAAGCATCTGTAACCTGAAGCGTATGTAACCCGAGGTACCATTGTACAGGTTAAAATGCAATTTAAAATGCAGCCTCATTTTAAAGTAGCTGATAAATCAAGACCATAAGGGGAGGGAAACATTAGGGTCAGACTAAGTCCAAACCAAAGACCAGGCAGAACAGCTGTCTTGCAGGCCCTGCAAAAGATGTCAAGTCCCGCAGGGCCCTAGACTCTTGTGACAGAGCATTCCACCACGTCAGGGCCAGTGCTGAAAAGTCGCATATCAAACATAGACCATAAAAACAAGATTCCTTGAAATCTCCTAGACTTTCACCCTCCCCTTTGTAGGTGTTATTATGAATCATTTCTTCCTGCATCTTTTATGATGATCCAAATCTTTTACAACTCTATTGTGTCCAGAATTCACCCTTCAACTACAAGTGATATTCCAATCCAACTGTTTACAATGGTCTTTAAGATAAGTTATAAATTTTTACCCATTCCTTATTAAAATTTTGGTCTTCCTGATTCCTGATTCTTCCGCTCATCTTAGCCATTTCAGCAGAGTCCATCAACTTCATCTGCCATTCTTCTCTGGTAGGGACTTTATCTTCTTTCCATCTCTGGGCCCATAACATTTGTGCAGCCATGGTCACATAAATTAATAATAATAATAATAATAATAATAATAATAATAATAATTTAGTTATACCCCGCCCATCTGGCTGGGCTTCCCCAGCCACTCTGGGCGGCTTCCAACAAAATATTAAAATACAGTAATGCATCAAACATTAAAAGCTTCCCTAAACAGAGCTGCCTTCACGTGTCTTCCAAAAGTCTGGCAGTTGTTGTTCTCTTTGACATCTAGTGGGAGTGCGTTCCACAGGGCGGGTGCCACTACCAACATAAATAGCCTTTTCTGCTCCCTTGGGTTTCTGGCACCTAGAATTCATAAAAGGAAGGCTTCAAGTTTCCGGGGGTTTCCAAATTTTAGCATCACACAGGACGCCGCTGAAATTTGAGAGTCCAAAGTCTGCCTCTGCTACAGGAGAAAGTGCCTTGGGGCTCAGTTTCCTGCTTGCAAGCCTGTCACGGGCATCTGATTGGCCACTATGAGAACAGGAGGCTGAACTAGATGGGCCATGGGTTTGATCTAGAATAGGCATAGGCAAACTCTGCCCTCCAGATGTTTTGGGACTACAACTCCCATGATCCCTAGCTAACAGGACCAGTGGTCAGGGATGATGGGAATTGTAGTCCCAAAACATCTGGAGGGCTGAGTTTGCCTATGGCTGATCTAGCAGGCTCTTCTTACCTTCTTACAGAACCACATCATGTTGTTGTTGTTTAGTCGTTTAGTCGTGTCCAACTCTTCGTGACCCCATGGACTAGAGCACGCCAGGCACTCCTGTCTTCCACTGCCTCCCGCAGTTTGGTCAAACTCATGCTGGTAGCTTCGAGAACACTGTCCAACCATCTCGTCCTCTGTCGTCCCCTTCTCCTTGTGCCCTCAATCTTTCCCAACATCAGGGTCTTTTCCAGGGAGTCTTCTCTTCTCATGAGGTGGCCAAAGTATTGGAGCCTCAGCTTCACGATCTGTCCTTCCAGTGAGCACTCAGGGCTGATTTCCTTAAGAATGGATGCGTTTGATCTTCTTGTAGTCCATGGGACTCTCAAGAGTCTCCTCCAGCAACATAATTCAAAAGCATCAATTCTTCGGCGATCAGCCTTCTTTATGGTCCAGCTCTCACTTCCATACACCACTACTGGGAAAACCATAGCTTTAACTATACGGACCTTAGCTGGCAAGGTGATGTCTCTGCTTTTTAAGATGCTGTCTAGGTAGCATTTCACAATTGTGAATGGCTTCCTCTTGGAAGCAGGGAAGTCACAGGCCTTGGAGATTTCCCCCAAGATTTTGCAGCAACAGCAGCACTCCGGGGGATCAAATGTGGTGGGTGTGTGGATCCCCCGTGGATTTTGTTCAGCAGTATGTCAAACGGAAGTTGCTGTTGCACACAGGGAGGTGTGAAGACTGTGACAGGAGATCCCAGGGTAAAGCTTCTGCTATGCTCTGCCTTTGATGGTCCTGTGCCACTTTGCATTCTGTTCGTCCTCCTCCTTCATATTCTTGACAATGAATGGATTTGGTATTTGCTGAAAAGCCTCCAGTATTAATGAACTGGCAGGTTTGCAATCTGATTGGTTTGCTCTCTCTGTTTTAAAGAGAATTGCAGCTTAGCTGGGGAAATGGAAGATTTGAGTAAGGTGGGCGTCTGCAGCAGTACTGCAAGGGTGCCTACCTCATAAAATCATAGAAGTGTAGAGTTGGAAGGGGCCATGAGGGTCATCTTATCTATCCCCTGCAATGCAGAAATCTTTTGCTTATTATGGGGCTCAAACCCATGACTGTGAGATTAAAAGTCTTATGTTCTACCAAGTTGAGCTATCCCAGATGTCAATAACCAGGGATTTCCAAGGCATATGTACTGCCAGATAGAAAATTTGACTCCTCGCAGGTATGGAGCAAACATAATATGGCACTTGGAAAAGTCCAAATTCCATGAAGGAAGGAAGGAAGGAAGGAAGGAAGGAAGGAAGGAAGGAAGGAAGAAAGAAAGAAAGAAAGAAAGAAAGAAAGAAAGAAGAATAGAAATGATTGAAAAATGCCACTGTGGCAATCACACAGGGTCCCCACACATTTCACTGTCTATTGATCCCTGTGCCACCACTTTATTTCTCACTGCCACCACCCAGGCCCTACCTGGTACAATACTGAGTCCAGTCAGGGTTAAATTGGAATATAAACTCCTGTTTATTGATTGGAGTTTAACAAGCATGTGGTTTCATAAATGGTATCGTTCAATTACAATCATGGGGTGCCTCTCCAGTCCTATAACTTCCGCTACCTGCTCTCACTCACTAAACCAACTCTCAGATATTTACTTGTCTTCCTAGCCCCTAACTATTCCTGACTCAGCTTATTTCGCTACACTAACTCAACCTACCCACAAACTCTATCCCAATTCACTCTCACCCCAACCAACCACCCAACTCCCAACGAACTCCTCCCTTCGCCCCTCCCAGAGCTGATTTTATAGTCCCTTTGACTCCACCCCCCTGCGTCCTGATTGGGTAACCTGCTTAACTATTTCACCTCCAGAACTCTCATATGTTAACGTCACAGCCACACATCTTCTATGGGAAAAGGCTTGCTTACCACCATATTGCTCTCCACTTCTGATTCAGGTCAATTTTTCTTTCACTGAACGATCCCAGGCAATCAGGGATCACGTAGCGACCGAAATAATGTCATGGTGCTATGCAGCCCATCGTACTTTGCTTTCTGGCAATGCCTCTGATGTCAGTTGAAGCTGTGTTGCTTTCATTGCATTTCATTCCCACATTACCATGGCAGCCAGGTTGATACTCTTCCTTTTCTGTATGGTAAAGGAAGGCAGGAAAGGGTTGTGTTGGCAATGGAGCAATCCCCATTACATCACAACATTGCAAGGCAGGGAGCATTAGCCTGGTTGTCTTGGCAATGGGAACATTCACCTCCTCATTAAGTCTTCCCTAAAAAATTGCTGGGCAAAATGAGTGTTTTTCTGTGATGAAATATTTGTGGAACTACACACACACACACACACACACACCATTTCAACTCAGCTTGAATAATTATGCACAGCTCACTCATGCAAGTGTGGGACATTTATAAAGTTGAATAGATTATAACCCTCCTCATCTGCATACAGCAACATTTCACATATAGCTTAGGGTAATTAATGTTCTTGCAAGTTAAAGTGCTACCTAATTATTTTTCTTTTCCTGTCCTGGAGGGAAAGAAGCAGAAATTGTTTAATTTATGAATACATTTTTTGAAAAATCAGGTCAATGCCAAACAATATGATGTTCAGTTAGTTCCTTGACATCACACTTTTTAAAAAAGCATTTGTAACTAAAGACTTACTTTCTGCCACTCAACCCTCAACAGTGTCTTTGTCAACATGCTACTGAAACACACCCTGGAGGGACCTTTTTCATATTCACAGACTTTTCACATTAAGGCATTATCATACTCAAATGAAAGTGAAACTTTCTTTGAAAGTGAAACTTCAGTAAATGAATGCAAATAGAAAATCTGCAGCCTCCACAGGAAGAAAATTAGTGCTATATTCTTCAGGGATTTGCAGATTTCTGAATAGGTTGCCAATGGGCGGAGGGGAGCAGGAAGGGGAGCACAGAGAGAATTGCAATAAAATGGTCAGTGCTTTTTTCTGGGTGGTGCTAGTCAGCATTTTATTTGAAATACAGTACACAGGGAGGTGTGTTAAGTGTGAAGTGGACAGGGTCTCTCCATAGAGCTGTTTGTCTGAGAGTCCGTTGAGCTATTAGCAGAGCTGGTGCGATTTTATGACATGCTTGCGAATATTCTATCTGCTCAAAGCGAATGTGACAGTATAGAATGCTCACACACATTGAAGCTCTGACAGACTGAAGTCTACAGAGCATATGCCTTCAGTGTGTGAGTGAGAGAGACAGAGAGAGACACCGATAGTTTAGTAGGGAATTAGTGAAAATTGATGAACATTAATTATCCCCCTTTTATTTACTGCCTCCAATTAGGATTACAGTTATGAGTACATGAGTGCTGGGAAAGAGAAGCAACTGTTCATTGCTGTTCCTGTTTCCACGATTAGCACACTTGTTTTGACTAGTTGTGAATATTGTGTGCAATAAAAAGGGAGAAGGGAGTTAAAGAACAGCAGCTTCATATTCTTGCTTCACCAGCAGCATCAGCCATACATTCCATGATGCACTGTGTGTGATTTAGCAAGGGAAACGTCATACAGGACTGACCATGCTAAACCTATTTCCCATAGTTAAGATAGCATGGGGCAGTGTTTAAGAGATGCATGGAGCATTGCATTTCTGGCCCGTGTCCAATTTTGTGTGGGTTCATTCGGAAAGCCATCCCATCCTGTTTCCAAGTTAATCTGCAATCTTTTTAAAAATATGTACAGTCATACCTCGGGTTATAGACGCTTCAGGTTGTGAGTTTTCGGGTTGCGCAGTGTGCCAAACCTAGAAGTATCGGGTTACTTCTGGGTTTGGGCTCTTGTGCATGCGCAGAAGCACTAAATTGCTCTTTGCGCATGCACAGAAGCACCGAATCGCAACCCACGCGTGCACAGACGCGGCACTGCAGGTTGCGAACACTGCGGGTTGCAAACGTGCCTCCCGCACGGATCACATTCGCAACCCGAGTGTCCCCTGTATATTGAAATTCACATTTAATACTGATTGTATCCTAAAATACATATCTAAATATATAATTGCACAGATTTCTAAACAAACTCCATCCTAAAATGCATGTTTTAAATGGAGTTTGGTACCTCACCCCTTTTCAGCTGGTAATGGTATTGCAAAACCCAAAGAACTGAAATAATGGAAGAAGGATAATTATCTGCTGAATATTAGTCCTGAGAGGTGCAAAACAGGGTGGTTCACATTGAAATTCACATAAACTGACCCCTAGAGGTGGTAAGGGGTATATGGGTATATGGGTGGGTAGAAGTGGAGAGGAAGCATTTTTTCACAACTACACAACTGACACATTAAAAAACAAACCACACCATTATGATCTGTAATGGCAGCAGACAAGCCTTCTCATTGCCCTCATACAGTGACACTGCCAACACAAAGGATCACACAAGGGACGAGAGGCGCCATCTTGCACCCAAGATTTGGAGGCAGGAGGTGGTGCATGTGCATGACATTATGTGCCTGGTGCTCATCACGACTTCCTTTCTCACACTCAGGAGAAGCCAGCCACTAACCTGCACTGTGCCGTGCTTAGCCTGCCGATCGGCCTCCTCTGCCTCCTCAACATTGTAGGGGCCCACCCTGTGCCAGCAGATTTTGAGGGGGCCGAAGACACCTCTGCCCCTAGGAGTTGGCATGCCTGAAAGGGACCCTTTCCCAAATATTTATTTATTCACTAACAATATTTTATCCTGTCATTCTTCCAAGGAGCTCGGGGCAGCGTACATAGTATCCCTCTGTTTTTTTCCTCACAACAACCCTGTTGCTATAGCGATTGGCCCTGAGCTTCACAGGACCATAAGAGGCTGCCTCAAACTGAATCAGACCATTGGTCAATCTAGCCCACACTGACTGGCAACAACGGAGCATCTGCTTCACATGCCAAAGTTCCTGGTTCAGTTCCCAGCATCTCCTGATACGACTGGGAATATCCCTGTTGGAAACCCTGGACAACAGTGGCCTCTCAATGTAAACAATATTCAGCTAGACTAGAATTGCCATATTCCCAAAAGTGAAAATCCAGACAAAATTGTTCATCTCAAAGTTGTTGGGCTATTATTATTATTATTATTATTATTATTATTATTATTATTATTTGTTGCCATACATCCGGGTTTTGCTGGACATTTTGCCAATAGGCAGACCAACGATCTGACTCAGTTTAAGGCTACACTGATAGATCTACACTGATCTACACTGATGACAGTGGCGCTGTGAGTTAAACCACAGAGCCTAGGACTTGCCGATCAGAAGGTCGGCAGTTCGAATCCCTGCAACGGGGTGAGCTCCCGTTGCTCAGTCCCTGCTCCTGCCAACCTAGCAGTTTGAAAGCACATCAAAGTGCAAGTAGATAAATGGGTACCCCTCCGGTGCGAAGGTAAACGGTGTTTCCGTGCGCTGCTTTGGTTCGCCAGAAGCAGCTTAGTCATGCTGGCCACATGACCCGGAAGCTGTACGCCGGCTCCCTCGGCCAATAAAGTGAGATGAGCGCTGCAACCCCAGAGTCGGCCACGACTGGACCTAATGGTCAGGGATCCCTTTACCTTTACCTTTACACTGATAGGAAAAAGGCTATAGGGGAAAAAAACACAAGTCAGCTTCTTGCATTCCTACAATAGCTTAACACATAGCTGTCAACTTTTCCCTTTTCTTGCGTGGAATCCTATTCGGAATAAGGGAATTTCCCTTAAAAAAGGGAAACGTTGACAGCTATGGCTTAACAGTGTTTCAAGATTTATATTTGTGATAAGCATGCCTTCAGAGGAGGGTGTCATCTGCAAACAGACCATTGTGATATCACGAATGCATCCTTGGAAACAGGGCTTAAAGAAAACAACACCTGATTTCCCCCAACAAGCAGAAACGACTCTCTGAGTGAGGCACACTCACAGCAATAGCCTCCATTGAAAGGGGTGAGGTGGTGGCAGAGAGGTTGAGCTTGTGTGGAAACAGAAGCAGGGCTAATTCATCCACAAAGCTGGCACCTCACCCTTCTGGGTAAGCAGCAGCAATGCTGATACTGGGAAGTAATATCTGTGGCATCACTCCACTGTGTGAGCTGCCGCTGCCAAGACAGGCCAAAATCTGGATTAAATGTTGGGCGGGAAGTACTATGGCCTAGAATTTTCATGTTGATTATGCCGCAAGGACTCTGCAAAAAAAGAGACTTGCATGCATGAAGAACACTGATCTTACAATAATCAACCACCTGGAAGCACTCTACATACCTGCTGCACAAAGTTTCCCACCAATGCAACAGTTTGCAGAACAGCACCACTTTCTCTGAATGCAACCGCTGTCTTTCTGAATCTTAAAGCACCCCAAAATTTATACGCAGTTACACGTACCCCATCCCCCTTTCTCTTTCTCGGCCTCCCTCTTTCTCTCTGCATTTTTAAATCACCAGGGTTAGGAATTACCCTCCCATGGAAAACACATGGCAGCTTATGATCCCTTCACAAAGCCAGTGTGGTGTAGTGGTTAAGAGCGATATACTCGTAATCTGGTGAACCGGGTTCGCTTCCCCGCTCCTCCACATGCAGCTGCTGGGTGACCTTGGGCCAGTCACACTTCTCTGAAGTCTCTCAGCCTCACTCACCTCACAGAGTGTTTCTTGTGGGGGAAGAAGGGAAAAGGAGATTGTTAGCCGCTTTGAAACTCCTTAGGGTAGTGACAAAGTGGGATATCAAATCCAAAACTCTTCTTCAAAGAGTTAAAGTCATTTAAAAACCAGCGGTTACAATTTGACAGATTTATGTGTTGGTCTTCAGCCCATTGAAATCAATGGATTCATGCACACTTAACTCTGTATATGTTTATAGCCAGTAACAGTGGTACCTCGGGTTACATACGCTTCAGGTTAGATACGCTTCAGGTTGCAGACTCCGCTAACCCAGAAATATTACCTCAGGTTAATTACCTCTGCTTCTGGCGAACCAGAGCAGCGCACGGAAACGCCATTTACCTTCCCACTGGAGTGGTACCTATTTATCTACTTGCACTTTGACGTGATTTCGAACTGCTAGGTTGGCAGGAGCTGGGACCGAGCAACGGGAGTTCACCCCAGGTACCACTGCATATAAAAAAGAAATGTTTTGTAGGGCAAAACCAAACAACAGGAGGGCTTACTGACAAGGGTGCATTTGATGCCTTGATTCTCACCACTTACAAGACAAGGCAGTGCTGTTACATTTAATGCCTGGGCCATGTTTCTCTGGAAAGATGACAAAAAATCTTGCAGGAATATAAAAACGTACAGTTGCAGAAGACCCCAGAAAAAGTTTTTGATTAATAGATCAATATGCCCTCAGTTTTTATGTCTTAATTTTAAGTCTTAATTTTACAAGACAAAATATGTTTTCCACAGCTAGCTATTTCCACACTGCTGAGTTTCATCAGCTTGTCCTTCAGCTGTACCACTGCCTTTTCTGATAGATGTTATAGCCGCCTACTCATGTTACAATATATGATACATTAACCAAAAATAAGTCATTTTAATTGGCTATGTTTACCTCTTGGTTGGTATGACACATGGTTCTTATTTTCAGGATTGCCGTAATTTGTTAAAGAATATATTGCATGAAAAATCACCCATTTGTGCCTAGTAAAATTTCTCTCGTCTCACTATGTTTCACATGCTCCTCATACCATGCTTATTACCCAAAATAAAATAGTTTAGGGCCACAATCCTCTACACACTTACCTGGGAGAAGGGATGGAAAAATCTGCCAAATTCTGTCAATTTCTCATTTTTTCCCAATGTTAAATTTGGTTCCTCACATTTCACAGCAAATGATTTATCTATCTATTATTATTTTTTACAAAAAGGACCCACAGGAAAATTCACCAGCATTTTAGAGACAATTTCTCCCAATAAACACATTTTTATATGCAGTTTTGACTGGAGAACTTTGGACTGTAATGCAGTGGTATAGCATTCTATCATTGCTGCCATTCCAGTAGAGACCATCAGAAGGCTTTAGGAAATGTGAATAGAATTCCAAAATTAAGGACAGCTTAGGATATGCTATCCTTTGTGCTGTCAAGGATATTAGTGTATTTATGCTATTCACATAATTTGGGTGGGTGTTCAGGTGCATGTCTAGGTTTACGAGCACATTCATGTCTTCTATCTCCATTTTCACTAGCCCCTTTTATGTGGGAGTCCCATTTGCTCTCATCACAATGGGGGTTGGGAAGGGAAGGAATGAAGATTTGATTCAAGCAGAGCATTTGCGTGTCTAGACCCTCAAGCTAAACCCCCATTAGAATAAGGAAATTCACACAGACACAGATTTTTTTGTTTAAGGTTATTGGGCAAATTTTGGCCACAACTTTATTGATTACAGGAAATGTGAGCTGTATTGGCTTAGACATTGGCAAAAGACTATATCAGACTCCTGCCCCCTTTGCAGGAAGTCTGTTAAGGGTAAACCACCCAAAGGGGAGCTGCTTCAGGGGAACCCGCCTGTATCTCCCCTGGTGTTCCCAGAGGCCTGGCATGGCCCTAGCCCCTCAAGCGGACTTCAGACAAGATCCAGGATCCAGGCCTCGGATTCCTTTAACGGAATACCCTTGGACAATGGAGGGGCAGGCGATGGCTGACCTCCCCTCCTCCACTCAACAATAAGCCAATGCCCAACCGCCTAACCTTACAAAGTTGTGACGATTGCTAAGAGGTAGGCCAAGTGGCCAGTGCCAATTTGCCAAATGGAAAAATTTCTACCCGGACCCCATCCCAAGATGGTCAACCAACCGAAGTCCAAAGCAAGGCCAGAGGACACCTAAATTAAAGGGAGGGTGGGTGTGTGTTTGGCAGCGTGAAGCAAGTGCTTGGCACACGTCGTGCTGCCGCTTTTATACTCCCCCCCCAATCACCCCACTCAAATTGATGGGTCAATAGCCCTGGGTAATTGTGGTGCCACCCTGGCGTGAGGGTAATGGCTCCACCCACATCGGGGGGGGGGGACCGTGTTGAGGGCCTGCCCGCAACCAGCGCCATCTATTAATATGATCCCACTTTTTCATGCCTTGTCCCTACTGAGAGAGCTGCATGCACTGTGGTTAATACGAGTACTTCCTGGCCCTGAAACAAAATGCACATGTGTATAAGCTTCCTCTGCTGAAATGAAGATGGAAGCTCTCCTGCATGGAACTGAATGCGCTGAGCAGAGGGAACACACTCCCCTCTATCTGCTCCTAGAATCCAATCAGGAACTCTGCTTCAGTTATTCTGATAACCGCTGCATAAAATCCTAGGACCTGCCGAGATTCCCAGAGGTTTGAAGGTTAATCACCACGCCAGAATGTTATAGAATGGTGCTTTATCATTTATCAAACAGAAGGAAGGGCTTGCAGAATGCTACACGCCGCGGTGCTCTATGTAGAAGACCTCTGTTTGGCTTTTCGGCTTTTCAAAAATTCATTTGTGCCTTATGGTGTAACGAGCGTTGTTGACATGCAACGTGATTCAGGATTTCAGGAAAATAACCCATTAATATATTGGGACTTCAGGAATATAATCCATGAATCGCGTACATAACATGTGCATAACACGAACCATATAAAATTGTCTTAACACGTGGAAAATTGAAGACAGCCTTTAAAAATATTGCCCTAAACTGGTGGTTTTCTAACTCAGAGGGTTTTGGGGTGGGGAGTGGTAGGATTCCAGGTTCTTTGTGTTTTGTTTTTTGGACCTCTTGACTACTTAATCCAGATTGTGGTACTACTGTAAATAACACATTTACAAAGTTTTACACAGCTCCCTAACAGGGTCCCCAACACACACCGGCCATATTGTTTACCCTAGTTTAACAGTTAGGGATGGGGAGATTTGGGCACTAACAAGACTTTTCTTAAGGAAAGAGTGCACAGTTGATTCAGTGTGCCTGGATAAAACAGACCTTGGCAAGAGACCCAGCCCACCCGTGAGGCAGACTGAAGCAGCTGCCTTGAGTGGTGGAATGGGATGATGCCCCACCTACCTCTACCGCCACTGCAAGGGTTGTGCAGCAGCTTCCAGTGAGATCTCATCCATGACCCCAGTAAGTGAGACTTGGGTGATGGAGGTGGTAGCATCTTCCCATTTCACCTCAGGCGGCAAAATGGGCAAGGCCACCCCTGCTTGGAAATTTACCAGGGGTTATATTGGACTGCAAGAAGATCAAACCTCTCCATTCTTTTTTTTTTTTAATATAATATTTATTAAGGTTTTACAAAAGACAAAAGTTTACAGAATAAAGAAAAAGCATAAAAAAAGAAAAGAAAAAATAAGAGAAAATACAAAAAATACAAAAATACATAGCGGGGGAAAAAAGAAAAAAAAGGAAAAAATACAAGATACAAAAAACAAGTATATAAGAAAAAATTAAAAACAAATCCATTTTTTTATATCTTTAGGCTCATTTGCTTGTTTCCTTGACCTCCTCACACCTCCCCTTTTTGTATTCCAATTTACATAATCAATTCAGCAAATCCTTACCCTCTTTCCTTTATCTTAACTCTATATCTTAACATATTATAACTATATTTTTTCATACATTAACAATCCATTTTTGCATATTCTTGTTAAACTTGTTGCTAATGCCACTTAATTTCAATCCAGCATCATTTTAACATTCATTAATTTTACAATATTTCTGCAAATAGTCTTTAAATTTCTTCCAATCTTCTTCCACCAACTCTTCTCCCTGGTCTCAGATTCTGCCAGTCATTTCCGCCAGTTCCATATAGTCCATCACCTTCATCTGCCACTCTTCCAGAGTGGGTAAACCTTGTGTCTTCCAATACTTTGCAATAAGTATTCTTGCTGCTGTTGTTGCATACATAAAAAAAGTTCTATCCTTCTTTGGCACCAATTGGCCGACTATGCCCAGGAGAAAGGCCTCTGGTTTCTTCAGGAAGGTATATTTAAATACCTTTTTCATTTCATTATAGATCATCTCCCAGAAAGCCTTAATCTTTGGGCACGTTCACCAAAGGTGAAAGAATGTACCTTCATTTTCTTTACATTTCCAACATTTATTATCGGGCAGATGATATATTTTTGCAAGCTTGACTGGTGTCATGTACCAGTGACAAACCTCTCCATTCTTAAGGAAATCAGCCCTGAGTGCTCACTGGAAGGACAGATCCTGAAGCTGAGGCTCCAATACTTTGGCCACCTCATGAGAAGAGAAGACTCCCTGGAAAAGACCCTGATGTTGGGAAAGATTGAGGGCACAAGGAGAAGGGGACGACAGAGGACGAGATGGTTGGATAGTGTTCTCGAAGGTACCAGCATGAGTTTGACCAAACTGTGGGAGGCAGTGGAAGAGAGGAGTGCCTGGCGTGCTCTGGTCCATGGGGTCACGGACAGTCGGACACGACTAAATGACTAAACAACAACAAAAATATTGTGCTTCGGCCAGAACAGTGTTTCTCAAACAGTGGACCCACTGGTGGGCTTTTGGGCTACATCCTGCTCAGTGACTTCTAGCCTTTTGATTGGATCAATCTCAGCACCAGCAACTACTTGCATGCTGAGTAAAGATGGCCGGGAGACACGGAGATTAAGGGAAGGGAGAAGAGGATGTCTCCCTCCTCTGAGGGGAAGGACCAGAGGAAATTAGGAAGTTGGTTATGATGATGACTGAAAATGGGAATAGAAAGGAAGAGGATGAGAGAGGAAAGGTGTTAAAGGAAGAAAAAGTGGAGGTAAAAGAACCAGGGAGAGTGAAAATGAAGACCTGCGCTGGTGCCCTGGTGGTATTTTTCTAGAAAAAGTGGTGCCAGAACTCGCCATGAACACCTCCCTTGTTCTCTTATAATGCCATGGCAGCCACCTGAGAGAAGCTGGAACTGAATTCGGGTGAGCTGCGACTGAAAAAAAGCCCTGTCCTCGATACGTATGCCAGAGTTTCTCCTGCAACATGTCACAGATGCTCAAGCAGACAAATTAATGTGCAAAGTATAGCATTTGAAAACCATTGGATTAACATATCTGGGTGAAATAGTTTCTCTCCTTGGGTCAAGTCTGATTTAGAGATAGGGTTAAGGCCTTTGTTGTGATTAACCTTCATGGTTTTTTTTTAAATATAAATCATAATAATCCAAGTGATAACACTTAACCTACCACATAATGAGTTTTGGGAGCCTCCGTCAATTAGTGTGTCTGTAAATCCTGCAATATCAGGCACCTCGACTGCTGTGTACATGCCAAGTTTTCCATGTTCGTCACCGGCTTCATTGGATACTGTGAGCATTAACGTCACTGGCTCTGGAAAGACAGAATACTCCGCTTGAACAGAATATGCTTAATTGGAACTGCTGATTTATTGGCATGTTTCCAAGGGAACTAATTTGGCTTAATGAAGGTGAACGTCAATAAATGGTGTTTAATTAGAACAATATTATCAAACTTTCTACATAGTGGACGGGTGGTTAAACACTGTAATAAGCACTGGTTTTATCTTTGAAGAGTCCTGAACTCCGATTGACTTAAGGGATGTGCTAAAGGCTGGAAAAAATATATATAAGGCCTTCGTATTTTTGTTACGAATAGTGCTGCTCCAATCCAAGTGAGCATACTTTTCATTATTAGTCTAAGAATAATTCCTCCTGCCTGACAAGGCAGACTGTTGCCGACTAAAACAAAATCAAAGGGACATTCCAGAGATTACATATAGAGCTCGTGGTGCCTTGCACTCATTGGTAAATCTCATTTAATAAGATGCTGCTATTTTAAAAGGTTTGCTCTCTGCATTCACGTTTCAGTGAAGAGATGCAATCATGTTAATGCATTCCCATAAGCAACAGCCCTTTTTGCTGGCACAAAAGGGCATCTTTCCCCTCTCCTCTCCTCTCTTCTCCCCTGCATCCTCTGGCACAGATTTTGGGGGGGGGGGGTGCAGAGAGACTGAAGAAGAGAAACCAGAAGTCCTGTAGCTTAGGCTAATGTCCACCACACAAGTAGGTGGGCACCACTGGATATCACCCACACCTTGCAGAGCAGGTGGTGCCGTGGTCTAAACCAGTGAGCCTCTTGGGCTTGCCGATCAGAAGGTTGGCAGTTCGAATCCCCATGACGGAGTGCGCTCCCATTGCTCTGCCCCAGCTCCTGCCAACCTAGCAGTTTGAAAGCACACCAGTGTAAGTAAATAAATAGGTACTGCTGCAGCAGGATGCTCTGGCTTCTGTAACGGTATCCCATTGCACCAGAAGCGGTTTAGTCACACTGGCCGCATGACCCGGAAAGCTGTCTGTGGACAAACATCGGCTCCCTTGGCCTGAATGCAAGATGAGCGCCACCACCCCAAAGTCAGCTTTGACTGGACTTAACCGCCCAGGGGTCCTTTACCTTTTACACCCTGTGGAAGTGAGAGCAGGTCAGGTTATTGACAAACAGGGGAATACATTGCACAACAGGTAGACAAGATCCACCAATGTAGTAAAGAAGTGAGCAACATTTATGGTCTGGATGCAGGGAAAGGTGATGTGTATGCATCAGGGCCAGCCCCATCAATAGGCAGAGTGAAGCAGCTACCTCAGGTAGTGGATGCTGCTGGAAAGCAGTGGGCCAGTGGCATCCTCCTGGTTATTCCCTATACAGTGGTACCTCTGGTTACGAACTTAATTCATTCCGGAGGTCCTTTCTTAACCTGAAACCGTTCTTAACCTGAGCGGGTTAAACCACAGAGCCTAGGACTTGCCGATGAGAAGGTCGGCAGTTTGAATCCCGGTGACAGGGTGAGCTCACGTTGCTCAGTCCCTGCTCCTGCCAACCTAGCAGTTCGAAAGCACATCAAAGTGCAAGTAGATAAATAGGTACTGCTCTGGTGGGAAGGTAAACGGCGTTTCCGTGCGCTGCTCTGGTTCTCCAGAAGCGGCTTAGTCATGCTGGTCACATGACCCGGAAGCTGTACGCTGGCTCCCTTGGCCAATAAAGCGAGATGAGCGCCGCAACCCCAGAGTCGGCCACTACTGGACCTAATGGTCAGGGGTCCCTTTACCTTTACCTTTACCACTTTAGTTAATGGGGCCTCCTGCTGCTGCCATGCCACCACGCACAATTTCTGTTCTAATCCTGAGGTAAAGTTCTTAACCCGAGGTACTACTTCCGAGTTAGCGGAGTCTGTAACCTGAAGTGTTTGTAACCCGAGATGTTTGTAACCCAAGATACCACTGTATTGTCCTTTGATGCAGGCAGCAAAGAATACCCAATATGCTTTGGTGTGCTCTCTCTGCTTCATCCTGTGATTCATGTTCCTAGCTATTCGGTTTAAGACAAAGCTATGTGTTCCCCCTTCACTACAATGGGGAACCTTAAAATGGCTGTAATGTGCTTCCCCTGCCTTTCTGGAAGAAGTAGAACAAATTTGCAGGCACAGAAGCCCCTCCAGCTGATGAAGCCTGCTGAATGGCAGACAAAAACATTTAGGGGCTTTTGTGTGTGAAGTGCATGGGATTTACTCTCATCCATAATCCATATTAGATCAATACCTTTACCAGGCCAACTAAAACTCTAAGATCATACTGTATTAGCCAACTAAAACTCTAAGATCATACTGTATTAGCTTCATACTTTTGGAGGGTGTGGTGGCATTTGTCTCTCACTGTTTCTTACCTTAAAATAATCAAGAGGTGGCCAAGAGGGGCTTATTATTGTGTGTGTGTGTGTGTGTGTGTGTGTGTGTGTGTGTGTGTGTGTTAAAAAAAACAACTAGCAGCTTTACATAGGCTGGTTTGGCTTTCTTAGAGCTTGCTTGTGTTGGGAGAGGCATTGCAAGGTGAGGCTGTCCTAAAAACTACCTGTGCAATGTTGATGAGTTCCAGAGGAGTTTTCTTTTTCCCAGTGGGTAGATTTTAAAACATTAATTGATGCTTTTAACTTTTTTTAAAAAAAAAAATCCCCAATCATCCACTATTCAGCTTTAATAGACAAACAAACAAAATCACCCAGAGCTCTTCAATGCTCCACAGGCAGAATTTAGACTGGAGGTCCTCAGGGCTTTTTTTCAGCCGGAATTTGCCAGAACTCAGCTCCGGCACCTCTCAGGTGAGCGCCATTGCCATTCTAAGAGGCATTCATGGTAAATTCTTTTTTTCTAGAAAAATAGCACTGGGGATCCTAATGATGTTTTCTTTAAGAGCAGACACACCATTGCCTCCTTCAGTTCCCCTGGGAATGTCCTGGTGCCAAGGGACAAATTGATGATATCCCCCTAGGGGGCCCCACACCTCATCTGTACACACTCTAATCAGCCAGGATGGGCACGGGTCAAGAGGACAGGTAGTGGGCTTTCCAGCTCGGAGGAGTCTGTCCACATCAGCTGGGGATATCCAGTCAAAGTGGTCCAATACTGGACCTGAGGACAGTCGAGGGGCCTCCAGTTCCGTTTTTGTATCCAAATTGACAAGGAGGTAACGGCGGAGCAAAAGTGGAGAGTACAGAAAACAGTGCAGCAGAAGGTTTCGTGGAGGCCCTGATCCAATCTGAGGCGCTTCATCAACATCACTGTTTGACTTGTGAAGCCTTCAAATTGCCTTTTTGTGCAGCCCCAGCACAGAGCAGCTCTCTCTCACACACACCCCTACAAAATGTATTGGGCCATTGTTTGTGTATGTTACTGGCATTCTCTGTCTATGCCATACACACTGTGCACTAGATTTCATGGCATATCTTCTCCACCCTATCATACATTTGAATTCCAGGGATCCTTGGGAGGAGGATGAATCCCGGGGCATGACTACATTCACATGTTCCCAGGTTCAGTCCCCAGCATCTCCAGGTAGGTCCGAGACAGACTCCTGTCTGAAACTTTGGTGAGCTACTGCCAATCTTATGTAGACAGTATGGACCAATGGACTGACTCTGTATAAGGCAGTTTTCTGTGTTCATAAGTCTAGTACACATTAACATAGTGCTAAAGAGCACATCCCAGATCTTGTTAAAGGGCAAATAAGGAACAAAACAGGGATTGTGAGCCGACGCTAATAAACAGAGGCAGCTGGAGTTTATATGGCCTTTGTTTTCAATGGGCTTATCTTTTAAGCAGTTCAAATTATTTCTGAAAATATAGAAAGGCATGCTAATAGAGATGTCTGCCACATCTGAGTGGTGCCCCTTTGTAATTTGCGTAGCAGAAACAGGAATTGTTGCCCATGCAAATTCAGCTGCCTAGCTGCAACTGTTTCTGAAAAACAACAGTGACTGGGTTGTGTTAATTCAAATCCCTCCTTTATGGTGATGGTTGGGCACCTGCAAGGCCTTTTCAAATGGGGCAAAAAAAGGAGCAAAGTTAACCCTTAAGCCAATCTTATTGCTGAGAAGGCTGCCGTAAAGTGCAACATTTTCATTCGCACGTAAACCTCTCCCCTTCCAGCATTTTCAAAATCCTGAGAAATAGTTCCCAAGCAAAGTTATTGGATAGCGTGTTCTCACTACAGGAGAGCACGTGTTGCGGATGGGGCCTAGCAAGACACCCCATAGTTGCCAGGCAGTATAAGATAGAGGGGCCTGGCAAGGATTGGCTGTTTGAGTTGCTGGGATAAAATTGATGTTGCCAATTTGGGGGTGGGAACAGGTTATTTAAACAAGGTTCACAGCAAGCTGCTTTCTCTTTCAATGTGGGAACCGGATCACCCGCCCGCCCTCCCTTTTGGGCTTGTGCTTTGACCTTGCTATGCCTATCATGGGGTCGTCCGCCTTGGTGCGGGGGCCTGGTAGGAATTTTTCCATTTGGCTGATTAGTGTGTGCCATTTGGTTTTTGCCTACTGCGTAGCAAATCGTCACAACTTGTAAGGTTGGCGGTTAGGCATTGGTTTAAATTGGTTGGTGGAGGGGTATGGACTGGCTGTGCCTGCCCCTCCAATGCTGCTGCTGCACGGGAATTCCGTTAAAGGAATTCAGGGGCTTACCATCCTCTCGTCCAAACCCCTGGAATCGGGTGCGGGCCGCGTAAGCCCCTGGGAGCATGCGGGGAGAAGCTGAGGGTCTGTGCCGCAGCTCCAGTTATCCCTGATCTTGTTCCTCCACACTGGCTTTCGCTGGAATCCGGGAGTCAGTGCTGTCCCCCAAGGCGGGGGGGGGGGACAGATAGTCATAACCAATGCCTAAGCAACCACTCACAATTTGTATGTTTAATAAAGTTGTGGCCAAAACTATGCCAAAAACCTTAAACAAAAATTTATGAGTGATGTGTGAGTTATTGGGGTAGGGGTGTTTTGGGGGACCTCAGCACGCAACAAGTTTTCAATTAAAGCGGATCATGCAGTGGCAAGTGAAGACAAGAACAGGCACCAGGCAGGGCCCAACACCAGGAATACATTCAGCGACACATCATTTTCACAAACATATACTAGCCGAAAAGGAATGCTGGAAGGCATGGGTGGCAGTAAGGCTACATGAAATAAGACGGAAAGCTTGTTTCAATCTCTAGCAATGGCTGGGTGAGCTGGCGTGATTTCATGGACTCTTTGCTTGATATATCTGATTCTATAAGAGCTAGAGACCAGGTGGGCTGCTTGTGGCCCCTTTCTCATTTTATGTGGCCCCTTGAAACTCCTAAAGCTGCTTCATTTTCCCACACTAGCAGACTTCCTTTCTATTTATTTCCTCTGGCTGTTAAAAGTGTCGTCCTCCCACTTTTTGATATACTTTCAGAACTTGGAAGGAGGCAGTATTTTATTTGATTATAAATTACTTTTATTTATAACTTTTTTTGCCGGCTATCTAAGAACAAATTGGCAGGCATCTGCTCTGTCTGTAGCACAATAAAGTAATTGCTTTCAATCCTGTTTCAGAACAAAAGTCATACTGGTTTTTTTGTACTATTAAAAAACAACAACACTTCTGTATACTTATTTCAAAGTATTCCCCTCAAACACAGCAGAGCTTACCTCTGAGTAGATCTGTGCAGGACTAGAAATGCTAGAATGAAAACTGAAGCAGGGCAGTACCTATTTCAGGTTAGTTAATCCACTTTTACCTCTGGCTTTCTCCATTACCAGATTTGGCTCCACCCAGTGCCATGACAGATCACCTCTGAGGGAATGTGGCCCTTATCAAAAAGCAGGTTGTTGATCCCTAAACTAAAGGCAGGACTGGGCAGGTAGGACTTATGCTGGATCCTAACTCATACCCACCAACATTTCCCTGATGAAAATAAGGACGTCCCATTCCATAACAATAATTTTACTCTTTATTCCATCTTACTGGGTTGCCCCAGCCACTCTGGGCAGCTTCCAACATATACACAAACATAATAAAACATTAAACTTTTTTAAAAAACTTCCCTGTACAGGATTGCCTTCAGACGGCTCGGGCGTTGGGTAACGCCATACCCTCCAACATTTCTCCAGTAAAAATACGGACAGCCTAAAGAAAAGTGGAACATTCCAGGATCAAATCAGAAACTGGAACGACTTCTCTAAATCAGGGTCGTCCCTGAAAAATAGGGACATTTGTAGAGTCCTTTAACTCCATTCAGCTCAGTGAAGCCTAGCAAACCTTACACTGGCAAAAAAAATAAAACCCCAACAAGTCAAACTCTATTTCAAATACTTGTCTGCCCTTTGCCTGGTTTAGGCCAGCTAAGCAGACAGTACTCCCACTATTGAACAGAGTTTGGATCTGACATACTAAACTCTGGCTTAATTTAAGACAGCATTAGTTAGGCTAGGTGCCCATACTTTGGATTATTTCCTACACCACATCCATCAATTTCAACAGGTTTATTCTGAGTATGGCTTAGTTGAAAACAAGCCACTGGTTTGTTTGTTTTTTGCACAATAATTAAATTCATGAAAAACTTGAATATGTAAAGAAAAACCTGAATATTTAAAGAAAAATTGACATCCATCTCAGTATCTGAGCAACTCAGATTTTAGTGATGGTCCCACCAGAAAGGCCTGTTTTATGGCTTCAGATTGCTCACTAATAACTTTTAGTGAGCTTTTTTTTCTCCCAGCTGGAACTCAGTTCCAGCACCTTTCAGGTGGGCACCAGAAAATGAGCGAGGTGTTCATGGTGAGTTTCCGGCACCTCTTTTTCAAGAAAAAGAGCACTGCTAGCAACAATTGTATTAATAAAAAAGAATCCATAAGATGAACTATGTTAATGGGTAAAATGTATTCTGTGATATTTTGCTGCATTTGAACTTTATGCCATACCAGAAACAGGGGTAGTGACAGTAATTAAATAAAAATAAAAATACTTTCCACCAGCAGCCTGATTATCAGTGGGGAGAAATTAAAAAGTATAACAGAAGCAAGTACTGTGCCCTCTGTCCTTCGTCAGTAGATAACAATAAAAGCAGGGAACTTTTGAGTGGAGAGTAATTAATTGAGCCTAATCACCCTGACAAAACAATGTGATTGGGAATAAAATTCAAGTTCCCAATTATGTAAGTGCCCTTTTTTCTCTTTCCTTTTCTTTTTGCAAAAGGCCACATTATTAACTTTGCCTAGGCTGCGGGAAGTAGTCCTGGACTTGGTACTGTTGCTTGCTTCCAAGCTGTGACATCCATTTGCGGGCAAATGCTTTCCTCTTCCTCCATTTAAGAGGATCTCCCAGAATATATATTCCTCTCTAAATTACATTTCTTTAAAGGAAATAAAACAGAAGTGAAAATAATGAAACAGCACCATTATTTGGATTACATTTATCTTTAATCCACTTTGTCCTCTGTATAAAATAACAGTATAAAGACATCTGCCAATATTTTAAAGGCTTCTGCTCGGGTATGAATTATATTTTTAAATTAGACCCTAAAGCTGCATTCTAATGCAGTACTTTCATTTACCAGAGTATGCACATAGTTGTGTTCTATTCCCAGGGCACCCTTTATTTAATCAGGCTGAGAGCTCGACAGACCTGTATCCGTTTTCCACATAAATCTCTGCCAAATACTGCTGACTTTTTCATTTAACCTTCCTGGCAATGTCTGACCTCCTTGCGAAATCTCTCTCTCTCTCTCTCTCTCTCTCTCTCTCTCTCTCTCTCACACACACACACACACACACTTGTACATACATGAATACAAGCACCCATTTATGTATAAGGACAAATATAGTTAGTTGCGAGATAAAAACGCCCACTCCTTGGAATGGCACCGAAGGCAGGCAGTGTCCTTGCCGGTTGCGCACACGTGAACCGCCGCAGTAAACAACTTTAGCCTTTCCCATTAAAGGTTAGAGAGAAGTGATTGATACATTTGACAAAGAAATGTAAGGTCAGGAGTAATAGAGGCAATCTGTTATTTACCCCCCAAAAGTGCATGAAGAGCTATAAGTGAGCTATATGGGTGCCGGCTTGTTCATTTTTCAAGCACCTGCTCTTTCCAGATAATGGATAGGGATGAGTGGAGCTGCCGCTTGTGGGAATCTCCATCTGCATTTGTGGCACCCTGGGAATAAAGTACGCGAGAAACCACCAAGGCCACAGTACTCAGGCTGAGGGTGATTTGGTCTTACTGACTTCAGCGGCATTAAGCCAGCTCAAATCCACACTCTCTTTCTCAAGTGATTTGTAGATGAGCTGTTAAACTGCAATGGGCTTTGGCCTGAGCTCAAGACCAGTGACTCTCACACTTGGGTGCTAAGAGCAGAGGTTCCCAAACCTTATGCTGTGGACTACCCATTGTCCATAAGCTGAATCTGTGTTCTGCATGAAAAATTCACATTGATTTTTAATTGCATTTTTATTGCTTCTGTTATTTCTTATGTTGCATTTTATCAAGGTGGAATCTACACACATACGTTCCGAAAGTGTTTTTAAAAATACATCGAATTTCCCATAATTTCCCATAAGGCTCGCTATCTGGCGTCACATTGTATATTGCACTTAAAACACACTTAAAAACATTTTATTTGCAGCTGTATAGCTGAGTCCTGAGTTGCAATTTGAATTCTGTGGAATACAATATTCTGAGCCAGCCGGAAAAATAAAATGGTGATAAATGTACCTAAAATCTATAATGGGAGGGATGGTGGCAATGTGTTAGGCTTTTCAAAAGCTTGCTTCCTTGTTTGTTTGTTTTTTGGGGGGTCATTTTACATTTTTTTGCCATTTTCATCCCTAATATGCTTTAGCAAGTGCAAGGTGGTTTGTTTGTGTGTGTGTGTGTGAGAGAGAGAGAGAGAGAGAGAGAGAGCGCTGAAATTCTTGTAGGTCTCTGACAAGAGCAGACCTAAAAACTTGTGACCTACCAATGGATTGTAGCAGGGCTGTAAACCTCTTGTTTTCCCCCCTGCTTTGACTTGAATGGCTGACCACAGTGCGAGCTTAATGTGTTGCATTTGGTTATATTAGTCAAATAAGAGAGCAAGCAGTCCATACAAGAATGTATTATCATCATGATATTGCATTTCCAGCTATCTTTGTGGATACAGGCGTTTAAATTGCACCAGCAGGAATGCTGAATTGGTTTCACTGGTGAATTTGCACCATAGAAATGCTTTTAAATATATATATAATAAAATCACAGATCCCTGGCTGTTTTTTGCCCTAGAAGGCACTGTTTGCAGACATAGGGTCCTGATTAGGTCATGCATGCAATATGGGTAGGGTCCAGGAGCTCTGCAAATCACGTTATTTCAGAAAGGAAGGGGCCAGTGTAAGCATGGTGCTTTCAAAGTACATTAACATAACAAGCAGTTGGGCTCTGAAGTTGCGCATCTTAGGCAGCTGAAGCTCAAGATGATGGTTTGTAGCAAATTCTGAACCAGATCAAGCACTATGCTATATGGTTAAGCACTAGGGCGCCCAGTTTTCAAGTGATATCTGCATTTCAGTCCACATCTCACTGTTCCTTGGGATTTCAGATCACTTCAGATTTGCAATTAGAAAGCTGCAGCCTTCACAAGCTAGAGGAAGGCTCCATTTCCCTTCTTTAATTTTTCTCTTCTCTTCCTTTTCACAGGTATGTTTCCTTCTTTTTACCCCCAGCCCCTCAAATATTTGGTCTCGGTTTAATCTTCCTTCCCTAAGACGCTTGAAGGCAGAAGGCAAAGCCACCCAAAGGACTAATTTGAATCCCCTAAAGCCTGGCTGACTCCCATTCTCAAAGATCAACTGTGCTTGGGAATCAGAACGGTTGTGGGCAGCTTTTTCTCTTTTCAAAATTGAGCTTTTCAAGTCTAGATTCAGCTGTCAGGAGAGGTTGCCGTTCTAACTATAATACATAATATCAAAGCAATGAAGCACCAGGTGCCAGAAAATTGCAGGCCAATTGGAAAATTCTGTAATCTGTGATTCCATCTGGCCCATGTGCTTCCAGTGGCCATACTCGTAGATTGTCAGAACTATTCATTAAGTTTGTTGTGAAACCAAGTGCTTAATATCAGTAATTTAGGAGGTTCAATGGGAAGCTAAATTGCTTGAAACTGTTTTTGAACAATTGGGTGCAGTGTTGGGGAAATAGCAATGTAGCATATCTGTAAGGAGCTTTTTTTTAATTTAGCTTAGTTTTTAATGCCACGCTGGAACTTCAAAAAGATTCCCAACGCCTCCCTAAAACCAGTGCTATTTTTATAGGAAAAAGAAGTGTCAGAACTCACTGTGAACGCCTCCCTCATTCTCTTAGAATGGCAATGGCGCCCACCTGAGAGGTGCCGGAAGTGAGTTCCTGTGAGTTCCCCCTGAAAAAAGCCCTGCCTAAAACCCACTCTTTCCCTGCATAGAAGGATGGGGCTACATCAAATATATGGATCTCTAGTGTGGTGTAGTGGTTAAGAGCGATAGACTCCTAATCTGGGGAACCAGGTTCGCTTCCCTGCTCCTCCACATGCAGCTGCTGGGTGACCTTGGGCCAGTCACACTTCTTTGAAGTCTCTCAGCCCCACTCACCTCACAGAGTGTTTGTTGTGGGGGAGGAAGGGAAAGGAGAATGTTAGCCGCTTTGAGACTCCTGAAGGGGAGGGAAAGGCGGGATATCAAATCCAAACTCTTCTTCTCTTCTTCTCTGTAACACCTGCTTCTCCTCTCTCCCCCTTCTTTCTTCCCCACCTTCTGTTCAAACTTAAAATCATAGAAATGAAGAGTTGGAAGTAGGGTTGCCCCGTCCCTAGAAAAATGGAATTACCCTGTTTTTGGACAAAATGTCCCCTGTCACATTTGGACTTCAAATGGGCATGTCTTTTCCCAGGGCTGTCTTAAGCATATCCGGTGATGTGGTGCAAAGATCTCTCTGGCGCCCCCTGGCAACTCCAAAACAAGGGAGGGGGCAGTGGAAAATGTCCTCTGCCTTCCCCCACCTCCCCGATCCCCGGCGTGGTGGCGGTGATCAAGCAGGAAAACGTGCTGGCGGACATGCTCTCGGCATTGGGGCGCCCGAGAAGGCAGCCCAGGAAGGCCTTTTGCCAGGAAGCAGGAGGAGGACAATGACCGGGAGCAGGGCTGTCTTGAGTAGATGCAGAGGCTTGGGAGGGAAGCTGCTAAGCCTTTGCGGGGATCACTCTCCTCCTGCAGAGGTTTGGGAGGGAAGCTGCACGCCCGCCAGCCATATAGTTGGTGGGGCACAGCTGGCGGGCATGCAGGGAAAGGGGAGGCTGCTGGCAAAGCCGCGCAGCTCCCCCACTCGCTAGGGCGCCCCTGAGAGGTCGGCGCCCTGGCGCAACAAACCACTAACACCAATGGGAAAGACGGCTCTGTCTTTTTCCCATATTCCAGCCCAGCTGGCCCACAATGGTGACTGTATTGCTATTGGTGTGGCTGACAAGAAACCTGGCAATAGAGAGAAGGGGGGGAAGAGTGACATCTTCTTCCCTCCGTCGCCCCCTCTTTCCTTCCGTCTCTCTGGTGCTCCTCCTCAGCACCTGCTGCTGGCCTAGCATGGAGCTGGCAGCTTGGGCCCCTCCGCCGACCTGACCTCTCCTCTTCCCTCCTCCATGCTTGAGTCTCTTCTGATACCAGCATGGGCGAGAGGCTGGAGCCTGCCCATCTATGAGGGGTTTGGATTGCTCTGTAATTAGGTAGGATAGCCACCAGATTTTGCATTTCCCAAATATTCTGACATAGTTCCTAGCAGCTTCAACATATAGAACTACAAATTTAAATATGTATTTAAAATATTTTGGAGAGGAATATTTTAAAAATGTGCATTACTGAGGAAATGGGATGGCATTACTGGCACAACGCTGCAAAAGGGGCCTGAACTGGAAGTAGGTAGATTTTTATATCTTTACCTACCTACCTACCTACCTACCTACCTAATCAGCGACAAAATGCTGGGTTTGCTCTGGCTTTATACAGCCTTTTTCAGTGTTTTCAGCTGCTGCCTGAAATCTTGAGAATCTCAGCTTTGAGTTTCACAAGAAACATTCAAATGCAATTTTAGTATCTTCTCAAGAGCAAAGGACAAACAAAATGTGAACTGGATGGATCCCAAAACAGATTATTTTATTTCCTTTGTTAAAATGTGGCCTTACACATTTATTTGGAGCAGGAGGATAGTTTTCATGTTTCTATGTGTTGCATATGTCTGTCATTGTCCAAGACACAGCTGCGGTCAAGCCAAAAGAACCCACAGAAGCCAAACAAGAAGCCATCAGAGTTGAAAGAACGATCAAGTTGGTGACCTATTTTTCGCATCTCCTAAACCTAAAACAACTGAATTCCAATCCAGAGAACAGTTGCCATTAAGTTCCACTGAAACAAATGGGACAAGGTCATTACTTTTAGCCAGAATTAAGTAGTGGGGCTATCTTCCTTGGGGGTAAGGACCTCAACAAATGAGAGTAAATAGGAGTAGGTGGAACAGCTAATACAGTTAAAATGGTCAGCAGCAAAAGTTAAAAATTAAAAAAAACAACAGCGGAGCAAAAGGTAGAAACTGCTGCTGACATCACCATCTTGACTCTCCTCCCTCACTGAAGAAAAAGTATGAGTGATGCTAACTGCTAGGTGTCAAGAACAAACAGAGAATGGCCACCTTGCTGTGCTTATGAGATTTCTTGGGGCAACTGGTTCACCAGTGTGGGTGGCAGAGTTCTGGACTAAATAGAACTTTGGCCAAAATCTAACACAGGGTTTCCCAAACTTGGGTCTCCGGCTGTTTTTTGAATACAACTCCCATCATCCCTGACCACTGGTCCTGCTAGCAAGGGATGATGGGAGTTGTAGTCCAACAACAGCTGGAGACCCAAGTTTGGGGGAAATTGGTTGTTCTGTCCAAAGTCTCAATATAAATGATAAAGGTAAAGGACCCCTGACAGTTAAGTCCAGTCGCGAACAACTCTGGGATATGTAATTTCCCTTCTTTGCTCATGTATTCTGAGGCTAGTGCTTGTGATAGCATTCAGGGATCTATGGGGGGTGGGATTCTTGGGTTAGCTGGAATAAAAACATGACTACAAGTCAGTCCAAAATATGGTTTGGTGTTTCAGCTGAACCAATCCTTTAGTTTACATGTGGCTACATTAAAAACACAAGCAAACAAACAAACACAAACAATCCACACACCCTCCTACACCTGCAAATGGTGTGAAACTATTGTCACAGTCCAGTAGTCGATACAACAAATGGAGTTTCTGTTCATCTCTGTAGTGAAGTATTTGACACAATGACGAAACATTAAGAAGCCATTGTTGCAACTCACTGGAATGCAGTCCTCTGCATGTCTATCCAGAAGTCCATCCCACCAGGTTCAGTGGTATGAAGCATGCTTAAGATTGAAGCCTTAGTTATTATTTAATATAATTTATTTCAACAACACGGTTATTTATCATTAAAAATATGTTATACAACTTTTATTTCAATAAGTCATATCAAAGCAGTTCACAAACAGATAAGAGATGGCAGCAAAATAACAAGAAGAAAACCAATTACAAAAATATAGCTATCCTATATGAAAATACATTGGTAAGATAACCAAATTTAAACATCCGTAATTAAAATACAGTATATAACATGCAAGTCTATTAAAGCAATGTAACAGCTAAAACATTTAACATCATGGGCTCTAAATATAGTACGATAAGATCAGTTAAAATGAACCGTAAAAATCAAGGAAGAAAACTTTCTTCAAACTGACTGCTGAAATAAGTTCTAGGTCTTTGTACGCACTGCTAAGAACATGTTACCCACACCACGCAGAGCAGTTCAGGCTAAGTGACTGACCAAATATTGGTCATGTTTACCAAGGCAAAGGACCCTGCGTCTGCCCGAGAATTAATTTGGGGACGCATCAGCTCAAAGGTCAAGATCACAACAAAATTAGCTTCTTCCTTTATGCCACAGCTCGACGGGCAGACGGTGGGGAGGATTTGCATTGTGTGAGCACTCTTGAGTTAAACTGTTGTGCTAGCACAAAGCATTACTGCATTAGTCTGCAGCCTTTAATCAACCCCAGCTGGAAACTCCTATCAACATCACCATGTTTTTTTGCCAGTTCCCTGTTAATCCCATAAAAAGGATAGGTAAAAACATGACTCGTGTCTTATGTTACATAGGTGGGTTTATGGATTCCAGCTATTCAAACAGTTCAGTCCACATAGTTTGTGGGCCAAACAATGATATTTCTGAAATGTTTAATTGGCTAATTTAGACCAGGCTAGAAATAAATGAGTCAAGGCTCCAGAGAAATGTTGTGCCGTTTTTTTGGATTATGTTAAAACATTTTCACATCGAGTCCCCATGTTTTCACTGAAACAATGGCTTGCATCAACTGAAAGAGGAGTGTGGTTTGTTTTGTTTTTGTTTTTTTTTTTAAAAAAAGACCTTCATTTGGAAGCTCTTTTAAAGTTCTCACTCCTTCAGCTGACTTGAAATAATGATAGGGTCTCCCCTCCCGCTTATGTCCCAAACTGGTGTAGTGGTTAAGAGTGGTGGAATCGTAATCTGGTGAACCGGGTTCGCGTCTCCTCTCCTCCACATGCAGCTGCTGGGTGACCTTGGGCTAGTCACACGTCTTTGAAGTCTCTCAGCCCCACTCACCTCACAGAGTGTTTGTTGTAGGGGAGGAAGGGAAAGGAGAATGTTAGCTGCTTTGAGACTCCTTAAGGGGAGTGAAAGGCAGGATATCAAGTCCAAACTACTACTACTACTACTACTACTACTACTACTACTACTACTATTCTTCTTCTTCTTCTTCTTCTTCTTCTTCTTCTTCTTCTTCTTCTTCTTCTTCTTCTTTATGACTGTCAGGGACCATGCTGAGGAAGGCTGCTCTGAGGAGGAATGGTGGGAGCCTCCCCCTCCCCCTGCTCCTGCACCGGATCCTGAATCTTCCCAGGGCAGTATAGATTTGGAACAGTGGTTTGCAGAGGGACATAGTTCAGAAGGCAGAAGCTGGGAAGTACTGAATGGGGAACAGCTAGGAGGAGGAGAACTGGGAGAGAGAGAGAGTTAACATACCCACTGTCGCTGGAATGTGTCCAGCCACTCAGCCCAAGGTCAAGAAGAGCAGATAAGGTGGCAGCACAGAAAGTACAGTGGTTGTGTGATCAGGTTACAAGATGCGGGAGTGATGTGGATGACTAGGGAGGAAGTGGGTGGGACCCTTAATTGGGAGCAACTTCATTCCTAGGAAATGGATTCTTTGTTCTCTTGCTGTGATCATTAAAGTTCTAACTGGTAAGAAGACTTCTTTCTCTTTGTTCTGCTTATCTATTGCCGAAGAGGGGGGAGAGGAGTGAGCCGATTCCCCGAAGCCTGGCTGTGCCACTGTCTTTTTCAGGAGATGCACTAGCAGCAGAATCCAATACAATTTTACTCAGATGTAAGCCTCGTTGTGCTCATTGGGGCTGACTTGCCCTGATGTAATGAAACACAATAGCATGAGAAGAATATGTGATATACTATCTATAGTCCCAATTTATTTTCAGAACATGTTTATCACAAAAAGACTGAAGAACCAGTTTGGTAAACAGACATGCCTTATTATGTAGAGACTAGCAGAACAAAATATTTATTCCTTATTTTCTGCTTCAGTGTATTCCAGTATGACCTCTTAAAGCTTTTACATATCATTTTTTGAATTACTAATTTACCTTTAAAGCTGAAACAAATTGTGTTTGCCAGCCAAATTGGAATACTCATTTATGTTTGAAAGCGTGAATTTAAACCGTGCAAATCCATGAAATTCATCACGAGCAAAGTTGTCTGAGAGCGCTTGGGAACTTAACTGGGCATTTGTTAGTAACAATTGTTTTGAGAAAGGCCAGCCTCTTTCATTGTTTTCCTACTGTATTCTGGGCAAGCCCTTCTTCTGATGGCCTCATATCCCTTCTTAGAGAGTTGTCAAAAATAGGAATTCAGGAGGGTTCTTCTTCAAGTCTTCTCATCAGGCAGGAGTTAGAGCAGTGTTTCCCAAACTTGGGTCTCCAGCTGTTTTTGGACTACAACTCCCATCAACCCTAGCTAGCAAGACCGAGGTCAGGGATAATGGGAACTGTAGTCTGAAAACAGCTGAAGGCCCAAGTTTGAAAAACACTGATATAGAGGGTAGAAAAGAGGCCTCAATCTCCTTTGACCTTCTTTTCACAACTAATGTGTACGTAAGAAAATGCAGAGGAGAGACTCTTTTTAGGCTTGTATAAAGTACACATAAATGTACTTTTGAATACCTTGCAGATCCTAAACAGGCGAATGATACTTTCCTCTTGTTCCTCACTGTCTCCATTTTGGGTTTCAAATCTTTTGGTCCTTAGATACCTGAGACTGCACAAATCTTTAGGCAAGAAAAGTCAAGGTGAATTCATGATTGCCTTCCTTCCTTCCTTCCTTCCTTCCTTCCTTCCTTCCTTCCTTCCTTCCCCCAGGACATAGTGAGAAAGTTCTGCATAGAAATAGGTCATGGGGAACATCCAACATGGGAGGGGGCACGCTAAAGCACTGCAAGGTGTTCTCTTACAACCAAGTGGTATATAAATCTTATGAAATAAATAGGGACTAAAAACCCATGTGAGGTTTGACAGGCCTGGTATCAGCATCTGGCATAGTGAGGCAAATGCCAGGTCTCAGATGGCCCTCTCCTGCAAGTGCTCTTCTCCCTGAACTTTTGTTTAAAGTATGTCCTGACTGCCACTCTCTTAATTTTCTCGGAATGCCTCTGGGTCCCATTGTAGCAGCATGTAAGCTGACTTGGCCAACATTTCAGAGTATTGGAATGTGCACCACTTCACACCCCCATCACTCCCTGGCAAGACCCTAGTGAGCTACCAAGTCACAGAAGCCCTTCAAAGCTGGTGCCAGCCCTGATTTTAGCAGCAATAATTGCCTGGTATCCCTGATGGTGTTCTGAAGATTTATTGCCTCTTGACCCTGTATGTATACGCAAGCCTTATATCTTAGTTCTTGACCACAAGGTATATAGTTATCTTGCAGGGATAGAAATCACCCGGTACATCTATGTATTGATCAAGAATTATAATCTATTTAATGAAGGAATTTATTTAAGGGGGATGATGTTAAGCTGATTTATTTAGGGATAAGACACACTGTCTGACATTTTTGGAGTGGCATCTTCAAAATATGCAACTGCATCTTGCAACCATACCTTTTTGACTTGAGGCAAGGAAAAGAACCAGCTTTGTTGGCTGTGTACATGAGAAAAAGCTGGCTTTAACACATAACACATGCCGCCGAAAGAGACCTGCAAGCACACAGAGACTGAAAAAACCTCAAGGTAAGCTGCCAGATTTAAAAGAGTCAAGAATCGAAGTGGAGAGGCAACATGTAATTCATATCACATAAAATAAGTTTCTAATTTTCAAACTTACAATATGATCCTGCTGAAACTCAGAGCAAAGAAATGCATATTTTGCAAAGAAGAAGAGGAAGAAATTATTCCTATTTCATCTTCCCTAAATAAGGTACTGGTGGTTTGCCCTAATTTCAATCACACTTTAAACTACCAAGTGTACATCCTCTAGTCTCACACAGGAGAGGTACTGATGCTGGTGGGAAGCATGACAAATAGCAGGAACCCTGCCACTTCTTGGCTCATCTACCTTCTGACATGTTTCCAGCCACTGAGTCCTGTTGTTTCTTGAGACAATGTGATAGAACCGAAAGGGAACTCTGAGCATGGGGTTTGAGGGGAGTAGATATGAACCAGGAGTCTTTAACTTGATTTTATCAATAGTCCTGTGGAATCCGTCTTCAAATCTTTGCTTCACCCTCCAAGCTGTGCATCAAGTTACCAGGGTTAACTGGAACAGGGAATGCCTATTCTGTGGTTGTTAGACTCCAACTCCCATCAACCCCCCCCCAAGTATGCCCAATGAGTAGGGATGACGAATGTTGTATTCCAAATCTACCTGGGGAGATACAGGTTGCTTCTAGTCAGTCAGGGGATGCCTGAGAGACACAACTTCAGACTACAGGTGGACATCGCACAACAGAGTACTTGCCCAGCAGATGAAATGCTTCCTACATGTGGAAAACTAGAACATCTAGGAAAAGGATGGACTAGAATCCTTTCTGACAGAATCCACACACACACACACCCCAGTCACAGAGCTTTAGATATTGTTGCTCCACTATATTCATCAGGTACAGTCCCGGGAGGACCATATCATGTGGTTCTTTGTTGAAAACCACTCTGTGTAAAACAGAGTGGAAAGTATGAATGGAAGCAAGATTTGGAGGGAGGGAGAGAGCAAGACTTATTTTATTTGAGGAGGCACCATCAGACACAAGGTTAAGTGGTTACTCACATCTCACTGAATAACCAGAAAACCTGAGGCCATTTGTGGCTAGGTCTTTTATGATGTGGTGTGGTTATTTATGGGCACCGAGCCAAAGTCTATATACGTCTACCATGGACAGCAGCATCAAGAAGGCTCTCTGAAATCCCCACAGGACCTGGCCTGTGAAATTTGCCATTTGCTAAGGCAAGAGCAACATGATCATTGGGCAGATTTGGAGCAGGGTGGATTTAGTGCTGCATTTCACAATCAGATCAACAGGAGATACTCTATTATGTTGGCCTCGCAAATTCAAATCTACTAATAACCTGAAATTATAACGTATTTTCCCCTGTGGCTCATCTGTGTAAGACACTATGAAAACATCCCTCTTGTTAATCTGAACTGTGAATTGTCATCATTTGGCATGCCTTCTGGACTGTTTTGGTTAAATGATAACATATAGACAAGCTGGCCATAATATGTTTTAGTAATCAAAGGTCCATTTTTCTATTTAAACCCCCCCCAAAAAAAATCAGCAACCATTATTTATTTAGACTTTTTAATAGAATCGCAGAATTGTAGAATTGGAAGGGACCTCAAGGGTCATCTAGCTAGTTGCTTGTTACCCAGAGGTCTCTAAGCGGCTTACAGCCCATTTACAAAGAAAAACATAAATACATTACAACTAATGCATTCATATGAAAACACACAATTCATAAAAATGTGCATAACAACTCCACCCATCCCAATAACAGCCTCAGAAAACTTTGATGGCCCGCAACTGCCACCAGATGATACCAGAGATATGGTTGAAGTAAAGAAAGTGGTTGAAGTAATAATTACCACATCACCATAAATGCACACTAGTCTCCTGTTTACGGCAAAATGTGTTGTTTCCAAGCCAGTTAAGCTCCCTCCCTCTCTCACTTCTAGGCT
Source organism: Podarcis filfolensis (assembly GCF_964270895.1). Classification (NCBI taxonomy): domain Eukaryota; kingdom Metazoa; phylum Chordata; class Lepidosauria; order Squamata; family Lacertidae; genus Podarcis; species Podarcis filfolensis. Next base: position 29,115,134 of record NC_139606.1, read on the forward strand.
CTTCTTGCCCCCTTAAGGAATGACAACAGAAGCCACCACTGGGGGAATCTTCTGTCTACAATGGCCAAATTTTGTCTCTTAGTTCCCTTGGCCCACGTTCTCCAGTCCTTCCCTATCCATCTGGAAGGTTCCTTCCAGATCCTTCCAGAAGGACAACAAGTAATGGCATAAGGCATAAGGGCAAAGAAGAGCTGGCTCACACAACTTCACATTTGATGTAGGAACAAGAAGGGCATAATTATTTATTACTATTATGATTTATTAAATTTCTATATCACCCTTCATCCATGGATCATAGGGCAGTTTTGTGCTTTTATGTTGTAAACAACCCTGCGAGCCTTTTCTTACAGCAAATGTGAAGTTTTGTGACCCAGCCCTACTTTGCCCTTTTGCCCCATTACCCAAGTCCCTTCAGAAAGGTGTTCCCCCTCTTTTTCCCACGTCCTCTTCAGTGTTGTTGTTTTCTTTAAAGTCTCCCTCTCATTGGTCTTTAAAGGGGCACATCTGGGCTATACGTTTTGATGGCAGATGAACAAAGATACAACATAGACTATGCCTCTACTGTTGCTGAACTGAAACACCTTGCTGAACTTAGCTTCCGATTGGTCAGTGTGTCAAAAGTTGCTATTTTTGGATTTTTAATAAAGTTATCAGGGTACTGAGGACAGTTGCTAGCTTCTTGATGGTGCTAGCCAAAGCCCAAGTCACAGTTCATAAGGTCATATATAAAAGACGTTACCAAAGAAACTCGATCGTTTACATTATTTTGACCTTAACTTCATACATTGTTTTTGTTCAGGTGAACAGTTCCCTTGAACAGTAGCAGACAGCATTGTGGAGCTGCACTGTTCAGCTGACATCTCTCTAGCTGCCTCACTGCCACATACCCAGGATGGAGAGAAGGAAGAGCGTGGCAGTAAAGTCGGTGCCCATGTGCCAACAGGAGCTTCAGATTGGCTCCACCTTACCCCCTCCCTCTATCTCCCTATAAGCAGCAGCAACATGGCTGATAGGTGTTCAGGTGAGTGAAAATTCCTCACCACACCGTATGCAACTGCCTATATTGTGATGATCAATGGTTATAATTAATCAATCTGAACTGAACTGATTTGTTACATTTCTGAGGGGTTTTTCTCACCTGCCTGCCTCTGTTTTCTAGCATCTGTGCTGCAGAATGCTTTGCAGAATTCATATATGTACCAGACAAGATTGGCTGCAGTAACCTCCTGCCTTGGACATCAAAGACTGCATAATTTGAGTGCACTCACCCCTAAATCAGGGCATCTCCTAGAATCCAGAGTGTTGCACTTTTTGTGGACCATCATGTACATTTTCTAAATGTTTGATGGTACACATGGAATGACTCTTTTGAAAAACAGAAACATGAAAGTGAATTTAAAGCTCTACCAGATTATCCAAAAAGGCCATGAAAGAGATTTTATGAAAAACTGAATGGCATAAAGATATCTTTGAGGTGATGCCTCCACTGCATTAAATTGCCAGCTCTATTTATTTATCATCTTATCACATGTTGTTCCGATAGTGTTAATGCATACATATTTTTCCCAGTGACTAGTTTTCCATCACCATGTATTCAGAGTGAATTTAGCCTCTGGCGTTTTGCCGTTACTGAATAAATAAATAAACTTTTGATGTGTTTGCATTGTAAATTATTCAATTAAAGTGATAACTGTGAAAAAATTCAAAGGTCTTGCTGAAATGACAACCTCAAAGCATGGAGATGAAGGGGGAGGGACCCCAAGCAAACCTCATTTTATTAGCATACAGAATATCTTACAATATATAATAGGAAAATGAAAATTGATTGTGGCATGGAGATTCTATAGAATATTCATCTGTCATACAGATTAGTAGCAGTAGTAGTAGTAGCATTTTACAGTGGAGCTGCACTTGGAGATCACAGATATTGGGGATGAGCAATCATTATTCCTTTCCTTGTGAGGCCCCACAAGCTTCCATCATATTATCCCCTTTTGTTCAAAATGAAGTGCAGGCCTCTCTGGGTGAATAAGCCCATATAGAGTAATGAGGTTTGGTACCTTCAGTACCAGTGATAGCCAAACTCTTCTTGGCTTAATTCAGTATCAGCTCAGTATTGCCTCTGCATCTTCTCAGGAAATTCTTGATGAAACCTTGTTGGCTGCCCCAGTATTCTATCTTATCTCATAAGGAGGGCTGCTTTGAGGAAGGAGGGTGGGAGCCTTCCCCTCCCCCTGCTCCTGCACCGGATCCTGAATCTTCCCAGGAGCAGGAAGACAGTATAGATTTGGAACAGTGGTTTGCAGAGGGACATAGTTCAGAAGGCAGAAGCTGGGAAGTACTGAATGGGGAACAGCTAGGAGGAGGAGAACTGGGAGAGAGAGAGTTAACAGACTCTCTGCTGTTCATCCACTCAACCCAAGGTCAAGAAGAGCAGATAAGGTGGCAGCACAGAAAGCACTGTGGTTGTGACATCAGGTTACAAGATGCAGTAGTGACGTGGGTGATGTTGGTTTCTGCTTTCTTCACTGTGCAGCAAAAATGCTTGTCACAAGACAATTGTTTACATTCCACAGTCAGTCAGTTGCCGTTGGGTTCCCACGGGAAATGGGAGACTGGATGTGACGTACACTGGTTTCCTGTTTTTCACTGTTCTCTCGGTGTTCTTTGTTTCCGAGAGGAGTTGCTTCTCTGCTCTCACAGAGGCAAGATGCATGTTTGTATTCTCTCAGCATAGAGTGTAAATAAAGTTAAAGAATGTAGCACATACTGCTTATCCTTCTGCTGTGTGGACTACTCTGCTTGGGCTCAAGATAAGACGAGCCTGTATCAGCTTCAGATGGGCCGAAGCTGGTCAAAATCTCACAGGTAACTAAGGAAGAAGTGGGTGGTATCCTTAATTGGGAGCACCTTCATTCCTAGGAAATGGATTCTTTGTTCTCTCACTGTGGTAATTAAAGTTCTAACTGGTAAGAAGACTTCTTTCTCTTTGTTCTGCTTATCTAATGCCAAAGGGGGGTGGAGGAGGAAGCTGATTCCTTGAAGCCTGACATAAGTGCGGTCTTTTCTAAAGTTTCACTTATTTGCTTTATAGCTAAATTCCCCCTTTCCTCCAAGGAGCTTAAGGTGGCATGCAAGGTTCTCCCCTTCCCGTTTTTATTCTCACAACAACTCTGTGAGGTAGGCTAGGCTGCGAGATGGTGACTGGTCCAAAATCGCCCAAAGTGGGCTTCATGGCTAAGTGGCAATTTGAACCCTGGCATCCCAGGTCCTAGTCTAACTCTCTAACCGCTACAGCGGAGTAATATTATTGTTCTGCCAACGTTTGATTTTAAGCAGTGCCTGACATATTAAGATTTTAATGTCAACTGCTCTGAGGTTCACTTGTGATGAAAAATAGCATAGAAACACATTCAATAAATTAATAATAATAATAATAATAATAATAATAATAATAATAATAATAATTCCTGCAAACGGCTAAACAATTTGTGCTGCATGATAAAGACATCTCAATCGTGAAAGAAAAGGCGGTCTGGAACTTTCAGGTTATCCTGCGCATGTTTTCTCAAGACCTACATCCCAGAACGATCAGTGAGACTTAGTCACAGGTAAGGGTGTCGGCCTTACCATTGTTAGTTCTCTGCATCCTGTTTCAAGCCACCTAGGCAAAGAAATGACATTGTGAATGGAATTCTGACCTGCTCAATCTATGCTGGAATCTATAGGGTTCTTGCTATTGTCAACGTATGAGAACAATTAGACTTTATGAAAAGAGAGAAATAATACCAACGTGGTGGCTGCCACTTACAGGGAAGCAGGCTTGTCATTTACTGCCGAAAACCAATGATTAGACCACAATAGCAGCAGTAGCTTAGTGATTCCCTTTCTCTCTCTCTCTCTTTCTCTCTCTCTCTCTCTTTAAAACAAGCAGAAACCAGCACCTGGACAATACATTTCCCACCTAATCATCCTCACAGAAAGGATATTTTGTTTGACAGGTCAAAGATACCTTCACAAAGAATTACGGGTTTTCATCTTACGAATGCATAATGGGCGCTAATTTACTAGTTAGGCTGTTCTGCCGCCTAGTTCCAAAGCGTAAAAAGCTATATCTTAAGGATTCATTTGTGGCACAGTAAATTAATCAGAAAGCTGTTTTGGTGCTTTCAAAAGAGACAACAACACATTATTCACGTGCAAGGTGCACGCCGCCGAAACAGGATGCAGAACGGCTCAGGGAAACGCCAGACAGTTTTCTCTTGCTGCAATGAAAAAAAGCTTTCCTTAAATAAGTCATTTCAGGGTAATTTCAGTAAAAGTCATTTCTGCAGAATCTCTTCATTGAAGGAGATAGCTGGGTGGAATGTCCCTCCAGATTTCTGGGAGTGTGTGTGTGTGTGTAACTAAAATATATTATCTTCCTATCCATACGTTACTTAAGGATTGAGGTTGAATCACAGTGAGATAGAAGTACAGTGGTACCTCGGGTTACATACGCTTCAGGTTACATACGCTTCAGGATACAGACTCCGTTAACCCAGAAATAGTACCTCGGGTTAAGAACTTTGCTGCAGGATGAGAACAGAAATCGTGCTCCGGCGGTGCGGCAGCAGCAGGAGGTCCCATTAGCTAAAGTAGTGCTTCAGGTTAAGAACAGTTTCAGGTTAATAACGGACCTCCGGAACGAATTAAGTACTTAACCCGAGGTACCACTGTACTGTTTCTGGGGGCAGGTAGGTGGAGAGGGGCTCCTTGGTCCTGAACGGAGTAACTGTGACCCTAAAGGACCAGATGTGTAGTGTTGGAGTTATTTTGGACTCACAGATGTCCATGGAGGTACTTAGAATGCTTTAGGGATTGGTCACTCCCATTCACTCCAGTGAAGAGCACAAAATAGGTTATGTAGTGTTTCATGGGTCAGGAGTAGAAATGGAAGGATGTGCCACTTATGGTTCTCTCCATTTCTCATTTCTGCAGCACACACACACACACACATCCATATGGAAAAAAATTCAGCATTTTAGGTTTCTTCAAATAAACACACCTTTTGTATGCACTTTTCACTAATGTACACATTTCTGCAATCAAGTTCTCTTAATGTAATGCCTTTCTGAATACTATTTTCACAAATATGTTCATTTTAATGCAATCTTTCCTTAATATATGCATTTTAGTAAATGTTGGTTTGTTGGAGAACTGCGTCCCAAAATTCAGATAAGTGAAAACTGTGAAAAAATGACTTTCAGTTCTGATTTTGTTTTAGGTCCTGCAAATTTGATAGATTCAACTTTAAAATCAAATTTATTCACCATCCCTAGCCAGGAGACAGCAATTCTGAGCTTTGCACACATCTTCGTTCCTTATCATCTTAGTATCTTGGGTGCCACAGCTCAAACTGCCGTCGGTTCCTACTTGCTCTCTCCCTGGGGAGTGGGCAATGGCCACAACAAAACTGAGATGACTGATAGCAAATCTTCAATATGATGCTGTTTCCAAATATATAAAGCACACTAACACGTAGCATATGAGACAATGCTGCGGTAGGAGACTAGAAAGGCAAAATAAAACACATTAAGTGATTATTTTTTTAGCCATTGATTTAGGGACTGTGCAAGGTTCCCATGACAATTACCGTCTCACAAGTTCCAATTAATTTGTCTGGCTCTCCACTATTTCTCCCCCCCCCCCTTCTATGTGAAAGGAGAACGGAGATCTGCAAGTGGAATGCATGTAAGTGAGGGGAGTGCTGATACTTCTGCCAGAGTTTCAAAACTCAGTCCATTTCAGCCAAATTGTAAAATCTGGCATTAAAAAAAACCCAAGATGAGTATATCTGTGTGTTGTTCACATATTCAGCAACAGGCACTGATAGGCCGAGTGCACGTAGTGAGAAAAAGTTTGACTTTGGAAAGGGATGGAGGGCCACTTCTCCTGCCATGTCTCCCCTGGCTTCTAGATTGTCTTTATGCTGCAGTGGTGCAAAGGTGGAAAACAGTGGGGAGAGATAGCTCAGAGTGGTGATTATCCTTATTCGATGCCAGATGGGCATTCTCTGACAGAGTAAAGATGCATGCTGGGAATGCTCTCCTCCTTTCCAGGACCTTTGTGATGCCAGAACCCTTAGGAATGGATTAAGCAGCTAAGAAGAAAGTTGAGCCACCCCACGGACTGGCTTAGGAGACCTCTTTCCAATACTTGGGATTTGTCAAAGTATTATCTAAGTCCTCAGCCTTTCATCAGCTGCAGTAGGAACTGAATACCATATGGGTCTAATCTGATGCGAATTTAGACAATAAAAGATTGGCTGTTGGCTTTGGCTCATCAAGACCTCTGTACGACTTAAAAGTACAGAACGATACAGACAGAAAAAGGAGAGGAAAAACAGCTACTCATTCCAAAGTAAGCGGCCCTCACTGAAACCTGTACAATAATTTGAGCCAATGTGGTGTAGTGATTAGAGCGTTAGACTAAGTGCTGGGAGACCAGGGTTCAAATTCCCACTTGGCCATGAAATTCACTCTGTGATCATGGGCCAGTCACTCACTCTTAGCCTACCCTACCTCACAGGGTTGTTGTGAGGATAAAATGAGGAGCAGAAGAACTTCCTTGAGCTACTTGGAAGAAAGTGGGATATAAATGTAACAGGATAAAATAATAATAAATAAATAAAAGTTCAGCACCGCTCTGAAATTTTGTACAGGCAGCTCCCCATTTACGTGGGAGTTATGTTCCAAGGCACCACACATTTAAGTGAAATTGTGTATATTGGGAACACCATTGAAAAAGCTTGCAAACACCCTATTAACCTCTGGAAACCCTTGGAAACCCCTTTCAGAACTCAAAAACCCACCTGGCTCCACCACAATTGCTCCTCAAAATGTCCTTGCTCAAACTCCAACTTTCCACAGGCCTCAAAGGTTGTTGCAAAAGGCTCCTGGGATTGCACTTGAAACGGCTTGTAGAATTGCTAGACACTATTTTCACACCATTTTGCCATTTTTGAACTCTTTTAGGGCTGTTTTTGCCCCTTTCCGTGCCACTTCTGGGTTTGCTGTTATGCACATGTGTCTTGAACGCTCGTAAATGGCGAGTTGTCTGCATGCAGTTTTGCCAAATGCATAAATTTTTCCAGGCAGAGAATACATTTATGCATAAACACAATATGCATTTATCCATAAACACAAAGATAAGCAATTTATGCTTACTTCTCCCTAATATACACATTTCTGTAGAAACATTTCTTGGGTTGGAGAACTGCAACACAACATTCAGAGGAGTGCAGCTTTCAAAGAATAGCTGTGTTTCAGTTCCCTTATCAAATTGGAAAGTGCAGAGTAGGTAGGTTTACGTTAAAATGTGGACAAAACCAGCTTTCTCCCCCACCTCTATCTGAAATCTCTTTCCAGTTTAGGGGAGACCTTCACAATTTTGAACTGGAGGTGTGGCAAACTGAACTTTTCAGTCTAGCCTAGACTGTCTGCTACATTCAAATAGGAAGAGCACTCAGATATATGTTTTGGTGATGGCACATAGGGAGATTTGCCAAAGTCTGAAAGACTTTCAAAAACATTGTAAAAACCTCTCTGTTTAGGTTGGCTTGGTGGGGCGTATCATAGGTTTAAGTTAGCATAGAGGGTTGGGTGATTTAGGTACAATTCCATGCAATTTTGCCAAAGAGTAAGTTCTGTTGCACACAAAAAAAGGTTGCTGAATTTGGTACTTTGAAGGTTCCTTCAAAGGTTACAGGATCAGGTTGCACATATATTTTCTCTTAAAGCATTATTACTTCCTCTGATCCTTTGGCATGGAAGGAACCAAAAGTAAGCTGAAGATCTCATTGCAGTTTCTACACTTGAATGCATGACTTAACATCATCAATCTCATTTAAGATACCTATTTGGACATATAGACTACTTCTATTAATTCATATGCTTAAGATAGGACTGATGAAATATTTTTATTTTTAATGTGAGCTGGTGATGTCCTTTCCGTTTTCTTCTGTTATATTTGCAAATCGCATCAACAATGTAACCCAATGAATGTTTCCATGGTTAGGCTACTTGTAGCCATTATCTCTTTTCTTGCACAGCTTTGCTTTGTACCAAAGTCACTGGAATAAACCAATTTCTTAATTATATAATGCACTGTCTACATTTTTTTTAAAAAAATACAAGTAAGGAGGGGGGGAGCCAAGAGTAGTGGGTTTCATTTTTTTGTTTTGTTTGGTTGTTGTTTTTGAAAGGCTGAAATTAGCTTAATTACAATCAGTTGCCCAAAGGGTTATATTACATTCACAGTGATACTAAATGCAGCCACCATGATTAAAGTCATAAAATGAGCGCCAAAGGAAATAATACTTATTAACTTCCTTTCATAGGGAAAACATTTCCATTAAATGCATACAGTACAATTATATCTTTAACTTTCCATATTGCGGGTGCATTGGTTGTGGACTGTTAAAAAGTGCCGTTGGTTCCAATGGAAGAGAATTAAGGATGTGCTTAAAACTCACTAATATAAATCAATCAACTTCAATGTGTTTAACTTTGACTTGATCCATGTTCATAACTTTGAGGACTGGTGATTCTTTTCCTTTATTTTTTATTGTTTTACTCAATACAATTCGAACACCCTGAGTCTGATGGGCCCGGCTGCCCCTCCACGACCACAATTTAAGACCCGTTTTAGTTTTGCACCTGCTCTAGAATCAAATCAAAGAACAAACCTTGCTAACTGCCAAGATTATCGTTGGGGACTCTTCTCTTTGTGCCCTTGTCATCCAGTTTTAAACAGGAGCTGATCAGAGAGAGGGCCTTTGTCTGTAGCAGTGACCTGGTTTTGGAATAGACACCCGACTAATGTCTACCTAATGCCAACTCTGCTGAGTTTTAGGTGCCAGGTTAACACACTTTTATTGAGCACTAATACTACACTGGTGTTGTGCCAGCTGATGGGCTTTAGGATTTGGCAGAAGCCCCACATGCCTGATATAGAAGTCACTTGTTATGCTGACAGACTGACAGAAGACTCCATCAGTGAAAATGAATGGCTGGAATGAGAATAAGTTATGGGTGGAAGGAGAGCCACAAGGGGAAGGAGAACCCTCAACACTGCCCCTTTTCAGTCCACGATCATGCCCCCATTGGCAGTATCACTTCACACTAGCCCAGTCCTGGAGCAGGAAATCTACCTCCCACTAACCATGGAAGCAATAATAGCTATCCCTGTATCAACTGCTACCATTGACATAATCACAACCAGCCCTAACATGTGATTTGTAGGGGAAGCAACACTGTTATCCCAGCAATTGCCCCAGGCCCAAAATTGTTAGGGGGCACAAAATGTCAACACCCAGTGCTGCCTCAATACAGCTGTGTCCTTCCATCACTGGGCTCCATTAAAAATCAATTCTCCATACGAACCAGGAAGTGACCTCTCCAGACAATGGAACAACTCTTCTTATCTCTGCAGCTGCAATCTCCTGGGTGATGTGGACACCATTACACAGTTGTATGTGCATGCACACGAAAGCTCATACCAAGAACAAACTTAGTTGGTCTCTAAGGTGCTACTGGACAATCCTCCCCCGACTGCATCAGACCAACATGGCTACCTACCTGAATCTAAAACAGTGTTTCACTATCACTCCCAAGTGCAGACGGTCAGGGAGAAAGGCTTGATTGGAACTGGTGGGAAGAGTGAAGTAACACTAAGGTTATGCAAGATGCCATGGGAAATACCCCCCAACATTTCTCCAGTGAAAATAAGGACATCCTATTCAACAACAACAACTTTATTACTTATAACCTACGCATCTGACTGGGTTGTCCCAGCCACTCTGAGTGGCTTCCAACATATATAAAAACAAAATAAAACATTAAACATTAAAACATTACAGGACTGTCTTCAGATGCCTCCATGCTCTCCGACATTTCTCCTATGAAAATAGAGACGTCCTAAAGAAAAGTGTGACATTCTGGGATCATATCAGAAACCAGGGCAGCTTCTGTTATTTCAGGAGTGCCAAATGTAGTCCTTCAGAGGAGCAGAGGTATCAGAGGAGACAAGGTGAGGCCTTGTATGGCTGTTGGACATTTCTCAGGTCACTGTAGGCCTTTACCCTGTCTAAACAGAGGCCTCTAGTGCACTGAGTGGACAGTGATAATGCCACCTGCTCAGCATTCAGATGGCCTCCCACCCATCTCTTTTTTGGGGGGGGGGGTAAGAGATATGGGGGTTGAATAACCTGAGGTACCAATACTAGAAGAAAAAGGGGGAAATGGTTGGAGATTCTAAAGACCCTGCAAAAATACTTCAGTTTGAAAACTACAAAGCTAGCAGGAGATCCAGGACCAGCATGATTTTTCCATTATACTACCATCTAATGTAGAAAACATACATTTTCATTTAAAGTATAATCTGAAGTAGAAGCAGCACAGTGTACTGAGCTAGAGTTTCACGTTTTAACAAGAAACAGAGTTTTGGATGGCTCCTGTGGAAAGAATGGATACAATCAATGATCAAGTCACCGCCGCAAAAATGAAAATTAGTGATCAAAACCAATCTTCTCATAACCGAGGAGTCATGGTTGTCAGGACAGGAAAAGGGGGAAGCGGGTCATTCTTCCAGTCCTGCCACCAACGCTGTTTCGGAGACCAGCTGCCCACACAGAGTGGACCACATTGTGGCAAGAAGAGAAATGAGCATAGATGCTGCCGCTCAAGCGAATGGCACCAATACAGCTGTAGATGCTGACTGACAGATGCTGTCTATGTCCTGTATAGGAACAGGAATAGCAGAAGGGTTTTGGAAGAAATCGAGGACATTTCATGAGCTTGGGCTCAACGCAGCCTGATGTAATGGCAAAATCAGCCAGTATTGGAACCACGACATTTGCTTCAAAGTGGGAGCAAAGTGAGTTTCCACATCATTAGAAACCAAGCAAGCCCTGATTTCCCCTCGTAAACGCCGAGGGCGAGAAGGCATTTTCACCATCCTTTATAGACGCGAGTTGCTTACTGCACAATGAAAGTGAGGACTTATATTCGAGAGACTGAATTATTACCGTTCTATTCATTGCAAAGGGGAAACCTTTGCCATTTTAGCTGTGTGCACACCATACATTTAAAGCACATTTAAAGTGCACGACTTCCCCCAAAATAATCCTGGGAACTGTAGTTTGTTAAGGTTGCTGGGGACTGGAGCACTGTGGGTAGTAAACAACAGTTCTCAAGATTCTTTAGGGGAAGTGATATGCTTTATACGTGCTTCGAGTGCACGGCATGTACGCAGGCAAGGGTATGTGAAAACGTCTCAAAGTTAACTCTGGGGGAAAACATGTTGACAAAATATATTCTATTTACTTGCAAAGGGTTGCATGTTGCTTGGCATAGCACATGTGAACCAACTTATCAGTGGCAAACAATGGAGTGAGGCTTTGTGGGAACACCAGAATCTGCCTGGAGCAGCTTATCATTTTGCTGTTGTTTAGTCGTTTAGTCGTGTCCGACTCTTCATGACCCCATGGACCAGAGCACGCCAGGCACTCCTGTCTTCCACTGCCTCCCGCAGTTTGGTCAGACTCATGCTGGTAGCTTTGAGGACACTGCCCAACCATCTCGTCCTCTGTCGTCCCCTTCTCCTTGTGCCCTCCATCTTTCCCAACATCAGGGTCTTTTCCAGGGAGTCTTCTCTTCTCATGAGGTGGCCAAAGTATTGGAGCCTCAGCTTCAGGATCTGTCCTTCCAGTGAGCACTCAGGGCTGATTTCCTTAAGAATGGATAGGTTTGATCTTATTTTATTTTATTTTATTTATTATATTTTATTTATTCTAGGTCCCACTAGAAGCAGGAATGGAAGTATCTCTCTGCATATGTTGCATCAACAGAGTGTGTTTTCCAAAAAGCTAAGGTAGAATACAAAGAAAGGGGAAAGAAGCAGAGTAACTCCTTGGCAGTGTTACAAGGACCCTCCATAGACCTAGACCCCAGATGTGCCTCTGCTGCCCAGACAAAGCACAGCCCTGAAGCCAGATGGCTGAAATAATAGATCACATTTATTTATCTACTTACTATATCTGTATGGCTGCCTATTTACATGTATTCTCCAAGTGGCTCACATATACTGACCTGGTTTGCACGGAGTCAACCCACAGTTTTAAACAAACCATGGTTTAACACAAACAAATGTTTTGATCCTCCTCCACTTTGTGGATTGTGCCACGCAGCAGAGGAAATAAGCCAGAGCCTAGCTGGTCATTCACCTGCAAATCTTGGCTTTGACTTGGGTTCTTTTCAGACAAACCATGAATGGCTTTCATTTACAGTGTGTTTGCAGAGAAGCAAACTGTGAACCTGGGTTTAGAGATCAGGACATGCCAGACTTTGGCTTGTTTCCTTCCCCATGTGGCACACAGGATGTTTGCACACACTGAACCATAGCTTGTTTTAAACAATGGTTTACATGTTTGGGGCAAACCAGGGCACTGAGTCAAACTGCAAAGGTGTGCCAGAATAGGTCAAGGCATAGGGATTAATGCACGTTGACCTCCTCCAATAAATTGCTTAAAGGCAAAAAACACCCACCCAGTATAAAAAAGAAACTCTAAGAACCGAATAACCACAGCAAACAGCAGCAACATGACCCTCCTCCTGAGGTGCATCTACAGTCATGGTTTATAACATTAAGAAAGGAATGTTTTTCAAAACCTAAGGGTCGCATTACGTTTTGCTAAGAATGCTAATAATGTGTTATTAAAATGTGACACCAGAAGACAGAGCAACCAGGAACCAGGAAGTAAGGGGAACTGCTGTTATGGAGGAACAACATTAAAGTAATGAATGCTTTGTTAGAAGTATGCCCTGTGATGTTTTAGAATGATACAGCTAATATCATTCCAATACAGTGGTACCTCAGGTTAAGAACTTAATTCGTTCCGGAGGTCCGTTCTTAACCTGAAGCTGTTCTTAACCTGAAGCACCACTTTAGCTAATGGGGCCTCCTGCTGCCGCTGCATGATTTCTGTTTTCATCCTGTAGCAAAGTTCTTAACCTAAAGCACTATTTCTGGGTTAGTGGAGTCTGTAACCTGAAGAGTATGTAACCTGAAGCATATGTAACCCGAGGTACCACTGTAATGTTAAAGAGGTCAGTGTAGATCCAGCCTTGGCCTCTCAAAGCCTATAGCCACAGCCCCTAGGCCATTGTCCTACAAGCTGACATTTGGCTGCCATGTTCTTTTGTGGTCAAATGGTTTTGTCTGCAATGGGGTATTACTAGAAGAAAATCTGACAGCGTACACATAAATAGGGGGCCTTTTCCCATTGTGGTACCTGGTTTATGGAATCACTTTCCTTCTGAAATAAGGCAAGAAAAGTTCTGGTGAGTTTTTGGGACACACTGAAATCTCATTTGTTCACTCAGGCACTTGCTGCCCATTGTATTGTCAGGCTTACGATGGATGTTGATCTATTTACTGTTTACGATAGTTCAGTCTATGGAAATGTATTTATGTTGTGAAACAACCCCAAATTATTATTATTTTTATGAAGGGCCATATATCAATATGTTAATATAATATATAATATAACAAATATAAATATGTTAAATAAATGCTTGCCTTTGACCGAGCTCCTAAGTGCACACACTTTCTAGTAAAAGTTTGTAGGCACCATTGGGACTTACTTCCAAGTAAATGCATTTATGACCAGAATGCAAGTCTTTCTCATATTTACAAAATGGTTACTGGTTTACATTCTGTATATAAAAATCTGTACGAAGCCATATTTTGAGGTTAGCTTCTTTGACAGACTACCAAATGACTTTCTGCTTCCTGGCACAACAATTTTAGGTTAATCAACATAAAAGGCATTTGTAGTGAACACATCAAAGATTGTTATGATTATTGATACAATTAGGTTTATTTGAGCAAAGATAAGGATTTGGCTATGGGTAGAGCAATTAATAAAAGAACCGCAGGCTCTCTGTATAAATTGAAAATAGAATTGGTAGTGACAACAACCATTTCTTTTGCACCAGTATTTTGAAAATGGCTGGGGGAAAATGTAAATTAAATGTGGCTGAAGAAAAGAGACAATAAACTTAAAAATCCTAATAAAATGCAACATCCATTAACAACAAAGAAAAGGAGATGAATTCAACAACTGGCAAGTGTGCATGTATATAATATATATAAATCTCAAATGAGAACCATAAGTTTAGGAAGACCCAGTGGAAAGAAAATAGGCCCACAAATCAGCTAAGAACTGATCCAACTTACAGGCTATCAACTGGCACTGAGTCACATATGAAAACCTTAATGCTGCCAATATCCAAACCAACATAACATTTAAAAGTACAAAGGAGCCCTCCTGACCCGTTCAACTGTTTTCCTTATTTTTTAAATTATAGGTTGGCCTAAAACATGTTTTGGCCCAACTCTGAAGAGACAGATTTTTTTATTATTATTTGGAATGATAATTACTCAAAGTTCAGGCTCCCCAAACATGGAGGGTGGGAAAGGGTCAATACAGAAGAGAAACAAAGACAGACAAAACGCCAAATTCGCCATTGCCTCCTGATTATTTAAGAAAGCTTTCAAGTATATGTGAAACAATGATAAACCTGACTTGGACCAGCTTCACAGTATCGCTGCATGAATCTGGCTGTGTCCTAAAGAGGGAAGAGACTGGTTTCCACCCTTCTTTTTCCTTTAAAATAAATAAACTACAGTGGTACCTCGGGTTAAGAACTTAATTCGTTCTGGAGGTCCGTTCTTAACCTGAAACTGTTCTAAACCTGAAGCACCACTTTGGCTAATGGGGCCTCCCGCTGCTGCCACACCGCCGCCGTGCAATTTCTGTTCTCATCCTGAAGCAAAGTTCTTAACCCAAGGTACTATTTCTGGGTTAGCGGAGTCTGTAACCTGAAGCATCTGTAACCCGAGGTACCACTGTACTCAGTTTGTCTGCCTTACTAGTTTTGCTTTCAAAAAGTTCCTGAAAAAGAAAACGACAAACTTCTTGTTTCTGTGTTGCTCGAGTTCTATACAACTGCAGTTGCAAATGCATTTGGAATGTGAGAATGGTTTGTGCGCCATCATTGTTCTCAAAGTTGTTCACAACAAATAAATATATATATTCCAAATTGGTTGCTTTGTGCTTGGAAGAGCACTATAAATTGAGTCTTCTTGAAAAGGCATGGTGGTCTGTAACTTGGGCTGCGTTCACACAACTGTTTATTCTGCTCTCCTGATATTTCCCTAACTGTTAATTTCTGCATTCTACAGGTGAGGCAGTTTTGAAGTTGGAGGACATCTGGGTTAGTGGTAGTGGCCCGACTTGTGTGCGCACTCTTGTGGTGCTGCTGCCACCTCAGGCCCCCCCCACCTTGCTGTTGCTGCTTTGCCTCACCCAGTCCCAATGCATGCAGCGCCACCCCTGGGAATATGCCACTGGCTCCGCCCCCATCCCCCATGAGCCACCACTAACTGCCTCTTTCCTTTCTGAATTAACTCCCATTACTGGTGGTGCAATGGGTCAGATCATCTGGCTGTTAACCAAAAGGTTGGTGGTTCGAGCCCACCCAGGAACCACTGTGGGCAGGATTCCTGCATTGGGGGTCCCTTCCAAGTCTATAATTCTATGATCCTATGGTTTCTGACTAGGGCTTATGGGAAAGAGAGTCCAACAACATCAGGCTTTTATCCAGCAAGCTATTACTCAGAATAGACCCACTGACCACACAACTAACTTAGGTGTCTTATTCCAATGGGTCTAGTCTGAGTAAAAGTTAGCTGAATGCCCATAACCCATAGACCCATAGAATTCTAGTCCAACCCTCTGCCCTGCAGGAATCTTTTGTCCAATCCCTGGCCTTGTCAGTACTTGTCTGTCTCCAGGCTGCCAATCCTGAAAAAGTAAGTCCACCAGAACACACAACACACTTTTGCAACTCTTCCTTCAAGACCCCAAAGCCTGGCATTTATGCTTAAAGGAGAACATGCAGCATGGCATATGAATGAGGCATGACTATTATATGGTGATAAATTATTATACTAGCATTTACAAAGGCTCCACAGACATCAGTATTTATAGAAGTGGAAAGAATGCATGGGGGGGATATATAAACATCTGTTGCAAGATGTTCTGCACATCTTGCCTCTAATTTTTTTCTATTGATTTCAAGTAATTTATATCCTTAACAACAGTTATCAAAGCAGCTCCCATATAAAATAAAATA
This sequence comes from Podarcis filfolensis, assembly GCF_964270895.1. Classification (NCBI taxonomy): domain Eukaryota; kingdom Metazoa; phylum Chordata; class Lepidosauria; order Squamata; family Lacertidae; genus Podarcis; species Podarcis filfolensis. The sequence continues at coordinate 29,131,375 of NC_139606.1, forward strand.
TACTAATATATAAACACTAAAGTTGTAAACACAAAGCAGTAAACACAACACTAAACCAGCACAAAATAGCCAATTAGAACTGCTGAAAGCATGCATAAAATGCCTTGCAGGGGGAAAAGGTTTCCAACATCTAACTGTGGGAAGAGGGGATTTGTCGGATCTCCCTGGGAAGAGAATCCTATTACTGTAGAACCACCACTAAGAAGACCATGTTCCTGGTACCTGCAAACTGAACATTCACCAATAAGCTGAGCTCAGGTGGTCCCTGAGGTACGCTGGACCCAAGTTGGTTAGAGCTTTGTAAATTGCAATAAGACCCTCAAGCCTGGCTTGGTAGCAGATGGGCAGTGAGTGGGCGCTAATAAAGGTGTCACGTGTCCTCATCTCTGCCACATCATCCACCGGCTGCAACTTCCAGACCAAGCCCAAGGCAGCTACATCTCTTAAGAACTGCTGATGTGCAGAGATTAGAAAGGCTCGTGTTTACAAGCTGCAGACACGGAACAATACGGAGGCTTTCATTTGACGGAGAGATTTATTACATACTACCTTAATTACCTTAATTAAACTCAACCTGATTGTGAGTGAAAAGCTTACGGTTACCAGGAAAGCTGCCTTAGATAAGATAATCAACATGGGTGGAAAAACAAACCTAGGCAGCAGCTGGTGCTTCTCCGAGCCAGAAGTTTGCTCTCTAGAAGTGATCCAAATGCATGAGCGTCGCTTCATGCTCCTTTTACCCCTACCAGAAATTGGAAGTGTTTAGGAAAGCTGACAGGACCAGCTTCTTTTTAGAGGCGTCTATTCTAGGCTTTTAATGGTGGCTTTGTTTGATGTTGTTTATTTGAAAGTGGACATCTCATGAGAAGAATGCAAGGAGTGCAAAATTCACATCAGCATCAGTTCCAAAGGGACAGCAACATTTCTGAAACTCTGATATTGCTTCTCTACACGAATGGTTCAGTCAATGGCAAATCATGCAATATTTCTTCCTTCTCTCATTGCACGTTCATCCCACACTAAGAATGTACACCCAGTCTCACAATTTCTTCCATTCTAGGTGCCTTAATCCACATGGTCAAAGAAATATTTTATACACTGATTGTCCATTAATTAGCATCATTTTCTAACAGTAGACGCAAGAAATGATGGGATATCACTCTAGGTGGATTTGCAATGAAAGATTATACAAGGGAAAATATCATGGAGTGTTATCAAGATTTTCCTTTCATGCTTAGCACCTAAAATGTTTACCCGGTATTTGGAGTTTGGAAGGAGTCCACCCCCTCAGCCAAACTAGAAGGTGCTTTGGATACATAGAGGCGCTGAGAGGCACTGTAACATAGTAGTTAGTGCATTGGAATAAGACTTGGGGGACCAGAGTTCAATTAAATAGTAGACTAGGTCAAAACAGTAAAACTCTTTAAATGCCTGGATAAATAAATAAGCCTTGGTTAGCCACCCAAATGATAACAATGTTGGCTCCAGTCACACTGCTAAGTGCAGTGGTTAGAGTACCAGAGTTTGACTTGAGAGACCAGTGTTCAAAATCCCACTCGGCCATGAAGCTCACTTGGTGACACTGGACAAGTCACCAGCCCTCAGCCTAATCTCCCTCACAGGTTTGCTGTGATGATAATATGGAGACATGGACAACCATATATGCCACACTGAGCTCCTTAATACAAAGGTTACGTTTTAATTTTCATGAAAAAACACACTTTTCTCCTTCCCCTATCATGAGTTTTTATTTGCTCACTTATCAGTTTTTCCTTTGCTTGCATATGGAAGCAAGAGTTTGTTTCTGAACCCAGGCTGCTAGGAATTGTACTCCTAAACACAAACGAAAATACATCATGTCTCCCTAACTTTTCTAGAAGGTGAGAGTGGTTACGAAATAATGTATTTCCCACTTAAAAACTGTTGGAATTGTGACAAGAACTCTGCCAAGCTTTTCCCTTAAGTCTTGTTTCCTTCTTCCAAGAAGTGGTAGTTCTGTTTATTTGGTGTCATATTTGGAAATACTGGGGAGAAAACACAATATAATCTGATATTATTATTATTTTGCAGGAAAATAACAGTTAGAAGAATTTGTTTATGGATATATTCACCAAGAAATGTCTTTGGGTTGCAGCGAGTCAGGGCTATAAATGCTTTTCTTTCTCTGTCTTCCAATCCCATCTTTTTATTGCATGTTGCAACACCTCCCATGGTTAGCTGTAGGAAATCTAGAGAAGCAAACAACAGCTTCCTCCCTGCCTCTCAGGTGTGAGGCTGAACAGCGAAGGGCACCAACAGCCTTGACCTTGGGTGTGTGTGGTGGAATGTGATCCTGATGGTTACAGAGAAGAGATGGATTGTGGGAGGTAGACAATGTGATGCCCTCCTGATGTGGACTCCAATTTCCATCACCCCTGCCCATTGGCTATGCTGGATGGGCTTGATTTGAGTCAGGAGTCAAACAACATCTGGAGAGCATTTTGTTGGCTACCCCCTGGGGTAGATAAAGGAGGCAGTGCTATCAAAATGAGAAGAAGATGGGGGAAGAATAAACAACCGTATTGTGAATATCATGGAAGTGTGGGAAACAAGGTGAACAGAGAGCAATGGAGTCTGAGAAAAAGGAAGATAAAATACACTACTGAAACTGGGCAGAAATTAGCAGGTAGAAGTTGGGGGGACACTTCAACCTTATTCTTCACTGAGCTTTGAAGAACAACAAAGCAGAATATTGTGGGTCTAGGCTGCTAGGGAATGATGTGATTGCTGAGTCCTAGTTGAAAGGAAGTATATTGTATTTTTCCGTGTATAATTTTAAAAATGTTACAAATTGGGGGTCGTCTTATACACGGATAGTGCAGATGGGACGGACAATTGGCTGCAGCCGTGAGCAGGACATTGTCAGCGGCGATTGGGCGGGTGATTTGTTGCCACGGCAAGGGCTGCTGCCGATTGGGTGCTCAACAACTCTGGGCAACCCCCCCCAAAAAAAGCTTAACAGCTATTGGCTATCTCCCCCCCATTTTCTTAATTTGGAGTCCTTCCAAATAGGGGGCGTCTTATACACAGAGGCATGTTATACATGGAAAAATACGGTACTTTGATTTTCTTTAAAAGAGCTGATGTCTGAAAGGTTGAGCTGGAATTTTAAAATTACAGAGGTTCTGTGCACTTCAGTTATGAGCTATGCACGGGGCTGTTGAAATCTGCCTGTGCACGTACAAAAAGAACAGATTCTAGTGTATGCATAACAGAACTTTGAGTGGCATATGTGAGCATCTTTGTTTTGCTACGTCTGCTGTGTGCTGCATCAAAAAAAAAAATCTAGCTTGCTTTATCATCAGGAATATATATATATATATATATGTAATGAATCACAGATGTTACGGAAGAAAATAAAAGTGCTTTCTCGAAGAGAACAAATATGTTTCTGAATTTATTATGTCTGCTAAGATAAAGTGAAATTTGGATAATAGTTATCACCAAACACCTCAGTTAATCTTTTGGCTTTTGTTTTATTCCAGTGGATGTCTGGTGCTGGGCAGAGGAGGAACAGTGATGGAGAATGCCTCCCCATCCTGACCCTTCCAGGGAGGAGGAAGACGAAGACAATATAAATTTACAACAGTGGTTTGCAAGAGGTCATAGCTCAGAGGAAGATGAGGGAAAAGTTGGGAAATAATGGGAGAGGAGGAGCAGGCAGAGCTGGAGCAGCAGCTGGCTGACATGTTGTCACCAGAAAGCATTCCAGACCCACCATCTCCCAGAACCCGGCAGGCCTTAAAAGTAGGAGAGCAAAGAGCTCAAAGACATAAGGCACTTAATAACACCCATAGAGGAGGTGATGAAGATGATGAACGAGGAAGTGGGAGAAAAGGGGGGGGTGGAGATTCACTCAGGACAAAGCCATTATCCAAGAGTCTGGTTTCTACTGCCTCTCTCTGTAAAGTTTGAAATAAAAAGGGCTGTAAGAAACTTTCCCTTGTCTTTAAACTTTCCTGGGCAATGAGCCGGGGGCTGCTGACATCTTCCAGACAGTGGTATTTAGAGACGCTAAGCCCAGTTTCCACTTCAGTTCAGTTCTCATTTGTGAAGGTTCATATTCACAAAGCCATGGGGTGAAGACAGACTAACCTGTGAGGGAGAAGCATATTCTGCTAGCCTTGCCTCTGAAATTCTATTCTATTCTATTATTTATTTATTTATTATAAATAATAAATGCCATCTCCAACTCCTTGAAAGATTCCATCAATGGTGTCTCCGAATTATTTTTTACACTCGGGAAGACAGGCGAACTAATGCCAGTGTACTAGAGGAAGCAAAGGTCACCATTGTCAAAGCAATGATTTTTCAGCATCAACCTCGCACTTCATTGTCTCTTGAGAGTTCCAGATACAAACAACAATTGTTAAGGGTTTTCTAAATAAAAAAATAAAATAAAAACCACCTCAGGGCATCCTTCAAACACAGTTCTGCTTGAAGCAGTACTTTCCAGCATTGCATCACAAAATTCTGAGGATTCTGTAAGTAGATTTTTCACAGGTTGGCGCTATTAAAAAGAATAGGTTGGATCCAGATGGGCTAGATGTTCCAGCCTATGGCTGGGCATGGCAGAGTGAAAGAACTGCCACCACATTCACAGCACCATTGCTCATGCCAGTTGGGGCTGAAGGTGCAGGGAAATTGCTCTGCCAGCCTGGAGCGGGTGCAGTGGTTGAGCCAATATGGTCTGGTGATGGCAGCTGCACCTGCTCAGAATCCAGCCCACTCCAGAACATCCCCCTATGGGTCTCTCCATGGGCTACCACCAATGGTGGTACTTTCACCTGCCCACACATTCATCAGACAGACTGGGGAGCTCCATACTGGCAGAGCAGTGTCACTCCATAGGTTGAGGCTGGCAGGGCCATCGAAAGCTTCCCAGCCTGGCACACAGTTGGTTGAACTTCATTCCACTGAAATCCCATCATTGAAATCTCACTCCGTTAACTTAGTTTGGATCCAACACTTTCTCCTCTAACCTCCATCTTGTTACGCTTCCGCTTCTCATAGGCATACTAAGCGCTTCAACAATAAGTGCACCAGGCAAAGTCTATTTTTTAATTAGATAAACTGTGGAAAAGCACAGAACCTGCCAGCGATGAAAGACTTTAGCCAAATATTTCTGAGGGAAGCCTGGTGCACACAACATAACCTGCCAACACATGGTTGTTTCAAAGGGAGCGTGAAGGTACCTGAACCCATTTTGCTCTGTTGTAATCGACCAATCTTAAGCCTCGGCTGCCTGACCATTTTGACTCCTAATCTCTTGTAGACCAGATTGTTCAGGAGTGCTTCAAATAGGCTGGTAATGAATAAAGGAATACTATTTCTAGCCAAAAGACAAAGACTTTGAAATACAGCTTTTATCTGTGGTCCACATACATCCTAACAAAGTGAGGTTCGTCAGTTTTGGGATGTGGTGGTGCCTACCCCCCCTGAAAAAAACAACGCAATCTCAAATAAACTAAGCTTAACAATTAACGAAGTACAGTGGTACCTCAGGTTAAGTACTTAATTCGTTCCGGAGGTCTGTTCTTAACCTGAAACTGTTCTTAACCTGAAGCACCACTTTAGCTAATGGGGACTCCTGCTGCTGCCGTGCTGCCGGAGCACAATTTCTGTTCTCATCCTGAAGCAAAGTTCTTAACCTGAAGCACTATTTTTGGGTTAGCGGAGTCTGTAACCTGAAGCGTATGTATCCTGAGGTACCACTGTACATCATTTTTGACCTTATTTTATGCATATCACCACTGGCAACTTTAAAACACACACGCGCGCACACATGCAGACACCACGCTTGCGCGAGACAGGGATCTGAAGCGCAACTTTTTTCTGATCAGCTACAAAGGAACTTTTTGCCGAGCGTCTGTTGAGCTCAGCTAGTAAGCACAATTTATAAAACAATGAATGACTAACCCCTGTAACCATTTTAATGACCCTAAAATAAAGTGCTTAGAGCAACATCTGTCCCAGCAGCTGGGTTCTCTGCGTGAGTGGGCAGAGCGACACATTGGGACAAATTCTGTTCTCCCTTTTGACAGAAACAATTGCAGCAGATCATTTTTATCGTAATCAATTTAGGTACAGTTTCTTGGAAACCATCTGTGTGGCGTTCATAGATTGTGCTTAAGAATTTAAATGTGTATATTTTGGGTTGCTTGATGTAGCATCTGCTAATGACCACATAAGTTCTACTTTTTATGCAGAAAGCTGTTTCCTTGTAAAGGGATTAGTAGAATGACTACTTGATTTTATCCTTTTAACTACCCCATAAGCAGCCGCAGCTTGAATGGCACCCGCCAGTGAGCGCAAGTTGCAGAATTAATTGCATTTCTGAGCCAGAGTTGAAGTCAGAAGGATAACAAAGAAATATAATAAAACTGTTCCACTAATGCTATCTCAAATCGGTAATTTAAAATTAATATATGTTTTGTACAGGCAGTTTAAATTAAAGAAGGGGGGGCGACAAAATGACTTTTTAGATAACAAGCTACTTTCCCAATTCCCTCCTGGTTTTCATATTGTCTTTTATAGTGTTTATTTTGTTTTTGTTTTCCTTAGCAAGTTATTAAAATAAAAGAGCTTTTATATATATATTTAAAAAATCAATAAAACAATACCGTAGTTACCAGGTTTGTTTCGGGGGGGCTATTCTAAAAGATAATGTCCCTGAAAGAAGAGAAAATGTTTAAAAGTATATTTCAGTTCTCCTGGAAGAAAAAGGAAGTTTAAAAAATAAAAAAAATAAAAATTTGTTGTTTCAATTAAAAAGACTCCTCAGTTGCTGCTCTAATTTTCATAGTTTAGGTATAAAATGGTTCCTCAGGCCGAGGATACAATTAAGATTTGGTAAGAGCAAAAGAGAAAGATATCTCTTGGGGAACATGGTGGTGAAAAGCTACCACATTCCTATATTTTAAAGTGCATGTGATTATTCTTCAGAGGCAACTTACCTCTAGTTTTTGGGTGCCCAACACAGTGCCCTCCAGATGCTTCAGACTACAAGAACCCTTCAGTCCCAGCCAGAATGGGATAATGGGAATTGTACTCCAAAATGTCTGGAGGGCACCATGATGGCTATCTCTGTTCATTATGAGAGAGGTGGGGAGGGAGATAAATGTTCTTAGACTTCATTGGCTTTGTGTGGGTGTGATAGCTTTGTCTTTCGATCTTGCTGTAAATCTTGCAGTGCCTACTGAAATCTCTTTGCCCCGCAATGAAAATTTGAATGATTTCCCCAGCTTCTAGGCTTGGACTAACTCTGAACCACCCATCTGCCTCAGTCTAGTATCCACAAAACCTGTTACCAGTGCTATTTTTCGGGGGGGGGGGGGAGTTCCAGAACTCACCATGAATTTCTCCCTTGTTATCTTATACAGTGGTACCTCGGGTTACGAACTTAATTTGTTCCAGAGGTCCGTTCTTAACCTGAAACCGTTCTTAACCTGAGGTACCACTTTAGCTAATGGGGCCTCCCACTGCTGCTGTGCCGCCGCCGCTGCATGATTTCTGTTCTCACCCTGAGGTAAAACTCTTAACCCAAAGTACTACTTCCTGGTTAGTGGAGTCTGTAACCGAAGTGTTTGTAACCAGAAGCGTTTGTAACCCGAGGTACCACTGCAATGACAATGGCGCCTACCTGAAAGGTGCCAGAACTGAGTTCCGGCAAGTTCCGAGAGGCAAAAAAAGCCCTGCCGGTTGCTATACATGCTTCTGTGACAGTAAGTCCCTATAACAAACCCAAAGCCCTAACTCCCCCTCTTTCTTCGGAATCCCCCATTTATACACAAACACATACCCCAGCTGTATGAGATTTCATTTTGAAAACTTTTTTAAAAAAAGGAAAACAAAATCCACTGGTACATTTTCTTCCACTCCTAATAGTAGCATGGTAATTAAACTGAACCAAGCAGTGCCTTGCACAAAAAGTCTGGCCCTACGCATATTTGCTCAAAGATAAGTAGGAATGCAGGATAATTTTGTCTGATCCACATTTTAAAGCAAACTCACCCCATTCAATCCTCTGAGCCTAATACATGGACTTGAGCATAATTTCCCTTCAGATTTCGCACTTCTCTGAATTTTGCAATACAGTGCATATTTCAGGACAACACAGTTCAGAAATGTGCACTTTGATACAATATATGCATCTAAATGTGCATTCTGTGGCTTATTGAAATACAACTTTTTATACAGATTTAAGAAATTAATCAGATTAATCCTATTCATGTTTACCTAGAAGTAAATCCACTGTGTTCAATGGACCACCATGTAAGGACTGAGAGAACTGTAGTCTAAAAGAAACTTTTACACCCATTAAAAAAATATATGTACCGTATTATTCTTTAGTTGCTAAGTGTTGCTCTTTAATGCTCACAGTCCAAAAGAGGGATTGTTTTTTTTAAAAAAAAAAGATTGTGCCAAGCATGAATCAAAAGTAATGTCAAAAATAAATCCGAAACCAGGGAAGAGAAGCAGCGCAAGAAGAATGGAAAAAATTCAAGGACTATTTAAAGAAATATCATAAAGTTAATGAAAGTTAGAATGATGTTGGACTGGAAAGTAAATGGTTACTATTAGCAATGGTTAAGACAAGGAAAATAAGGAAGAATAGTCTAAATTTAAATTAAAATAAGGGAAGATTTGCTGAACAATCGATAAGAATTTGGAATACAGAAAGGGGAAGCATGAGGAAGTCGGGGAAGATAGGATATGAAATTAGGATATGAAATGATACATGTTTTTTGTTTTGTTTTTGTTTTTGTATGTTTATGTTTGTTGTATTGTGTTTATATGGAAAAATAAAAATATTAAAAAAAAAAAAAAACAAAAGTAATGTCAAAAATATTCTCAGGATCTGTCATTGGCTTTTCTACAAAAAGAAACAGAATGTCTGGGGACAATGAATAATGACCTCTTTTTCATTATTTATTGCATATTTTACTGGTGGATTTACTCAAACAACAGTAATTAGGTGAAGTCACCCGTACATATTTGTAATGAGCTCTCAATGAAACTGTAAAATGGCACTCCTTTGTTTCTTTGCTTTTGCATTGCATTGCTCAGAAACAAGGTCTCCAAAATACACATGGACTAGAAAGGATATATTTTTCAAGGCAGGCATTGCTCAAAACCATGGTTCTTAAGAAATGGACAACTCAGGTAATTTGGAGAGGGGGCTATTTCAAATAGTGTGCAGTGTCAATGATGTGAATGTGTAATAGTCCAGTGAAGTTGTCCATTGAGCATCCAGGCACTGTGACCCGCCTCCCCACAACATGAATGAAATGACCACACATTACAAACTTGTTTGGGTGCAAATTAGGCAACAACTTTATTGATTACAGACGTAAGTGGCTTTGGCTTAGGTGCCGGGCATAACCCGTATCAACCAGCTCACCTGCTGGTCAATTAATTCCCCATGGGGTCGAATTTGATGGTTGGGGAGACCTAGGACATACACTAGGGCCATCCAACTCCCAAGAGACTGCAATCTACTCACAGAATAAAAAACTGGCAGTGATCTATCCCTTTTTTTTCTGGGGTGCAGGTCAAAGTTGTTAAGCTTTTTTTTTCAGGGAGGGGAGACAAAAATGCTGATCAGAAACATATTTGTTCTCTTCGAGAAAGCACTTTTATTTTACCCTGAGGAAGGGAAAAAGTCGCTCACCAAAAGATCGCTAAGGATACAATCAACCTCACAGCGAAAACTCTGTCTTCTGTTCTAGCGATCATGTGCAATTGGAGGACAGGGCAAGGGGCCGGGGCCGGGTGCTCTTTTGCGATCGACCACTTAGACATCCCTGACAAGTACGAACTCCAAACCAAGTTCACCTGAGAGGAGAGTTATGGCCCCAGCCCCAAGTGGGCATCCAGATAGGAGCATCTCCTCAAGGATCCCTTTAACAGGATACCCCATTCCCTTGAAGGGACAGGCCAAGGCTTACAAGACTTTACCCAATGCCTTATCCACAGTTGCTTTGAGGGAGGCAAAAAAACCAGGCTGAAGGACAAAATTGTCCCTGGCCCTAAATACAGCAACCAATAATGTTCCATAGTAAGGTCAATATTCCATTTCACCTCATGATGGATGACAGTTTAAATACAGGGGGAGCTGGTGAAAGATCCACAAGATCTCGAGGTGCTGTCTATATGGTTGGCACCCTTTAAAAATTCCAGGAGTGGACCTGAAGGAAGTCCTTGAGGGAATCAGTCAGGTTTGCTCATGAGTGAGCTCACCCTTCGACCCAGATGCTATTGACCAAATTAGGCATCTGGCAGATTCCCCAGACACCAGGAGAGGCCTTCAGTCAGGCACACAACTTGTGAAACTGGTGGGACAGCAGCATGCCACCATGCCACCCGCAGTAGAAGGCAAGTGGAATTTCTTTAGAACCATGCTTTTGAGCACTGGCTGCCTTGAAAAAGATGTCCTTTTGAGTCCCTCTGTGTTTGGGAAACCTTTCTAGCTCTACCTGGGTAAAGTATCAATGGAGGCTGCATTTTACACAGATCCATGTCCTGCGTGGAATTTAACTGAAGCTCCTCAGTTTTATTTGTGTCATTCTTACTACAGATAACACAAGAAAGTCTTCTTCCAAAACGCCACACAGTTGCCTAAGCATGGCAAGGCTCTCGCATCTCCTCACAGTGCAACTTACTTTACTTGTGTTTGAGGTGCCTAATAAAAATAGATTTGATTATGTTTTAGCAGGAACTTATTTAATTTGGCTTCTCGCATTGGACGAAATGTTTCCCATTTCAACCCATAGCAGATATATGGAAATACACTCTTTGGCACATTAGTTTATACAGCATTTTGCTTGCTGTGTAATTCAGACTAACACAGCATGACTTACTAATATACATCATAACATTTCTTCTTTTTTAGTAACAATATAAAATCCCAGGAAAAGTTGCGCGGGGAGGGAAGAATTAGATGGTAGCTTCTCATTAACAGAGATTGCAAATAACCCATCTGAAAAGCAGGTGGGTTTGGCAGATGGATAGAAAGTAGTAAAGCGGATGTATCAATAGAATTTGCAAGCTGGCGAATGCTTCCTGCCTGAGTTACTTTAGGGCAGTTCGGGAGATTTCTATTTTCTATAATGACAAGTGGATTTGCTTCATCCAGATTTTAAAACTATAGTTAACATAATTTGCCTTTTAGGTCCTCAACTGCAAAGCTGACTTTCAAATGAGCAAATCGATCCCATGTCAAAAGCAAATGGTAGGGAGAAGGAGGGGCAAATATAGAATGAGAACATCAGAATGGCCATAGTGAGGTAGGCCAATCGTCCATTCAGTCAGTATCGTTCCCGATAAAATCTGGTACCAGATGCTATGGAGGCATATATGGAAATCCACAAAACAATTATAGAGACTTCTATTCACTGCCATTTACCTCCTACTTCTGCTAACCAAAAGGTTTAGGGGCACCCAGAAGATAGAACTGAAATACCTGACCACCCACACAATGAGTCACTGGCCATTCAAACCAATTTTCACAGCTAATCCGTTTCCCAAGAAATTGGGTACAAAAGCCATGCTCACAAAATCTGAGTACAATGCATCCTGTTGTTGTTTAGTTGTGTCCGACTCTTTGTGACCCCCTTCATGCATCACTGCCTTGCCGTGGCGAAGGGGCTTGAATAACTCAGAAAAGCTATGAGCTACGCCGTGCAGGGCCACCCAAGATGGACAGGTCATAGTGGAGGGTTTTGACCAAACGTGATCCACCTGGAGCAGGAACCGGCAAGCCACTCCAGTATCCCTGCCAAGAAAACTCCATGGACAAAGACAACACGCATATAAAAGTTATAACGCTGGAAGATGAGCCCCTCAGGTCGGAAGGCGTCCAACAAGCTACTGAGGAAGAGCGGAGTATGAGTTTGGCCAGGCTGCGGGAGGCAGTGGAGGGCAGGAGTTCCTGGCGTGCTCTGGTCCATGGGGTCATGAAGAGTCGGACAATGCATCCTACTCTTTGGTAATGCCTCACATGTGCCTTTGTTAGACAGCAGGACTTGCTTTCCATTGTGTTAATTCCACAGCTTATTTATTATAAGGTTTCCACAAGATCATGTGGAATAGTCATCTTTTACTGTTCTTTATTTTTAATACTGGAAGTGTTGGAAAGGCCAACACAACAGGAAGAAAAACCACAACATTTGGTCTCCTTAACGCAGTGCTGGGACAAAAGGGACATCTCCTCCTCTCACAGCACTGTGGTGGGATAGAAGGGTCGGGAGAGTTCTGTGTGTGTGTGTGTCTAACTGGCTGAATGTGTAGGGACATTGTGGTCTGAATGTGGTGAGTGAGCGGGTGTGTTGCACTCACAGAGGACAACATGTATCAGTCACATTGGCCATGCACTTGTCAGACACATACATTGGAAGATAGCCTCCAAAGGGTTAGCCAGCCTTCAATGACAGTCCTTACATACAACCTAAAAATCAGGCTAGAAATCCATTTAATTAATGAATTAATTAAATCATCATCATCATGTCTGATCTCCTTGAAAAACAATACCAAGCACCCAAAGTGGGAGACTGTCTTGCTATTTTTTAATAGGAGGACCACAGTGGTATGACATTGAAAATTCATGTGAAGTGGAGATAGGCTCATTGGTGAAATGGCAACTATGTGCATTCCACAGGAACATGCAAAAAAACCAACCAAAAACAACCCAACCCAAGACCAATATTAGGCACCATCAGCCATTGCTTGAGTTCCTGTATGATAGAATTAGCCTTGCTGTCAATTAGGTGTCAAGGTGGATGCCCAGGGAGCAGGTGGCGCTGTGGTCTAAACCACTGAACCTCTTGGGCTTGCCAATCAGAAGGTCGGCGGTTTGAATCCCCGCGACGGGGTGAGCTCCCATTGCTCTGCCACAGCTCCTGCCAACCTAGCAGTTTAAAAGCACACCAGTGCAGGCAGATAAATAGGTACCGCTGAGGCAGGAAGGTAAACAGCATTTTGGTGCGCTCTGGCTTCCGTCACGGTGTCACGTTGAACCCAAAGTGGTTTAATCATGCTGGCTACATGACCTGGAAAACTGTATGTGGAAAAATGCCGGCTTCCTCAACATACCCCATAGTCAAGTTTGACTGAACTTTACCATCCAGGGGTCCTTTACCTTTACCAAGGTGGACTGGAATTGGGGTTTTCTCCACTCTCACTAGACTCATTTACCTTATATCCCTCTATAATCCTATTGACTGTAATGGCCTACATGATTTTGTTTCTAGGCATCTATGACATCTTCACATTAGATGCAGCCTTGTGGCATCAAGTTGAGTTGCTAGCTACAATCAATCCAATTAAATGGTGATGGGGACAAGTCAAGCTGAGGACAGCAATGGTAATGAATAAAAATGAGACAGAGGAGATAATTATCCAAACATTCCCAATATGTTCACAATGCAGGGAACAAAGGAAGCATTTTTCAACACTCAAGAAAATGTTCAAAAGGTGAGAAAAGCTGTGTCAACTCTAAAAGTAACTAATGATGGCATCCAAATAGATCTCACCTGTGAGCTCTTTCATGTATGATACCAGAGGTGTTCTATTCTGAACTATCACTGACTGGACCATCTCCATGTTCCTCTGCATTTCCAAGATGAGATTTTTCATATATGTTTTGTCTGGTAGAGGAACATAGGAAAACTGCCTTATATTGAATATAAGGCAGCCATTGATCCATATAGCTCAATACTGTCTGCACACACTGAGAGCTGCTTTTCAGGGTTTCAGACAGGATCTCTCCCAGCCCTGCCTGGAGATGGCACTCATTAAACCTGTGATATTTTACATGCCAAGGAGATGCTCTACTACTGGAAGTCGGAGCAGACACATAACTGCCTTGGAACCAAAGCTTTTGGTCAACCTCACGAATAGTTTCTTGCACTTAAAAACAACAGAGTGCATGCTTTTCAGTTTTCTGAAGCTGCTCACACATACTGTTTCCCCTTCTCTGGTAAATGTTGCATTTGTGGTGGCTGATTTTTTAAAAAAGAAAATCGACAACACCTGGCAATTTTACAGCAGGGATGCCCCAAAACGTTTACAGTGGCATTAAGCTGATTAACACGGATTCCCCAAGTCATTTCTGAAATGCATGGAGAAGGTAATGCTCGACGGTTGTGTTCAAGGTCTCAGCAAGACCTGGCTCATTTTGCACTCTCCTATGAATCCAGGAATCACTGAAGCATTTATTCAGCTGAGTCCCATCCAGTTCATCTTATAGGCAAGTTATTTCCCATTCTAGCTTTAAGCCTTGGACACCCCCGTCCCACATGCCATGACTAATATTATCACAGAATTGTATTATCAGATATGATAATCAAACACCAAGCACATCTTAGAAGCTTTTATCAAAGATTTGGTTTTTAAAAATCATCTTGTGCGAGAGAAAGATCTTTGAACATTAAATGCACACTGGCATGGCAAGGGAGGAAACTTGGTTGCAGAAGTGGAAGTCCTAGCCCTGATGGGACTCATAAAGGAATCCTTCCCTATAAAGCAGTGGGGGGCTTCTATGCTTGCAATTTGGCCACCAACGATGGCCACCTACTTTCCCCACCTGATATCATATATAACATCAGGTGTGCGGCAAGTATAGATTCAGCTGCAAAATAGCAATTGAGACCTTAAAGTGTGCTCCAAATTGTTCTTTGGCAAGTAGAGTTTACTTGCCACCCCAAAGCCACCACCCCCTTGTTAAAAAATTAGCTCACCATACTGTAAAATCAGTGTATCTTTCAAGATACTGGACTTCATAAAAGTTCCACTTACTAGTGAAGTATCCCAGGCGTGCAACCATTCTGTTACCATTTCCCCTCATTCAAACATGCATGTCAACTGTCCAGAAAAGAAGAGCTAATAATAAACAGAAATCAGTATAAAAAGAGTTGCGAAAGTACCCTTCTGTAGACAACATATTGCTGAAGATGGCAGCAACAGCAGCAGCAGTAATGTGATGCAGAATTCATTATTCAACAGTATGGCAATATTTCCATCTAGGAAAAAGTGCCAGTTCTGTTCAGGGATCATCACTGAAGTTGTCTAGAAACTTAGAGTGTGATTTAGCCTACAATGCTCTCTTTGTTCCTGCAACCCTCACCCTTGCCAGCATAAACAGATGAGCCTGGGCATTCCCCAAATATTGGGGTGTGCAAGCAGTCACAAGATTCACCTTACATCTGTAGCATTTGGAAGCAGCTCAGTCTTGTTTTGAATCTGCTCTGTTGCCATTCTGATTCATCATTTGCTCCAAACTGGATCAGTTAAAACCAAAACTTCTTTGACTATAACATAGGAGCAAAACAACAGCTACTTTCCCTCCTTTTCACATAAATGAATGAAATCTCCTAATAGATCTGCCTTCAATTTGACAGGCTCTGTCCACTACGGAGGTTTACCTGCAAATTTCATCCACTTTTTGTGGAGTTTGGAACTGACAGGGTCAGAACTCCGTGGTGTCCTGTATCTGGGAGGAGGAGGAGGAGGAGGAGCTTGTCGCAGAGCAGTGAGTCACAGCGTGTGCCTGCTTTCAGACTTGCTTTCACTTCTCACTGAGCAGCCGCTCTGCACAGAGGCTGCGTGTGTGCTTTTGGAGCACGGCTGAGAATGTCACCGAGTTCCGATGGAGTGTGACTGTTTTATGGCTTGTAAATAAACGCTTCTAGAGATAAGAACCGAACTGTCTCTGGACTTGATTTATCCCTCATCTCACACGGACACAGGACCGCTGCTACTCTGCTCTCCTGCCAGGTCAGCTTCTGAACAGAGCTGCGCAAAGGGAAGCGTGACTGGACGCAGGGGTTTTATTTATGCAAAGGTTATGGCGGTTTCGTGTTTCCTGACAAGTGTGAGAAGGGAGAAGGCTGCCAGCGTTGAGTTGCGGTGATCTCCTGCCAGGGCAGAGGGAGATGCTGGAGAGAGGAGCCAAAGGCCAAGACGGGCGGCTGCTTCAGAGGTCCAGCTTGTTGGCAAACTTGTGAGTACGCTGAAGCCCCGGGGGGAGGAAGATGGCTGCTGCTCAGGAACAGCAAGGCCATGAGAGCTACCCCGGTGAGAGACTGAATGGGGCCAACTGGGAGGCCTGGTCAAGAAGAGCAAGGGGGTGGTTTGTGGCCACAGGGCTCTGGAGTCCAGTCCAGAAGGAGCCGGCCCCACCCATGCATGCTGATGCTCTGCTGAGTGGGAGAGAGCAGAGAGAGCTCTGCATCTTGAAAGCAAGTGTGGACGCTTTGCTGTTGCCCCACCTGGAGGGCGTTAAATCGGCTCAGGCCGCGTGGCAGGTGCTGAGGAGTCTGTGCGAAAGCTCAGCAGGAGCCAAGGGCCGGGAGGAAGCCGAGGGCCAAGGGAGCAAGCCTCAGGCCGGAGTGGGAGCCAGACCAGAGGGGGCTAGAGGACGCCCAGAGAGAGCACCAAGCCCAGAGGGGGCTGGGACTGTTCCGGGAAGCTGTTTCTCTGCTTCGACACGTCTGTGTGCTAGAGAGCAGCTGAGAGCTGTGGAAGAGGGCACAGGCTGCACCCCAAGAAGGAGTGAGGGGGCAGCAGCCAGGAGTGGCGAGGACTGTGTAAGAGCCTTTGTTTCCAAGAGCTGCTATCGGTGTGGTAGCAATACACATCTGGTTCGCAATTGTCCGCTAGAGGCGCAGGGTGGCGCCAAGGACACCGGCCGGCGTGGAATGTCAACAAAGCAGGTTCCCAAGGCCAGTTCCCAGCAAAGACGTGGGAAAGCAGCAGGCCAGGAGAAAAACAAAGACAAGGCGTCTTATCACCTCACAGCTGCGATGGCGTCTCTGAGAAAAGGCAAGAGCCTTAGCCGGGGAGAGGCTGTGGCCATGGCAACCGATGGGAACGTGAGCAACGGCATGGCATCTTTGGAAAACAGCCAGAGACACTCTTTATCTCTCGTGGTCGATTCCGGAGCCTCGCATTGTCTGGTGACCTCTAGAGAGCTCCTGCGGAACTGCAAGGCTCTTAAAGCTGGACGTTATGTCACCTTAGCAGATGGGTCTCAAAGACCACTGACTGAATCTGGGTTTCTATATTGTTCTTTTATAGATCATTGGGTAGAAGCTTTTGTGGTCCCCGAGCTTGCCCAATCTCTTTTAAGTGTGCCAGCTCTTATGGCTGCTGGGTTTGATGTTCTGTTCTCTAACAATTTGTGTTCCTTCCACAGGGATGGGAAGAAGATCTACAGTGTCGAGAGGAAAGGCACGCTCTTCCTCGTGGAGATGCCCATTGAAAATGGGACTGGTGGGAAAATGGGGCTGGTGGAAAATGGGGCTAGTGGAGAGTCCATTGAAGACGCCCAAGGGCAGTGTGCTAATGTCCCACCACACCATGATTGTATACACTTATGGCACAGGAGGTTTGGGCACGTTGGGTGGTCATATGTGAGGAAGGCCACAGGCAACACCATTGGGTGCAGGTTCAAAGCATGTGACAAATACCTAGATTGTCAAGCCTGTAAGCAATCAAAGGTCACGACATGCTCATACCCCAGGTCTGAGAGGAGAACCAGTAAACCCTTTGAACTTGTGCATGCAGATTTGTCGGGCCCCATGCAGACACCTTCTCTAGCTGGATCTAAGTGGGTTTTGGTTTTGGTTGATGATTTTTCTAGGCATTCTTGGACTTTTGCGCTGCAACAGAAGTCAGAGGCAGCTGCACTGATCAGGGATTGGATCACAGCGGTAGAGCTACGGTTCTCTACCAAGGTGATTTCCTTTCAATCTGATCGGGGGGGGAGTTCACAGGTTCTGCGCTGCAATCGTTCTTCAGGCAGAAGGGTATCAGTCATCGACTGACAGCCCCCCACTCTCCGCAACAGAATGGGGTTGCAGAGAGAAAATTTCGCACGCTACAGGAGTCAGCGAATGCTATGCTGGCAGACTCGGGTCTGCCACAGCGCTTTTGGGCTGAGAGTTATAAAACAGCATGTTTCCTGCAGAACAGGGTGTTCAATTCCAGTGTAGGAGACACACCGTACTTTCTGCTGCATAGGAAACAGCCTAAAGTGGGTTTTCTGCGCACTTTTGGATCTACGGCTTGGGTTCTCATTCCAAAGGCCATGCGCAGAAAAGGTGAGCCAAGATCCAGGAAGATGATCTTTGTAGGCTATGAGCCGGGTTCAAAGGCGTGGCGTTTTGCATACCCTACTGGCAACCAGTCCAAGCTGCTTATTAGCGGCAGTGCTGAGTTTTGCGAGCAGAGTGGGTGGAAGCGTCTTCACGGGAATCCAGATGTTCTGTTAGACTCAGATGAGGAAGAGGACGAGGCTGAACCTGTTGCTGAGGTGCACAGTCCACAGCCACAGAGTCCAGAGCCGGGATCTCCAAGGGAGAGGCTTCGTATCTCTCCAAAGGGGAGTCCCAGGACCCCTCCACAGGTCTCTGTCAAGTCGGAGCTAAGGAGTGAATCATCCTCGCCAGCAGGACCAGCTGTTCGCCCTAAACGGCGCAGCAGGTCAGAGGGGGATGTTTCTGACACAGAAGATAGTAGGGTTGATCCAGGTGATTCAGGCGCAGTTCCAGAATTCACGCTGAGGAGGTCAGCAAGATCAACCAAAGGGAAGCCACCTGAAAGGTATGAAGCCACGAGTGTCTGGGTTGGTGTGGCTAGATGTGAACCTGAATCCTTTGAGGATGTTCAGAAGTTGCCTCGGGAAGAAGCCAGCAAATGGCATGAGGCGATGCAGAAGGAGATGAACTCAATGGAGTCTCTTGGAGTGTTCTCACTCACACAGCTGCCGGCTAACCAGCAAGCTGTGGGCTGCAGATGGGTTTACCGACTTAAACCCACAGAAGCAGGAGAACCACAGTACAAAGCGAGATTAGTGGCCCGTGGATTCACACAGAGACGGGGAGTTCACTTCACAGAGGTATATTCGCCGACCTCAAGGGCGGAGACTTTGAGAACGCTTTTGGCGATAGTAGCACAGAGAGGTTGGAAGGTGAACCATTTTGATGTAGATGTCGCCTACCTGAACTCAGATCTCCAGGAGGAGTTGTACATGCTTCCTCCTCCAGGGTTCGAAGTCAGTGAGCCAGGCGTCGTGTGGCGGTTGCACAAATCCATCTATGGATTACGCCAATCTGCCAGGAATTGGAATATGTGCCTACATGAAGCCTTAGAAGAGCTAGGTTTTAAGAGATCTCTTGCAGACAGTTGTCTTTACATTAGAGATTCAGGCTTGCAACAGCAAGTGGCCCAGGTGTTTGTTGATGACATCTTGTTGATGACAAGGACAGGTGAACAGGTGGAGAAGTTTGCTAAGGAGCTTGGAAAGCGGTTCAAGCTGAAGCAACTTGGAGATGTCAAGTCCTATCTAGGCGTAGAGATCACAAGAGCAAGTGATGGAAGCTTTTTGCTTCACCAGAAAGGTAAGATTGAACAGTTGCTTGAGAAGTTCAGGATGTCTGATTGTGCAGGTGCCAGATCACCCATGGAGACTGGGTACGTGAAGGAGTGTCAGCAAGTAGAACGCGTGGTGTTCGAGAATACTGAACTCTTTCAGTCAGCTCTGGGTAGTCTGTTGTATCTGTCACAGTGGAGCAGACCAGACATAGCGTTTGCTGTCAATCTGCTCAGTAGGGAAGCTTCAAGTCCTAGTGTGCAGGCCTGGAATGGTGTTAAGCGGGTGCTACGTTACCTGCAAGATACCAAAGACTTTTGCCTCAAGATGTCAGCTGAAGGCGATGTCAAGCTGACCGCCTGGGTGGATTCGGATTGGGCTAACCTTGAGGACCGCAAATCAGTGTCAGGCCTAGTGGTGAAGTTTGGGGACTCAGTGATTGGGTGGAGGTCCCGGAAGCAAAGTCTCATAGCGCTTTCATCTACTGAAGCTGAGTTCAGTGCGCTATCAGAGGTTTGCAGAGAACTGGAGTTCTATGTGTGTTTGGTCGAGGAAATCTGTGGAGAGGATTGTCTGCCCGTTGTGGTGCATGAAGACAATCAACCATGCCTCAAATTGGCTGAGACAGGGCAATTCAAGGCGAGGACCAAACATTTGGACATACGGTTCCGAAATGTATGTCAGAGCGTTCATGAGGGGCTAGTTGCTCTGAAATACTGTCCCTCAACCAAGAACCTCGCTGATGGTTTCACAAAACCATTGACCTCCCAGAAGCACGAGGAGTTCTGTGAGGGTCTGTGTATGGGGAAAGCATTGTTGGCTATTGCCCCCAGATGCAGGACAAGAGGGGGTGTGGAGTTTGGAACTGACAGGGTCAGAACTCCGTGGTGTCCTGTATCTGGGAGGAGGAGGAGGAGGAGGAGCTTGTCGCAGAGCAGTGAGTCACAGCGTGTGCCTGCTTTCAGACTTGCTTTCACTTCTCACTGAGCAGCCGCTCTGCACAGAGGCTGCGTGTGTGCTTTTGGAGCACGGCTGAGAATGTCACCGAGTTCCGATGGAGTGTGACTGTTTTATGGCTTGTAAATAAACGCTTCTAGAGATAAGAACCGAACTGTCTCTGGACTTGATTTATCCCTCATCTCACACGGACACAGGACCGCTGCTACTCTGCTCTCCTGCCAGGTCAGCTTCTGAACAGAGCTGCGCAAAGGGAAGCATGACTGGACGCAGGGGTTTTATTTACGCAAACTTTTGTGTAAGGAGGGGAAAGTAGCCTTTTTAAGATTCCTTTTTAATGTCATGGTGGGCAAATCAGAGTTTCAGTTTTAACTGATCCGATTTGAACCCACCTCCTTGTTAATGATGTGATCATGTTCTTAGTAAGCTATTTTGAAGGGTTTTTTTGGGGGGGGGGTTACAATCAAGTGGTATATAAATGTTATAAAAAATAAAGAAAAATGTTTTCAGAAAAAGTACCCCAAAGCACAATTTGCATTTGTATTCAGAGTACACTCAGGACCAATGCACACTCCTACTAGATACACTAAGAAGATGGATGTTACACATTTCTTGAGCCACACAGCCACTGCCTGCATAGTCCTTTCAATGACTTAGAGCACGCATAGGCAAACTTGGCCCTCCAGATGTTTTGAGACTACAATTCTCATCATCCCTGACCACTGGTCCTGTTAGCTAGGGATGATGGGAGTTGTAGTCCCAAAACCTTTGGAGGGCCGAGTTTGCCTATGCCTGACTTAGAGAAACAAGACTGTCTTAGCTCAGTGCTATCAACTAACACAATACAAAGCTCCTGCAGCCAATAGGAAGCCATGGAAGCCCCGTAGGATATTCGGGTTCCAAAGAACGTTTGTAAACTGGGACACTCACTTCTGGGTTTGCGGCGTTTGGGAGCCCAAACGTCCGAGTACGGAGGTATTCGGGATCCAAGGTATGACTCTACTCTGAGCTCAGGTGAATTCCAGGTCTAGTCAAGTATCCACAGGTTTGTTTAACATCCTGGACATCAAGTATTAGACTCTTTAAATACTATATTAAAGGAAATCATGTTATGCAAACAGGAAATAAAATTTCTTTAAAAATATTTGGACCGTTTGGAATTGAGGCTGGGAGAATGGTAGTATGATATATGAGTTAGGGAAATTTGTGTGAGGGGAAATAGTGCTTTTAAAGTTCTGGATACTGAAAAGCCTTTTTAGATTGTGGGAGATTTGCACACAGCTCCAGTTTGCATGCTCTACATGTAGCAAGGTGTCGGGGCAAGCTTCCAGCTTTTGTGCAAACCACTACCCTCAATGCTGTTTTTTTCTAGAAAAAGAGGTGCTGGAACTCACCCTGAACGCCTCCCTCATTCTCTCACACTGGCAATGGCACCCACCTGCGAGGTGCTGGAACTGAGCTCTGGTGAGTTCCAGCTGGAAAAAAGCCCAGTGAATCCCATATATACACCTTTTAATGTTAACTTAGGTTGATGGGCCTATACTGTACAGTGGTACCTTGGTGCTCAAACGCCTTGGTTCTCAAACAACTTGGAACATAAACACTGCAAACCCGGAAGTCAGTGTTCCGGGTTGCAAACTTTTTTCAGAATTTGAACGTGCTCCGTTTTGAGTGTTACACTTCCGATTTGAGAGCCACACTTCTGTTTTGAGTGCCACATTCCTGTTTGGAGTGTTACGCTGGCAATTCGAGTGTTACACTTCCGTTTGGACTGACACACTTCTGTTTTGAGTGTTACGCTGAGGTTTGTCTCTTTTTGCTATTTATTTTGCGTTTTTGTGGCTCTGTGTGTGTGTGAGAGAGAGAGAGAGAGAGAGAGAGACTATGTGGAACTCAATTCAGCTACTGATTGATTGTGTGACTGCAGTGCATTGCTTATTGCTTTCATTTTATGGATCAATAGTCTCGTCAGATAGTAAAATTCATGTTCAATTGCTGTTTGGGGGGTTGTTATTAAAAGTCTGGAATGGATTAATCCATTTTGCATTACTTTCTGTGGGAAAGCGTGCTTTGGTTTTGGAACGCTTTGGTTTTGGAACGGAGTTCTGGAACGGATTAAGTTTGAGAACCAAGGTATCACTGTACTCGCAAAAGCATTGGTTCATGTGAAACTTTGCCCTTAGTGAAGTGGGTGCCTGAGCAAGCTCTCCATTTCAAATGGCATGCCCTGCCAGCCACATCCTTAAAGTACAGTGGAGATGGGTTCACCATGGAATAAAAGTATCAGGTGTAAGAGAAACATGAACAGAAGGGTTTGAAGAGAGTAGTCACATTTATATTTTCTGGGGCAAAGAAGCCTTTGGATGTGACGAGAGGTTCCTTTGAAATGCCAAATCTCTTCATCTAATACAAAAACAATTTCAGGTTGTGATTCGAGGACCCGATCCCCGCTTGGGGAATAAAGACACGTGGACACAGTATGTAACAGGTAAGGAAAAGGCCACAACTTTATTGATTACAGCATGTGAGAAGGTATTGGCTTAGGCAATGGACCACGGAGGGGGGGTTAACCACCAGTAGGGGGAGCCTGTTGATGCTAATACAACTATAGGCTCTCTCCTGGTGTCACCAAGGGTCGTGGCATGGCCCCCCTCCACACGGGCATCGGACAGGATCCACGACCACCGGATTCCTTTAGCGGAATACCCAAAATTGTCGGGGAAGGCGATGGCCACACCTTGCCCCCCGAAACACCAACAACACATTCCAATGCCTAACCACCAAATACCATGAAAGTTGTGACGGTTGCTACGAGGTAGGCGAAAAAAACCAAGAGGCCGGGCCAATTTAGCCTATTGGAAAAAACTCCTACCAGGCCCCCTGGTTAAACAGGGCGGCCAACCAGAGGTCCATAGCAAAGTCTCGGGAAAGCTAATCTAAAGGGAGTGGAGGGTGGGTGACTCAAAGAAAATGTGTGTGGGATGGCTGGCGCGGCCGCATTTGAGCGGCAAGCCACGCCCCCGCTGAGCTTCCCTATTGGGTGCCCAACTGGGGAGGGGCGTGATGCGCCAGCCCTGGAGTTGAAGCAGGGGGCGGAGTGCCCCCTGCATGACGCGGGAATCGTCTCCCGCTCACAACCCCTCCCCTCCTCAGGAAACCGCAACTGTATGCTCAGTTCAAATTTTCCATGCTCAAGGTTTGGGCTATGCTTATGGTTGACACTCAGCTCAGGCATGCTTCCTTGAAAGGTGACTGGATGTTCCCATAAATAAAATAATTGTCCACTAGCACCTTAGAGACCAACTGAGTTTGTTCTGGTTATAAGTTTTCGCGTGCATGCACACTTCTTCACATGAAAGCTTATACCCAGAACAAACTTAGTTGATCTCTAAGGTGCTGTGGGTTAAACCACAGAGCCTAGGACTTGCTGATCAGAAGGTCGACAGTTCGAATCCCCGCAATGGGTTGAGCTCCCGTTGCTCGGTCCCTGCTCCTGCCAACCTAGCAGTTCGAAAGCACGTCAAAGTGCAAGTAGATAAATAGGTACTGCTCCAGCGGGAAGGTAAACGGCGTTTCCGTGCACTGCTCTGGTTCGCCAGAAGCGGCTTAGTCATGCTGGCGACATGACCCGGAAGGTGTCTGCGGACAAACGCCGGCTCCCTCGGTCAATAAAGCAAGATGAGTGCCACAACCCCAGAGTCAGTCACGACTGGACCTAATGGTCAGGGGTCCCTTTACCTTTAAGGTGCTAATGGACAATTTATTTTTTTTATTTTGACTGCATCAGACCAACACCTACCTGAATCTGGATGTTCCCAGTGTGGGATAGTTTGCTTCACTTGTATACTTAATGATGTCCAAGAAAAAACCAAGAGTCAATAGGAGGAACTGATATTTGCTTCTTTTGAACAACTAACCAAGTTATACCCTTGTCACCCAGAGCTATATAGATATAGATATAGATATAGAAGTATATAGATATATATATATAGATATAGAAGTATGGAGAGAAGTGGGGGAGGGGGACACACTCAGGAACATAGAATTGCAAGCATTGTTTTGAAATATAATGTAAAAAAAAATTGAAACAACCCAACTCTCTTAGGATGATCTAATAATTTGTGTAGGTGGAAGGATATTTTTTTTTTAAGCATCAGATATTCGACGCATGCTAATTGGAATAATTATTTGACTGACTTCAATGGAATTGTTCCAATTTACACCAGCTGAAGAAGTAGCACACAGAATTGAAACTAATTTAGCCAATATACAGAGTCATATGATTAAACACATGGTTGGGAAAACTGCCAGATTAGAAGTCAAAAAGCTGAGTTGGATAGGTCAACTGAATATAAAGACTGGAGAAGCTAATCAGCAGCAGAGTGCGCAGAAAAAGTCAATGCAAAATCCACATTTGTCACTGGCTACTATAAATTAAGGGCAAACACAAATAGCCTATTTATATCTCATCTATCCTATTATTGCCTTTCCTCTCTACATAAGAGTTGCTGGAAGTTGCTCACAAATAAAAGTGCACATAAAAACAGCAACAATCAAACCATCACAAAACATATTATTATTTAAAAAGACATAGATTAGCTATAAAGATAAAGGGACCCCTGACCATTAGGTCCAGTCGTGACCGACTCTGGGGTTGCGGTGCTCATCTCGCTTTATTGGCTGAGGGAGCTGGCATACAGCTTCCAGGTCATGTGGCCAGCATGACTAAGCCGCTTCTGGCAAACCAGAGCAGCGCACAGAATCGCCTTTTACCTTCCCGCTGGAGTGGTACCTATTTATCTACTTGCACTTTGACGTGCTTTTGAACTGCTAGGTTGGCAGGAGCTGGGACCGAGCAACGGGAGCTCACCTTGTTGCGGGGATACGAACCGCCAAGCTTCTGATCGGCAAGTCCTAGGCTCTGTGGTTTAACCCACAGCACCACCCGCGTCCCCCATCACAAAGCATATTATTATTTAAAAAGACATAGATTGGCTATAGATATATATTTAATTATCCAGAGTGAAGCCTGCAGTGTGGTTGTCAATATAAAATACAACCACAACAGGGGTGCAGATCCTGCAGCTCTCCAGATGTTGCTAGACTGCAACTCCCATCATCCCTGATCATTGGCCATGCTGGGGATGAGGAGAGTTAAGAGGCCATCAACATTTGGAAGTCCACAGATACTTCACTCCTCCATTACAGTGTGTGTACACATGTGTACGTGTGTATGTGTCTTAATGAAGTGTGTATACACACACACACTTATCAGTTTTTCACTGGCGCCCAGAGTCTTAGCATGATTATTTGTGTCATCATTTCTATAACACATTTTTTAAAAATGAGGGTCCAAAAAATCCATCTAGTTTCAACCCCTGACACAAGGTAGTAGCTTTAAGAGTTTAAGAAGAGCCTTCTGGAACAGGCAAATGGTTCATTTAGCCGAGCATCCTGTTCTCACATTGGCAAACCAGATGCCTATGGGAAAACTGCAGCAGGACCTGAGCCCTAGAGCACTCTCCTCTCTTGCAGTTTCCAGCAACCGAAATTTAGAAGCACCCACAAGACTTTTCCACTCACTTCACTTTATATAATCCAGATTGCAATGCGCCGCATGTAGACAAATAAATCAGGACGTCTCACACAGATGAGACCATTTGCTTGTGTTCTTGAAATGGGAGTTGCAGCTAAGGAACACAGAACACACACCCTCTTTCTGTTTAACGTGTATTGCATCAATTCACAGACCAAAAGCCACACATCCCAGGGACGGCAAAATTAAAAGGCTGAGCTTACCAGCACTCTTTTGGAATTTTAAGGAGGCCATTCCAAATCCTTACAAGTCATCTGATTTCATTTCAGCTATTTCCATTGTGCTCCAATGTTTTATCTAATAGATCATTAAAAACCTACTCTAAATATAGAGTAGTGTAACTGCCTAATGATATGTTTACGTTCAGCTGGGGGGGGGGGGAGAGAAGTAAGTGAAAAGAGTAACAGTTAACAGTGTCACCTCCTGTTGTGCCCAAACTGTGAGATGTGAAAACGAGAGACAGCAGCCCTGCTCAGAATTACCAAGTAGCTGATCCACGGAACCATCGACTCAACCCTCCTCCCAGCTGTAACCAAACTGCACTCAAATTGCATTTCTCAAAAAATTATTTCTGCAAGTCATAATATCGAAATGAGGGCACTTCAAAGAAGGTAACCATAACAAAACACATCCCCTTTAAACTACAGTCCGTTGCTCAGCAGTAACATCCCTCCTTCTCTTCATGTCTTTTGTTACCTGTGCATATAGCAGATATACTACAAATGTAGCAATACAGTCATACCTCTACTTATGTATCCCTCTGGATACAGAATCTTTGGGTTACGGCCACAGCAAACCTGGAAGTGTTTCGGGTTTCGCTGAGCGCGCATGCACAGAAGCACTCAATCGTGCCACGCATGTGCACAGAAGTGTGCCTCTATTTACGTAATTTTTGGGGTGCAGACAGACCCCCGGAACGAATTAAGTTTGTATCCGGAGGGTCCACTGTATAACAATTAAGCGATAAAAAAAACAGGGTAATAACACATTATGAATGTAAAAAGCAGGACGTCATGTGTGCATTATCAGAACCATTATCAAACATGATCAAAGCATTCCTTAACCCTTCCTTAACGTTAAAAACCATGAGTGTTGATCCGGTCTAGGAGTGGGCAATCTGAGTCTCTTCAGATGCTGCAGAACCACGTAATATTAGATAGCACTCCTGGTTTACACACTGACATATGCATACATACAGACACTGTGCAAAAGCTGCTGGATGGTGTAGTTAAAAGATTTCATTCCACACCTTTTCAGTGCATGATCTTAGGGCATGGCCCATTTATCCAGATGGTAAATTCATGACTTTTGAGTCAACCATACATTTGTAATGCTGCCATTAAGAGTACAGGTGTGCTGCTATTTTAAAGATCATACACATACTGTACATGCCGCCCTAAGCATTTTTTCTTGTAATAAAATCCCATTTGTGTTTTAGAAAAATATGAGACTGAACAATGAAGATAAAATATTTAATTGTAAGTGTGTGTGTGTGTTCTCTCTATGTCCACTGTTTTCACTTCCATTCATTGTTTTTACTTCCTTTCCAGCAGATAAGCACACATGGAGGCAGCAGTCCTCAGACCCATTTATCTGGGAGTACGGCATGTTAAAATCCAGTGGGTTTTAGTTCAGAGGAAATATGTATATAATCACAAAACGCACGATTCTATTAACAGAATGGATTGGGTATGTTTAGCTTGATAAAGAGGAGACTGAGAGGAGATCTGATAGTCATCTTCAAAAAATCTAAAGGGCCGTCACAAGGAAGATGGAGCAGGCTTGTTTTCTCCTGCTCCAGAGGGTAGGACCCAAACCAATGGATTCAAGTTACAAGAAAGGAGATTCTGACTAAACATCAGGAAGAATTTTCTGGCCATAAGAGCTGTTGGACAGTGGAGCAGACTCCCACAAGAGGCGGTGGACTCTCCTTCCTTGGAGGTTTTTAAGCAGAGGTTGGATGGCCATCTGTCATGGATGATCTAGTTGAGACCCCTTAGGGGTCCTTTCCAACTCTACAATTCTATGATTCTATGTCTACTCAGAAGTAAGTCCCATGGGGCTTCCTCCCAGCTAAGTGGGGTTAGAATTTCAGCTTTGCTCAGAAATAAATCCTACTGATTTTACATGGGACTTGCTCCCTCGTAAATGTGCCTTGGGCTACCGTTTTGCTGATGCAAGCTAATATTGCTGGCATCTAGGCAGCAAGAGGACAACTATAGTAGATCCCACCCCATCTATATTCCATATCATAAATTTCAGCCAATAGTGTGCTTAACCTTGCAGCTACTGTTTCTAATTAAGTAAACAGTCAATAAACCTTTATTTTTCTAAGGCTGGATTTCCTGCATGTTAGGCTGTTTAACATTGCTGCTGTTCAGCCAACCTTTGATATTTCACTGCTAACTTGATTATAATGCCCTGCTGTACCTCTAAGAAGAGTATGTGTGCATAAACAGCACTCCTGTCTTAGAAACGAGGAGAAAACAAAGGGATAATTCTGAACTGTTTCTCGTATTGTTAGACTGATATTCGACATGTGCCTCCAATTCTTTCTTTTCCTCTCTCTCTTCACAGAGAAGCATTGCTGCTGTTGTGGAGATAGCACCAGGTGCATGAGGGTGACCTCACACACACACCAAATCGGGAGCTGACATCCATCACACTTTGAAATTTTGGATTTCATCATTTCCTGATCTTTCTAAAGGGATCACAGCACCTGGCCCTCACAGCTGTAGTTCATTTAGAAAGCAATTTAAAAACCGAGTAAAAAAGCAAATGACATCTTGCTGCCTCAGCCTTGTCATTAAGAATAGCAGAATGGCCTTCATTTATGAGACACATGGCTAAGAATTAATATCTTTCAGTGTTTTCTCCAGTTGAGATTACAAAAGGTTTGAAAAGACCACTAAATATTTAGTGCTGGGGAAGCGGGTGGGGGTGGGGAATATCAATTTTCCTTGTATTTTTTATTTTTTATTTTTTAAGGCTGCTGAGAAGCCCACAGACCAATACATGTTCTATGCAGGGTTTTGTTTTTTGGGGTTATTTTTTTAAAAAATGCTTCAAATGCTATAAGCTTTCAATATTCTTGTGTCAGTTTCCAGCATGTCTTTCATAGATATTCCCCTCCTTTGTTGTCTTCAATAGCAATGGGAGTTATATACATCTAGGCTGTGTGATGCTTTTCTAATCTGTACAAGATTAGAACAAAAAAATAGAGAACAGTGACCTTTTTTAAAAAGACAAACAAACTGTAAATAATTCCTATATGGCCTTCAAATATTAATTCTTTAAACCCTCATGTTGAATTCTAAAATGTTTTCCCTGCCCCTTCTGTTTAATTTATAGAGGGACTTCAGTGCTCATGGAAATGAATAGCTAATCACATTGCCTAAAGCCAAATATACTGTGGGCAGGTGCTGTTCATTCTGCCCTCTCTGCCAGCATGAGTGCCAGTTTGGATCCAATGGGTTTCCAGACTGCCCTCGAGGATCTGTTTGTTTTTAGCCAAGTTTGCCGGTTCGACCGGAGCTCTTTTCAAGAGGGACTTGACCTAAGCAATAATCATGAATGTTCCGAAATCCCACTGAACAGGCTCCATTCAACTACCTGCTACAAGAAAGAGTTGAGGACGATGCAGCCGTATTTATTTATCCAGTTTGAGATTTCTACCACACCCTTCCAGTGCCTTTTATGCACTGCTCAGGGCAGCCTGCAACAGCCCTAAATCACAATTGAGCTACCATAGTGAGCTATCTGCAGACTGAGCACAGGTGCAGGGGGAAAATTGACAGAACAAAGAGCAACGCTTATTTGAGAACACAGATGGGAACATTTGTGACCTTTCAGAGGTTGCTGGACTGCAATTGCCATCGGGGTGCCAACTTGAATAAAATATTGGGGGGGGCAAGTAAGTCCCACCATACATAATTGATCACATGATGCATGCACACGATTTGAATGGCAATGCCCATCAACTTGGGGGCGGCCCCCTCAAATATTTTATTGAGGAGCCCCTAGGAGTTGACTCCTATGCTTGCTAACCTGGAATCCCATGTTATTTTGTTGGCTGCAGTCTGATGGGTGATTTACCTGGGCTGGGGCTTTCTTGAGCATAGGGCATTGAGATTTAGAAAAGGCAAAGTGGGTGAGAGGCATGTTGCTTTTATCATTTTAGTCTTAAGGCAATAAGTTTCTCTTTCAGATGGCTTTGTGGTTTCTCTTATTTCCACTCTGAAATATTTCCTATCCTCCACCCCCCACCCCAACTCCCTGTGATGGTCTATATTTTCCATTGAGGGGGGTGTGTGTGTGTGTGTGTGTGTGTGTAATTAATATATATATATTACTATGCTGCTCTTTCAAAATGATCCTCCTTGGGTCTTTCTCAGCCTTCTTTTAATATTATGTCTTCAAATTTTAAGTAACTCTAAGCCACACCCAATCTGCAATTTAGTGAGGCTAAATAAAAAAAAGGAAATAAACTGACATCGGTAAAATGGCTGTAAAAGCTAGGAGTATATTTTTTTCCATGAGATAGAAAAGTTACGGTTCCGCATCTCTGCTGCTATGATCCTGATTCTTCTCCCTTTCTCTATTTTTTTTTCTTTCCACAAAGCAGCATACACATGCAAACATAATCTACCAGCCTACAAGACTTTCTTATCTGCATTCAGTCAACTGGGATGTGTTGGGCTATCAGACCTTAGGCAGCCCACATAAATGTCAGGAAAGTGATCATCAGAGGCAGAATTGGCATGCTGACTGTCACACACACAAAAGCTAGAAAAATACTTTAAAATCATCTTTACCCGCCAGCACACAGGAATCCAGTTGTCCCCCCCGCCATCTCTCTCCTCCAAGAATCAAAATGTGTGTGTGTGTGTGTGTGTGTGTGTGTGTGTGTGTGTGTTGCGGACTTCAAACTGCACCTGAAGAGTTCCTTTGAAACAAAGGAGTAGAGGGTGTGCAGAAGGACAGAAACCATCAAGTTTTAAACTTATTTAAGATCCGGAGGGGAGGGTAAGGGTAGTCTTCCCAGAGAGCAAACACTACAATTTGTGGCTTTGGTCTAAACTATATACCACTCTTACATGGTTTTTGATCAGAGGTTCTTCCCTAACTCTATAGTTATTGTGCCAGGTATATTCACCACACATACTTTGAGGTAATAGCACTTTTAATTCCACTCACAAAAGCATAGTCTAGACATCCTGTCATATGTAAAGATGGTGTAAGACTCTGAATAAGGAGAGCTTGAAATACAAACTCAAAAAGCGTCTGACCCCTTTTGAAGTTTCTCCCAGGTCCTTTCAAGCTGGGCTCAACTGGAAATGGTCTTCTCTTGGTTTGTTTCTTGCTCCATGACAGATACCTCCTTGTCCTCCATACAAATTTCGCCACTTTCCCAGTTGAAAACAGATGTACCTTCAAGAAGGGCATAGTGTTCACTACAACACAAGGGAGACCTTGCAGGACCTCTACTGGAAATGATATTCCGCATATCCTTTTGCAGCTAAGAAGTCCCAGGCATCTCCTTGGCTGGAGAACCTGTTTCAAATGACACTCCACTAATTATTTGCAGTTAGGGAGGGACTATATAGGGCTTCGAGGGTCTGTAATAGCACATTTTGCCACATGATACCCCTTGATCTTTCCATGAATGTAACTCTCAGTGGAGTCTTTTGGACAAGGCTGGCCTGAGATATTTTGGTCCCTGAGACAAATCACAAAATGGCACCCGCTCTCCGCCAGAGAAGAAGGGGTGAGTGAATATCTGTATCAGGAACAATAGGAGAATAAAGATCTACATTGGGAAACTGCTGCTCCTCTGGAATTTGCCGCCTGAGGTGCTTGCTTCACCTTGCCTCTCAGATGGGCCAGCCCTGTTCTGGGGCCTTGGGGGAGGCTTAACAGATGGAGGAGGGCATGTTGAAGACAGGGTGTGGTTTGAACCCAGCCTAGGCTAGATGTTACTTGAATTGATTCATGCATGTTCAGATGACCCCACATAATTCCCCCTCCATCCCTATGGCTTAAATGGATAACCACATTCTTTGTGGGTATCCAAATTGTTTATATGAATATCACCCCAGACAAAATACTTACATGAAAGTGGTATACAAAGTCAGTTGCAAATCGACAGGTGGCTCTAAGGACCAATCCAAGATATACATAAATGTGATAAAACAAACCCAAGCCTTTAAAAGGTATGCCTGACACATGGTCACAAACCAATTTGGCCCAGAGTAGGTTGGAATCATATAAATCCGGGGGGGGGGGGAGAATGTGGAGCCCTCTAGAGGTTATTGAACTCGCAACGTCCACTCGTCCCAGCCAGCTTGGCCAATGGTCAGGGAAGATGGGAGTTTTATTTCTAACACATCTGGAAGTCTACAGGTTTCTCATCTCTGCTCTAAGAAGCGGCATTCCTTGTTGCATGTGAGAAAATACATGCCCTCCTGAGAGAGGGAACATGTGTCCCTTCTCCCAGCCATCTTGGCCAATGGTTGGAGATTAAGAAGGGAGTTGTAATCCTACACCATCGGAAGGGCAACACATTTCCTACCCCTGATGTAAACAGTAGTCCTAAAGTTTCACAGCAGCCCCTTCTTCTCTTAAGGGTAAAGGGACCCCTGACCGTTAGGTCCAGTCACGGATGACTCTGGGGTTGCGGCGCTCATCTCACTTTATTGGCCGAGGGAGCCAGCACACAGCTTCCGGGTCATGTGGCCAGCATGACTAAGCTGCTTCTGGCGAACCAGAGCAGCTCACGGAAACGCTGTTTACCTTCCTGCCAGAGCGGTACCTATTTATCTGCTTGCACTGGTGTGCTTTCAAACTGCTAGGTTGGCAGGAGCAGGGACCGAGCAACGGGAGCTCACCCCGTCATGGGGATTCAAACCGCCGACCTTCTGATCGGCAAGCCCTAGGCTCTGTGATTTAACCCACAGCGCCACCCATGTCCCCTTCTTCTCTTGGTTCAGCACTTTAGCAGGAAACCAGAAGTGTGAATTTTGTCCCTCAATTTAAGAGGAGAGATTTTTTTTCCCTTCCACCCGGAGGATTCCCAAGATGATATTGGAAATTCAGTTCCACATTCTGCATGGGTGGAGTTGATCTTACAGCTCCATCTGCTACAGCTCCATCTGTGTGCTATTTAAGGGGGCTGGTGCTGAACAAGTACATGGGGTCACGAGCGCTGCACATGCATCAATTAAATGCACTCCCGGTTTCTCTCGGAATCCCCCTGTAGACGGTGTCGCTGCTACTCTCATTTCTCTGGGGCATGTGCCCTCCTATATCCCTCACCACCTCAGGAATAGCACAGCTTTTCTATAGTAATTGATAATTCCAACCGGCATTGTGTTTTCACTGCCTGGCAGGGTCTCCATGGAATTAGGCTGTCTGATGGAATGTCACGCTCAGTGGAGTATTCGGCCACTGGTGTTTAGTACAGCTGCAAACAAAGCCGTACTTGCTGATATGGTGGCTACAGAGCCCCTCACACACGGGACTGATTCAGTTAACCAAGCTTCCCACATGGGGTAAATGCGCCTGTCTCGTGATGTGGGCAAGCTGGTCATCCAAATCTACTCAAAGTTTGAGTGGAATGTCCTGTACATTGGAATATTTGACGGGCGGGCATGTGTTTATGTGCAGATTCCTTCAAAAGCCACAGAGGCTCGTGTCCTTTTTCATCCCACGGCCTGGTATGTTTTCTCTCAGTCTTCTGTCCCCGATGAGTCTGTGTTCTTGGAGTTAAATGGTAAAATACTTAAATGCAAATAGCCATTTCCAGCTTCTTCTTCTTCTTTTTGAAAAAGGAAAGCGGCAGAAGAAGGATTTCAACCTCACATCCTCACTCTGAAATTAGCTCCATTGTCAAAAGATGACAGCTGTATCCTGATTTCAAGAATTTTCATGTTGGAATAAAGCAGTGTGGTGGGTTTGGGTTTTTTTTTGTTTTTTTGTTTGAGGGGGGGAATCATTGTGTTACTTCAAACAGACCCGTAATGGTCCCTCAGCAAACCATTTTCAGAAGTCTTGTGTAAGTAAGATAAAAAGGCGCCGTTTCTGAAGAGATGCTTTTATGGGCTAGGTCAGAGTGCTCTTTCCATGTGGTTCATTCCCAGTCGAATTTCCTAATAGCCTATCTCCTCAGCTAACAGATGCCCAGCCTCATGTCGGAACCAACTCGAGCCACCACTGAGATGATATCCAGCTCCTTTCTTATTGAGCCGTTTCCCTAGCAGATGGTGCAGTGCTGCAGGCACACTCCTTCCTGTTAATTACCAGCCTTAGCTACAGATGGAAATGTCAGTCAGCCTCACAGGTCCTGGTTCCTGCCATTGCCTCAGTCCATAGCCCTCTACCTAGGCAAGATGCTGCCAACACACACCATGTGTTTTGTGACTGCTGACTAGGCAGGCAACAAAA
Source organism: Podarcis filfolensis (assembly GCF_964270895.1). Classification (NCBI taxonomy): domain Eukaryota; kingdom Metazoa; phylum Chordata; class Lepidosauria; order Squamata; family Lacertidae; genus Podarcis; species Podarcis filfolensis. The sequence goes on from NC_139606.1 coordinate 29,165,781, forward strand.
AACAACTTACTTCATGAATATTCATGGAGGAATGTTTCGCGTTCTGTTCATCTGTGATGCTTATAGATCTGCTTAAAGGAGACTGCACCTTCCTCATCTCCCCGTGCCCCCTTGTTTAATTCCGGTGCCGATATGTGAGTTATCAAAGTGTGTTGCTATGGCAACCTGCGAAGAACGTTTAAATGCCATTCAGACAGTGGCACCGATTTCTCACTAATATTCTTACCATAACTTAAGCGGCATCGAATTGCGGTTTTTAGTTTTTTGCTTTGCCCTGCAAAATAACAGTCCAACAGTCACCAAGCTGAACTGATTAGCTGAAAACTGTGGGTTTTCATTAAACTCTGATTGTTTCATTTGCTTCTGAGTTACCAATATTCATATGTTATTCCCTACCCTTAAGAAACAAAACCAATCTCAGTTCACATAAATGGATTTCAGTGTAACCCTTTACATTCATTAATCTATTTTAGTTTTTCAAAACAGTTTATGAGAGCCTTTTAGTATTGAGATCTACAATTCTCTTTTTATATTTATATTTCTGGTCCATATTTGGTAGAGGATAGGTAAAAGCTTTATAGGAGAAGTTTTTATTCCCCTACCCCACCCCCATAGTCAATTTGTCCTGTTCGGTTGTAATAACCTTTGTGGACAATTTAAAACAAACAAACACCACAACATTAAATTGTATACAGTTCAATGGGACTGACTCTCAGTTAAGTGTGTATAGTGTAGCAGCCTCACAGTGTGAACTCAGAAGTAATTCTCATGGCGTTCAATGGGACTCACTCATAGGTTAGAATAGGACTGCACCCTAAATCTGCTCTCATCTAGAGATGTATGAATCAGGTTGTTTCCAGTCCAGGTCACTTCTGCTTGTGTTCACCCATACGAAAGTTCTGTCCCATTTAATCTGCATTTTAAATAAATAAATTTGCAAGGAAATTTGACTTTTTTAATGTATTTTCTCCCCCAATGGACCTCCAAACCAGACTGAAGACTTAGATTATGACTTCCTAGAGTTAATTACCAAACATTCAAAAAAGGAGATGTACAGTAGTCATTGGAGACTTCCGTGATATCTCTTGGAACTCAAACTCTGCCAAGAATGTAAGGTCCAACACATTCTTCAATTGCCTTGCTGACAATTTCATTTCCCAGAAGGTGGAAGAAACAATAATGGATTGATTATCTTGGACCTGACCTTCACCAACAGGGAGGAAGTGATCAATGAGATAGAAGTAGTGGGAACCTTGGGAAGAAGTGGCTATGTTCTTTTGGTATTCATTATACATAGGAAAGGGAAGCTGAGTGTGGTTTGACACACACTCTGCACTTTAAGAAAGCTGATTTCAAAAATCTTAAGGAACTACTCGCTGAGATCCCATGTCTAGAAATACTCAAAGAGAAGCGAGTACATGATGGATGGGAGTTTCTTAAAGGTGAGCTGTTGAAGCCACAATCACAAACCATTCCCACATGAAAGAAAAGTGGGAGGCATCTAAAGAAACCAGTGTGGCTGCATAAGGAGCTTACAGATGAGCTGAGATTTAAAAGGGAATAGATTTATAAGGAATGGAAGAAGGGGCAAATAATGAAGGAAGTGGATAAATGAGCAGCCAGCATTTGCAGAGAGAATGTCGGGGAGGCTAAAGCTCAAAATGAGCTCAGGATTGCAAGAGAGGTTAAAAATAATATTCAGGATCTATCGACTGATTCATTGATTGATTGCTGTGTTCAAAGCAAGAGGCAGAAAAAAGTAATAGGTCTTCTGCATGGGAAAAAACTGAGAAATGCTATTTTGGGTGACAAAGAGGAAGCAGAACTCTGCAACATCTACTTTGCCCCTGTCTTCAAACTGGCCAACCTGGTGATAATAGAATAAATGATGCAGGGAAGGAGCTGCAATGATAGATAGGAAGCAAGGTAGTAAGGGAACACCAGGAAGGGTGCTGTAGTCTGCTTCAAGACACCATAGGATGCGTGTCTAAATCAGGCTTCCTCAGACTTGGCCCTCCAGATGTTTTGAGACTACAATTCCCATCATCCCTGACCACTGGTCCTGCTAGCTAGGGATCATGGGAGTTGTAGGCCAAAAACATCTGGAGGGCCAAGTTTGAGGAAGCCTGGTCTAAATAGCATACAGTACCAGACTTTCTGAAGTGTTTGCTTCTAGTGGGGATAGGCCTCACACAGCCCTAATAGTTATGTTGTCCTGTTAAAGTTAGGCCACCTTGCTGTTTAATTATCTAATAACTGGGAGATTTTCTGCAGGTCAGAGGAGAGGCTCAACACAACATACATTGGTGAGCAGCCCAAGGTATTGCATGGCCAACACAAGTCAAGAAACACTTGCTAGCACGTGGGATCTGTGATGAGAAGCACTACTAATCTGGGATGGCGTCATTGAATGCAACCATTGCTGTCTGGGGGTCCAACACTGCTCCTGGCATTTGGGCAATAAAGATCAATTAGTAACTTACTGCTTTGAGCTGGGAGGGGGTTGACCCTAGTAAAGCAGACGGCAGAAGGTAACTGATTCCTAGGTCACATCTTGACAGTGGGTAACCTGCACTGAATAATTAGGAAGGCAGTTATTTAGTTCGGCTCATTTGCTCTGACTTGTGTATTCATTCTGAGACCTGGGCTGGGGGGCAGCAATAATCACCATAAGATTAGGAATCTTCCATTCTGATTTACCTAAAGAACTAACCAAAGATGTTGTTGTTGTTGTTTAAAAAATTGCTGATTCCAACCAACAGCACAATCCTATACACATCTACTCAAAAGTCCCATTGAGTTCAGTGGTGTTTGCTCTCAAGTAAGTGGGTACAGGGACGCGGGTGGCGCTGTGGGTTAAACCACAGAGCCTAGGACTTGCAGATCAGAAGGTTTGAGGTTCAAATCCCCGCGACGGGGTGAGCTCCCGTTGCTCAGTCCCTGCTCCTGCCAACCTAGCAGTTCGAAACCACACCAGTGCAAGCAGATAAATAGGTACCGCTCCGGCGGGAAGGTAAACGGCATCTCCGTGCGCTGCTCTGGTTCGCCAGAAGTGGCTTAGTCATGCTGGCCACATGACCCAGAAGCTGTACGCCAGCTCCCTCGGCCAATAAAGCGAGATGAGCACCGCAACCCTAGAGTCGGCCACGACTGGACCTAATGGTCAGGGGTCCCTTTACCTTTACCTAAGTGGGTACAGGATTTCAGCCTTAACTAAAATTAAAATGGTGGTCTCGAAGTGAACAGCACATGTGAAGAATTCCAAGAGCCCAATTCCAGGGACCTGAATTTCCAAGCAGAATTAAGCTAGGGTGGGACTAATGCCATAATTCTGGAATACTTCTTGAGCAGAACTGTCCTGTTCCGTTCACCTGTATCTCAAGTACAATCCATCGACATATAAAAGGAACAGAAAGAGATGTGCTGGCGAGACACAGAGTCAGCCAGTCAACCGAGTTCAACCAAATGCCACCCTCCCTCCTGCCATGTGTCAAGTGAACTTAGTGATCTGTATCTCCTTCACTCTGAATGTATTTACTGCGGTAACACTGGTCAAACACTGATGCAACTACAGTGCCATGCAAAGTGTGAATCCTCTCTAACTTTCAAAACGGAATGGGACTGTTTGACACTCCACAACATGGCTCAATCAACACATATGCAAGAACTGGCAGAAAAGAGAAGAGAAGAGCTCACACCTCCTCCAGCAATCATTGTGTGCCTCATTATGAAAACTCCTTCTCCTACTTTTTGATTAAATCGATAAAAATGCTCTTTAGACCAAGATACTCCCTGGGATTTAGCAGATTTAGGGCCTCTGTGCAGAGTAATTTTATTGCATAATAAGCTTGTATTTGCAATTAGGTTGTTGCAAACACAATATTCAATGGTTATTAATGAAGAAATAGGATGGAAAATTAAAAGATGCAAACAAAAATATTTTGAGCATGCCAATAAGTCAGGAAAATTATTAGCATGGCAAATAAAGAAAAATGAGTCAAAAAATTATATCAACAAAATAAAGGCAAATGACAAGATAACAGAAAAACCAAAAGAAATTAGGGAAGCCTTTGTCAAGTACTTTGCTGATCTATATAAAAAGGGAACAGAAAAGATACCAAAGATAGAGGAATATCTTAAAAAGAGTAATTTACCAAAAATAAAAACAGATAAGTTAGCAGTATTAAATGAAGAAATAACAGGGCAAGAAGTCTTAAATGCAGTAAGTCAAGCAAAAGTTGGGAAATCACCTGGACCGGATGGGCTATTAGCTAAGTATTACAAGAAACTGAGTGAACAGCTTGTGGACCCTCTAAAAGATCTGATGAATGAAATTTTAAAAATAGGGAAGGTTCCAGAGACATGGAAAGAAGCATATTGTGATGGCCTGGGAATCCAATTCAGAGGCTGAACCGGAGGAATCCCAGCCTGCACAGGAGTCCCCGCCTCCAGGGCCGGCTGAACTGGGGCAGGGCCTTGATTCTGAAGCGCCTGCACCTGTGCCAGATCCTCAGGAGCAGGCACCAGGTGAATCCACTCTGGCTCCAGAGGTGGTTGAGGACTCAGTGCCTACAGGTGAGTCTCCCCCTGGGCCCAGTAACCCTTCAGCCTCTCCTGAACTGCAGAGGCTCAGGGCAGAGAGGCGAAGGGAACTGGTTTCTCCCAGGAGGAGTGCTTGCCTTAAGGCCAGGAGAGGCGGGTCTCCTGGGGGCTGGGACCGCCCCTGGCCTCAGAGAAGATAAAGGCCAGTCAGCCCGGTCCCAGGTTGCGGGAGCAATGTCGTTGTTGAGTTCCTGTTCCTGCCCAGACCCAGACCTGACTCTCCAGTGTTCCTGTCCCTGCCCGGCTTCCTGCTTCGGACCTCGCCCCGCTCCTTGTGAACTGTTTCCAGGCTAGTGACCCAGGACCGGACTTTGACTACGCCAACGGTAACCTTCCCCCCGGGACCAGCACAGTTTGCTCCCGCCACACCCGCACTCCCCCTTCATTGGGGTGCGTTCAGGAAGAGCCAGAGGCCATGGCTGACCAGGCAGCTGCGCTGGTGGCATTGGCCCAGGAGAACCAGGCCTTGACTCACACCGTTCAGCAGCTAAGCGATGTGGTTACGGCGCTTCAGCAGCAGTTGGATGCCCTACCAGCTCCTGGGGCCGACGCCCCAGCTCCTGGCAAGTACCCAGTGGCCTTGCCAGAGAAATTTGATGGGGCCCTGGCCAGCTTTCCCATGTTCCTCGCCCAGGCCAAGTTGTATATTGAGGGGCGAGCCCAGAACTTCCCTGACGACCACACCAAGGTGCACTTTTTGATCAGTTTGTTAAAGGACCAGGCGGCCAAGTGGGCTTTGCCACTGCTCCGGCAAGACTCTTCTTTGCTAACAGACTATGTGGGGTTCTGTAACCACTTGGAGACTGCGTTTGGCAACCCTCTGAAGGAGAGCCAAGCCAATCGGGCTATTCATCGGCTGAGACAGGACAAGTCCACAGCCGCCGCCTACACCACAGAATTTTGGCTGTTGGCGCAAGACTTGTCTTGGAATGACTCTGCACTTCGGGACCAGTATCTTGAGGGACTGTCGGACGAGATACTGGACCAGTTGGCCATGATGGATCATCCCACCACGCTGGACGCCCTTATTCAGCGGAGCCTGCAGATAGACGATCGGTTGGAGGACCGTCGCCAGGCCCGGGACTGCCAGCACCCCCGGCTCCTGACTCCAGTCCTTCCCAGCAGGTCCATGCCCACAGCCGAGTTGCCGGACGAGCCAACGCAGCTCAGGACTGCGCGACCTCGCCTCTCCCCCTCGGAGAAGACGCGGCGTCGGGAGGGGAACCTGTGTCTTTACTGCGGTGGGAGTGGACATTATGCCCGATCCTGTCCTGAGAAGATGCCAGTCGCAGGGAAACCGCCAACCTCGGTAGCTGAAGGCCCTAGCAACCTGGGGTCCCAAACCATGCAAGAGGGGCCCTCACCAGTGGAATTGTGACATCTCATGGTTCCGGTGCGGCTCTACCCTCCAGGTGGGCCTTGGATTCTTACCCATGCTCTGGTAGATTCAGGGGCAACCCGCTCCTATATGGACGCTGCCTTTGCCGCTCATCATCAGGTGCCACTTCAGAACAAGCCAGAACCGGTACAGGTGGAGGCAATTGACGGGCGGCTCCTGCGTTCGGGTGCTGTCACTCGGGAGACCCAGCCCTTGGTCCTGTGTCTCCAGCAGCACCGGGAGGTGCAAACTTTGGACATTGCCTCCATGTCCCGGTTCCCCCTGGTGCTCGGGATGGACTGGCTGGAGGCTCACAATGTTCAGATTGACTGGGTCAATCGGACTGTGCACTTCCCAGACCCATGTCCCCATGCTCGGTCCAAGATGCTAGCAGCCGCACCCACTGAGGAGGCTGCATCCATGCTCCCCGCCGAGTACCGGGACTACAATGACGTGTTCGAGGAAAGGGGGGCAGACCAGCTGCCGACGCATCGGTCTTTTGACTGCGGCATAGACCTCCAGCCCGGAGCGCCCCTGCCGGTGAGTCGCTTATACTCCCTAACAGAGCCAGAGCGTGAAGCTTTGCAGGACTTCCTGCGCAAGAACCTGGAGCGTGGTTTCATTAGGCCTTCTACCTCGCCTACCGCTGTGCCAGTGCTCTTCGTTAAGAAGAAATGTGGGGAGCTTCGCCTTTGCCATGATTACCGGGCCCTGAACAAAATTACCATCCCAGACCAGTACCCCTTGCCCCTTATTTCGGAGTTGCTGGAGCGGGTGCAAGGGGCGCAGGTGTTCACCAAGCTAGACCTCCGGGGGGGGCTACAATTTAATTCGGATCCAAGCTGGGGATGAGTGGAAGATCGCATTCGGGACCCGGTACAGGCAGTTCGAATACCTGGTTATGCCCTTCGGGTTGTGCAACGCGCCTGCGGTGTTCCAACGGTACATCAACCACGTGTAGCAGGACTTACTAGACAAGTACGTGGTGGTGTACTTGGATGACATTCTGGTTTTCTCCTGTGACCCGGCTCGCCACGAGGGTCATGTCCGGACCGTGCTGCAGCGCTTGCGGGAGCACCGCCTATATGCGAATCTCAGCAAGTGCGAGTTCCATCAGTGGTCAGTGGACTTCCTTGGTCACCGACTCTCTCCAGATGGGGTGCAGATGGATCCTGGGAAGGTGGCAGCAGTTCGGGAATGGGCGGCACCTCGGAACCGCAAGGACCTACAGCGATTCCTGGGGTTCGCCAACTATTACCGGACCTTCATTGCAGATTATGCTCATCGCACCACCCCGCTGACCGAGCTACTGCGCCCCAAGACGCCGTTTTCCTGGGACAAGGAGGCAGAGGAGGCGTTTCAGGGGTTGAAGGCCTGTTTCCAGAGAGCGCCGATCTTGCAACATCCTGATCCCTCTCGACCCTTTGTGGTAGAGACCGACGCCTCCAGCACGGCTCTTGGTGCCGTCTTGTCTCAGCAGTACGGACCTGATGCGCCACTCTTACCCTGCGCCTTCTATTCCCGCCAGCTCCTTCCGGCGGAGCATAACTATACCGTGTGGGAGTGGGAACTACTGGCCATCAAGGTGGCCTTTGAGGTCTGGCGCCACCATCTTGAGGGGGCACGACACCCGGTGGAGGTGAGAACCGACCACCGGAACCTGGAGTACCTCCAGACCACCCGCAAGCTGAACCAAAGGCAGATCCGGTGGGAGTTGTTCTTTTCTCGGTTCCAGTTCCGGATCCGCTACATCCCTAGATCCCAAAACCAGAAGGCGGATGCCCTGTCCCGGAAACCTGAAGACAACGCAGACACGGTACAGCAAGCAGTACCCACCACGATCCTACCACCGGCTGCGTTCCTGGCCACCCAGGAAGCTGAGCCACTGCAGGCTCGGGTGCGGGAACAGCAGCGGGTCGACGCTTGGGCACAGGAACGACTCTGGGAACTGGCTGAAGGGTCATGCCCTCAGTATCCGGGGCTGGTCTTGCATCAGGGCCTTCTGCTGCACCACGGTCGCCTGTACATCCCGCAAGGGCCACTGCGGGCTGAGGTTCTCCGGATGACCCATGATGCCCCAACAGCGGGACATTTTGGGCGGTATCGGACCACCCATCTGGTAAACCGTGAGTTTTGGTGGCCCCGCCTGAAGGCTGACATGGCTCGCTACGTCACTGGTTGTGACGTCTGCTGGCGGGCCAAGGGCCCTACTGGGCGACCCCCCGGCCTACTTCAGCCGTTGCCAGTCCCACCACATCCTTGGCACACAGTTTTTCTGGACTTTGTAGTGGACTTACCCCCGTCTCGTGGCTGTACCTACCTTCTAGTTTTCTCTGACCATTTCACTAAGATGGTGCACTGTGTGGGGTACAAATAGGGAAATTAACATTATGGAATGGGACGTCCCTATTTTCATTGGAGAATTGTTGGAGCGTAAGAGAGTGAGATGTATGGAAGTGAGAGCTGGACCATAAAGAAGGCTGATCGCCGAAGAATTGATGCTTTTGAATTATGGTGCTGGAGGAGACTCTTGAGAGTCCCATGGACTGCAAGAAGATCAAATGTATCCATTCTTAAGGAAATCAGCCCTGAGTGCTCACTGGAAGGACAGATCGTGAAGCTGAGGCTCCAATACTTTGGCCACCTCATGAGAAGAGAAGACTCCCTGAAAAGACCCTGATGTTGGGAAAGATGGAGGGCACAAGGAGAAGGGGACGACAGAGGATGAGATGGTTGGACACTGTTCTCGAAGCTACAAACATGAGTCTGACCAAACTGCAGGAGGCAGTGGAAGACAGGAGTGCCTGGCGTGCTTTGGTCCATGGGGTCACGAAGAGTTGGACACGACTAAACGACTAAACAACAATGAGAGTGAGGCATTCTGGGCAAGGTTGGAGGAAGAAAACCTGCAGCAGCAGCAGCAGCAGCAGCAGCAGCAGCAACACTTTGCTGCAGTGGCTAGAAGTTTAGCTTAATTTTAGACTTGAACATTGCATTAAAGATTCTTAAAAGTTTTACCTACGTGTCATCAAAGATGACAAGGTGACACAGCAAAGCAGTATCACAGGTGGTCCTTAGTGTGGATCCTTCTGAGGGAGGTCCACCCAGGTCCTTTTCCCAAAGTATGGCAGGGAGGAGTAGAGCTCTCTGCTGCAGCAGTACCAAAACAGAAATAAAGAAGGCAGTCCTAGAAGGGAGATTGGAGGAGCTGAGGAAGAAAAGGAGGTGAGGAAGAAAGGGAGGAAGAGTGGGAGTGGTTCTGGCTCCACACACCTCAGGTTTGCGATGATTTTCAGCGCAATCCTTTGTGTGTCATATCAGATTGAGTTGAGTTCATTGGGACCAATTTCCCAGGGCCGGATTTAGGTTTGATGAGGCCCTAAGCTACTGAAGGTAGCTGTCCAGCTGTCCTTTGTCAACAACAAATTGTCGCTGTTTTTTGTGTGTTGAATATATGCTATATGGTCATTTATGGACCTAAAAGGTATCTAAAGCCACTTGCACATAACAAAATATGTACCTAATAGGAGCCTACGCAATACAAAACACTGTTGCTGTATGTAGGTTTTATTTTATTTGCTTTTTATCTTATATTTTGGAAATGTACATCCAGTGTGTTTTTTTCCTTTAAATTTTTTTGGGGGCCCCAAGAGAGTGGGGCCCTAAAATATAGTTTGTTCAGCTTATACATAAATCTGGCACTGATTATAGGGATGCAGCCTTCATTTCTGAGTAGCACAATTTTCCCCCGCCCATCTGTATCATTGTATAAAATTAAAAACAAAAAAAAGCACACATCTTAATTCTTTAGCAGATGTATCTTGTCCTACTCTTTAACTCCAACACAAGTCTATTTGAAAAGGGGTGATGACTTTTGTAGGGCATATGCAACCCCTCAGTAACTCTCACTGGTTTCAGTATCATTGAAATACATGCTTTACCACCCCACCCCACCCCACCCCCTTGAAATTCATAGGACGTTTGTGTGCTTGCTTTTGCTGCCTTTTGCCTTTACTGGGCATATCCCAAAGAGTAATGGAACTGGATTTCTTCTTATGCGCCATTTGTTCTTGAAAAATAAAACAGTAGCACTGTGGAGGAAGGAAAGAAGAATGTCTAAACAGAAACTGACAAAAATAAACTGTGCTAGACATGGGTAGGTGGCAGTGAAAACCTTACGATCAGCCTTCTCAAAGTGCCTGGTGACAGACATCAAATACAAAGTCGTTCTCTAAGTCCAAAAATAACCCTGTTCAGATTGCAGCCTTAAAATCTAGCCATTCGAATAGAAGTGTCCACTATTATTATACCTAAGAATGTATATTTTAAAATTAATACTTCACATTTAAAAGAAAATAAGAATATCTGATTTGTCTAACGTGGCTGGTAGCTCTATAGCTCTGTATAAAGGTTATGATGTTGGGGCTTCTTAGCGATGTAGCCACCTTTCTCCCATTTGTCATTCCTGCCCCCCCCAAAAAAAACCTTTTAAAATGTTTTGGGTGGCTACAAAAATATTTGAATGGTAGATATGGCCCTTCGATTAGCCACCTTTGCCTTATCCTCAAAAGGGTTCTGACTGGCCATGTTGGGAATCCAGGGCTGCACTAGAGAGACCTTTGGTCTTGCCCAGAAAAATCCATGCTCATTTTCTTCAGAAGTGTTCTGCAGAGTGAGGTGGGATCGCTATGCCAGCCTCCCAGCAGACAGGTCACTCTGGGTTATCAAGAGGGAGAATGGGCAGGGTTAGGCAGTGGTGTAGCATGGGCTGCCAGTGCCCGGGGCAAGGCAAGAACAAAGGGGCAATAGCTTGGTGGCCTACTCGAGTGGCAGCTGTGATGCCTGTGAGCATCAAGCATGGCAGTGAGCGGGACAGGGGATTGACCGGGAGTGGGTATCTTTCTAAATCTCTGCAGAGGGCACCCTAGCAACCGACCGTTGCCCAAATCCACCCATGTAACACATTGGACGATTATCTGTGTGAGGGGGAGGGCGCACTATTTTTTTATTATTACTTTCTTTTCCTTTTGAAATTTTGTGCCCCTGAATTATTATTATTTATTTAATGCTGTACTGTTTTTAACATTTGATTGGGAGCCGCCCAGAGTGGCTGGGGAGACTCAGCCAGATGGGCGTGGTATAAATAATAAATTATTATTATTATTATTATTATTATTATTATTATTATTATTATTACTAAGAATTCTGAGCCCAGGACAACTGCCCCTTGTGACCCCACCCATGCTACGCCATTGGTTGGTGAGGTGGCATGCAAGTTGTCATGGTTCGAATGCACCAACAGAAGTAGCAGGTTGGATCTGCCCATGTGTCATGGCGCCAGTCATCCCAATGCCTTCCAGGAAGCAGCAGTGATTCACCTGCTGGGATGCTAGTACAGCGACTTCTCCCCCAGCCTGCAAGCCACTTCACATTTCCTCAGGCACCACACGATATGTGTACAAATTGTAAATAAACTACTTCCTACATGGCAGTGATTGTCCTGTAGGAAATTGGCCGTGTACATATGAATGTCTATGTCTCCCTGTGTGTTTAAGATGAAGAAAGTCATCGTCTCTTGACCTGGTTTATGCTTGCTTAATTGTCAGCTCTGCTTTTTAAGCCTGGGGAAATGGCACTTTCAGATGCATTGTCAGCCTTCCCTGGCTGACCCCCGGCAGGAGCGCACAGCTAGTCTCACTGAAACCCCATTGTTAATGACAAGGTTTTCTTTCAACAATGATTCATGAAAACATCTTGGCAGGGGAGGGGGAGGGGGAAAAAAAGGTTGTATTGAAAATTGGGAGAGAAAAATGACTCTCTGCTACTGATAAAGTGCTTCTTCTTTGCTGTTAATTAGCAGCTGTTGCTTCCCTCAAGTAGTGCAAATTATTCTGCTGAAGGAACAAAGCCCCAAATAAGGAAGTCATTCAATTTGTTTACATGCGGCGATAGACAAAAGCATTTCACCTAATTTCTTAGGCTGCAGATTTAATACCTCACCACTGATGCCACTGAGTTTGTTGCTGTCCCTCAAAGAAGAAAGTGTATTACTTTTTTAAAAAAAATGGGAAAGATTGCCAAATCTAAATTTAATTTTCAAGAACAAACATAGTTAATATAAGGATTAGCCAAGAGATTTTTAAAAAAATGTTAAGGTTTTTTAAAAAATAAAATAGAAAACAAGAACAATATTGCAAAAGTCACAAACTTAGTAAAATTATATCTGCATTTTTTTAGTTAGAGAGAGAGATCTTTGACTTCTGTCATACATAAATATTCAGATTTGTATCAGGCACCATCATGGCCTAAGGCAGGCTTCCTCAACCTCGGCCCTCCAGAAGTTTTTGGCCTACAACTCCCATGATCCCTAGCTAGCAGGACCAGTGGTCAGGAATGATGGGAACTGTAGTCTCAAAACATCTGGAGGGCCGAGTTTGAGGAAGCCTGGCCTAAGGCACATCTCTTCTTTTTAAAACCACACTATTTGGAATATTTGAGCTTTTCCTTTTCATTGATAGAGCACCTTTTGAAAATCACTATGAAAAAATCAAGCATAATGAATGTGCTAGGAGAAAGACTGAGGGGAGATGAACTAGTTGAGGATATCAATTATATAGTTTAAGCTGCACCCCTTAAAGTGCATGTTTAAACATCTCAAAAACAATTTCCATACCGATGGAGACTGGGTAAGATCTCTACCTGAAAGTCTTGTTGGAAAAGGAAGTCTTCCATAGACACTGGAAAGGCAACAGAGATTGCGCCTGTGGTTAAAACCTCAGCGCCTAGGACTTGCCGATCGCATGGTCGGCGGTTCGAATCCCCGCGGCGGGGTGCGCTCCCGTCGTTCGGTCCCAGCGCCTGCCAACCTAGCAGTTCAAAAGCACCTCCGGGTGCAAGTGGATAAATAGGTACCACTCCGGTGGGAAGGTAAACGGCGTTCCGTGTGCTGCGCTGGCTCGCCAGATGCAGCTTGTCACGCTGGCCACGTGACCCGGAAGTGTCTGCGGACAGCGCTGGCTCCCGGCCTATAGAGTGAGATGAGCGCACAACCCTAGAGTCTTGCAAGACTGGCCCGAACGGGCAGGGGTACCTTTATCTTTTACTAATATTCAAGGGAAGGGAATTCTAAAAGGTTGGGGCCACAACACTAGAGACCCAATTCCTACATCGTACGGAACAGACCTTCTGAGAAGATAGTATCTCCAGGAGATCCTCACCTGCACAGTGCAGTGATCAACTAGGTATAAAAGGGGTGAGACAATATTTCGGGTATCCTGGTTCCAAGCTGTATGGGGCTTTCTACATCACAACCAGCACCTTGAATGTAGCCCCATAGCTAATTCACAACAAGTCCAATTCTTCTAAGAGTGTTGGTGATATCCTGCCCCACTGAGCAGTCAAGCATATCTGGGAAGTCAATTCTGTATCAAAGCCAAACGCATTAGTTCCCAGTGACATAACCTTAGGTCTGTGCTTCTAGAAAGGCGATTTTCACCTTTTTAGCAGCAGGTCTGCTTCCTGTTGGTTTGGAGTAATGGAACTATGATCACCTACACATGCAAAACAAAGGACGTGCATAAAATATGTGCTTAATCCCCAAATCCAAGAGTTTCAAGTTTTTTTAAAAAAAGATCTCAGGTAGAGGAGCAAAGCAAGGGATAAATGGATGTAATCGTTTAAGGGAGGAGGAGGTTGTGGGCAACTTGACAGTGCAATCCTAAAATATCTACTCAGAAGTAAGTCCCATTGAGTTACTCCTAGGTATGGAGGGATAGGACGGCAGCCTGAGAGTCATACAGTTCAACAGCAAATGTCCCAGGCGGAGGAGGTGGCATGACTCAATATTGGGGCATCTATTTTGCAGACCGAAGGTACCAAATGCAGGTTCAATCTCCCATACCTCTAGGTAGGGCAGCCGGGAAAACCCTTGTGAGCCTCTGCTATTCCATGTAGACATTACAGAGCTAGATGGAACAATGATCCTACTAAGTAAAAAGCAGTTCCCCATTTTCCCACATGCCAGGAAATAAGTGATAGGATGAGTCTAGGCGGTGAAAGGTGTTAAAGGTAAACATGTGTTGGATGCAGAAAGAGAGAAGGGGAGGAAATAGCAGCATTTTGAAAAAGAGGTATCACAGGGTGTGAGCAATGAAAAAAGTGTATAGATTTAGAATTTTGGATAAGGACAACATTAAGATCTGACGGAAAACGAGCAAGGTCCCAACTAAAGAAGAATGGCAACTTAAACTGATGGAATATGCGCAGCTTGCAGACTTGACATATAGAATAAGAGAACAAGAAGAATATACATTTAAAGAAGATTGGAAAATGTTTATTGAATATATGAGGGGAATTGTGCACATTTCAAAACATTGGCAGCAGTAAGATAAATTCAACAGTGTAAAAAAGTTTTGATGGAGGTAATAGTGGAATAATGAATGGTATGGTTTAGTTTATGTAAAATATGCAGGGAATTATGATATGCAAAATGAACCATGGAAAGAGAAGAAGGGAAGTCATTGACATTTTAAGGTGGTTTAAATGAATATTCTAAAGTGTAAAGCAGAAAATGTAATAAAAATTATATACAAAAAAAAAAAACCACCATTAAGATTTGGGATGGATGAAGCTGTCAAGTTAGTTTCTCAATTCTCCAGTCTTAAATTTAGTTCTCTGCATTTCCTTACCATTATGCATTTTTTTTAATTAAAAAAAATACTCATGAGCTCTGTCAGCATTTCAGTGCATTTTTCTCCTAATATACATAATTTGCATGCATTGTTGAGTAATATACACATTTTGCAAGCTACATCCCCAAATGTAATACATTCGCAATGTTATTTTTTTATTAATTCTTATGCACATTTCCCATATATATGTATAGGCGCACAAGCACACACACAATCTGGTTGGAAAACTGCACCACAAAGGGCACATTTTGAAGGGCAGTTGTGTTTTGGTTCATGTATTAGTTTGAGATGCTCAAATTAGCTAATTTCTCATTAAAATGCAAACAAAATTGGAATTCTCTTCCATTCCTAATATAGACTGAGATCAGCAAAGGCCACAGAGAAGAGGGTAGTCAAATCTCCAGAATTGCTTATTTTTGTTTATTTGAATAATCTGCTCACATTTCTAACTCCAGGGGGCCGGCATGCACATGGTTCCCATGCCGTCTCCCATCCAGGCACTGACTAGAACCAGACCTGCTTAGCTTCAGCAAGGTGCTGTCCTCATGTATACCTCCAGACCATACCCTGAGTTTTGTACAGCGGGATCAGTGTGATATGATTCCAGATGTGTTTTGGAAGAGGTAGAAGCCAGGGCCGGGAGGCACATTCCCATGAGCCACGCTCTAGGTTACCTACAAATGATTCATTCTTTCATTTCCAATTCCTTTCTTGCTTCTCCCAATCATTCTTTTATTTCCAGGAAGACGGCTAAAGAATTTCAGGGAAAGGTGGCTGGGTAAGCTTTCCAGACTTCTGTACAAACTCGGCATATATATTTGTTTCCTCCTAAAAAAACCATTAAAATGCACGGCATTAAGGAAAATCAGGAAAAAGACTTCATGTTGTTGGGAGAAAAAGTCATTTGGAAACTGCTGCTTAATAAAATAAACACAAAATTAATTTCATGAGAGGCTGTTTCTGTGAAACGTTGCCTCTTTCGCTGCAGTGCTGGTGATAAGTATTCTTTAAACATGGAAATTACCACTGTAGAACTGCCAGTGTGTGATCTCAGATCACTCTTTTGGCTTTGAAATCTAAGCCTAATAGATATCCTGCCAAGTTCTTCAATAATAGAATCCAAGAAAACTTAGCTTGTGCTCAGCTCTCGCTTCGCATGGGGCGACGCCTACATACCTGAAGAGGTGGGCTCTCACAAAATGAAAAAGGGAAAGGGAATGTCTTTGCAGATTTGCTCATTTGCTGCCCAGCTGTAGCGCTGTGTATTTGAAGCAATCAAAGAAGAATAAAGTGAAGTAAGCAGCTGTATGGGAATATAGGCACATTTGGAAGATGCTCCAATTGTGTGTTTATTCCTAAATGCAGTGCGAGTGCAGTGTGACTAATTACACCACAGAGGAAAGCAGAAGCTCTCAAGTTAAAGTATTTGGATAATCATGTTTACTGCGGGAAAAGTACAGCGGCATTAAATAAGTCAAAACACAGCGCGTCAGATTTGGAATGGCTCCATTGGTACTGCAAGACAGAGTAAGGATGCCGAAATGATATGAGTCTCATTTGTCTAACTAGAGGAACTACCAGGAAAGATAAACCATCTGCTCCGACTAACTCGGCCCCACTTGAAAATGATAATTGTGTGGAAAGAGAAGGAGCACATCTCCCTCCCACCCAATCCTTTATTTTACTGTTTAACTTGTCAGGTTGCATGCTTGCAGCTTGCCCAAGAGAAGATGGCCACAACAAATTTATAATAATAATAATAATAATAATAATAATAATAATAATGCAGACTTTCCTATTCAGTCCATAGCTTGCTTAAACATGCTTCAGAGAGTACCTCACACATCCATTTATATAGCCAAGATACTAAATCCACTCATAAAGCAATCAAGACCAGTAGCTGATAGACATACGATTCCACAGACTTAAGACAGAAAAGAGAGGTATAAAAGATAATTTGGGTAGGCTATAGCAGGGCTGTCCAACAGGTCGATTGCAATATACTGGTTGATTGTGGGTTGTCCCTGGTCGATCCTTGTCGATCTTTGAACCCCCATCAAAATGCCCCCCCAAAGCTTCCTAAAAAAAAGTTCAGCAACTCTGACAATGGGTAGAACACTGTCAGTTTTTTAATACTGTGAGTAGATTGCGGACTCTTGGAAGCTGAGCTATAGGATCACAGGAAATTGCCTTATACCAGGCTAGAATGTTTTTCCAGCATTGTCAGGAACTGAACCTGGGAGCTCCTGTATGAAACCTCATTGGAGGCTGGTCCGTTAGGGTTACTGAGCACCAATCTACCAGCCTTAGTCAGCCTCAACTGGCCTGCCTTGATACTTGCATCCAGCTCAAGGCGTTGCACTGGCTGTCTATTTGCTTCTCCTTTGCTTGGGGCATGGAATATTAGAACTACTCTTCAGCTGAACACATCCAAGTGAGAGAGAAAGCTTTCTCCTCACATCTACTAAGCGACACTTATTTATATCTTCCACTGAACTGGAAGTTTATCCAATCAGGTTGGGCAGAAAGGGTTGTTTATCCAATATGACAAAGGACTGGAAAGCTAGCCAGTCACCGAAGACTAGGTTAAATAGATGTTCTCACACAAATATGGATGATTTCATCCTGCTTACACGGCACAGGACACATACCCAGTTATTTGTGTGATATGGGACTGAACACACACCATTAGCTGTCAAAAAGTGGATGCTTAAGATCCGGGTGGAGATTTTGGACGATAGACAAAAATAGAGCTTAAGATGCTCCACTGGCCACATAACTTTTTTTCTGTTTTGTTGTTCCAAGAAACTGAAATAATCACAGGAGGAATTCAACAGTGTGATAAGGCTATCATTCCATCATCAACACAAGCATTGCCAGACAAAACAAGACCCATTGCACAAGTGGAAATCCTTGTGCAGAACTTCTGCAGACAAGACAATTATCATGTTACCTGAGAAGGAAGGCCCATAGACAAGCACTCTAAAAACGCCTATAGCTCTATTATTCCTTTGATATACTTTTCATTTTGCCTTCAAACAAGGATGAACTCTAATCATCCCCTGTGACTCTCTCATTTCAGAGATCAGGTCTGTTCAATTTTGTCGGAACTCAAATTTGAAAAAGGTCTTCACCAACCGTAACAGGGAATCAGGCATGGCAGATTTATGCAACCTGGACTCTCTAGATCAGAACATGAGAGGCTGTAGATCTTCCAATGTTGCTGGACTACAATTCCCATCATCCCCAATCATTGCTCATGCAATGGAGTTGGTCCAATAAAATTTGGAGGGCCATACGTTTCACATGCCCACACTAGATACAAAAAGCACAAACCATGTAGAGTTGGCTGGATACATTACAGCTATGAAATAATCTGTTCTCTTGCCTCCAACAATATTGGGAAACACTTAAAGGGATGGGGTTAACCATGTTCTTAACCTGAACAAGTCTGGTTATAGAATCAATATGCTAACTGAAATGCAGCTGCTCTTCAAAATTTGCACCTTTCCAAATTTTACAGTCCGTTCCTCCAACTTGAAATTATGTAAAGAAAAATGCTGATATTAGGGGGCAGTGTGTACAGATATGTGCATATTAGTAAAAAATAATGTACAAAACTCAACAAGAAGTTGCAAGGGTCATCTTCTAATCCAATCATATGCAATGCAGAAATCATAGCTAAAGAATCCCTAACAGATGGCCATCTAACCTCTGTTTAAAATCTTCCAATGAAGGGGAGTGCATCATCTCCCAAGGTAGTCCATTCCACCGCTGGACAGCTCTTACCATCAGAAAGTACTTCCTAATGTACATGATAATGTACCTAGAATTGTGGAGTTGGAATCTCCTTTCCAACATTGGCTCCCAGTACGTTTCCAAGCACAGTTCAAAGTGTTGGTGTTGACCTTTAAAGCTCTAAACGGCCCCGGCTCAGTATACCTGAAGGAGCGTCTCCACCCCCACTGAGGTCCAGCGCCGAGACCTTCTGGCAGAGGGCCTTCTCGGTAGTGGCACCCGCCCTGTGGAACGCCCTCCCACCAGATGTCAAAGAGAACAACAACTACCAGACTTTTAGAAGATATCTGAAGGCAGCCCTGGTTCAGGGAAGTTTTTAATGTGTGACATTTTAATGTATTTTTAATCTTTGTTGGAAGCCGCCCAGAGTGGCTGGGGAAACCCAGCCAGATGGGCGGGGTACAAATAATAAATTATTATTATTATTATCATCATCATCATCATCATCATCATCATCATCATCATTTCCTTTCTTGTAAATTGAATCCATTGGTTGGACCTAACACAGAGAAGTGGTCTCTTCTCTGTCACTTCCATAGGACCAGGATGTGATTCTGCAAAGCACTCAGCCTATTCACTCTCCCTGTTGAAAGCATTTTGGGAGCTGGCATCAAGACAAATAGATAGTCATCCTTCAAGGCATATCCTTTTAAAAAAAATCCCCTCCTTTCTAACTACACAGCGGATGTACCTTGTTGCTTTTGAAAATGTCTCACCGGGCTTTTCAGTAGCGACATTTACCTCTGCAAACAGCAATAATGCACTGCGAGTGATGAGGGGCAGCAGTGTGTGTGTGTGAACAGGACCCTATTGTTTCCTTACTGAAATTAAAAGCCATTTGTGAGCATTTATGCGAGATCCATCCTTGCCTCCAAGAACGCTAACCTACCATTTGTGCAACTACTATACAGCCTGGGGGGGAGGAAATAATACTTTGTCAAATGCATCTCAATCAGATTCAAAAGGGCCAGGTGTTCGACTTAAGAGCAGCAGGGAATTTTTCCCCTGTATTGTTGTGTTTTTATTTATTTATTTTTTTGGGGGGGAAGAGGCTTCAGAATCAACCCAATTATTACAACGGTGAATAAAAAACCATTTCTGAGAAATACTTCTGGTGAGGGAACAGTGCTCTAGAAAATTTGATAATCCTGTGTGTGCATCACAAATCCAGATGGCTAGGATAGTTAAGTGGATACTATAATAACAGTCACTATGGGCATCCATTCAGTACTCTACAAGATGTGAAACATTATGAAAGTGTGGGTGTTGTTCAACACAGAACTTTAGAGAATCTTTAGCCTTCTTCCATACGAGAGAAAAACACATCACATCGACAGATGGTGGGAAAGATTAATTTGGGTTACATAATATGTACATTGGACTAATGTTCAGATAAGGTCAATAAGAGCTACGGTGACCCAGTTCAGATTACCTTTTCCCTGCGTATGATGGAGTCACCCTCATTTAGGGTTGCCATATTTCAAAAAGTAAAAACCAAGGACTCCCCAAAAGTTGTTGAGTTGTTGTTTTTAGCAGAGTGTGTCCTGCTGAAAATCTAGTCTGTGAAGATCAAAATCATGCAACCCAC
Source organism: Podarcis filfolensis (assembly GCF_964270895.1). Taxonomy (NCBI): domain Eukaryota; kingdom Metazoa; phylum Chordata; class Lepidosauria; order Squamata; family Lacertidae; genus Podarcis; species Podarcis filfolensis. The sequence goes on from NC_139606.1 coordinate 29,185,837, forward strand.
TTCTGCAAATGGAGGGGGAGATTGACCTCAATTAATTTTTGCATATGTGCACCCTGTTCAAACATTGCAGCCCACACAGTGGTGCAGCTAGGTAATTTTAGGCTATACATAATGGCTTTACATCTAAACACACCGGTCTTTAGTTGGCAATGTGTATTTTGTTGTTGTTGTTGTTGTTGTTGTTGTTGTTGTTGTTGTTGTTGTTGTTGCCAGGCACTCCTGTCTCCCTTGCCGTGGCGAAGGGGCTTGAATAACTCAGAGAAGCTATGAGCTATGCCGAGCAGGGCACCCAAGATGGACAGGTCATAGTGGAGAGTTTTGAGCAAACGTGATCCCCCTGGAGCAGGAACCGGCAAGCCACTCCAGTATCCCTGCCAAGAAAACCCCATGCACAAAGACAACAGCCAATGTGTATTACATCACTTATTTCAAAATGTGGTGAGATGGCCCTGCTGTGGTTTTTTTTTGGGGGGGGGCATTCTGGCAGCACCACTGCTCACACATGCACGTTGATGGTGCTGGTTGTTTGCAGCATGGGACTCTTAATCTCAGGGTTGTGGGTTCCAGCCCCACATTGGGCAAAAGATGCCTGCATTGCAGGGGGATGGACTAGATGACCCTTGTGGTCCCTTTCGACTCCACAATTTTATGAAATATGCCTGGTGAGCACTGCAGGGGCAGGAAGGTGTGACATTGCTCCCCCACTACATGTAAGGATAAGCTAAGGAACAGCATCCCTCAAACTAGGCTGCTGTTTCGAATTCGTCCATTTTCTATAGAAAAAAAGCCAAAGAAGATACCATCTTATCTATTCACAATCCTCTCTGCGATTCTGTTCTAGCTGATGTTCACCAAAAAAATTAAAGGATTGATTAGCTGATTGGGTTTATTTATATTTCACAGTGGGCTGTGCCAAAAGCAGCTGACAGCAAACATTCACATCAAATACATTGGGGTGGGGAGAGTGAAGCCAGCTTACAAAACCTATAAATGCATTCCAGTCAGTCAAAAATCAACAATTGGCAAGTAAATAAATTTAATGTTACCCAAAACACTATATTCTAGATTTAAATTCGTAAGTCCAATAAAGGGAATAAAAAAAAAAAATTCCCACTGCTGGAGCCGGTCTTACAGTGCTCCAAGCAGCCTCAACAGCCAATCTGATAGATGTATCTACTAATCCAGGGGTCAGCAACCTGCGGTCCATGGGCCACAAGCTGCCCACGGGGGTCGTTTAAACAGCCCCCAAACCAAACTAAACTGGCGCAGCACAGAACGGGGACTTGCTTTCGCGGCGCCGGAAATCACATCTGCACAGATGCGATCTGGCCCACAGAGCGATCTCCCCAGGAGTGAACCAACCCAGGAGAGGTAAACCTTGCCATCCCCTGTCCTAATCCCTACTTCCTGATACACCAGCCTTGCTGGTTAAAGGGACAAAATGGGAGCATGGAGCAAGCTCGTTTTCTCCTGCGGAGGGTATGACCTATACCAACAGATTCAAGTTACAAGAAAGGAGATTTTGACTAAACATCAGGAAGAACTTTGTGCCAGTGAGTCTGTTCGACAGTGGAAGAGACTCCCGCGAGAGGTAGTGGACTCTCCTTCCTTGGAGGCTATCAAGCAGAAGTTGAGTGGCCGTCTGTCATGGATGCTTTAGCTGAGATTCCTGCATTGCAGGGGGTTGGACTAGATGGCTCTTGCAACGCAGGAATCTCAACTCTATAATTCTGTTATTCTTACAGCTTTTCCAGCTGCACTGGCTCCTGGTGGAGTACAGGGTCAGATTTAAGGTGCTGGTTTTGACTTTTAAAGCCCTTCACGGCCTAGGACCCTCGTACCTACGGGACCGCCTCTCCCGGTATGCCCCATGGAGGACCTTACGGTATGCAACCAACAACACTAAGGAAGGGCCCTAAGGAAGTTAGATTGGCCTCAACCAGAGCCAGGGCCTTTTCAACACTGGCTCATGAGACCAGGGTCCTGCGGGATCTGATTTCTTTCCATAGGGCCTGTAAAACAGAGTTGTTCCGCCTGGCCTTTGGCTTAGAATCAATTTGACTCCCTCCCCCTCTTTCTTTCTTTTTTCCCTGTCTCCTCCTGTGATGAGGCTGCATTTTAATGTTTTAATGTTGTATTTTAATCTTGTTTTTTAGGTTGTATTTCAATCAAACTTGTTTTTATTATTGGTTGTTAGCCACCCTGAGCCCGGTCTTGGCTGGGGAGGGCGGGGTATAAATAAAATTTATTATTATTATTACTCTAACTGAGTTGCTAGCACCGAAGTCTAGAATCGCTCTGTCTTGGGAATGAGGTATTTTTAGTGCCGTTGTGTGTTGTCATTGTGAAGCTTGCCTGATAAAGGCTAAGTGTATGGGGAAGGGCTGTGGCTCAGCAGCCGAGCATCTCCTTTGCATGCAGCTGATCTCAGGTACCATCCCTGGGACCTCGAGCCAGACCTGGGAATATTCTCTGTCCGAAACCCCAGAGAGCAACTGTCGCTTAGCATGGACAGTCCTGAGCTAGATAGGCCAATGATCTAATTTGGCGTAATAATAATTTTATTATTTGTACCCAGTCTGCCTGGCTGGGTTGCCCCAGCCACTTTGAGTGGCTTCCAGCAAATTAAAAAGTGTAACTTTAAAAGCGTCCCTATACAGGGCTGCCTTCAGGTGTCTTCTAAAAGTTGTATAGTTACTCATCTCCTTGACATCAGATGGGAGGGCATTCCACAGGGTGGGTGCCACTGCTGAGAAGGCCCCCTCTCTGTTTCCCTGTAACCTTACTTCTTGCAGGGAGGGCAGTAAGGAAGTTTCCTATAAATTATTAGAATCCAGGCAATGCTTCTGGCATCTTCCTATTCAAGCCTTTGAATGTTTAAACAGTGTATCAAATCTTTCCTTAAAGAGTTAATATGTTGTAAATTGTATTTTTTTTTTTTTAATAAAACCAGAGGGGGAAATGGCCACTTTCTTTCAAATTATAGAGAACTCGCTTGTCTTTATTGAGATTTGAGTGTATTTGCACTTTAAAAGCTTCTCCCCCCACCCCACCCCGGACCCCACTCCTCGTAACAATAGTGCAGGTGCATTGCCCTTCAGTGTACAATGTATTTATCCTGGAAGGCAGGAAGTTGGTTTCACACCTGTTTCTTCTTTCTGTTTCCTCTTGGCCGGGCTAATTTGCTGAATGTCATGATTGGTACAGCTGAGGCTGTCAAAGAGAATTACCACTTTGCAACGTGACGGTCTAATTCTGGCAGTTTGGATCTTTGCAACAATTTGCTTTTTTGTTCCTCCTTTTGGTAACGGTTCTTTGTTGTGTAAACAATACAGAACATAAACTACGAGTGGTAGCAAAGAAAAGACAGAGAAATAAGAAGGGTGGGGGGGGCTTCCTCCTCCTCAGACAAATGGTGTTTTTATATAGATGTTATAATAGATGAGATTACAGGCTCTGCTCTGCCGATGCTATTATTGCTATGGGGAGAAGTAAAAAGGGGGGGGAGGTTGGTACTGCCCCTGGAAAATGCAATCCAATTTTCATAACTTATTTTCACAGATCGAGACAGAATGGAGACTAAGAAGAAAGGCAGAAAAATTGGAGGCCTGAAGTCGAGACAAGTTCCACTCCCTCCAGCTTTCCTACTACAAGATACCCACTCCGTTCTACAAAATACCGTATTTTTTGCTCTATAAGACTCACTTTTTCCCTCCTAAAAAGCAAGGGGAAATGTGTGTGCGTCTTATGGAGCGAATGCAGGCTACGCAGCTATCCCAGAAGCCAGAATAGCAAGAGGGGTTGCTGCTTTCGCTGCAAAGCTGTTCTTGCTGTTCTGGCTTCTGAGATTCAGAATATTTTTTTTCTTGTTTTCCTCCTCCAAAAACTAGGTGTGTCTTGTGGTCTGGTGCATCTTATAGAGCAAAAAATACGGTAACACGGGGGTATTCAGAAAAGCTTGCAAATGTGCTATTCACGCAGCTAGCAAAACTACACAGTTGTGAGAAAAAAATTAATTTAGTATGACAAGCTATAGCACATCGGAAATATGGAAGAAGGATCCGTATTTTTGCACCCAGGGAAACATACGAATCCAGGCAATTTCAGCAGCATTTCACCTTCAGATCAATTCAGGAACCTTTCCCATTTGCCAGTTAAAGGCCCCTGTTGCTGATTCTTTCAAGATCAGCCTAGTTTCACATAACAAAGCAGTTTTGATGCAGCTGTTGGATTCTCATCAAAAGTGATGGAAATTTGCATTGTTTTGAATAAAATTTGAATTTCTAAATTAATTTTAACTGAGGAAACCCCTTCAATTGAGGCCCCATCAGAGGATTCCCCAGATGAACAGGAACGTTTCGTTGTGTGAGTATAGATGAGTCACAGGAAAGGTCAAAGAGTTTGGTGTCAACAGAGTTTTTGTATTAATTAAATGGGAGAGATTCGTTGACATTAATAGTTGAAAATGAAATCACCTTTTGTGAAATAATCTGAGACAGACCATTAAAATACTATGCTGTGATGGAAAGACAATTTACTGATGGTAAGTTATTAAAGGCAGGGGATTAGGTTAAGTTAATTGTTGTGAACCATATGCATTAGTGCTGTGGAAAACACAATCAGTAAATACTTTCCATTTAACTAATGGAATATGGTTATTTTCAGTTATTCATGTTCTAAAAGTCAACAGGGATGCACAGTGTAGGGAATCACTGTATTCACCTAATTTGTGGTGGGTGATCTGATTGTTTCAGCAATAACGGAATTGCATCCTTGTCCTTCTTGCCAACCAATCAGTATTTTTTTAATAAAAAAATACATAATTCTACGCTTGATCTTTGACTGATCTAAATTGATAATATGGCCTCAACTGAACTATTCATGCTACATTCACTGCCTCAGAACCCAACCTATGGTATCCATCAGTATATGCACTGAAATCTAAAACAAATATTTTCAAATGCATAGATAACTCTTTCTGCTGTTAATAGAGTATGTTGCAGAAGTTGTTGGACAGGGGAGCTGCAGCCCAAACTATCTGGAGGGCACAGGTTGTCAAAGGCTGCTAAAACCAAGGCACTGCAGTATTGCCCTTTTCACTGATTATCTCTCTTTTTTTTTTTTTTTTTTTGGTTTTACGGAGTGGCCTTTAATTTTATTTTTACACCTTGATTCTGACTCTATTATTATTTTTTTAATAAATATTTATTAGAGTTTTCAATATTATACAAACAAAAAAGAAAAAGAAAAAAAATTAAAAACAAATCAATTTCAATACCAATTTTCAATAACCTATTTCCTTGACTTCCTCATACCTCCCCTTCTTGTTTTCTAATTCAAATTATTTATCCAGCAAATCCTAATCTCTTAACATTCCATTTAGCTTACACCTTATTTTCCAATCAACTTCTTAAATTTTGTAACTCAAACAATATTTATACCAATTCTTTTTACCATAACAGCTAGAGACCACATAAATTCAATCCAGCATCTTTCAAAGTTCATTAATTTTGCAATGTTTCTGTAAATAGTCCTTAAATTTCTTCCAATCTTCTTCTGCCGACTCTTCTCCCTGGTCGCGGATTCTGCCAGTCATTTCTGCCAGTCCCATACAGTCAATCAACTTCATCTGCCATTCTTCCAGAGTGGGTAGATCTTGCGTCTTCCAGTGCTTTGCTATAAGTATTCTTGCTGCTGTTGTAGCATACATAAAAAAAGTTTTATCCTTCTTTGGCACCAAATGGCCGACTATGCCCAAGAGAAAAGCCTCTGGTTTCTTCAAGAAGGTATATTTAAATACCTTTTTCATTTCATTATATATGATCTCCCAGAAAGCCTTAATCTTTGGGCACGTCCACCAAAGGTGAAAGAATGTACCTTCAACCTCCTTACATTTCCAGCATTTATTATCAGGCAAATGATATATTTTTGCGAGCTTGACTGGTGTCATGTACCACCTGTATATCATTTTCATAATATTCTCTCTTAGGGCATTACATGCCGTAAATTTCATACCGGTGGCCCACAACTGTTCCCAGTCAGCAAACATAATGTTATGTCCAACATCTTGTGCCCATTTAATCATAGCTGACTTAACCGTTTCATCCTGTGTATTCCATTTCAACAGCAAGTTATACATTTTTGACATGATCTTTGTTTTGGGATCTAACAGTTCTGTTTCCAATTTTGATTTTTCCACCTGGAAACCAATTTTTTTGTCCAAATTGTAAGCCTCCCTTATTTGATAATAGTGAAGCCAGTCTCGCACTTTATCTTTTAATTTCTCAAAACTCTGCAATTTCAATTTGTCTCCTTCTTGTTCCAAAATTTCCCAATATTTCGGCCATTTGGCCTCCATATTGAGCTTTTTCTGAGCCTTCGCTTCCATCGGTGACAACCACCTTGGGGTTTTATTTTCAAGTAAGTCCTTATATCTTATCCAGACATTAAACAATGCTTTCCTGACAATATGATTTTTAAATGCTTTGTGTGCTTTAACCTTGTCATACCACAAATATGCATGCCACCCAAAAACATTATTAAAACCTTCTAAATCCAAAATGTCTGTGTTCTCAAGAAGCAGCCATTCTTTCAACCAGCAGAATGCTGCTGGTTCATAATAGAGTTTAAGGTCTGGCAGGGCAAATCCACCTCTTTCCTTTATATCAGTTAGTATTTTAAATTTTATTCTGGGCTTCTTGCCCTGCCAAACAAATCTAGAAATGTCTCTCTGCCACTTCTTGAAACAGTCCATTTTGTCCAAAATTTGCAATGATTGAAACAAAAATAACATTCTTGGCAATACATTCATCTTTATAACAGCAATTCGACCTAACAAGGAAAGCTTCAAATTTGACCATATTTCTAGATCCTTTTTCACTTCTGACCAACATTTCTCATAATTGTCTTTAAATAGGTTTAAGTTCTTAGCGGTCATATTAACCCCCAGGTATTTTACTTTCTTAACCAATGTTAAACCTGTCTCCTTCTGAAACCTCTCTTTCTCAATCGGTGTTAAGTTTTTCTCAAGAATTTTAGTTTTTAACTTGTTCAACTTAAATCCTGCCACATGACCAAATTCTTGAATCAGTTCTAATACTCTTTTAGTACTAGATTCTGGCTCCTGTAACGTCAGTACTAAGTCATCTGCAAAAGCTTTCAATTTGTACTGTTTAGCTCCGACCTGTATACCTTTAATCAAACGGTCCCTTCTGATCATATTTAGCAAAACCTCCAGGACCGAAATAAAAAACAATGGGGAAATTGGGCAGCCTTGTCGTGTCCCTTTCTCTATCTTAAATTCCTCTGTCACCACGTTATTAACTATTATTTTAGCCTTTTGTTCTGAATAAATTGCACTTATACCATTTTCAAACCCTTGACCAACCCCCATCCCCTGAAGATTTTTCTTCATAAAACTCCAAGAAATATTATCAAAGGCTTTCTCCGCATCTACAAAGATTAAGACTGCTTTAGTATTAATGTTCACTTGCAACTTCTCCAAAATGTTAATTATATTCCTCGTATTGTCAGACAAGTGTCTACCCGGGAGAAAGCCAGCTTGGTCTTTATGTATCTCCTCCACTAATACTTTTTTTAGCCTTTTAGCCAAAATATCTGCAAAAATTTTATAATCCACATTAAGCAGGGATATGGGGCGGTAGTTCTTAAGTTGTGTCTTTTCAGACTCATTTTTCAGTATAAGTGTAATATAGGCTTCCTTCCACGACTCTGGCACTTTTTTCCCCTCCAAAATTTCATTGCAAACCTCCTTTAGTGGTTGAATTATCCAATCTTTCAAAGATCTATAGTATTTTGAGGTTAAACCATCCGGCCCTGGAGATTTGCCCAACTGCATATTCTGGATGGCACCTTCCACCTCCTGTTCTGTTATTTTATAGTTCAACATTAACTTATTTTCTTGAGAGATTTTTTGTAGTCCATTTGTTTTCAAGAATTGGTCTATATCAAACTCTTTCTGTGGCCCTTGTGTATATAACTGTTTAAAGTACCTCTGGAAGCATTTTCTAATTTCCACTGGATTCTGAATATTCTTTCCTTCCACTTCCAAGTTGGTAATGGTGTTAAGTTTTTGTCTTTTTTTCATTTGCCAGGCTAACAATTTTCCACATTTATTAGCCAATTCAAATGTCCTTTGTCTCATCTGTTTAATTTTCCATTCTATTTCCTGATTCATCATCTTCATGTATTGAACTTGATATAACTTTATTTCTCTCAGAATCTCTTGTGACTTTGGTTTCGCTCTCAGTTTCTTCTCACCCTCTTTTATTTTTTCCAAAATGTTGTCTTTTTTCTCATTTTGAGTTCTCTTCTTTATTGCATTCTGTTGAATTAGAAACCCCCTCATAACTGCTTTGCTTGCGTCCCAGATTACTCTTTTTTCGATGGTGGTATTCATATTTATCTCAAAATAGTCTCTCAAGGTTTTTTGGGCCTTCTTGGTAACCTCTTGGTCTCTAAACAAGGTGTCATTCATCCTCCATCTGAAGGAACCGGTTGGTGTTAATTTCATCTCCATTTTCACAGCATTATGGTCGGAGCAAGTTTTAGGGCAAATTTCCACTTTTCGAGTCTTAGGTGCCAGTCCTCTAGTTATCCAGATTTGGTCAATTCTTGTCCATGTCATGAAGAAGTTTTATTTTGTAATTTTCTTCTTTTTGTAAAACTTCAATAAATATCTTTTTTTAAAAAAAAAACAGAATCAGAATCAAACATTTTCTGCAACTAGGTCTAGATCTTCTTCACCTTCTCTTTTATATACCACTATCCCTGTGTGCTTTTAGATGCACCTGTTAGTGCTATAAATGTGGGGCATCATGTTTTTGTACATTGTGCTGAACATGACACCTGACAAAATGGCTATCGCACGTAGAAAAATCATCATGATGCAGAACATCTGAAAATATATTTTTTTAAAAAATCCGATATCTGAAATATTAGTGGCAGATTAATTTTCACGAGAACTTTAAAAAAACCACTTTTCAAAGCGATGTGGAAATATGGACAACTAATAATTTCTCCTCTGAACCCTTATGCCTGTATGGAGTTTGTAAGCAAAATATTGCTCACATTATCTCTCTGTGTGTGTTTAAGGGCAGGTGTTCTTTATAAACATCAATTCAATTATTTTGAGTGAACTCAAAAGCCTGATCATGTCTTTCAAATAATAAGCATTGGCGAAAGAAGCTGATACACGAGAACATGATTTGCTGATTCTTATGACATATATCTAGACAGGCAATGTAAAGTAAGTCGTTGCTGACATATTCCTCTAAAATAATACAATCCTGTATTGAGAATGTTAATCTAAGAGGAGACAGGTGGTATAAAACCATGGCAACAGGAGTGGGCAGTGAAGAACAGATCACTCCATATGTATCATTTGATCCTTCATGCAATGTAAAGTAGTCTCTTAATATAGAGATAATCATAGTAAATCCACCCTCCTCGCTAGCCTTTCTGTTTGTCTTGTTCTATTTCACTAGGATAGCTGGCCACACATAGATATAAGGTGGATAGTAAGTAATAAATACAGATGGAAATGCAGGAAGGTTCTAACCTAGCCTTATTCTCCATGGATGTACACACAACAGAACAGGGTATTTCTTTTTCAAGAGTGGATAAAACAGATACAGAGATGGCAGCATAAAGCAGCTCTACAATCAATCTAATCCAACATTAAACGTGATTTCAAGAAATTTAGAACTTGCATGTAACTAAAAAAAATGTCCAGATTTGCATATGCCTGTTACTAGCAATTTGAGGTTTTCTGCATTCATTATTTTCAGCTGTGGATGAATGCCTGGATTTGGCCGATCAAATCTCAGCTTAATAAACCAAGATAAGAATGAGTCTCCTGCTGTTGTGGGTTTGCTCCTCCCTTCATGCGAGCAGGGAACCAGGCTAGGAAGGTGCAGTTCAGCACAGCTTCCTCTTATCCCTATGGAATGCTGCAAAATCATATCAATTATTTTATTGGCCTCATGTGAACCTAGGCCTCAATGTGATGCACAACACACACATATATATCACATAGCTAGTTTTAATGCAGCATAAGCTTTTGAAAGTTGTAAGCTACTTCCTGAGATGTCAGAAGCAGGACTGAGAACATAGAGGGCTTTCTGTTTCCAGGGTTGTCTTGGCATAAGTAAGTGGAGAGGTAAAAGGAAAGCTACAGGCTGAAAGCCGTCTTCCCCAGCCTGGCCTGCTTCAGATGATGTTGCACACCAACTCCAATCATCCCTGATCATCAGCCATGTTGGATGGGACCAATGGGAGTTGGACACCAACAGCATCTGGAAGGCACCATGTTGGATATGGCTGACCTAAAGCTATATAGGTCCATGGGACAGGCTTACCAGTAGCAAGGGGTTAAAGGGCAGGCAGTGAGGAGATTGGATGTCAGCTGTGGACCTAAAGAGAAGCCACTCATCAGGATCTCCAGTCCCCAGCAACCTTCAGCTACACAACACACCTCTTTAACTCTGACACCTGAGATGTGTGTTTTTAAGGCCAACCCTAAATCTGTCTTAACTATTTTGAATTCTTAATCTTAAATTGTTGTAACTCACCCAGGGACCTCCTGGTGAAGGAGGGTAATATGTTTTACTACTACTACTATTACTACAGTGATAATCTCATTCCTACCATAATTCCCTTTAATGGCTCTCTCATTTTTTAAAGGCTGCCAAAATTTACTGCATAACTCATCTTCACTTTGCCCCCCAAATGTCAGAACAACTAAAGTGGATTGAGTAGGGCCTGGTTCATTTGTTTTCTCAATAGTTGAGAGAGAGAGAGAGAGAGAGAGTGTGTGTGTCTTCACCAAAGTTTCTCAACAGAGGTTGCATAGTAAATGAGGGCAGCAATTAAAACATGTGAATCCTACAGTTCCTTCTGCACTCTTCCTTAAGTCAGCAGATGGCACCATCAGAACTCTTGGTGGAAGAGTGAGGAAGAGTGATGCAACAAGTCCTCGCCTTAGCCTTCCTGATGCTGTTGTGGCCTTGTTGGCCTTGCAATAGCCACAGAGGACTAGGGAAGTGTATTGTTATTGAACACCAGGCCAGGATAGCGCTCAAATAGAGTCCAATTGGTTGTGTTGACCTCTTCATGTTTAGATATCCTAAAACAGGGAGAAGTCATGAAATCATGTGTCATACTCCATGCTATTTATATCTGACTGGCTGTGACAAATATAAGCTTCAAACGTGTGTCATTTTATTGGGGAATGCCTCAGAAATTCTCACCAAATATCCCTTAGCCCATTGCGCTACCATGTGGGTGCTGTACAAGGGCATTTCCCTGCAGTGACCTGGAAATGGATGTTGGCATGGATCACAACATCTAGCTTGCCTAATTAAGCTTCTGGAATCAGTGTGCTATTTAATGCAGGTAGCACTTCTAATTTAGCCATTAATTATTTCTTGCCAATAATGGACTGCTACAATGAATGACCACTCATTTATACTTAGTCATGTAAAATGGTTTATGCTATTTTGCCCAATACACATATTTTTGCAAAGTAATTTTCCCTAATACAGTCCATTTCTGTATGTTATTTTCACTAATATATGTAAATGCATACATTAGTATATGCATTATTGTATGCGTTACTTGACTGGAGAAAAGTTCATACAATCATAGCTCGGGTTACAGACACTTCGGGTTGTGCGTTTTCAGGTTGTGCACCGCAATGAACCCGGAAGTACTGGAACAAGTTACTTTCAGGTTTGGGCGCTCATGCATGCGCAGAAACACTAAATCATGCTTTGCGCATGCACAGAAGTGCCAAGTCGCAACCCACGCGTGCGCAGACATGGTGCTGCAGGTTGCGAACACTGCAGGTTGCAAACGTGCCTCCCACACGGATCACGTTCGCAACCCCAAGCATCCACTGTATTTGGAAAAAAAGCTAGGATTTTTACAACACAATTCTCCACCCAAGTAAGCTGAGTTATGGGTACAAAAATGTATAGCGCAGGATAAAGTACGCATGATTATATATTAGTAGGAAAACATACAATAATGGATTCTATTAAGTGAAATTGCTTTTCAACAAAATATATATTGGGGGAAATTACATATAAATACATATATTTATTACATATACTACTAGGAGAAATTCACACTAAAATGCAGATTAATTTTCATGAGAACTTAAAAAAAAAAAGCACTTTTCAAAGCGATGTGGAAATATGGACAACTGAATTTAAGACTGGAAAAATGAGAAGCTGAAATGGACAGATTCCCCCATGGCTTATAGAGATGGCACCCACATAATAGATTTAATCATAATGGAATTGCTATTCAGCTAAGGCATTGTGCTTGTTTTTTCTCAAGTGTCAGATGTACAGCAAAAAAAAAAAAAAAAGAGAGAGAGAGAGAGAGAGAGAGGACTATATGGGGAAAGAAATTGTCCCAAATAATGCAATGCCACTTCCTGATTCCTCTTCTGTTCCAAACATGTTGGCAGCTGCTAACCAGACAGAAAAACACTGAGTGAGTGATGTTTCAGAGAACTGGATGACCTTGCCACCAGTAAATCTATGTGGACAGGTTGGAAGAAAAGCTTGTGTCTACAGGGCAAGACAGACAGATGACAGTTTTTGTCCCAGGGTAAGACAACTCACTTGGTGGACACAACAGGCAATCTGGATGCTGCATCTGTAATCCAGATGGTCATTTGTAGTTAGAGAATGGCACTGTATTCCTGCGCCCAGACTGGTTTACTTAATGTAGATGACCTTCTCTGTGTCACCTCTGCACTGGGGAGTCACTGATTGCCAAAAGGCCCCCCTCTTTATAACAAAAAGTGCATCCGGTTAAAAAAAATAAATACTGAACACTGCTCCATATTTTGGGCTTGTTGTTGTTTTAAAACTCTTTTTAAAGACTATAATCCTTTGTTGTGTGGTCCTCTATGAATTTGCTACTAAGGAAGCCTGCATAGGCTGTATGGTACATATTGTATAGTAAATATGCAATATGCTGATTCCACAGCATAGCTGGACAAGCAAGTTCCTGCAGAGATTGCGGGCACTTAACTTCTCTCATTTTTGCTGCTCTGATACACAGAACTAAACTGTCATTTGGCTAAGCATGCCATCCAAGCCCAGGTTTATGTTTTGGCTTTCTCCAGACAAATCATGAACTGCGACCAAAGTTTGTCCAAAAGCATGAGCCCAGAATTGAATGACGTGCTGAGTTAAACCATGACTTAGCTCAGAACAGCACAGCAACAAAGTGACCAGAGAAGAAAAAGGCAGCCGCAATCACTTGCATATTTGCACATTCATAAGAGCCCTGCTTGGTTAGGTCAAAGGTCGCCTCACCCAGCAGCAGCCTGCTCTCATTGTGGCCAACCAGATTCCTATAGGAAGCCCACAAAGAGGACCTGGGTACAACACTGCTCTTTCCATTTGCAATTCCCAGCACCTGGAATTTAGAGGCATACTGCCTTGGGCAGTGAAGGCAATAGAAAACAGCCATGGTTGCTAGTGGTCAATGATAGGATTGTGTGGACAGGCAGAGTCCCCCAAACTGTGGGCAGCCCCGTGTGGAATAACGACTCAAGACAATGTACTATGGGATTAAAATTGGCCACAACTTTATTATGTTTCAGATGTGGGTAGACCTTGGCTCAGGCATTGGGTGTTTATCCCTCACAGTCCCCCGATCTGGGGAACATCAGGGTTATCCAGTGTTGGGGGGGTGGGCTGGCTCTGGAGAACATATGTTCAAGCATAGAGAGCCCGCCCCATTACGCCGCCATCGCAGGAGAGAGCAATAACAACCTCTAGGTGTACAGCCAAAGCTTCCCCTCAAACAACCCCAACTGACGATTCCCAAGTAAGATCCTCCCCCTATTGTGTGGGCAGGTGGTCCCTCCCCCTACCTGGCCTGATCACCTTGGCAACACCTCCCCAGGTGGGATTGGGCAACTGGCTGAGGTAGGCGGAGACCTCCAGGTATCCCACCTAGGCAAGGCGAAGCCAAGCCTGTGCTAATGGTGCCACATAGGGTTCAGGGGGCTGTGTGCGACCACGCAAAGGGTGCCCCCTTTTAATGTGGTGAGCAGTCATTATCACCCATAAATCTGTCTAATCCTCATTTAAAGCCATCCAAGTTGATGGCTGTCACTACATCTTATAGGAGCAAATTCCATAGTTAAACTATGCATTGTGTGAATAAATATTTTCTTTGTTCTCTCCTGAATCTTTCATCATAAGGTAGCTAAGAGTTCTGGATGAGAAATGACCAGCATACAACCATATTTTAAATGCAATTGGTATTTTATAAACGTTTGTTTTCGAAACAATAGAATTTTGTAGCATTTGATGGATAACATGAATTGATAAGTAGTATTTTACAGTTGGTATCTTAACACATTTCATGCTTGCAACAAGTCAAAAATGAAAACAACCACGAAGAGTTCAATGAGACTGGCTCTCAGGTCAGCATGCATAGAATCGTAGCCCAAAGGATTTAGATTTTGTTTAAAAATTCACATTCAAAATTTTCATTTCCCATTTCTCCTTTGAAAATGTTCATACTGAAAATGAAAAAGTTATGTGAATATCGAAATATTTTTGAACATTCTTTTCAACTCCATACATAATGGTACATTAGGAGCATTAAAAATAATATGTGAATAAAACAACGTACCAACATATTTGGATTTCATTGCTAATCTGTGTGCAATTTGCTATTTTCCATCAGATTTTATAATTTTCAAGAGGGGGAGCTAGTTAGCTAATAGATTCTCACTAACAGCTTCTTTAATGGCAAAGTGTAGTTGTTTGATTTTCGACAAAGCAGAATGAAAACAGTTTACAGCTACAAAAAAAAAAATCATCTTTGGGAAGTGCTTTCTATGTCATTTCTGTTCCTGTTTTCCACATAAAACTGACTGATTATTGAGGATATCATACAGACACAGCAGGAAAACAGATTATTGTGTCTTGACAACTTCTAAAAAAGCACAAATGGATTTTTTAATCTTTCGGCTCACACAAATGTGATCCCATTCAGAATACCCTTTCATTTCAAGTTTCAAGAATTTATAAAGCAT
Organism: Podarcis filfolensis; assembly: GCF_964270895.1. Taxonomy (NCBI): domain Eukaryota; kingdom Metazoa; phylum Chordata; class Lepidosauria; order Squamata; family Lacertidae; genus Podarcis; species Podarcis filfolensis. Next base: position 29,200,931 of record NC_139606.1, read on the forward strand.
GCTACCCAGTTAAGTGGAATGCAGGGAATATAAGCACACAGGTAGAATAATATGGAATAATTTGACTCAAATCCTTACAAAACAGAGCAAATACAAAAATCCTAAACACAGCACCTGGAAATCTGGAATGTTTTTGTGTCAGGCAAGCAGGTATCTCATTTTAGGATAATATAATAAGGTAATGATAATAAGGTAAAATTTATGCCACACTGAATGGGTTATGTAGCAATTGCGTTATAGGAAGTTTCTATTCATACAGCTCTCAAGCTCTGAATTTTTTAAGTACCCCAAAGTATATATAGTCCCACTGTGTGGTTCATATGTTCCTTCTGCTTCCTTTTTTCCCTTATAAAAAACCCCAACCACCCACACACCTGTATGCAAGTTTGCCTTGTAGGGTTTGGAAGTAGCAGACTCCTCACTCTGGGTGCTCCCATGGTAAACATTTCCTGAAACATATCGAAGGGTATGATTTTTTGGGGGAGGACTGTTTTCTAAGTTCCACACACCATGTGAGGACACAAAATGTGCTATTTGAGATCATTGTGCTTCAGCTTGACAAGATAACCCTCCAAAACAGTTGCATTCATCTTGGCAAGTCAATAAACGCCGACAGACACTTCCCAGCACGACAGTTCTCTAATACCTGGGAGCGCTGAGGTATCAGGCTTGCTCTTCTATAATAAAAAGGAGCACGCCAAAGGCATTTCAGGCACACTGGTACTTCTGCAGTCCCTAAACTGTTTCTGTAAGGCGATGGCATGAGTGATTTAAGAGACACTGGTGGTGGAGGGGAGTGTTTCACCTGAGACGTCTGCGTCACACCTGCAAATTATCCTCTGCGTTTGCAGTCTGGTTTACATGGTCAATTCAATTACGTCTCTCCCTCTGTGTGCTGCCTTGTGTGAGAGGCAAGGTAGAGAGGATCTCCCAGGGTGGGAGGGTGGGAGAAGAGGGGAAATTTCCCAAGTGAGAGAGGGGTGGATTCACTCGCCTATTTGTGGAAAAAGGATTAAGATAGAATCATGATATATGTTTTGCTGCTTCTTCTTCTTCTTCTTCTTCTTCTTCTTCTTCTTCTTCTTCTTCTTCTTTTTCTTCTCTATCTATTTATTTTCTTCTCTAGCTTATTCTTGCTTCTCTTCTATCTATTTTTCTAGAAAAAGAGGTGCCAGAACCCACCATGAACACCTCCCTCCTTCTCTTAGAATGGCAATGGCGCCCACCTGAGAGGTGCAGAAACTGAGTTCCTGTAAGCTCCCCCTAAAACAAAGCCCTGCTTCTATCTATCTTCTTTAGATCAGTTAGGTTTTTATTGTTTTTCTGTTGAAAACACTCAATAATATAGATTTTAACAGAAAACAAGAATGTGAAGCACAGCTGGTGAGGTGGTGTGGCATGGAGAAAGAGGGTGTGGCTAATGAGGGGGTGTGGCCTAATCAGAGCCCCAAAGGTCAGGGTGGCTGGCCTCATCTGGCCCCCCAGGCCTGAGGTTTTCCAACCCTGATGTAAAGTGTCCTGGAATCTTACGATCAGAGGTGGTATGATAATCTGTTAATTAAAATATGAACACCAAACCCCCCACAAAATATTACAAGTTTCATTACACCCTATTCCTATTCCGGCAGATTGCATCTCTAGAAAATGCAACCATCCAAAGACCTATTTCTGGCGTTCCCAGTAAAATCTTTGATTCCCACCCCCCTTGAACCACAGATACTACCACCACACTGTACCACAAACTGTTTTTGAAAGCACCCTGCAGTTCTAAAGATGTTTCTGTGTCACACGGAGGAGCTACTGTTCAAAAAAAATCTAATCCAAGGCCCCCTTAGATATGAGAACCTACCAGTTACACGGTTCTGTGGATCTAGGCCTAAACCTTCAGATCCGAAGGAAATTATTAAAATCAAAACTTTGGTACACAAGGATAGTGATACATTTGTAAGACCACCATAGGCAGCTTTTTCTACATCCTCTTTGAATGGAGGAACTTATCCAGCAGGCTTGAAAGTTTGGAGCTGCTTGGGTGGCGGTGCTCTAATTGCCAGCTGGTATTCAAAGCCTGTATACAAAAGGTGTCTTATGACTGCTTGTCAGCAGTGTCACAGCTACGTCAGTAATGTCCCATAACTACACAAAACTTGGCTTTCATCCCTCCTGCCTTTCTAATTTCCATTATATATCACCATCAGGCTCTGCAGGCATTGCTTGTCTGAGGCTGCTAATGGAGTTTCTAAGCAGGCACAGCTATAGCTACAGCTTCATGCTTTCATACTTCACTCTAAAGTGCAAATATTAAACCGCTCGCAGTGTCTACTGCCTCATTACACTGCATCCAAAATGCCCAAAAGGTAAATGATCTAAAAGCGGCAGAATTGAAAGAAGGAAAAGCTTAGCAAATAATTAAAGCAATGATTCCTCTCTCCTTTGGATGACAGCAACAGCAAGGAGGGGAAACCTCTGACCTTAAGTTGGTTTGACTGGGAATTCACTGTTAGAATTAGCCCAGAGTTGTCTCCTCCAAGACGATCGTTTCAGCTCAATAAAACATGAAAATAAAACCAGTTACTATGGTAGTGTTTTTGTGTGGACAAGGCTACCAGACCAGAGTCAAATCTTTCATAGAGCATTTATACATTCTTCTCTCTCTCTCTCTCTCTCTCTCTCTCTCTCTCTCCACACTCTCTTCAAGTTTTGTGACAAAATACTTGCAAAGCAATAGGAATTGCTGATCAGATGAGAGATGTGTGAAGGATTCCTCTGATAATTGGTTGGATTTAGGATTGGGGGAGAAATTCATTCAATTCACATTTTAAAACAAAGCAGTCTAATCCTCTGGTCCTGGACTATCAGTTGAATGACATACATCTCCTGATTTTGTGATCATTTTCTTCCTTAAAAATGTGCACACAAAAAAGTGTGTGTTCCAAAATGCTTCCCATTGAAAGAGGATAGTGAGTAATGAGCAATGCAAAAGGCTCAAGACCTCGAATATTCTTAAGAAACTTCATTTCCTGATGTGGACTGTGAGATTTGTCATTTTCATGGCTCTTAAAAGGAGAAGAAAGAGAAACTAAAATACCATGCTCCTGGTGCTAAGGAGTATCTTTCTCAGCTACGGGAGGTCTGAAAGGACTTTTCCTGATTCTGGTGAACTCTTGCCACTACCATCTCCCTGCTAAAAAGAATGAACATGTGGAGAACTGAATTTAAGGTTGGAAAAATGAGAAGCTGAAAAAACCTGAAACTGACAGAGTCACCTTACCCCTTATAGAGCAGTAGGATATGCACCTACAGGATGGATTTAATCAGAATGGTATTGCTATTCCCTGCTGTTTAAAGAGTGGGAACTGTGGGGCAAACAGCGTCAGGAATGCAGCAAAATGCCCCCCGCCCCGTACATATTTCCCCATCCTCTCCCCCAAGGCTAGGAAGGGAGAGAGTGAGAAAGGGGACAGCTTATATTTGGGTATTTTTCTCTTTTTTTTCTTTTCCCCCCTCCAATTTTTAAGGCGCAGCTTTTATTTGGGTGCAGCTTATGTTCAGGCCAATACGGTATACTGAATTCTCTCCTTTCAGCTCTCTCCTCTCCACCATTAGAGAAAATATCCAAGCAAAGACACCACAGCACTAAAACCATCACAGCGCTAGGACGAACATTACTGCACAAGGGAGAACATTCTGGCACACTCTCTTAGGCCTTGAGAGATTCCTAAGTCAAGTCTGAGTCAATTCCTAAGTCTAAGATTCCTTGTCAAATTTTACTCTTTAACATATTTTGAGTAAGAGCCTTGCATAAGAAGGATTGGAAGGCACCCAAAGATCATGAGGTCCACCTCATGACAGGCTCACCTGTGGAACATAACTCCCCCTCCCCCACTCACCCAGCTATGTGGGATTAATCTAGACCACAGTGCATCACAAACAGAGAACAGGAGAAGACAAGGTGATTGCAGAGCAGATAATGAAATAAGAGTCTCTTTGTTAACTTTCATAAAATGAAACCAGATATTTATGTTTCTTGCATTGTAATGCTTTGAAGTACAAGTTTTTTAAAAAAACAACTTTTATAGCAGAACAATGGAAGTAATGTGATTTTAGAGAACTGTAAAACTGTAATACAAGCATAGCCAACGTTTCTCTCATGGGATAATTATCCTGGTGATTTGACTTGCACACATTGTTGTAGTTTTCTACCACAAAATGAGGTAAAGTCTAAAGATGTGCCAAACTGCTGGTTAAAATTGCATGTAATTCCAGAACTGTGTCCTCTCGGGACCAGAGGGGAAAGATCTGGAATGCTCTCCCAAGTATGCATTAACTGGATCTAATAATCACAGCAATGTGCAAAGACTACCAATTGTCGTATTTAGAAAATTTCAATGAGGTATTGTGAGCAGCATGTCAAAAGTGCAACTGTTTTAATTAAATGTCCATGCATATAGATAGATAGCCTGACATCAGCCACATCCTTCAATAATCTGCCCCAAACATTTTTCCACCAGCAGCCATTTGTGGGATAGATGGGGGTGGATAAAAGGGGGGGACTAACACTGACCTTACTTAACCTTATAAAGTGGCCAAGGGTTTCCATTGCTTTTCTTGCTTTTTTCTTTTTATTGTGTATGGTTTTTGTGTGTTTTTTTAAACTGCTGCTCACAGCAGTTTGAGGCTCTCTCTCCAGCTATCTACTGTTCCTCAAATGTATTGGGAGTAGAGTTGCATCACATTGCATGCAAGGCATTCCAGGAACCATGGGGAATGGTACGAGGTTCTCTCTCTTTGGCCACACCTCCTGGTGAGACTCAGGGAGGTGAGCAACCTCTTCCCGAACATCTCAGAGCAATTCCTTCACCTGTAATAAGAAATCAGACGCCATTTTCTCAGTAGGGGCACATTTTTTGAAAAGGCTTGGAAAGGGAATTTCAGCCCAGCATTCCATGAGACGAGAGATTAAGCATGGTAGAATGACTGCTGCTTGATTAAAAATAAGAATACGAGTGGATTTTACTAAATAATTGTTTCCAGCGGTCAGAAATCCTGAAACAGAAGATTAAATCCAACTACCACTGCATGAATGGAGCATCTTCTGTTTATACTATGAAACTTCCTTCCCTTTTCTACCTACCATCTCCCTAATCTGCTTGGCGGGAGCCCGTCCTTGAACCCTCTGGAGCAGATTTGGGGAAATGTGAGTGTGTGGAGGGAGGAGGGGAGGGAGGGGAAGGCCCGTTGTGGGCATGGAAAATGCTCCACCCATGTAATGGTTTAGTTGGATTCAACCCACTGCTCGCTCTTTCCATCTATCTATTATCTATCTATCTATCATCTATAATCTATCTATCTGCATATTTATTCATCAAATTCTTTCTATTCTGGCTTGAAGAAGAAGAAGAGTTTGGATTTGATATCCCGCTTTATCACTACGTGAAGGAGTCTCAAAGCGGCTAACATTCTCCTTTCCCTTCCTCCCCCACAACAAACACTCTGTGAGGTGAGTGAGGCTGAGAGACTTCAGAGAAGCGTGACTAGCCCAAGGTCACCCAGCAGCTGCATGTGGAGGAGTGGGGAATCGAACCCGGTTCACCAGATTACGAGTCCACCACTCTTAACCACTACACCACACTGGCTCTGCACATGATTATAAACTGATTAAGACACCCGATTTGTACACATAGTCCCCACATAGTCTGGATATGCTTTATGCGCAGCACACTGCTCTGCATCCGCACTCAGAAGTCAGTCTCGTTTATCTTGATAGGACTCACTCGCAAGTTAAGTACCTGCAGGATTGCTGCACCCCATGTTTCATGGAACGATATGCCAGTTTCCCCCCAAGGAATGCATCCCTGCAGTATTGGTGAAAAGGAGGGAGGCAACGCTCTGAGAGATGCAGATGACTCCGTACCAGCAGTGCTCTTGGAAGATAAGAATTCTCCTAATTCTGAAACCATTTCTAAGGAGGAAGTGAAAGGGTATTGGTTTCTTGTTATGCCATTTTCAGGTCTTTGTGGTATAAGCTGCTGCTGTGCAGTTAACCTTCCATTTGCAAGGAGTGCAGCCGATAGCAGTTTCCTGGTTCCTGAGCGAGTCTCTGACTGGGGGAGATGGCGACTGCTAAAACTAGATACCCCACCATTGAAAACTGCGCTAGATAGATTACAACACAGACTGCTGAGTAACTGAGATCTAAGCGTTACGTCTTGGCAGAAAGTCAGTGGAGAAAAGATGCAAGAATGGAACATGTTGTATTGTTTAAACAGGCTGTTTTGGTGATAAGGGCGAAATGCCCCCCCACCAAAAAAAGGAGGGGGGTATAGCTCCCCTCGACCACCATCGCTTTTTGTTACACATGGAGAAACGTGAAATGGCTGCACAGGATTCTGAAATGAACACTTCTCGGACACTTGGTCCTTAAGGGAGATCCTGGGAACACTGAAAAATAGATTACAAGTCTTTTTACTGCCCAAAGCTGTTGTTCGTATAGGCTGCCGTAACTAACATATTAATGAATTTCTCAGGTATACAGAAATCTTCCCTCCAGTAAATCCTTACCAAGGCTAATAGGCATATCAAGAAGAACAAACTTTCCAGTGGTGAATTTTCCTGAGAAAAAACAATGCCAGCCAAACAAACCCTTGAATCTTCACTGTGTTTTGCCTCTTCAAGGATCCCTTTATCTCCTATATCTATTCAGGCTCCCTGTTTCTCCATTATCAGTGACTCCCTGTGTTGACATATGATATGACCTGTAAGTAGAGGCACAGGCAAGTGACATTGTGGAAAGGGGAGGGGATCTCCCTGTTTATACTTTCTGGAGATTGATCTGATGGGCTGCGGGCTGCCATCGCCTCCCACAGCCGACAGGAGAACAGCCTGACTCTCTCAAGCTGACACTTTGCAAACAACTGTGCAGGACCTGACGTGACTTTCATGCTTTCTATCAGAAGGACCAAGAAAGATACCACAACTGTCACTCCGTAAACTCCGCACATTCCCAAATTAGTCCTTGTGCCGGTTGTAGTTCTGGCAGTGGTCAGTTGCCAAGCCGGGCCGGCATTTTGAAGGGCTTGTTATTTCACAGTGAAGAAGTACAGGCCCAAGTGAAAAAAACTACCAAAAAAAAACCCTTGAAGAACTACAGACTCGCAAGGCAAGGCTAAAGGAGGACAGCCAAGCTGGATAATTCCCCCACTTGTTCTACCAAATAAGGCAACTCTTTTTTATTCCATGAAGCCCTGATTTACAAAGAATAGGGCACAGCTGGTGTGGTGATGCCTGTACAGATGTGACTAGCAATACATTATAAAAAAAACCTAGGGATGAGCAAATCCGGCAATTTTTTTTTTCTCTCAGTTTCTCATTTTTCCAATCTTAAGTTCAACCTCTCCAAATTTCCACATCAGTGTTTGTGTGTGTGTGTGTGTTAAGGTCCTTACGAAAATTCAATCAGCATTCTACTGCAAATTTCTCCAAATATACCCATTTTTCTTCTAGCAATTTCCTAATATAATGCATTGTATGTGTTACTTCCAAACACACATATATACACATTTTTGCACACTTTACCATACAATATACATTTTTGTACATATTGTTTGGCAGGAGCATTGCACCGCAAAATTCGATGAAGTGTGAATTTCAAAGGATGGCTGCGTTTCAATTATTGCAGTGTTCTGAGAAGTGCAAATTGGGTAGGCTCACTTTTAGATGCAAACTGAACCCAACTTCCCCCCCTATCCCTACCCCATCTGAAAAAATGGATGCCCGTTATGTATCAAGAATCATAGAGTGGGATAAGGATAGACGTAAAGATGAGAATCCTTAGCAGAAACCATTCAGAATCATCTCAGTATGACTTGCAGGCTAGTATTTCTCATTGTGGCTTTGTTACAATACTGACATGGACCTGCTACATTTAAGCAATTGTAAACTGTATTGCTATGTCTGGACAGCATGCTTTGAATTGGTGTTGGGTGACAGAAGTGTATAAAGCTGGAGAAGATGGTACCTGAGATATGCAAGCAGCTTTCCCCCACTTTAGAGATGTACTTCAAGTGTCTATCAAGTGTGTACACACAGCAATTCTATGCCAAGAGGTGGCGCCGAAGGTGGTGCACAGCACATGACAAGGGGGAGAATATAAATACAATACCGTAACTGGAAGCATCAGTATGAAACCCATCCATAAAACAACAAAATGCATTAAAAACATGACAAAGCTCAGTGGCGTAGCGTGGGGGGTGCAGGGGGGGCCGGCCGCACCGGGCGCAACATCTGGGGTTAGGGCAAATCCATGGGTTAGGGGGCGCAAATCCACGGGTTAGGGGGCGCAAATTACTTGCCTTGCCCCGGGTGCTGACAACCCACGCTACGCCACTGACAAAGCTATCTTTTTTTTAAAAAAAAAGCCTATAAACAATTAATATTGCTGTAGCAGAGACAAAATGATAAAAAATTATCCATGTGTTTTCCAGTATAAAATGGTTTCCTGAAAAGCCATGTTGTCATGAGCTTCCAAAACAGCAACAGAGATTTGGCCAAATTAATTTTAGCAGGAAAGGAATTCCTACGCAGAAGTGCCATTTTCTAGAAAGAGTCTGCACTGTTTAGACTAAAAGTACTGAGAACTTTCAGCACAAATGTTGAGGCGCAGGTGAACTTCAGAGTCTCCCAACATGAGGAAGTATTTCACCTATTTGGACAAATTTTCTAACGAAGGGAGAGGTTACCAGTAGCAACAGTTATCTCATCCTTCTTATTTTCCCTAATACTACAGATAGTAATAGGAGAATTTGTTTCATGCATCCTTTGCAAGTCAGTTAAAGGTGTAATTCTGGCCTTAAATTCCAAATAATCTCAATATTCCACAATCATGATTTTTTAAATCTCTGTTAGCACTTTTGGCAACTACTAGATTAGATCAGTAAACGCGGTGATCTCAAGGACATTTCTAAGCATCCATGGTCTAGCAACAACTTTTTCTTTATCTGCTCAGCTTTGGACAGGTAGTGGTGTTAGTCTACAGTAGTAGTGAATACAGCAGAGTCTTGTGATATCCTGAGGCTAACCATCTATTGTGACATGTTGAATCCCATTCAACACATGGAACCCCTTTCATGCAGCTAGTATGTGAAGGCAGTTGGAGTCTTTATTCCCACAAATGGATAGCTGTATTTGCCAAAAAGAGAAATGAGGGTGGCATCTCCAAATCCAATTCAAGAGGTAGTGATACTTCACGAACCAATTAAGCTACTGCATAATCACAATTATTTGCCCAGTTGACCTTCTGCCTTTCTTCTTTATCCCTCCACCCCATCCTGCCCTGTGCAGAGCAATCTCCTATCCCACCAAGGAAGACAACTGTCATTCCTCAGGCGAGTTTTAAATGCACGTGTGATTCATAGTAAGCCTTGTCAGGCAAGCAAGGAGGAAAGCTCAAAAGCTTAAAACCTGGTGAAATACAAGGTCTTAAGATACAGTGGTACCTCTGGTTGTGAACGGGATCCATTCCGGAGGCCCATTCACAACATGAAAAGAGCGCAACCTGAAGTGCCGTATCTGCGCAGGTGCGCAGCACGATTTGGTGCTTGTGCACATGCGCGAGCGGCAAAACCCAGAAGTAACCCTTTCTGGTACTTCCGGGTCACCGCGGGACGTAACTTGAAAGAACATAACATGAAGCAAACATAACATGAGGTATGACTGTATTTGCCTTGCTTGGTGGGCAAGGCTTACTTAGCATGCTGATTCTGGTAGGCCAGGGATGCTTGCATGAGATGTCACAGGAACTCAGATTCCTTCCCAGTCCAACAACACCCCAAGCAGACTGGGTGCAAATAGAGCTTTTAAGATCTCTGCCTTGCTTGGGACAATTTCAACCAGCCTGCCTTAAAATGTGTATGGTTGAAGCTGTGCAAGCAAAATGTGCCTAAAATGAGATATTACCTTACAGAAGGCCATGTTCGGCTGCAATCCAGTACCTACTTACTGGATGGGGGGACTTACTCAGAGGGACTCAGCTCTGAGTAAGGTAAAGGTAAAAGGTAAAGGCGATTAAGTTCAGTCGAATTTGATTATGGGGTGCAGCGTTCAATTCCACTTTCAGGCCAGGGGAACTGGCATTTGTCCACAGACAGCTTTTCCGGGTCATGTGGCCAATATGACTAAACCGCTTTTGGTGCACGGGACACCGTGACGAGTGTTGGAGCGCACAGAAACGCTGTTTACCTTCCCACCACAGAGGTACCTATTTATCTACTCGCACTGGTATGCTTTCGAACTGCTAGGTTGGCAGGAGCTGGGACAGAGCAACAGGAACTGACCCCGTCATGCAGATTCGAACTGCTGACCTTACGATCGGCAAGTCCAAGAGGCTCAGTGGTTTAGACCACAGCATCTGTGTAGACACGGACAGAATGGCACTGCTCATTCATTAGCAAAATTAATTGAGGAAATGACATTCCTCCTGTGTTTCTTCCTATAATATTATCTGCTGAAGTGCCGTATTCCAAAATATGGCAACCAGTCACAAACACCTTTCCAAGCACTTTTAATACAATGGAGATTTTCTTTGAAGGAAAGAGGAAGGTGGGCTGCTGTGAATCTATTAGGATACTCACTGCCAGCACGTTGGAACCATTCCTGGGCCTCTCTCAGCCTCTGTATTTTGTGACTGAAATTTGTTTCTGTGCCAGCGCCTACCAAGTGGATGATCCTCACATGGCAAAGAGATGGAATTAGTGATATTACAAGAACCCTTGCCAAGTTTCAAGTATCCTCGTACAAAGATATATTCAGGGCCGGCCCAAATTTCCACGAGGTTTGCTTGTCAAGTGGTGACGTTTCAGGGAGCACAACATTTTATATGGCTGGGAGTAGGGGAGACACCCCCCTCCTTCGCTGTGAAATTGGGATCCCTTCCCCCTGGCAGTGGCAAAGCATTTCTGAGCATAATGCTGCAGATTGCCTTTTGTAATGTGGCTGCAAGTGCCACTTTTAATGGAGGGAAACCGCCAAGAGGATCAGGCTCTGCTGCATGTTGCGGTGGATTGCCACAAGGGAATGCTTTAGCTCCTGTCCAACTGATCCCACCAAAGGTCATGAAAATAGGGAAAGGGAGTGCATTTCATGTTTGTGTGTGGCTAAATGGTGTAGGTGCCAACAAAGGTCTGTATAGTAAAAGCTATGGTTTTCCTAGTAGTGATGTATGGAAGTGAGAGCTGGACCATAAAGAAGGCTGATCGCCGAAGAATTGATGCTTTTGAATTATGGTGCTGGAGGAGACTCTTGAGAGTCCCATGGACTGCAAGAAAAACAAACCTATCCATTCTTAAGGAAATCAGCCCTGAGTGCTCACTGGAAGGACAGATCGTGAAGCTGAGGCTCCAATACTTTGGCCACCTCATGAGAAGAGAAGACTCCCTGGAAAAGACCCTGATGTTGGGAAAGATGGAGGGCACAAGGAGAAGGGGATGACAGAGGACGAGATGGTTGGACAGTGTTCTTGAAGCTACTAGCATGAGTTTGACTAAACTGCGGGAGGCAGTGGAAGACAGGAGTGCCTGGCGTGCTCTGGTCCAAGGGGTCATGAAGAGTCGGACACGACTAAACGACTAAACAACAACAAAAAATGGTGTAGGGAGCAATCCAAACTGGACCCCACCCCACCACCCACCAACACTTTACAGAATGTTAGGACCACCATTCTTCCATCCACAGCCCAGCTATGCGCAGCAACCTGGGTCCAAGGTAATGGGACCACCTTGAACTTGATGCCATCGTGCGATCCTCCCCATTCCCAGAGGGCCACGAAGGCTGACAGGACTAGCAAAGAGACAGTTCCATCCAGTTCTCAGCATCGCCATAAGCAAAGGGAGCTTCAATTGCTCTGCCGATTGAAAGCACCCTCCAATTCAGCTTATCCCTGAAATTTCACCGAAAAGGGAAAAAAATAAATTATAGTTTTACTCGCCAGCTATACAATCCTCTGTATGAGAGGGGGTGGGAAACTGCTCAGTTTTCAGATGCCTCTTTGATTTTGAAGAGCAAGATTTTCAAAATAATAAATAAAGATGGCACTTCCTGACCAGCTCATATATATGCATTGTATCTAAAAGGAGATTGTAGTTATTGAATTGTATCTCTGAATATTTATTTTTTCCACATGTACTGTATTGCCTTAGCTCGTTAGATAGCTTTTGGTTTATTTCTCAGATTTTGTTCTGCTTTTTTTAAAAAAAAATGTATGACAATGTATAATCAATTTAAAATAGAAAAAAAAAATGTGAATCATTCTAAATGCTGCTGTGAGAAATGAGAGTCCTGGGTTATTTAGGAAGTGGCTTTCTGCTGCTTAATTCAGAGCATCATCCCACTCCAAAAGAGGGGTCCTATGGGGAAGAAGAAAGAGGAAAGGAATCAGATCACTTCTGCATGATTTGATTGTCCTTCCTGACTTCACTTTTCAGTTACAGAATCACTTCCCATTTGGCAGAGGACCACCTTCAGCGTTGTCTGCTGACAACCAGTTTCAAAACAAGCTCATACCTTTACTCAGCCACTAACCTTCTTACAACAGGATGAAGGCACATGAAGATTCACTCTCCAGTATATCATACTCAATGGTTCTTCATTTTCAGTTCCATTAATCGGGATTCCCAAAACTGCTCTGCCACATACAAGTTCTTAGAATGCTCCTAATTTATAACTGGGATGGCCAATTAATGCATTGCCAAAAGAGAGGACAAAAGAGGGCCCCTCCCCCCAAAAAACAGTGCAGGATTAAACCCTGTGGAGGCTCCTAGGCAGTCAAAATCTCGGGCGGCCCCTTGCAAATTATCTCCTATTACACTTTTGTAATTTTCTTTCAAGATCAAATCAATATTATTTTGATCTGTTGTAACTGGTCCCTAAAAGGTTTTGGGCTCAGTATGGTGACAGCAGCCACAAAATTAAGAGACGCCTGCTTCTTGGGAGAAAAGCAGTGGAAAACCTAAACAACATCTTAAAAAGCAGAGACATCACCTTGCCAACAAAGGTCCATATAGTTAAAGCTATGGTTTTCCAAGTAGTGATGCATAGAAGTGAGAGCTGGACCATAAAGAAGGCTGATTGCCAAAGAATTGATGCTTTTGAATTCTGGTGCTGGAGGAGACTCTTGAGAGTCCCATGGACTGTAAGAAGATCAAACCTCTCTGTTCTGAAGGAAATCAGCCCTGCGTGCTCACTGGAAGGACAGATCGTGAAGCTGAGGCTCCAATACTTTGGCCACCTCATGAGAAGAGAAGACTCCCTGGAAAAGACCCTGATGTTAGGAAAGATAGAGGGCGCAAGGAGAAGGGGACAACAGAGGACGAGATGGTTGGATAGTGTTGTCGAAGCTACCAGCATGAGTTTGACCAAACTGCGGGAGGCAGTGGGAGACAGGAGTGCCTGGCGTGCTCTGGTCCATGGGGTCACGAAGTCGGGCACGACTAAACAACTAAACAACAACAATAATCTGGCAGTGCCACAAAAGATGGACCAATGGTCTGATTCAGTAAAAGGTAGCCTCATATATTCAACAAGAGAAGCCCAACACAAATATCAATTTCAGACACAATCAAAGCAAAAACTGAAGCTTCTTTTGGGAGTCATGTCTCATAGGTCAAACATTACGCAAGGAAGTCAGTATGAGACCTACAAAGAAATAGACTCCCTTTAAAACAGAGATGGAAAAATAGTGCCCTCCCACCCAGATGCTGGTAGACTACAGCTCTCAGTTTCACTGACCAATGAACATGCTGCCTGAAGATAATGAGAGTTGTAGTCCAACAACATCTGGATGGCCAAACATTCCTCATCCTTATAATTATTCAGCATGTTGGAAATGCTCAGCCTAAGGCAGGGCTGGGGAACCTGTGGCCCTCCAGATGTTGTTGGACTCTAACTCCCATCAGCCCCAGCCAATATTCCTATGGTCAGGGATGATGGGAGATGTGGTCTAACATTGCAGGTAGGATGCGTTATGTACTGAAGTTCTCACCCTGGGCCAGCAGGGGGATACTGTAGATAGTTCAGGTCCACATATGCAAATAAGGGATCGAAAGTTACGTTCAGTGATTGGCTAGTCACAGAAAATGGTTACTGTTGCGTTCTAGTGGAGCTCTATATAAGCAGGCTGGCTGAACCATTCAGTTCAGTTCTGTTCTGGCCTGTGAATAAACAAGAGCTGTTTGAAGAATCGCTGTATCTTCTGATATGTTCACCCACAACTTAACAGGATGTACTTTAAATAATTTGGAAGCATAAAGCTTCTGCAAACTATGTTACCTTGTTACATCTGTGAATTTAATTATCTATTGCAATCTACCATAGGAAGGTGGGCTATAAGCTCCAAAATCAAATACACTGGTACCTCGGGTTACAGGCGCTTCAGGTTACAGACGCTTCAGGTTACAGACTCCGCTAACCCAGAAATAGTACCTTGGGTTAAGAACTTTGCTTCAGTATGAGAACAGAAATCGTGTGGCGTCGGCAGCAGGAGGCCCCATTAGCTAAAGTGGTACCTCAGGTTAAGAACAGTTTCAGGTTAAGAACAGACCTCCAGAACGAATTAAGTTCTTAACCTGAGGTACCACTGTAAAATTAAAATAAACATCTGGAGGCCACAGGTTCCCCATCACCGTTGTAAGGAGATGAGAGGTGTGGCAATTTTGGCAATAAATAAATGAAATAAGATTAAACACTGAACCATTAAGTGCAGCTACTGATTCTGTGTGAGCAGAAGAACGAATAACTGTTGCTCATTGAGATGAAAGCATCATCTCAGAGAGACTGCAGACCCAAGTGACTTACTTGCCACTGTGCTCTAGAGAAGCGGCCTTTCCTTCCTCAGTAGGTGGCAAATGTTAAGTGTCTTGAGCAAAGGCCAACACACACACACACCACACAAAAGCACAAAGCCCCAGGCCTGGCAATGCCATGGTGTGTGAGGAAGAAACACGTGAAGAGGATAATGCAGAAATAATGCACGTTCTGATATATTGTGCTGGAAGCAATTTTGTAGTAACCCGAAACTGACATTTAGTGGGAGATTTTTCTCTACCCAGGGCTTCATTTAATAAAATTCCTGGAAGATGCTCTCTTTAGAAACTTCAAAACATATGAAAAATGATTTGGAAGACTGGTGTGTGTTTTTTTATTTCCTCGAGATTTCGTTTCAGAAAAATACATATGTTCCATTTTATCATTTCAGCTTTAAAAACAAAACAAAAAACAAGCAAACAGGTCTGTGGAAAAGAGAGGCGGAGGAGAGAATTTGAACCCTTGGAACTAGAACTTTAATTCAAAAGGTCTTGTTGGGAGCCCTGGGCCATAATGTATAAGACTTATTTTATTCTTTCCAAAAGAGCTTACCCCAACCTGGTGCCCTCTAGCTTCATTGGCAGGGGCTGATGGAAGCTGTAGTGCAAAACATATGGAGGGCACCAACTTGGGGGAGACTGGTTTTAAAATGCTGGATATTATACAATACAATTAGTGATCCTTCGCTGCCTGATGCATACCCAATGCAGCCATATCTATTCATGCCCTCTTCCTCTGCCTTTGCCCTCATTGTGCTCCTTCGTTTGCCGTGCATACAGAGAGCATTTCCTTTTCCTGCAGTATCCAATACAGTGATACCTCCGGTTGCGAACTTAATCCATTCTGGAGGTCCGTTCGTAACCGGAAACCTCTCATAACATGAGGCACGCTTTCGCTAATGGCACCTCCCGCTGCTGCCACGCTGCCGGAGCGCGGTTTCCACTCGCATCCCAGGGCAAAGGTCGGAACAAGGGGCATCTACTTCCGGGTTAGCGGAACACGTAACCCGAAGGATTCATAAGGGGGATTCATACGTAACACAAGGTACCGCTGTATACAGTTGCCAATGTAACACTCAAAGGTATTTGTTTGCCTTGGGACCAGTAACCAATGTAAGACCAGGGCTTCTTTTTCAGCCAGAACTCAGTTCTGGCACCTCTCAGGTGGGTGCCGTTGCCATTATAAGAAAACAAGGGAGGGGTTCATAGTACAGGTTAAGTACTTAATTCGTTCCGGAGGTCCGTTCTTAACCTGAAACTGTTCTTAACATGAAGAACATGAGCACTTTAGCTAATGGGGCCTCCCGCTGCTGCCGCGCCACCAGAGCACGATTTCTGTTCTCATCCTGAAGCAAAGTTCTTAACCCGAGGTACTGTTTCTGGGTTAGCAGAGTCTGTAACCTAATGCCTCTGTAACCTGAAGCGTATGTAACCTGAGGTACCACTGTAATTTCCAGCACCATTTTTTCTCGAAAAATAGCACAGTGTAAGACATTGATGAAGTTCCATTATTCTGATTTCCTAAATAAATCATTTTAGCACTTTAGAAGATGGGTAGCCAAAATGGTACCTTCCAGACATCATTGGACTGCATCTCCCATTGTTCCCAATTATTCCTGAGTCTAACAGCACCAGGAGGGCTCCACATTAGCTTACTGCTGCTCTAGGAAGTCTAAAGCATTTGTTCCATTCCCAGCTACTATTCTGCTCATATAGCTCTTCTTATGCAATCTCTAATTTAACAGATGCTTTTCTTATGAAGCTAGGAATTTGCAGAAGGTTCCCATAAACACCACAATGCATTTGTATTCTTATATGCCCAGGATAGTGTATTTGCATCAGGTTTTAAATGCTGAAATGCACAAAAGTGGCATTTTTCTTTTGCTAGAAAGCAGCATTTTCTATGTCTGGTTTTTACAAAATCAATCCCAAGACAGGATGCTGAAGCTTTGACATCCTTTTGCAAAAAGACTCATTCCGCCCACATATCTAGCAGTCTTCATCACACCCACACATCTGTGTGACATGCAGCAACACTGACACATTATCATCTGTGCCGCCGCCCACCTCATTACCTTTGCTAAAATTCTGCAGCTTTTAAAAACATCCTTCACACCTTCTTGCAAGCGGGCTGATTTCTCAGCACTCCTCAAAGATGTGGGATTTGACATGGCCTTTCCACACACAACTATGTTGTGACGCTAATGCATGGCATGCAACAGCGTCAATCACGCTTAAAATCCATAATCAAATGCAACAGGCTGTGTTTATGGGCCTCAATTATAGACACTTGAAAGATCTTTCATTGGGAGAAAATCCATTACGTTTGTCTTCTCTCTTTGTCTCTTGTTTTGTGATGTTAGCAGCTGGTTCCTAAGGAAGAATGGCTGTCTGTCTTCAGAACTGCTTTGGGGATTTTTATTTTTTTAAAAAGGTTTTCACAGCATGTGAATTTGAAAAGCACAGTTACTCCAGTTTCAAGTAGAGCAACTCACTCTCTCTCTGTTCACACATCACCACAATGGTACAAGAGAGGGCCGTGAGATCTGTAACCTAATGCCTCTGTAATAATAATAATAATAATAATAATAATAATAATAATAATAATAGCAGCTGAAAGGTTGTTGCTTGGGGACCTGGGGTGGAATGAGCTCTTTGGGCCAGGAGGAAGAGGTCAGCGGAGGTGTGGTGGCAACAGAGTCCAGTTACTTCTGGACAGGGCCAGTCCAAGACTTTTTGGCTCCTGAGGCGAAACACAAAATCCACCCCCCAGGCAGAGAATAAGGGAATGAGTGAAGATATGCATTGTGGGCAAGCTGGGGAAATAGATCTACACTGGGAACCAAATGGCCACTGTAGAAGTGGCATGGGATGGGGATTGCCATGAAATCCTGCCTCCATGGAGCATGCTGCAGCACATGATGCATTCTTTGGAGAACTTATCTCCCTCCCCTGTGGATCCTGCCACCCGAAGTGGTCACCTCACTTTGCCTCATGGGTGAACTGGCCCTGCTTCTGGAGACACCAGGAACAAATTGATATACAGAAGCACAAATCAATAAGACTGAGGAGAGAAGCAGCATGGCACCTTACAAGTCTTCTGTCAATCACATAATGATTTCCTTAGAACTAGCCCACCAGCAAAACTGAAAGAAACTACAGTGGTACCTTGGGTTAAGAACTTAATTTGTTCTGGAGGTCCATTCTTAACCTGAAACTGTTCTTAACCTGAGGTACCACTTTAGGTAATGGGGCCTCCCGCTGCCGCCACACCACCACTGCACAATTTCTGTTCTTATCCTGAAGTAAAGTTCTTAACCCGAGGTACTATTTCTGCGTTAGCGGAGTCTGTAACCTGAAGTGTCTGTAAACTGAAACGTCTGTAACCCGAGGTACCACTGTAGTCCTTTAAAATAAAAACCAAAGCCCAGTTTTCTCCTCATCCTGTCAGAAACCGCACTTTAGTCCAAACAAACATCGAACAATGTAATAATCCCTTGATGCACCCACAGCTACCTGATCACCATTCCAGGTTTAAGAACTATACACTGGTTTTCCAGGTGGGGGAATAGGGACTCCACAGTGGCTCTGGGTTACTTCTCTAAGACCTTGCCCAAGGCCTATTGAAAACTAACATGCAGTGGCTTAATTTTACATCTATAGTGTTCCTCTGGAAGCAGCACACAATACACAATATTTTTCTTAGACTATACACACACACACACACACACACACACACACACACACAGTGGTACCTCGGGTTACATATGCTTCAGGTTACATATGCTTCAGGTTACAGACTCCACTAACCCAGACATAGTACCACAGGTTAAGAACTTTGCTTCAGGATGAGAACAGAAATTGGCCTCTGGCGGCACGGCAGCAGCAGGAGGCCCCATTAGCTAAAGTGGTGCTTCAGGTTAAGTACAGTTTCAGGTTAAGAACGGACCTCCGGAACGAATTAAGTACTTAACCTGAGGTACCACTGTATATATATATATCTAGGTTACAATCATTTTAGACAACTGGTTCCTACGCTTTGGGGAAATGTGCAATCTAACAATCAGTGGGACTGAAAAGTTGCAAAATCATTACTGTTAAGTCCATCAATATATCACCTTTTAGGGCACATATCAATTCCAAGAGATAGCCAACCCAATCATTGTAGAACGTTGGACTTCAGCAAATGTAGAACTTTGCTTATTCTCATTGCTGTGACTACGCATGCTACTGTGATTTTGGCTAACTCATTTGACAATAGCAAAGTAACATTTTTGCCTAGTCAATAAATGATTACTATGTCTTAAGACATGGATATTTTTGTTTTATTTTGCACTTGTTGGCAAGTATATTATAGCATTGTATGTGCTATCAGCGCCAGCATCTTGATGACATCCTGTTCAGGAAATATGTAAATATAGCAGGGGATGTGTTGAATATAACAGTGTTTTACTTGGCTTTAATGAGCTTCTGTTGGACTTTTGTAAAGTTTATTGTTTAAGTACAGTTCAGGGGTTATCTTCTAGCACTTAACGCAAGACAGAAATAGATTTGAAGAAAACCATTCTCGGTGTGGATTTTTGGGTTTTTTGTTTTTTTAAGGTGTAGAGTTTAATGTTACAGAGATGTTTTCAAAAGTGAAAAGTAACTCTAAAATGTTAGGAAATCAACATTCTCATGGTTTAGACATGAGCAAGGGAAACAGCATCTCTTCCCTTAGGAAGAAAAAGAAAAAAAACCTTAGTGTTAAATGCAGACAGTTAGACAGCGTTGGACAGAACCACTGTTCATCCTCCTATTGGCTAGGCAGAGCAAGGTTTTTGTTCAGATTCTCTTGCATGCCAAATAGAAAAGTTTAACCACCACAAAAGGGAAGTCAGTTGCAGCAGAGAAGTGATAATAAAATTCACCTAATTCACTCTGTTCACAGTGGTGGTGAGGAGTATTTAAACCTCCTGTTCTGCTTTTGAAAGATATAGGTTTAATTCCGAGAACTCCCCCCCCCCCATAAAGGATATGAAATTTTAGAGTTCTGGGTTAGTTGGTTGGTTGGTTGGTTGGTTTACTCATGCAGCATATCGCTATTTTATATTGTTCCCTTATTGCTTCTTTTTAACCAAGCCTGTCCTGTGTTAATATGTAGTTCAATTAATATGTGGTCCTAGAAAAATGCCACAGAAAATATCTGGTTTGAATATTTGGTTTGAATATTGCAGTTTTAGCAAATCCGAATCCTGCTCCTATGGACAACCGAAACATCTATTTTGTTTGTTTGTTATGCTTACATATTATGCATTGTCATGATAGCAAACCATTTTGTGCCATGCCATTCCTAGTATCAAGAGTATCAAGAGTCATTTTTAAGAGTACTTGGGTCCAACAGACCCTTTGATATCCTAGCTTGAATTTAATATTCTAATTGCTTTCAAAGTTATTCCAGTTTAACAACAGCAAGGAGCAAAATATGTTATATGCACCACATTCAATGAGCAAAGACTAACCGCTGTTTTAGACTAACATAGTGTAACACTGTGGCCTTCCAGATGTGGCTGGAGAATGACATCCAGCATCCCTGACCATTGCCCATGCTAGCTGGGGCTGATGGAACTCTACATCTGGAGGACCAAAGCTTCCCCATCTAGTCTAATGCAAAACCTACTGGTGTGCATTGAATATGACAGGGTTGACCTCAGATCCTCACTTGACTCTCAGGAAGCCATGGAGGAGAAAATTGAAGAGAAGCATATTTGAAATACTGGGCCCATTACAGAAGAGAGAACAAAACCAAGAATGCCTAGAATATTGGCCTTAAAAAAAATAGATAAGACTCACTAACCAACTATCAGTCATTTAACCTATTGAAATGAATAGAACGTGAATCTGCGAAATAGCTAAGCTAGCTAGGGTCCATTCTGCTGCAATAATTTCACAAAATAGGGTAGAGAAAACGCTGTATCACAAATTCCATTTTTATGTGATCAGATCACTTTCAGAGCAGTGAATTATATCCCCTCCCCACTAGTCTATACATTCTTGTGATTACAAAAAACAAAGCCACTACTATACGTTACAGAGGTCCATTGGACCCCAAGAGTAACTTTCACCCTAAGAGATGAACTCTGCTCCAAGTTCAGTTTATATTGACAGGGGAACTTGAGTTCAAGATGCATGCATAACAATGATGAAGTTGTGTTTATATAGCTTTAAGAGTTCAAAAACAAGGATGAAGTTCATCTGTAAGTGAGAGCAAAGCCAGCCCTACCATTAGACAGATTGAGGCAGACACCTTAGGCAGCTGATTTTTGGTGTCACAAATGGGTGGTGAATGGATAGTTATTTAATTGATTATCCTTTCAGTTTTACTCCCAGAAGCTCTTCTGGGATTTTCTGCCACAAGTGCCAGAATAACTTGGCCAGCTTTCAGCAGTGTGCACATTGACTTGCAGTTGGAGAGACCATTTGCTATTCTACTTTGGGCTGTCCCTGAATGAAAGCATTGCTCAGGGCCTGGTTTAGATAGAAAAACTGAGGTACTAATGAACTCTGGAATCACACAGGGAACTGGTTGGATTTTGACAGAGCTGCCCTCCCTGGAAATATTTCGGTTGAGGCCAAGAAAGCGGAATTGACCACATAATTCCTCTTGCAGTATTTACCTGAGAGTAATCCAGGCATAGAATCTACCCTCCTGTTGTGTCGTAGCCTTCCTATAGTGCTGTCAGTGAAGTCCAATTTCTGTCAGCCATAATATCTAAAACAATGAAATATTTCTGCTCTAGAGTGGTAGCTGCCCTCCTCTCACAAAATGAGTCACCCTGATGCAGACCACATGCTGTAGCGATTTAACTACTAATCAAAGTTCTTAGCAGAGGTTGCCAATGTGGCACATGTGAGCAAACATGCACCCTCAGAGGTCTTTCTTGGTGCCCACAGGCTCCCCACTGCCCACTGAAACTAGGCTTAAAGAAGTATTCTGTTGTTGGCCATATAATAGTCGTGGTGGGTACTCATGTTATGCCCTGCCCTGTGGACACGGGTAGTGTTGTGGTGTAAACCACTGAACCTCTTGGGCTTGCCAATCAGAAGATTGGTGGTTTGAATCCCCACAACTGGATGAGCTCCCGTTGCTCTGTCCCAGCTCCTGCCAACCTAGCAGTTCAAAAGCATGCCAGTGCAAGTAGATAAATAGGTACTGCTGTAGTGGGAAGGTAAACAGCATTTCCGTGCTCTCTGGTTTCTTTCACATTGCACCAGAAGTCATGCTGGCCACATGACCTGGAAAGCTGGCTGTGGGCCAACACCAGCTCCCTCAGCCTGAAAGCCAGCTGAGTGCCACAGTCCCATAGTCACCTTTGACTGGACTTATCTATCCAGGCGTCCTTTACCTTTTTTATGCCCTGCCCACAAGTTTCACTTGTTTGCATGGACCAAAAATTTGGTGACCCTTTTCACCCTCCAATGTGTCAGGAATTGACTACAGCAAAAAAAAGGAGAGACCATCTCTGGCCAATTCTTTTAGGCAAAGGTGGAGCCAGGAACTGCCAGTGGTGCCTCAGAAACAGTCTCTCAGGAGTGGCATCACTGTTCCTTTCTAGGGTGGAGGTAGTGGGGGCAGAGAAGTCAGGGTGATGTTGGTGCACCTACCCATCCTCCCTGCTGCTCATCACCACTTCATCCTGCCGGAATAGATAATTTGGAATTTGTCCTTCTACTTTTTTTTTTTAAAGAAAAGTAGTACATTAGATTTTTCTTTAATTAAAATGATTAAAATGTAGCGCTACCACAGCTCTGCAGCATGACAGAGGTAAGAGCAACAGGGGCATTAGCAGCAGCACAATAAGAAGCTATGTGAATTAATTCTCCCCTGGTGATAACAAATCATTCAGATCTTTCTGTGGATGGGGAGAACATTTTCCCGATGTTTTGCTAAATATTACCTTTGAAACAAGATGCAACACCAGACACAAGCTTGCTTCAAAATAGCTCAATCAGCTTCCCCTTAGGCGTGCATCACTTGTGACCCACGAAGCTAGATGCAGTCATGGATCATGCCCTGACAGGAGCCTGACAACAGCCCTGGTTGGTTGGTTGGTTGGTTGGTTGATTTGTTTGCAATACCAGGCAAGCAGCAAAATAAATAAATACATAAAATTGAGCCTCTGAAAGGGTCACAGTTTATGCAAACCCGTCTTGTCTCCAGGTCCCCCTTATAACCCAGATGTAGAAGTGCTGAAGTATTCACTCCAGTCCACATTTTCAAGCAAACAGATTGATTAGCACTTCCTGCACTCATATGGGAGATTGGAATGTACTTATCCTATAGTTTTTTGCACTTTACCTTTCTTGGCTCAAAAAAAAATATATACATCAAGATGCATATTTGGGGCTGAAATGCAGACCAAAAAATGTGACTGTTTCTCAGTGCTGTTTTAAGCAGATTCTGTAGGCCAATGCAGAAATGGCACAGACCAGAAATAGACCCTTGTCGGTAGCACAACAGCAGGGATCATTCAGTGTGCGGCTTAAGGGGTTAATTCTGTTATTCCTGCTGTTTTTATTATTAGTTTATTTTTAAAAACTGGCTTTGTTTTAGGGAAAGGAAGTCAGGCAATACAAATCACAGCCAAGGCTGTAAGAAAAATCCAACCTTGGTTTTACTGAGTTTTAACATGAGCATCAATCTGGCGATGAAGTTCTCACCGAGACTGACATGTCTGCACCCAAGAAGGCTTACAACCCCAAAAAGGTAGATAGTGACCCATTAAAAAGAAGCAGTAAATCTCTTAAAAGGTATGTTGATGCCAGCTTCTGCAAGGTGTTACGCAAGCGGCCTCAGTGGCTGCCAGTGATTTATGTTTCTCAGGTTGCCCGCAACACATTTCGGGACTGAGTCCAAAAAACCAAGTTGGGCTGGAAGAGGCGCCTTCCTTAACACGCAACTTATGTAAATGAACATTAAAAGGATACCCAGTGCTCCTCCTTGGCAAGAAGAGAGCCAACCATCTGGACTGTTGTGATTAGCAAGGTGCCTCCTAGCATCCTGTAACTAGAAAGAGCCTAATATTGTGGGAAATGCGTACATGCCTGAGAAAATAGAAGATTTCTCTCAAGTACATTATTTATAGTAGAAGATGGGCTGTGCAATAGCCATTCATTTGGGTAATGAGGTGTGCCGATTTCCGTGTATTGTCCACTCAAGACACACAGCATGCATATGCCCTGTCATGGGAGAGTGTTTATTAATTACATTTAATTGTCACCATTTTTCCTAATGATGGTTTCACGCTCACGGTTATTATTTTCTTTTTTTCCCTTTTGGTCTAAGGCAGCATTTGGGGAGAACTGAGCATGGTTCAAGAAGCAGCTGGAACGAAATAAGCATCCTGACCTACTACTGCCGGCACACAAGCTCCAAGTCAGACATCAGCACTAGAAGAATCCAGGCCGTCATGCTCTAATGGACAAGGTGGGAAAAAGCTTTTATCTCAGGTACGAAGCGGAATCGGGAATTCTATTGGTCAGTGCTAATGCCACACATGCAGGGGCGTAGCATGGGGGGGCTGTAGCCCCAGGTGCACAATTTTGAGGGGGCATGAACCAAGTGCCCCCCACAGGGATCCCTATCCCATCCTGCCTTCCGCCACGAGTCTCTGGGTTCTGGAGATTGGCCTGGCTTTGCTGCTGCATCCCCAATCCCCTTCCTGAATGGCCACTGTGACATTAACACAAGAGTGCTGGAGGTGAAATAGTTAAACAGGTTACCCAATCAGGACCCAGGGGGGTGGAGTCAGAGGGACTATAAAACCAGCTCTGGGGGGAGTTTGTGGAGGAGTTCATTGGGAGTTGGGTGGTTGGTTGGAGTGGGAGTGAATTGGGCTAGAGTTGTGGGGAGGTTGAGTTAGTGTAACGAAATAGGCTGAGTCAGAAACAGTTAGGGGCTAGGCAGACAAGTAAATATCGGAGAGGTGGTTTAGTGAGTGAGAGCAGGTAGCGAAAGTTATAGGACTGGATAGGCACCCCATGAATGTAACTGACTGATACTGTTTATGAAACCACATGCTTGTTAAACTGCAATAAATAAACAAAAGTTTATGTTTCAATTTAATCCTGACTGGACTCAGTATTGTCCCAGGTAGGGCTGGGGTGGTGGCAGCAAGAAATAAAGAGGTGGCACAGGGATCAATAGACGGTGAAACGTCTGGGGACCCTGTGTGATCGCCACAGCCACCTGGCCAGCGTCAGGGGGATACGCCTGCCAAGGGCCGTGTTGGCCAGCCGGACTCCTCCCTGCACAGGTAGGCAGGCAGCGTGGTCCGGCTTGGTTCCAGAGGTGTGGACTGGGCAGGCACCCCACTCCTTCCCTCCCAGCAGCATCGGCGGCAAGGGCTGGGCTGGCACACACCGTGTTACCACCTGGCACCAGCAAACACTGAAGCACCGCTGCGTAGAGGGCAGTTTTTTGCCACTAGCGCAAAACATTTGAGGGTAGAATGGTGCACATACCTTAAAGACCAAGCTGGCTTTCTCCCGGGTAGACACTTGTCTGACAATACGAGGAATATAATTAACATCTTGGAGAAGTTGCAAGTGAACATTAACACTAAAGCAGCCCTAATCTTTGTAGATGCGGAGAAAGCCTTTGATAATATTTCTTGGAGTTTCATGAAGAAAAATCTTCAGGGGATGGGGGTTGGTCAAGGGTTTGAAAATGGTATAGGTGCAATTTACTCAGAACAAAAGGCTAAACTAATAGTTAATAATGTGGTGACAGAGGAATTTAAGATAGAGAAAGGGACACGACAAGGCTGCCCAATTTCCCCATTGCTTTTTATTTCGGTCCTGGAGGTTTTGCTAAATATGATCAGAAGGGACCGTTTGATTAAAGGTATACAGGTCGGAGCTAAACAGTACAAATTGAAAGCTTTTGCAGATGACTTAGTACAGACGTTACAGGAGCCAGAATCTATCACTAAAAGAGTATCAGAAGTGATTCAAGAATTTGGTCATGTGGCAGGATTTAAGTTGAACAAGTTAAAAACTAAAGTTCTTGAGAAAAACTTAACACTGATCGAGAAAGAGAGGTTTCAGAAGGAGACAGGTTTAACATTGGTTAAGAAAGTAAAATACCTGGCGGTTAATATGACCGCTAAGAACTTAAACTCATTTAAAGACAATTATGAGAAATGTTGGTCAGAAGTGAAAAAGGATCTAGAAATATGGTCAAATTTGAAGCTTTCCTTGTTAGGTCGAATTGCTGTTATAAAGATGAATGTACTGCCAAGAATGTTATTTTTGTTTCAATCATTGCAAATTTTGGACAAAATGGACTGTTTCAAGAAGTGGCAGAGAGACATTTCTAGATTTGTTTGGCAGGGCAAGAAGCTCAGAATAAAATTTAAAATACTAACTGATGTAAAGGAAAGAGGTGGATTTGCCCTGCCAGACCTTAAACTCTATTATGAATCAGCAGCATTCTGCTGGTTGAAAGAATGGCTGCTTCTTGAGAACACAGACATTTTGGATTTAGAAGGTTTTAATAACGTTTTTGGGTGGCATGCATATTTGTGGTATGACAAGGTTAAAGCACATAAAGCATTTAAAAACCATATTGTCAGGAAAGCATTGTTTAATGTCTGGATAAGATATAAGGACCTACTTGAAAATAAAACCCCAAGGTGGTTGTCACCGATGGAAGCGAAGGCTCAGAAAAAGCTCAATATGGAGGCCGAATGGCCGAAATATTGGGAAATTTTGGAACAAGAAGGAGACAAATTGAAATTGCAGAGTTTTGAGAAATTAAAAGATAAAGTGTGAGACTGGCTTCACTATTATCAAATAAGGGAGGCTTACAATTTGGACAAAAAAATTGGCTTCCAGGTGGAAAAATCAAAATTGGAAACAGAACTGTTAGATCCTAAAACTAAGATACTTTCAAGAATGTATAACTTGCTGTTGAAATGGAATACTCAGGATGAAACGGTTAAATCTGCTATGATTAAATGGGCACAAGACGTTGGACATAACATTATGTTTGCTGACTGGGAACAGTTGTGGACCACAGGTATGAAATTTACGGCATGTAATGCCTTAAGAGAGAATATTATGAAAATGATATACAGGTGGTACATGACACCAGTCAAGCTTGCAAAAATCTATCATTTGCCCGATAATAAATGTTGGAAATGTAAAGAAAATGAAGGTACATTCTTTCACCTTTGGTGGACGTGCCCAAGGATTAAGGCTTTCTGGGAGATGATATATAATGAAATGAAAAAGGTATTTAAATATACCTTCCTGAAGAAACCAGAGGCCTTTCTCCTGGGCATGGTCGGCCAATTGGTGCTAAAGAAGGATAGAACTTTCTTTATGTACGCTACAACAGCAGCAAGAATACTCATCGCAAAGTATTGGAAGACACAAGATTTACCCACCCTGGAAGAATGGCAGATGAAAGTGATGGACTATATGGAACTGGCGGAAATGACTGGCAGAATCCGAGACCAGGGAGAAGAGTCGGTGGAAGAAGATTGGAAGAAATTTAAAGACTATTTGCAGAAACATTGTAAAATTAATGAATGTTAAAATGATGTTGGATTGAAATCAAGCGGCCTTAGTGACAAGGTTAACAAGAATATGTAAAAATGGATTGATATTGGATGAAAATATAAAGTTATAATATGTTGAGATATAGAATTAAGATAAAAAGAAAGAGGGTAAGGATTTGCTGAATTAACCATGTGAACGGGAATACAAAAAAGGGAGGTGTGAGGAGGTCGGGGAAATAAGTAAACGAAATTTAAGATATGAAAAGATTGATTTGTTTTTAACTATTTTCTATTTATTTTTTCTGTACTTTGTATTTTTTTTCTATGTATTTTTGTACTTTTTGTATTTTTCCTTTCTTTTTTTTCTTTTTTCTTTTTTATTCTGTAACCTTCTTTTTGTAAAACCTTAATATTTTTTTTAAAAAAAGAAAAGAATGGTGCACATTCCTGTACTTTCAAATAATAATAATAATAATAATAATAATAATAATAATAATAATAATAATAATAATAATAATTTATTTGTACCCCGCCCATCTGGCTGGGTTTCCCCAGCCACTCTGGGCGGCTTCCAACAAAGATTAAAAATACATTAAAATGTCACACATTAAAAACTGGGCTGCCTTCAGATGTCTTCTAAATGTCAGGTAGTTGTTTATCTCTTTGACATCTGATGGGAGGGCGTTCCACAGGGCAGGCGCCACTACCGAGAATGCCCTCTGCCTGGTTCCTTGTATCTTTGCTTCTTGCAGTGAGGGAACCGCCAGAAGGCCCTCTGTGCTGGACCTCAGCGTCCGGGTAGAACGATGGGGGTAGAGACACTCCTTCAGGTATACTGGACCGAGCCCGTTTAGGGCTTTAAAGGTCAACAACAACACTTTGAATAGGTAGATAGTTACCACAATGGTGGGAGATGAGTACCTGGATTTGATTTTACTGGGACGACTGCATTATTTCACTGCCTGTATAAGTAATGGGGTTTACCTTCATTTGGACGTAGTAATGCTGTGAGTAAACGTGGGCCTCTCACCATTCAGCTTTCGTTCTGAATAAGACCCAAGGAGCTAATCTGATTCTATCGAACTCCCTGAGATCCACAAACAAATTTAGTCCAGTATTTGCTTAAGTCTTCTTTGAATTTAATAGCAAGGCTGTGTCAAAAGAAAAGGGGGGGGAGGGAACTGATGCTACACTTCCTGAAAACGGTGCTGCACACAGAGATAATGCTTCTCTTTTGCGGTTGCCACCTTATAGAAGATACTTGCTATAGATAGTGTAGAAGGAAATGATACTTAGGGACGTGGGTGGAGCTGGTGAAATAGAGACGAACTGGCAGGAAATGGAACCTTTGAAATATTATTAAATAAATGCTCACAAATGATGACAGCCCTACAGGCCAGTCCAAAGGATGGTGGTCAACGGTTGCCGGCCAAAGTGAATGTAGTCAAAACAAAACTGAAAGAAAACAGCTCCAGTGTTTTATATGCATTGGCAATAGGGTATTACATGGCTGTGGGTATTACCTTGTTTATGCGGCTAGCTTGACCTGTTTTTAACTTTTCTGTGGTTGGGACCACCATTGTCCTACATTGGAATGGTCAGGGGCACAGAAAAGAAAGGGTTAAATCACATTGATCGCAGCTACCTCTACTTGTCAGGATGAAGGACAGACTGCTAGGCATTGTACTGTGTTTTATTAAGGCTGAGACAAATGGACACGATGGAATGTCATTCACTATTTCTGGCTGTATGAGCTCTGGGAAACTAATGACCAACCCATGTAGCCACAACAGACTACTCCCCTGTCCACACACACACACCACGCACGCATGCACACACACACATGATGAAATGACCCTTTTTCAACACTTTCTGTCCTATCTGTGCACAAAATAGGAACAGGAATGGAAGCATTTCCCAGTTTCTCTCTATTTCTCATTTTTTCCAATTGGAAATTCCATTTGCCCAATTTTTGCCTCAGTTTGTGAATTTTGTAAAAAGAAATTCTACATGAAGCTGTTATATGGATTTATTTTATTCTTTTTTTTAGAACATTCATCCTAATACATACTTTTTTGCATACAGCTTTGCCTAAAGTAAGCATTTTTGCATCCCATCTTCCGTAGTATAATGCATGTTTCCACAAAACTTTAATTAATATGCATATATGTTGCATCTTGAGACGCGGGTGGCGCTGTGGTCTAAACCACTGAGCCTCTTGGGCTTGCTGATCAGAAGATCAGCGGTTCAAATCCCCGTGATGGGGTGAGCTCCCATTGCTTGGCCCCAGCTCCTGCCAACCTAGCAGTTTGAAAGCACGTCAAAGTGCAAGAAGATAAATAGGTACCACTCTGGCGGGAAGATAAACGGCATTTTCATGCGCTGCTCTGGTTTCGCCAGAAGAGGTTTAGTCATGCTGGCCACATAACCCGGAAAAACTGTCTGCAGACAAACGCTGGCTCCCTCAGCCTGTAAAGTGAGATGAGCGCCACAACCCCAGAGCCGTCTGCAACTGGACTTAACTGTCAGGGGTCCTTTACCTTTACCTTTATGTTGCCTCTTGGACCTCAGATAAAGTGAGGGACATCCACATTTCCAGACTATCTCTGTGCCTCTGACCTGTCACTTGGAGAACTCCTTGTTTAGATTGATACATCTTAGGTTGTACCCTGTTTACAGCTTCTTCTTCTCACACTTCGGTTTGCGAACTTTTTTCGGAAGCAGAACATGCTCCATTTTGAGTGTTATGCTTCCGATTTGAGTGCCACACTTCCTTTTTGAGTGCCACACTTCCATTTTGAGTGTTACACTGAGCTCTATCTGGTTTTGCTATTTTTTTGTGGGTTTTTTTGTTTTGTTTTTGTCACTGTGTGGAACCCAGTTCAGCTACTGATTGATTGATTGTGTGACTGCAGTACATTGTTTATTGCTTTCATTTTATGGATCAATGGTCTCGTTAGATCAGGCTTCCTCAACCTTGGCCCTCCAGATGTTTTTGGCCTACAACTCCCATGATCCTTAGCTAGCAGGGCCAGTGGTCAGGGATGATGGGAATTGTAGTCTCAAAACATCTGGAGGGCTGAGGTTGAGGAAGCCTGCGTTAGATAGTAAAATTCATGTTAAATTACTGTTTTATGGGTTTTTTTAAAAAAGTCTGGGATGAAGTCATCCATTTTGCATTACTTTCTATGGGAAAGCACACCTTGGTTTTGGAACGCTTTGGTTTTGAAATAGACTTCCGGAGCGGATTAAGTTTGAGAACCATGGTACCACTGTATGTGCTTGCAAGAAACTCCCTGGTTGACCTTTGGCCAATCACTGCCTCTTAGCCTGACCGACCTCACAGGGTTCTTGTGGAGATTAAATGAGGAGGGGAAAATCATGTACACCATACTGAGCTCCTTGGAGAAGGCGGTGTGATATTAATGCAATAAACGAACAGGCAAAGTCTGCTTTCCAGCCAAGATTCAGTAGCTAAACACTGCTCACTCCACATGTGAAAGGGTTTCAATAGGCATGGGACCCTGTTACCTCCATAAAAAGTCTCAGTTCCATTATCTCCCTAAGAAGCCATTTTAGTCTCCTGATGCTTGAGGAGGGAAGGCAAATGTGGGTCCTTGTAAGGTGGTGACCCTATTTGTGTGAGGGCAATAACCACATAGGGTTATAATGCTGACGTAACTATTGCTTTCACTGCTAAGTGACTGGCTAAATAAAACAACGACAGCACGATCATTCCAACTCATATTAAATCCCACTGCAATCTGTAGCATTCTTTGAGTAAGAAGGTTTGGGATCAGGGCATCAGTCAACATGAAGAGTTTCTGTGTGTGAGAGAGAGAATTGTTCAACCAGCCTGCTCCTATCTCTGGAATCCTACTGTACACAGCGTTGTCAGAAGACATTACTGTCACTCCTTTGTCGTTTTAAATTACAGAGAGGTCCCCCACATAGGGTTCCTGTCAGTCGGCCTCCTGGTTTTTTTCTGGTTTTTTTCTTTCCTTCGTTAAGCAGCCGCCTGTTAATTAACAATGTTTAAACTATCTGCCTCACATTCCAGGCAAGGCAGAGACAGCTCTTCGCTTTGTTAAAATCCCTCACCAAAGGCTGAATACCCAAGCCTTATCATAAGCAAATCAGTATTCAGGAAGCTGTCACATATATCACCAGACCAAAGTGTGGCATCCAGGGAGACTCCCCACGCTACCAGGAGCCTCCAGCACACTCCTCAAAAGAGCAGCTCCACATTTCAGGAAGTAACACATTACAGAGTGATTCTCCCATTAAGATTTATGCCGAAAATAGAGGAGCCAGAACTTTGGGCATCTGCAGACTTTTCATCAGCTGATTAAGCATGACAGATGAAGCCTGACCTTTCTGTGCCTGAGAAAAGGAGAAAGAGAGGGAGACGGAGTGTGCGATGGCCTCTCTTTCACCTCCTTATTCAATTGTCCACTTCCTCAGACAAATCAAAATGCTGCTTTGCAGCTGAATAAGTGGCCCTGCAGCTAGCTGCAAACCCCCAAAGGTCTTCAATCAAGCACGGACATGACACTGTGTGATTTGCCTCTCCTCTGCTGCCAGGGTGGGCTGCTGGTCCCCAGGTCTCTTTGTCGAATGCATACAGTAGTTAAATTTCCAGTGGGTTGGATCCAAATTTGCTGCAAGTGCTGCTCCTATCACAAGATACTCCCACTAAAGGGTGGAGTAGGCCCTTTTGCCCCTCCAAAAGTGGCTCTTTGGGGGTGTTGGGAGACCCTCTGGAGACACACTGGAGTTGGTGCTAGGGGGAATTGCCTCCATCCTCTTCCTCCCGTGGGAAACCCCTTCTGGATCACAGGGCCCTTCTGTTATTGGAAGGATCTCTTCCATCCATGGGAAGGAAAGACTGCATCCACCCTCAGGTCATGAATTTGTTTTACACTGGGATTTATTACCCCACCTTTCTAACACCACTCATAGTCACTTAACATAGGGGAATGTCGGAGAAGAGGTGATAAATGCAGGGAAATAAAATATATTTTGGCTGTCTCCAGCAGTGACCCTACACGCACACACATGTTCACTGCTAGTTTGAGGAGCACATTGCTTTCTCTTCCTTGCTGCTGAGGAGTCACACACATTAAAAAGAGTGGTCTGGGCTAGCAGGCAATAGCTTTGCACTGCATCATATACCATGAGCTTTTAATGACTCTAAATTGATAGCTTCTATCAAACAGTGAAGATAGTTGTGGAACAAACATAGACGTAGTCTATGTTAGCGATGCAACCCAGTTGATATGGTGAGCCAACACACCTGCCACCAATGTATAGGTTTCTCCAACTTCTTATAAGTCCTGATGAGTTGAGTTGTACTTTTTACAATTCATTGGTTTAAATGGGAGGGGGGAGCCAACCCAATTGCAAAGCACATGTTCTAAATATTTGGCAGGATAGCTCGACTATTTAAAAGATCTGGCTGTCTTTCCCTAAAATAAGAAAAACAAGAACATGTTTTAAGTATTCTGGTTTTCCTCCGTGCTGACCATTCTGACATTTTAGATTTTCTTCCTTTCAAATATTACCAGGGTTTTGGACATGAGTAAGATGCTGCAGTGACTTCAAGCTTAATGTTATGGACAGGATGCCTTGCTGCAACCTATTCTTCTCAGCATCTTGTCCTGGAAGGTCCTGCATCTTTAACAGGAGAGAGCCCTTTATGGAGCTATTCTGGCAGAAGAATCCATCACTGTTAGTGACTCATTGCAATCTGTCTCGGCTATGGGATTTAAAATGTACAGCCCCGTTTCTCGCAGATTCACCGTAACCCATGAAGTAGTCAAGTCGATTACCTTTCAGCTGAACCTGCTCCTCGCAAGAATGAAAGGGCAGTATTGATCAACCCATTCTGTAAGAAATTGAGCAGCCTCTGACTTCTCGACTCTGAGCTGCGTTCCTTTAGTGCAATCCATTTGCTCGGCTGCTGTCATTTATCTCTTCGTTTTACCTTGTCACCTACTTAATTCCACTGGAGGCAATTCTTACAACTAGTCTAATAATCTCTGCTAACAATGCAGAACACTATTAGCATAATAAGCATTTCCCATCTGCACAAATGAGGCTCCTTCTCATCAGTCTGGAAAACTAAGTACTGTACATAAAAATAGCAGGAAACCATTAAAAAGGGAATCCAGCACCCCAGTCACAAATAAACTTCTGGAGGATGGGAGGGGAGGAGTGGAATTCTGCTCACAAGCAAAACAGTAGGAAATTAAGGCCCTGACTTAACAGCTGCAACAGGTTACACTGCTTGAAGTGAATGCTGAAATAAGAGAAATACAACAGGGAAAGTACCATTTTAGAGGCGAGGAACTTGTGACCCTCCAGTGGGTTCTGGACACCAATGATGGACTCCAAGCCAGCATGGCCAAGAGTTAGGGATTATGGGAGGTTAAGTCCAGCAATTTCTGAAGTGTCACAGTTTCCTGACCCTTGCACTACTTATGAAGCTTAACGTCTGCTGGTACGTATTCTGCTTGTGGAAATTCTGTCAGGGTATGGTTTTAGAGGCTTCTTTCCTGCAGAAAGAGCAAACTCTGTATAGGGAAACAAAATATCTAGAACAACTGCAACAAGGCCTATCAAGAATTTTCACCTATAAACAGCCATGGGATATAATTCACCAGCAGAGCTTACAATGTTCATTCAGAAGATCTAGATGCAATTTCTGCTCATAATGTATGGGTGTAAAAGAAAAGAGGTTGCCTCTTGGACCTCAGAAAGTTCTTGTCAGAGATGAAGCAATGGTCTGGGCTGAACTCCAATGAAAGTTTGCTGCTACAGAGATGGACTTCGTGAAAGGTTTCACAAAAATTCCCCTTTCTCCCCTTGTTCAGTCCATATTCACAGTTTGTTTGTGGTTCTGGTGTGGGAGAACCTTTTTCTGCACTGGAGTGAAGACACAACTTGCTGCCCTTACTCTAGTTTCTGTGCACACTTTCCCCAAATATATTCATCGCTGTGTCTATTTTTTGTTGTTGAGGAACTGCATTGTAAAATATGGAGAAGTGGGGATTCTGGAGTAGAGGTTGTTTCAATGTGTGTATTGGTTCAGAAACCATGCTCTGTGCTTAGGAAGGAGACGGCTTCACAGTGGGTGGAGCAGGGCTGTAAACCCATGAAATTTATGAAAACCAAATATTCTTAAGAACACAGAGGTGCGACAAATCAGCCACAAAGCATTACTGCTGAAAAAGCAACCCAAACCAAGAGTGTGCTACCTGTGTGTGTTTAACTTTTGTTTCAACTGTGTCTGTTCCTTTTCTCCTCTTTCTCTGGCTCTCCCTCATGCTGGTTAGCTTCAGTTTTGAGGATGCTACTCCGTGGCTTTCGTCTGTCTACGGTGCTGGATCCATAGATGGTGCAGTAAATAACAATCACTATAATCATTTTTGTCACACACACCCTGCGATACCTAAGCATCTACTTTAGAATTTACACTGGAACTTTTGGAACTTTTGCATAAGCCATATTTTTTGTACTTCCCCTGCCCCCCAAGAAAACTCTACCTCAGTTCAGATTTCATTATTATAATTGATCACAGATATCTTTTAATTAATTAAGCTATTTAAAATGCAGCTGGTTAGATGTGGATGCTCTGCTTGGCTCAGTTTCAGTTAGTCTACTAGCACCAAGCTTCAGTGATATGGTGGACCTATGCACTGTCAAAAAGCATAGGGGGATTTTGTAGTTGACACCCTCAGTAAGCCCATATATGTTTACAAACCAGCTCGAGAATACCTCACAACTTAGGAGCTTCAAATTTACCATCTGCAATCATGCACACCCACACAACCTAAATCAAACAGCACACACAAAGTGAATGACCTCCATTTATAGCCTACATTTAAAAACCTGAAAAAGCTCCAAAATGCAAGAATATACAACACTGTCATACTGCCTTAAATGGCTATGTTGAAGCAACTGTATATTCTGTTCCCGACAAGTTTACTTCTCCACTAAGTATTGTATTATCAAAAAGCACAGCTGACAGGCAGCACTGCAATACCATATGTTTCAGCACTGTTTCACCATTCAGAAGGAGGCGCTGAATGCAGGCCTCAGATAGTTTTCTCCTATAAATTCTTTTAAGAGAAGGGCAGTGGAAATCAATGGCATTCAGGGATCAGTGGGGGCTACAATACCCTTGGAAATAATTCTGCTGAGGAAATAAAATATAACGTATTTCTTCCCAAATATCCCACAAAACATTTCCAATCTCCTGCTTCTCATTATTCTTCATCTAAGCAAAGTTTTCAAAGACACTTCATTAATTTAAAAGGATGTAAGATATGAAAACAAAAAGCATTATCTGCATAGCGTGGAAATATTTCTGGTGCCCCCCCCCAGTGCTAACAGAGTTGTAATAGAAGAATCGAAAGAATTGAAACCAAACAGACATGTCAAATTGTAACTATTGCAAATATACATATATACATTTATGATCTCTTTTTTTTACAGTTTTTTTAATTCAGCTTGCACAGGTATTAACAATTCTAATCCAAAGTTAGATTTGAATGTTATGTGCTTTGCACACATTTTGAATACTTTTCAATGTAGTTTTCCATAAAATGTCCATTTTGTACTCATTTTGCACGTGGAGTGCATATTTCTTTACATCTCTTATGTGCACCGAAACGGTATCCAAAAATTTGGAGAAGTGTCCGATCTGCCTGAGAGTTGCACTCCACTCCGCAAGCAAGTTGAGGAGTGTCAGATCAGGTCAGTTCACTGTGAAAAGCAGATCAGAATCTGATATAGGGCAGCACAACCTGTTCCCCGCACACGGTGCTGCCTCTTTTTCCAAACCTAGTAAGTACTTGCTTTCAGAAGGAGACTTGAGGGCTCTGACAGGGTCCTAGAGTCTTCCCACTCCCTTCCCAAAGCTGAGTTAGAACTTGCTCAGCTTTGAGAAGGAGACCGAAGGGCTCTAGGGCCCTGCCAGAGCCCTGGGCCTCCTTCCCAAAGCCCAACACCTCTGTGTTTGTGTGTGTGTGTGTGTGTTAAATTTCTGCCTTGCAGAGGGCACCGTATTCTCAAGGTCTGCCCCCAAGCAGACTGAACAAATTCCTCAGCCATTGCATCAGCAGAAAGTCTGACTTCAGGCAGCATCTAACAATGCTTATAGGAAATGGACATCTCTGTGCACCCCAAGTTTTCCTTCCGAAAGACTAGACAATATAAATTCAAAAGTATCAAATCATTTGCATTAATGTAAGCGTATAGCAGTTGTGCAGGCTGAATAGCTCTTTGATCCTGCATGGCATGGGCTAGAAAATGAGTTTTACGGCAGCATATAAAACCACTTATTTTTTTCAGATTTGCCATCTTTCTTCTGCCAGCTGGTCAGCAACTTCAGCATTGAATCCAGCGGGTAATCATGCTTAATGTGAATAATGCTATGCTGACTTCTGCAGAAAGGAAATCCTTTTCAGTTGGAAAGAGGGCCAAGCAATGGCAACTGGCAAGTCAGTAGGAATTAAGTGGGGCAGATCTTAAAATGGGTCATTAGGTTCACTGTATCCCCCCCCTCCATAAAACGTAATGTGTTTTGTATATCATGGATATGCCACTCATTTGATTTTAAGCAGTCCTATGACTGATTAAAACATTTCTAGACTCGACACCTGCTGATATCCAAATTGGATTTTTTTGGGGGGGAGGGATCTGAGAGGCCTTCATAACAGAGACACATTTGACACCTCAGAAGCATCATATGAAGCAAATATTTTGTGAGGAGCTCACCTAATGAAATACTTTGTTTTGTTTGTTTTTTCCCAAGCCTACGCCTCGCTTTTCATGTCACAATGCTTTCTTTCTTACACTTCTGTAAACTTTGTAGCTCATCTGCCTTGCATACAGAAGGTATTCTGTTTCCTTACACATTAGTTTCTGTGTTTTGAGTGATCTTTCACATGACATAAAGCCAATTCTGGAAATCTAGTGGAATCTAGTTCAGTGCTCCTGTCTGTGTCCGCTGTTTCTAGGAAAAATAATCTATTTGCACCCCAGTTAACTCTGAAAGATCTTGGGAGTTTTGCATTGTAATTTCATGTAACAAATTTGGGGCAGTATCCTGGCATAGAGTTCTTTCCCACCATTTAAAATTGAGCATAATGTCATGCGACAGGCATTGCACTGCAAAAGGGACATTAGAAATTGAGGCAGAAGTGCTAGCGTTACATACTGCCCCAACTTTCCCAATGAACCCATATTTGAACATAGACGATACGTCACAAATCTCATGAGAATATTCAAAAGAAAGGGCTGATACAAGACTTTGGAGGTTGTGGTGCCTTCAACTAATTTATCTAATTTCAATGCATTTGCATATCACTGAAACATTATTACGTGCATCTTCAGGATGATGAAGGATTTTAATCGAACTAATAATTTGCTACAGAAAACCTATCACTCATGGCCAGAAGAAAATGCCATGTTGAATACATCTTTCCCATACCCTTTCCAAATAAAACAACAGGACTAAAATAGCCTCAGAAATTAAGGCAGCGAGGGGGGGAATGCTCTCAGCCTCACTGATTAAAATTATTCCCCAGTGAATAATCAGCTAAATATTTAAGAGTATAGATTATGCCACTCTCTTTGTTTTTTAAAAAATAAGAGCAACAATAATAGCTTCATTGTTATGTGCAGTTCTTCTTGTTGTTTTTAGGAAGCTTCTGTGGGTGTCAGCATGACGCACCTGAATTCTTTTTGCTCATATATTTATCAGTTGCATATTTTGCTCCCTTTAGTCTTACCTGTATTGCAACAAATAAACCAGTTTTCAGGCTGACATGCTTTGGTTAACACAAATGAATAAAGTGAAGCCCTGCTCCTTTCCCAGAGAAAGCCTGCTCTTTAGCTCTAAATCAGAACAAACAGCATCCCATGGAAAACCCGATTGCTGTTTGCTCTGGTTGAGCAATAAAGAGTAGTTTTCCCTAGCAGAGGGACGAGAGGAAGTATGGATAAGCCACAGAGTCAACACGGATGAGAAAATATGGAACAGTGGGGTTTTGGTAGGTGCCATTTCTGACACTGCATGCAACAATTCCGTTGCCTATGCAAATGAAGTCGTTTATATATTGTGTTTATATACTGCCATTCAGTATATACAGCGGTATTTTTCCAGAAAAAGAGGTGCCGGAACTCACCATGAACACCTCCCTTGTTCTCATAGAATGGCAAAGGCACCCACCTGAGAGGTGCTGGAACTGAGTTTCAGCAAGTTTCAGCTGAAAAAAGCCCTGAGTATATATATATGGTATTGTATATATATACCGCCTTTCAGCTAAGGCCCCCAAGAAGCTTTACAATATATATTTTTAATGCTGAAATAAATATATAAATTGTAAAGCCGGCCCTCTGCAGACAGTGAGGGTGAACAGTCCCTTCTGTTGCTTTTACATGTCTCCCCTATTCGCTTCTTTCTTCTTGCAGAGCAGCAGAAGTAAAGGGCAGTCCAGAAACCCACCCACCCTCCCTTCCTTCCTTCCTTCCTTCCTTCCTTCCTTCCTTCCTTCGCATCTATGACTTCCCCCCACATTTGCAAGCAACTATCAAATGGAGAAAGTCTTCAAAGCCCCCCTCGCTTTTCTAACCAGAAGCTTGTCAGAATCATTGTACAAACAACCGTTATCTTGCTGAAGACCTTTGAGACCCAGGGGGACATCAAGAGGATTTGGCGGGAAAGCTGCCAACATATTTAAATGTAGGAACAGCAATCTTAATTGCCTCACAGGTGAGCGCCTCAAGTACTGATCAGAGTGGTATTTAAGAAAAGAAGAAGTCCTAGTCAGTTGTTTCAGCATCATTATGCTTAAAACTTGAAGTACAGACACTTCTGGAAAAAGAATTCCCTGGCTCTTGCCTATCTAGTAGCGCTTTAGGTTTGAATGACTGGCACCTGTTAACTTAATTAGTTAATTAGTTTGCTTCATTTTATTAATAGGGAGACAAGAAATGAAGGGGGCTGTAACCATGCTAGAGGGGATTATTTTTGAAGAAGGAAAAAAGAACTCCTTCTCCACTGGTGTAACTAAGGAGATAAAGAGAAAATGTAGAGAAACATATGGTTCTAACCTGCTCAAAGATGGGTCTGCGGGGATTGTCCCTGGTTTGCAAAGTAGGCCACAATTTGCTGTCAAACCTGTTCTCTACCAGCTTTGCATTTTCTCACTAAATGACTGCATTTCCCCATTCTGAAAAGAGAAAAAAAATCAGGACGATATTAGAATACTTTGCGAAAGGGCCTTTTGCACCTGTATTCCTAACACATTTTTTTAAAAAAAAAAAAAAGCACCTGTTCATATGGCAGAACTCATAAACAGAACTGCTGTGTTGGTAACCCAATTTACATTTGAAAGAGACCCAGAAGTCAATGATAAAAAACCCTTTGGTGTATACTTATCTGAACCAGGATTTTTCAGATTTGCCCTCATATAGATGCCCTTAAATTTTAATGCTGTTTCTGTCATATGCACATGTAACAAGATGGATCAGTTTTGTAGGTGAAGAGCAGCTGACTATACAGAAAGGAGTTTGGGAAGTTTCTCAGCACCTGACAGATAAAATAAAGGCTGACCAAATGGTATTATCTAGCATTACACTGGCAGTATCCTTTCAATGAGCAAAGAGCATCTGTCGACATAGCACAGTTGAATCAGCACCACCATCATATTGCCTGGGCATAAAGTTTAGTTATTCTCCTGGAGTTTCTTTATTCAATCAGTGCATAAGCACTTTCTCCAGGACAAAAAGGGTTTACAAATCCTTAATGTTATTATTGATTGCATTTGGAGCTTGCTCTCCCTCCAAAGGGCTCAGAAGCTTTGTAAATGTGCAGTTCCCAGACAGTATCTCCTTCAGCTGACCAGTTCCAGATCTGTTTGCCTTGAGAGAAAATTTATACCTTGACTTTTTCAGGCCACTTCTCAGGAATGCAAAAAGTGAGGGAGATAGCTCACGCGATGGCTTTAAAATATCTGAGATCAGCCCACATCGCGGTGGTGCACAGAGACTTTATCAGGGCAACTTCCTGTGTGATGAGGAAAGGTGAAGCAATCCCCTACTGATACGCCGCTTCAGTTTGAATTCTGTTAATAGTGTGCTACCACATGAAGGACATAGAGGGATGGAAAGAGACGATAGCTTTAAAGGGAGCTGAAAGTGGTTTGACAGTTGTGTCAGTTCCCATCATATACACACATCCACTGTTGCTGGTCAAAGAGGTTTTGCAAGCTTCTGAAATAATGCAAAACCCTGTATAATCTAGTGGTTACCTTCGGTCAAAAATAGAATGAGCAGTGATCCCTTGTCTTCAAAACTATTTTAAACAAAAAACAAAAACTGTCTCCAGTCTGCTGATATACAGATGATTCCCATAGAGGACAAAAGCCCCCTAGGCAAGTCAACCTGTACTTGTACCCTAGAACAGCTTTATATGATGCTGCAATTAGGTACTTGACCAAAGCTGGTTTCAGAAGTCATGGGTAGCCTCATAATACTGGTATGATGGAAACATCACACATTAGCTTTTAAGCTTACCTATTTGGGTTTGTGTCCAATGTGAAACGCTTTGAAACGCTGTTGCACAAAAGACTGTGTAAGCAGATAGCTCACAACTGTGAGTCTCTGCTAGCACAACCTTTGCACAGGATTCCTCTGTTACATTGCATTACAAGCGCAGGTGGCGCTGTGGTCTAAACCACCAAGCCTCTTTGGTTTGCCAATTGTAAGGTCGGCAGTTCGAATCCGCATGACAGGGTACACTGCCATTGCTCTGTCCCAGCTCCTGCCAACCTAGCAGTTCGAAAGCATGCCAGCACAAGTAGATAAATAGGTACCGCTGTGGCAGGAAGATAAATGGCATTTCCATGTGGTCTGGCTTCCATCATGGTGTCCCGTTGCACCAGAAGTAGTTTAGTCATGCTGGTCACATGACCTGGAAAAGCTGTCTGCGGACAAACGCCGGCTTCCTCGGCCTCAAAGTGAAGATGAGCACCGCACCCCATAATCGAATTCGACTGGACTTACCCGTCCAGGGGTCCTTTACCTTTACAAGTCATCAACCTGCTCTTGCAAGAGCCTTTGCACTAACTATGGTACCGATAAATGCTTAACTACAGATTAATCATCCTATACAGTGGAACCTTGGTTCTTCGACTCCCAAAACCATTTGAAAACAAAGATGTGGCTTCTGATTGGTTGCACGAGCTTCCTGCACTCAAGCGTAAGCTGCATTGGATGTTCAGCTTCCGAAAAAGTTCAAAAACCGGAGCACTTATTTCCGGGTTTATGGCGTTTGGGAGCCAAAACGTACCAAGGCGTTCGACAACCAAGGTATGACTATACTTGAATGTCTGAAATGGTAGGAAAATCTAATTGTCATCCTGCTGCTTCTCTGTGCCAATGTCTTGCAGAAGGTACCTGCTTCAAGCCCTCTGAATCAATCAGTGCTTGAATTATTGGAGGGGTGAGCAGGTGAACCATTAATAAAATCTGCAAAACGTATCACCCGCCTTTCTGCAATTTTGCCTAAATCATGCAGACAGACAGACAGACAGACACACACACACACACATTTGCCTTCTAAGAACAAGAGCAAAGACAACCACACAAAAAGTAAGGGTGATAAATCGTCACTCTGCAGACTCCAGTACAGTGGTACCTTGGGTTACAGATGCTTCAGGTTACAGACTCTGCTAACCCAGAAATAGTACCTTGGGTTAAGAACTTTGCTTCAGGATGAGAACAGAAATCGCGCAAAGGTGGCAGG
Source organism: Podarcis filfolensis (assembly GCF_964270895.1). NCBI lineage: Eukaryota > Metazoa > Chordata > Lepidosauria > Squamata > Lacertidae > Podarcis > Podarcis filfolensis. The sequence continues at coordinate 29,243,143 of NC_139606.1, forward strand.
GTGACGGCGGGAGGCCCCATTAGCTAAAGTGGTACCTCAGGTTAAGAACAGTTTCAGATTAAGAACGGACCTCCAGAACGAATTAAGTTCTTAACCTGAGGTACCACTGTAATTCAAGCTCTGCTTCAAGTCAATAATGTGCTACTGTCTCTGCTATGTTTCCATACAATGCAGAATTAAAGGCTGAAGACTTGGCGGTATGAAAGTTTGTGAGCAGTAACATGTGGAATAGTTTTCAAAGATTGTGCATTAGGAAGATGGAGTAGAAATCACTGAGCTGTGGGGGTGTTGTGAAGCTCATGCAGTGGTTAGATAATTACAAGCTTGAGAACAACCTAACTCCTTCTGTTGTCTTAAGTAATTTGGTGCTCTAATTAGAACCAACCACAGTGCACACATAACAAAGGGGAGCTTTTATAATGTACAACAGCTATTTTTAAAAAAACGGGTCTATGAGTCCAAGTTAGCATTATCATCCATAATGTCGACAGGATCTGTGATATGGGGGCACATAAAGCTAGAAGACCTTTGCTGAAGTACTGAGAAAGTGGTTTCATGCACCAGAGGAAGGGAAAATGGACTATTAGGGCCAACAACACATTATGTTCATTGCCTTTTTGTAAAGGAAAAAAAATTGTAATAGTGCACTTGGACCTTCTCGTGTCTCTTTGTTAACAGAAAGGAGCCACAGGGTAACTCAGTCCAGACTGAGACCGTGGCATGAGCTGGGATGGGAAAGTTCAATTCAGTTTGCATTTAAAGGTGAGCCTACTTAATTCACACTTTCTGAAACAATATGCCAGGCTTCCTCAAACTCGGCCCTCCAGATGTCTTGAGACTACAATTCCCACCATCCCTGACCACTGGTCCTGCTAGCTAGGGATCATGGGAGTTGTAGGCCAAAAACACGTGGAGGGCTGAGTTTGAGGAAGCCTGCAATATGCAAACCAAAAATCAATCATTTTTCAAAATCTGCACCTCTTCATATTTTGCAGTGCAGTTCTCCAGTCAAATAATTTTTACAAAATTATATGTTCTAGGGTAAGGTGTGCATTCTGGCATATAGAAATATTGGGGGAAATATGCTTTGCACAAATGGCCACTCACCTTTTTCTCAAGTGGGCAGCGGTTGCAGCCCTTCGCCCTTGGCTGCCGTCCGTGACAGCCAAAATCATGTGTTTGCTGGCCAGTGAGAATTCCCCCTACTGGCGGAATCACAGCGCACGATTTTCCGCCAGTAGGCTAGCTCCAAATGGGCCAGTCAGAGGCCCCACCTAATGGGCAGTGCCTTGCTGACTGGCCAGGCATTGGCTGCTGCCACACCCAGCCAGGCAGCACCACATAAAAGCCAGGTGTGCAGGCCTTCCACATCTCAGATGGCCAAAGAGCAAACTCTCCCTTATCATTAATCGCTTGTTACTTTTTAGGTCAATTCCTTATCATGCATTTTAAACATATTTTACTCTCCAGTCTTCTGCTTTAGGTAAAGGTAAAGGGACCCCTGACCATTAGGTCCAGTCGTGACCAACTCTGGGGTTGCGGTGCTCATCTCGCATTATTGGCTGAGGGAGCCGGCGTACAGCTTCCGGGTCATGTGGCCAACATGACTAAGCCGCTTCTGGCGAACCAGAGCAGTGTACAGAGACGCCGTTTACCTTCCCGCCGGAGTGGTACCTATTTATCTACTTGCACTTTGACGTGCTTTCAAACTGCTAGGTGGGCAGGAGCAGGGACAGAGCAACGGGAGCTCACCGCGTCACAAGGATTCGAACCGCCAACCTTCTGATCAGCAAGTCCTAGGCTCTGTGGTTTAGACCGCAGCGTCAACCATGTCCCTTTCTGCTTTAACCTTGCTTTATTCCCTATGTTTTATTCTGTTTAATCAGTTCTGATGCTTTTTGCCTCCTGACCTTGCTATGGTTGCCAGTGGTTGCCGTATTCGGAGCCAGGAAGGAATTTGCCTGTAGACAATTCGCCAGTCTACAGGTTTGGCCTTCCCCATAGCAAAACCTCAAAACTTTTGGCTGTTAAGGCATTGGGTGGAATCCTAGTCTTGAAGCTTTTGGGAGAAGTGGTACATCACCCTGTCCTGAACCAGCAGTGTATTCAGGGGACCCTGTTAGAGGGGTCTTGGTGGAAGTCTTTGTCCTGAAGCCAAGCGTGGGTCAGATGGCCATAGAGCTTCCAGCAGTGGCCTGAGGACAGCCACCTCAGTAGATAAGCATCTTGGGGAGGACATAATTCTTGGCACAACCCTGCAGCAGTTTCAATCCTCTAGCAGGAGGCTGAAATGGATATACACCAAATGCCTGAGCCATAATTCCAACTACATCTGTAGTCAACAAAGTTGTGCCCATTTTTAAAAAACCCAAATCATTGTCTGCTTGAGTTTCTTTTATCACACCTCACTTTAGTCACTGCTAGGGGAGGGTGGCACTGTGACTGGGACAGCAAATGTGTAGACCAGGCAAAATTGCAAAGAAAAAAATGTGCACATTGGGAGAAATTTGCACTAACATGCTGGTGAATTTTCATGTGGATTTTTTTTAAAAAAATGGCAAACTGATGTAGAAATCTGGAAAACTAAATTTAAGATTATGAAAATTAGAAAATGAGAGAAGCCAAAGCTGACAGATTTGGCCTTGAAAAGGAGGTTTCAACCCTTTCCTCCCATTGTTTCCCCACTGAAAATTACCTTCAAAAGTTATAAAGATTATAAGGAATATAAGAAATTGTATTTCTGATGGTATTTCTGATGGGAGCAGGTGGTTGACTACCTCGGAAGGTGGCGGACTCTTGGGGTCAATTCCAACCCTACTGTTTGATTATTCTATGAAATGGCTCTATGGAAGTTTAATATGAAAATGCAATTGCAAATATTGCACTTGGTGACAGAAGTACCAAGTAGTTAACTGGCATCTATCAGTGAAGCAGTTTACACAAGGTCAAATTCAGTGGGCAACAGGATGGTCTGGTAAAAAATTGGATAGGACTCCAGTATCTTTTGTGTGGAAAAGGGAATTTCAACAGGAGCAGCTTGTCACCTCACCATATTATTGCGGGAAAAGATGAGGGATTGTTTGCAAGAAAACACTGTGACCAGCAAGCCTGATAATTGCACCAGACCCAATTGATACTGAACCACCTAACCTCAGAGACAACAGTCAAACATTAGGATTTTGTTTCCAGATGGAGAAAGATGTTAAGTATGGGATTCTGCCACTTTGTACAGTTCATCAAACACCTGACATTTATGCTGGGGATTCATTGTTGATCCTCAAAAAGAATTAGAACTTGGCATCTTTTCAGCAGAATCCCCTCGTGCTCCCATGTCACAGTCTTGTTTATTTCAGCCTCAGCTAGAACACAATGAACTGAATTCATCGGGGCCACCATTACATGGTTTAAAAAGGCTGTTTGAACAGTTATTCTAAAACCATGTAATCCGGCCCTGATGAATTCTGAACTGAACAGCTTCCAAGTTCTGCAAGAAAGGCAACCAAAAATATTGTGGGTAGAATCTATTATGCATGCCAAAGTAAATTGCGCAAAGTTTCTTGGTTCGACTTAGAGGTGGCAGCAAAGTCTGCAAATGCAAAGGGATGCGTATGTGTTTTGAACAAACTTTTAGCTGTTTCCCAGCTGCAGATCAGCAGGGATGGCACATAGGACTCAGTTCTGAAGGCTACAGCAGGAACTAGGGGCCACCTGGATAGCCCCACACAGCTGGAGGCCCAGCTGCTACCTTGGTTGCATCTAGAGACGGATGCATCTGTCAACCTCTGTGTCTCTCTATCTCTCATTCGTCCTGTCTTATATTCCATTCTTCACAGTTCCACATCAGCTTGTGAACTTTTTTTCTTAAAAAAAAAAGTTCTCGTGAAAATTCATCAGCATTTTAGCATGAACTTCTACAGATATACACGCATCTGCACACATCATTCATGCATTACTGCATGCTATTTTCCATTTAGATACACACGTTTCTTACACACAGTATTTGGCTAGAGAACTGCCTAGCAAAAATGGGGAAGGTGAGCATTTTGAAGGACAGCTCCACTTCAGTTGCATGTACTGTTTCAGGAGGTGTGGATTGGGAAGTGTTGCATTAAAATTTCTGCTTGATCCCTACCTGAACATGCAACAGAAAACATAGCTTTGCTGTTGCCTGAAGCCGTTGAGCTATGGATCAAGCTTTCCCTTCCAGTGGGGGAAAATAGACAAGAGCAACAGAATTTTTGTAACCAGAATTTTTTAAAAAATAAAATCTTGTCGTGCAAGTCACACAGGTTCCTACAGGTAAACTAACAAAAAGGGGGGTGACTGTCTAGGAGTCCACAGGAGGACTGATGGGCCAATACACTTCTCCCAATGGCAGCCTGTGTGGGGTCGTGCACCAATCCATGTTTGGTTCCTAACAGGTAGCAGGTGGGCTGCCTGATGCTGGATACATGCCCTTAGCCAAACCTACTTTTCCTGTAATCAATAAACTTGTGACCTAATTCAACCCAATGCCAGTCTACTGTTTCCATTCTTTAGGCCCTCCCCACACCAACCATGAGCATGGTGTGTCTGTGACAGCAGAAGTTAAACTGGAACACCCACATTTCTGTAAGCGGAATTAAAAAATAAAATAAAATCCTGTCATGCAAGTCATAGAGGTTCCTACAGGTAAACTGGAAAGTGAAAGAAAACTATATTCGATCCAACCAGGTGACAGAAACAAACCTTTCTATGTCATTATGCCAAACAGCCTTAAGAGGGAAATTTTTTTGAGAGAGGTACCTGACAGACATGTCAAATTCAATAATTATTTCACTGTGGATCATCATCTAACCCAGGAATAGGTACAATGTGGCCCTCCAAGAGCTCCCATCATCCCTGGGCCACTTGCTGTATTGCCTGAGGTTGGTGTGTGCTGCAATCCAACAACCTATTGAGGGCATCCTTGGTTTGACTCAAAATCGCAGAAAGGAAAAGAGAGAGGATGATTTAGTACAATGGAAAGCCTGGCTATTTAGCTGTTGTACCACAGTGGGAGGAGGGGGAACAGTATGTCTAGGCTGTTGCATCCAGTTCACATACGCATCAACACCCCTTTTCAATAAATCGCATACGCATGTATGAGCTGCCTCTTTCGAGACGTGTTAGCCGCAATCCAGCACAGAGTTACACAATCTTAAAATCAATGAGTTTGAGCACACAAAACTCTGCACTGACTTTGAGTTTATTGATGTGAGGTGATGGGAAAGCTCAGCCTGAGCATTTGATCTCTGATGCCAGTTTCCCTGTCCAAAGTCGTCATCTGCATTTCCCGTCTTTCATAGGCGAACTTGCTCTAATGCACTGCATTTTGCTGCCCGTATATTTATTATGTTGGCTTCTTGCGTTGGCTCTCAAATGAAACAATCCCCCTCCGACGCCGCAAAGTTGACAGTGACGCAAATGCAATTACAACGTGGCTGTATTACCACAAGCACAAGCTTTCTTTGATGATTGCATTAGCAAAAGATGCTGAACTCCCACCCTTTCCCCTGTCTTAATTGGAAGTTGTGCTAATGTGTTGAATATATTTTATGAATTTTGCTGTCTTGATTAGCATGAATGGCCCGATCGCTATAGTTTTTGCCTGGGAGACTAATGGTTAGTTGGGGGCTTCTCGAAAGAACATTAATGTTCTTTAATGACTGGGGATGTTTTCCTTAATGGCCTAGAAATCTCTCTCCCCTGTCTTCAGAATGTGACACTGATCAGAGGTTCTGGGAAGTTCAAACAAGCAGCTTGTGGTGAGTTCGAATCTAGAGGAGGAAGAAGAGTGTGTCAGTCAGCTCACATCCGCACCATACATTTAAAGCATTATTATACCACTTTAACAGTCGTGGGAAATCCTGGGATCTGTAGTTTGTTAAGGGTGCTGGAAATTCTTGTTCCCAGGGAGATAATGTGCTTTAAGGTTACCAGGAGAAAAGCAGTCTGTTTTCTTGAGCCTTTAATGATATTTAATGGCTTTTAGATTCTTCACTTCTTTGTTTTCATTTGCTATCTTTAGGGTTTTAAAATGGTTTATTGATTATTTATTATGCATATGGTTGCAGCTAGCCACCATATGACCTTGCTGTGAGGGCGGGATGTAAATTCAAGTGACAAATATATCAAGAGCAAACCCAGTCTGCATTGCTGAAAATCATTCAAATCAGATTTGAATTAAAGTTCCCTTGGTCCCTCTGTGCACTGAATCTACGACGTATTTTGCCCAAGACTGCAGAGACCTTTAGAAAATGGCAACCTGTCTAATATAATATGAAAAATATTTTGAGGGTTGCAATCTATAAAGCATTTTCCTGGGCTCTGTATACACAAAACAACTCTCCGAGGTGATAAGTTGCCATATAAAATGGTATAATATAATCAGGCAAGGAAATTCGATAAATCACCTAACCCTGGCACAGAAGCAGAGGCCTAACTCTCCCTCCCCATACAGAGAGAAGGGGGAGAAATGGCCACAAGCTGCTTTCAAATATTCTGTACATTGCAGTGATTCATAAGTAATGCTATGTGATAAAAATCACCTTCCAGCAGAAGTGTAATGAGACGGACGAGCCGCTACTGTCAGCCCAGTACATTTTCCTATGCATTATTTTAACCATCTAATACGCCTGGGTAAATCTGAAAAGGTATCGAGATGATTTTGCATTTCTTAAAAGCAGTTTACTGCTAAATAAAACATGTCAGTCAGTTGCTGCTTAATGCTGCATGGATATGCAAAGCTTCGTATATGAATGATGCCAGCTCGCTGCTGAAAAAAATAGCACCTCAAACTAGTGATGAGAAACCTATCTTAGATGGGTGGAGCAGGGACCAGAGGTTGTGGGTCAGTTGGACTGGGCTATGTCTTAAAAACCTTTGCTATCCTGTGCGTATTAAGAGATCAGCCCAACTGTAGCTCTGTCATTCTTCCTCCATTAAGGGTTTCTATCGCAACCAAGCATTTCAATTTCTAAAGAAACTCCTCATTAAGGAATGTCCAGATTCATAAAAGAAGTTCAATAGTGCATCACAGTGGTGTAGCATGGTTTGCCAGTGCCCGGGGCCATGCAGAAGGAGGTGAGGTGAGAGAGAGAGGGAAATGGACAGAGTACGCATGTACATTCAACTGCCTAACAGTGTCAGTGCCCGCGTCACCCAGGAGATCACAGCTGCAGAGATAAGAAAAGAACAGTTGTTCCTTTGTCTAGAGAGGTCACTTCCTGGTTCACATGGAGAAGCCATTTTCAATGAAGCCCAGCAATGGAAGTGTGCAGCTGTACTGAGGCAGCACCAGGTGTTGAAATCTTGTGCCCGGGGCAACCATCTGTGTAGGCCCACGCTATGCCACTGGTGCATCAACCAACCACATACCTGAATGTTCATTAGTATTTATGTGTTAAATCTTCCAAAACAGAATAGTGAGGATGCTGAGAGGATCGCCTCTCCCCATATAAACTATCCCAGACTCTGTGTTCATCATCTGGGGCCCTTCTTCATGTGCCTCCTCCACATGAGATCCAGAGAGTGGCATAGTGGCCTTCTCCGTAGTGGATCCCCATTTGTAGAACACTCTCCCCGGGAAGGTTCACCTGGAGCCTTCGTTACAGATTTTCAGGCACCAGGTGAAAATGTTCCTCTTCAATGAGGCCTTCAGCTGATTAATATTCTACTGCCATTTAAGTGTATGTGTGCTATGGTTTTGCTGTTTCTTTTTTAATTATTTACTTGTTTTTAGCCTGTATTTTATTCTGTGAACCAACCCAAGCTCTTATGCTGAAGGGCAGTATATAAATTTAATAAATAAAACTATAATTGAATAGAATAAATGCTGACTAACAAACTAAATCAACAACAAATGTTAGAAAAATATACACAATGTGAGAAAGACATAATCTGCTGGTCAGTGAGTAGCGTTTGGATAGCCCTTAAGTGGGAAGCTTCCCTCCAAACGTATTTTTCAAAATGTCGCACAACAAGGCAAGGCCTGAAGGAACCTCTCTCAGCATTGCACTGGCAATAGCCCACTATTGTGATACCTCCATCTCTATATAAGGGAAAGCAGTGGAGTCAGCCTTGCTTAGGACTGTTTAGTGTGTCTCTGTGTGTGTTTTAATTGCAGGAAACATGAACTCAAGTGGTGGAGACGATGATTGCATGGCTTCCAGATGGAATGAGGGAGGGATGGAGGGAAACTCTGGGGAAAACAAAAAATAGGCTTGGTGTTCAAAAGAGCAGTGACGTCACAGACACCATCCAATAGCTGCCCATGACATCAGCTGCAATCCACATAGAAAAACATGGTGCCATCATTGGCCTTGCTGGAGCAATAATGGCTGGCTCCCAGAAACCACAGTGAGCAATTTGAATGCTGAGAAACAGTGATTTACAGATAATGAGAACACTTGCTGGGCTACCTCATCTGTGTCAATTAGTTATGTCTGTGCCGTCCACCCAGGAAAACACAGTGTCTGGAAAAATCCAGAGGAGTCAGCAAGCTTGGAAACAAACTGAAAGAAAGAAAGAAAGAAAGAGAACGAAAGAAAGAAAGAAAGAAAGAAAGAAAGAAAGAAAGAAAGAAAGAAAGAAAGACAAGTTTTTTCCTCACACAAAGCGTCCCAACTTGAGAAATGTGTAGCCTAGTTGGTCCAATGTAGAACAAGTAGTAGAAATCATAGGCTGCCTCCTTAAAAAAAGAAATTAAGTTAATTTTGATTATTTCCCCCAGAAATCCATGGGATACAAAGTTGACAATGAGACACTTAAAAGGGGGTGTTCCCATGTTGCGTTCAATGAGTGTACAATCTGGATGTCTGTATACGCAGCAGTTGAACTTCCCATTTGTACAGTTGTTTACACATAAAATTCAATGAGTGTACCTGTATATCCAATAGCTGGGAAGCACAAGTGAACAAGCGTACATTCACAATGAATTCAGCGAGAATTATTACTTTGGTCTCTCGTATACTCCGAGGCTAAATAAATGCTGACAGAGGAACATCAACGGTAGTAGTGGTGGGAATGATGGAACCATAAGCATCTTCACTAAACTATCAAAATGAATACTTTCTGCAGAGTGTAGTGCAAAAGCATTTCAAAATACTTGGGCTTCTTTACATTTTAACAGCATGGGACTTCCTCCCCCAGAGGAGCTGAACTGGTTCCTTCCTTGCTGTCCTTCCTCCGGCAGGTTAAGACTTTCCACAAGCTTTGAGGAATTGAAGGGCTGTAATTATTGGTGTGTTTTAAACAAATATATATATATATATATATATATATATATTTAATTCTATCAATGTTTTAATTGTATTTCAATTGTTTATTTTCCTATGTTTTAAATGGTTCTTGTTTTTATCAATAAGCCACAATGATTCTAGTCAGGGGGAAAGGCAGGGTATAAATAAATATATAATGTTGTTGTTTAGTCGTTTAGTCGTGTCCGACTCTTCGTGACCCCATGGACCAGAGCACCCCAGGCATGATAATGTTAAATTAAAAAACAGCCTACTTAATCAGATGCCTATGGGTCTGGGTGAGTGTGAAGTGCACCGTATTCAAAACTCATGACACAATAAACCAGTTTACCAGTGCTAAGCTGCTGCTACAGGACACCTTTTTTGCCTTTTTGAAAGGCTGTGCTTTGTGAAACCACTTGCCAGGGAGCTAAGCAACATTTTTAACTGCTCTGGAACTTATGCAGGTGTATCTGCACAGGTGAAGCCTTTTTGACACTTATGATGTCTGTGTTGGTAAGGCAGTCAGGAAAAAATAGATGACTGAAAATGTGGGCGCACACCACGGAGGTCAAAATGAGGGGGGAAGAGAGACAGAATAACAATGGAAAGGAATGAGAACTGTGGGGAGAAGCCTGATACCCTCCTGTGACAATCCCTCAGCGTTGAACTGAATGCAGTCAGGAAGAACAGGGCATGGCACAATGGAGGCTGAGGCAACAAAGCCCATTATCTTCCTTAAAAATAACTTATGCTAACTAACCCCACTTTTTTAAATGCCTTTTTTTTCAATAGCTCATTAACTTTTAACTTTGAAGAATCCCCATCACGAAAACAAAACCTCTCTCTCTCTCTCCCTCTTTTCTTTCCCTGATTATTCAATTATGTTCCTTGTGTTGGATTGCCGCATCTCTCCGTAAAGATAGCAGAGGGCAATGTATAGCAGGGAAATGGCCTGAAAACATTACACTTGCCAATTAATTCTATTATTAAATGCTAAGAAAAGGGATTGGGGGGGGTGGAATAAGTGCCTGCCAGCTGTGGCTTTATTCTGTTGCTTTCTCAGAACTAATAAACAGGAAGGCTTTGGAAATATTTCTCTCTTGCAACAGCCAACCCCACACCCCCCAATATCACAAGCTTTTGTTTCATGCTGAACTAAAATTACTTTCCGAAGGTGACCTGGATGGAAAACATAATGGCACCAGCAGTGGTCCTCGAATTAGCAACACCCTTTCCAAGCTAAAGCATACGTTCTTAGTGTGTGTGGGGGGGGGGGACAACACTCTGAGGTACACAGGGCATTTATTTCCTTGACATTTAGAAACAGAGCCTATGAAAGGGTTCGCAGGCATCTCAAATGTGTGGCCAATGTCTCAGCCACCGGCATTCTGCTGCTTAAGTTCTTAATATGAAGGGCGTTCTATTCACTGTGATTCAAGATTCCTGCTGAAGTAAAGCGCTCTGTGTTTGCCACCACAATGCACTGTGAAAATCTCTTTGCAGCATCCATGCTGATGTGTGTGGGTGTTGCTATTTAGTCAGAATTTGTCTCGGGTTGATAGGACACCAATATCTCTGCTTATTGGAAAGAGGTTCTCCTTTGAAGTCCCTCCTCCGCCTCAGTAACAAATCTCTCTCTCTCTCTCTCTCTCTCTCTCACACACACACACACACACACACAACCAGCAACATTTACACCTCAAAAAGCCAGAGTCTATAAAACTGCTACAAGACAAAGGACATGTTCACTCAACTGGTTTCAATCCAGTTTACCCATCATGCTTCATGAGTAGGAGCTTCAAGTCCTGTAAGACCTCTGGTGTAGAATTTGAATCACCTTCACAAAGCCACAACTCACAAGGATCCTCAGAAATCCCCAAAGGGGGGGGGGGAGAAAACTGTTTCAAATCAGATGTGCTGTAGATCTACTCTACAGAAGCTACGTGGGTTTCCCTTTGGATGGGAGAAAGGGGTCAGGAGAACAAGGAGGTAGAGGTCCTAAAAGGAGGACATTGGCCCTAAACAGACCCATGGAATGCTCTGAAGGTACATGGTACAATGTCCTTGCACCTTTCAAGGATCCAACCACTGCTAGCAGGGGCTCATGAGCACTAGAGTCTGACAGCAAGGAAGAAAAATGGCCTTTGTTCACCATTGAAGGAAGTGAATATAATAATGGAGTGATTTGTTGACAGTCAATTATCTCTGTTCAGTTGCTGTTGGGCCTGTGTTGATAATGGCTGTGTCACAGAAGAATACATATTCTTGCATGTCACCCCAATCTCCAAGTGGTGCAAGATTCCAGGGGTTCCAGGCTTTGTGTTTCCTTTTGGAAATGAAGCACAGTGGGGAATGTGGTTTCTTTATGATAAAGAACTACACAATTTTTAGAAGACATCTGAAGGCAGCCCTGTAATGGGAAGTTTTTAATGTTTGACATTTTATGATTGTAGATAAGCTGGAAGCCGCTTAGATGGCCGGGGTATAACTAATAATGTTATTTTATTTTATTAACGTATGAGTGAGGTTTCTGTTTTCCTGCCTCATTCTCAGCTCATCTGAAAATTTCTTAAGAATTTCAGTCAGTATGTGAGGTTTTGCTGTAATTGTGTGAGGTGGTCAAGGGGGGAGTATACGTTTTTCTTTCAAATAAACATTTCTCTAGCACTCTGCAGTCTCCTTGGCTACTCACAGTTCCTGATATGAAAAAGCCTGTGGGAAGAGTTATCTTGTGATGGCTTCTCCTGGGCTTGGATTGAAACATAGGAATCTGGAAAGGCTACAAAGTGAAGACCGCCAGTGAGATGATTTGCAGAATGAAAGGACCCACAAATACCCATTTGAGCACTTCAGAGGTGAAGTAAGGGCAGCAGACTTTTTGCACCTCAGCCATGAGAATTTTGAAAATATTTTCTCCTTTGGTATTTACAAATGCAGTTTCTTTACTCATTTATTGATGGGGGGGATCTGCAGGGAAGAGAATGTAGGAGAAATTTTGTATATGAGATTGTATATGAAAATAAGAATGCTAAACATCTAAAACTAATTCACGCTGACACCTTTTTCTCCTTCAGAGCTTCAGATGTAGAAGCTAGCCAGTGAATATGACCAGGGATATAATAATAATATTATTATTATTATTACTAATAATAATAATTCTTTTATGTTTATCTTCCAAAATAGAAATAAAGCATATTTTCCCCAGGTAGCCTCATCCCAGCACTAACCAGGCCCAGATCTGCTTCAGCGAATGGGTGGTCTCACGTGCCTCCAACCCATACCATAATATGCGGATTCTATGGAACACAGACCAGGATTAACAATTTTACAGATTTCATTTATGAGAGAATGCGAGATGAATATCACATCACACAAAGTTTGTTGGTGAGCATTACTTCAAATTTATTCTGGATATGTCCGTTTTCTTCTCATCCTTTTCCTAAGTTTCCAAAGCAGAAGATATCATCTCCTCCATCAATGCCTAGCCTAAGAAGCCTGTCCTCTCCCAGAACCAGTAAGTGGTTTAACTGACAAACCCCAACATCCAGCCCTCTAGTAGACCCCTTAGTCTTCCCTTCTGCAAACAATTCCGTCCCCCGCCTCACACTGCAGAACACACCTTGTATAGGATTGTCAGTAATCAAAAGGAGCAGCACGCCAGTTAACCCCTACTATATAGACGATGGGAAAACTGAAATGATTGAGGAGAAAAGAAACCATATCTGAAATACTATCAACAGGATAAAATCTGTGATAAAATGCCCTCAAAATGTCTTTGGAGCTCTCTTTCCCCCCTTCCCTGCCATGTATTTAGTACTTCCTTTCTGGCCAAGCACCTGTCAAATTCCAGTTGTAGTTTGATTATAATTACGAGCAGGAGCTAATACACTTTTAATTAACTGAGCCTCTTCCTTTTAAACTCGCATGCAGCCCCTTCTTCCACTGAGATAACCCACCAAATTGGATTGTTGCAGAGGCATGAAATTCCCTAAAAGATAAGTATTGAGATATAAAACAGCAAAGACTCTAAAAAAGAGAGTAATATATTCAAATTTATTCCCATGCAGTTAATTAATAATTCTAATTTTGTTTGAGCGGTGTATCTTGGAAAATGTGCCATTTGAATAATTTTTCAGTGGTCTCCGATAACAGTTGTTATCTACATCTCTCTGTACATGAATGGCAAAGAAAACCAAAGAAATGCTATTTTGGGGGCATTGTCTTTTTTATTAATCTCTGATCATTCTGTTGATATCAAGAAGAGTCCCTGTGAACTGTCCCAGAAATTCAGCTTTTAAAACTGCCATTTTATGAACACTTACTTTCTTGTGGAACTTATTTCCATAAAAGCTAACGGGACTTGCTTCCAGATAACAGTGGTCGGATTATGTTGGTATCATAGGAACCTGAATAATGTTCTCAGAGTAAGGGGGCTGCTGTAACCTTTGTCATGTAAATCAAGCCCACCCTCGGCATAACGATGTAAAACAGAAAGGAAGGAGCTGTAGCTCAGTGGTATAACACCAGCTATTATTATTATTATTATTATTATTATTATTATTATTATTATTAAATTTATATACCGCCCTATACCCACAGGTCTCAGGGTGGTTCAGAAGATAAGACCACAATAAAAAAACAAAAAATGCATAACAGAAACAAAAACAACCCAATATCCCCACCCCCTTTTCCCAGCATATTTTAAAAGGGCATTCTATGTCAATCAGCCAAAGACCTAGTTAAAGAGGAAAGTTTTTGCCTTGCGCCTAAAGGTGTATACTGAAGGCGGCAACCAAACCTCCCTGGGGAGAGTGTTCCACAAAGAGGAAGTCACTGCAGAAAAGGCCCATTCTTGTGTTGCCACCCTCAGGACCTCTCATGGAGGAGGCACACAAAGAAGGGGCTCAGGAGATGATCTCAGGGTCTGGGTAGGTACATATGGAGGGAGGCTTTGAAGACAGAAGGTCCCTGAGGCGACTCTCACCTTGGTACAATAGGCTGTGTTCCAACCATGCAAAAGCCAGAGGTTTCTAAACCACCGTCTGATATCTCTCCAGCCACACCAGTAAGCAGTAGCATCACAGTTCAGGAACACATCCCATCCAAACACAAGATCTCAATAATTCAATCTAGATCAGGGAAAGACGCAGCCTGGGGTCAAGGACAGTGACCTGGACAGAGTTTTGAGGGCTGGGTAGAGATGCCCAGAGGTCCAGATTCAGCCCTTGAGCCTGAGGTTTCATAAGGAAATATGAGTGAAAAATTGGAAGGCTGGCATACCTGGGTATTCTCCTTCAGCAGGGTGGCCTTCAACTAAGTTTACTCAGAATAGACTTGTTGAAATTAATGGACCTCACTTTCCATGTTCATTAATTTCAACAGGTCTACTGACTACCACACAGGGTGTTATTGTTTTTTGAGCAGGAACTTGGGGAAACTGGGTTCCATTACCTTTTAAAAATTGAATAATTCAATAATGAATCTGTAATCAATAAAGATCATTGTCTGCTTGAGTTTATTACTCACATCTTACATTTTGCCACTGCCCAGCTGGGGGGGGGGGACTGCGACTGGGCCTGGAACAAACAAACAAACAAACTTCACGATAATTCTGCCACCTTTTTCCCCATCAAAAAGCACTGCTACTATTCATACTACCTGGCAATCTTGCTGAGAAAAAGTGAGTTCAGACCAATGCATTGTGGTGCAAGAATGAGAGGGAAGCAATGTTTTATTCCCTCAAGAGAAGAAGAGCTTTATGTGTGTTACAAAATCTGAAGCATTTACATATTGTCATTCTGTTATCATAATGTCATTTATGAAACTCAGGCACTGTATTCATTGTGATAAAATTTTCAGAACATCTGGATTGCAGATACCATTTCTTGTTCGAACTGTTCTGAGTTGTGTGCAACTAGGCTAAAAAAGAAACCGAATCTCAAGAAAATAAGAGTCAACACAGAGAATTCAGCACTTATCTGACACAATCTTGACCTGGATGTAATCTTTCCCCCCATAATGTAGGCAAACACTTGGATCATATTCAATAAATTGCTTCCTCTTGCCCAAGACATTTTTATTCTCTTAACTTCTCTCTCACTATAAAACTACTGGAATTTTGTGAGGATTATATTTTGGTATATAAAACATGAGCTCTTGATGGAAAATAACTTCATCAAAGTGCTTTCTTGTTTTTCTAAAATTCTGGATATCTATATTGAAATATATGCACAGGGAGGATTTAAATTGGCAGTGGGTTTTTTTAATGGATGAAATGACAAAAGGATCGTTCAGCTAAAAATGTTTGAGGAATTCGTTCTTTGTGAAATCTGACCTGATTGTAGGAATCACAGTTTTAGTTATCCAACAGCCTTATCATTTACTGAATTTTCTTATATAGTTTTCAGCTCTTTAAAAATGTATAATGTTTTAAAGTCTTATTTTGTATAATGTATATTTATATAATGTATAAAGTCTTATTTTGAAGGTGGAAAAGCTTGTTTAAAATGTGTATTTCGAGAATAGGTACATTTAAAAAGGGCATATTCTGAAAGGAACGAAAGTTTTAAAAGATGTACTACTGTTTAAAATAAAACTTTTAACTTTGAATTTTTATCAGGATTTCTTTGTCCTAAATACAGTGGTACCTCGGGTTAAGTACTTAATTCATTCCAGAGGTCCGTTCTCAACCTGAAACTGTTCTTAACCTGAAGCACCACTTTAGCTAATGGGGCCTCCCGCTTCCACCACGCCGCTGGAGCACGATTTCTGTTCTCATCCTGAAGCAAAGTTCTTAACCCGAGGCACTATTTCTGGGTTAGCGGAGTCTGTAACCTGAAGCGTATGTAACCTGAAGTGTATGTAACCCAAGGTACCACTGTACTAAAATGGAAACAGGATGGAAAAGTCTTATGGGTGAAAATGCCCCTTTGCTCAACCACCAGAAATGCCTGCAGGTTGTAGCAGGATGGGATGGTATTGCTCCTAGAGATGCTAGGGTTAAACCATTGCTCCACTCACTTTTTTCTTCTGGCCACACCCACTTTTGGCCATTGCTCCGACCTACCACTGTCATTCAGCCCCTGCAAGGCTGCCTTACAGGGAGTGAAGAAGATTCCCTACTTCTGCTATAGGGAAATGTATTGAGAAGTATTCAGCTAGCTGGGTCTATGACTTCAGTCTTGAGAATAGATTGCAAACCTGAAGGCGAGGGCTTTTTTTATTATTGTTATTTGTAAGCTTCACTGGGAGCCTTTTTTTCAGCTGAAGAGCGAGGTAAAAAAATGAAAAACTTAATAGAAAATTTCCCATTGAATTTGGCAGAAAGAAATTCCCCTGAGCCCCAAAGCTTCGGGGATATTCTCCTGGCCTCGTTCCTTTTGAAATGCAAGTACAATTGCTTCTAGGATCACGCAGCCTGAATGAATGACTTGACAGCTTGACTGAATGCGAAACCGGCTGACAGCGATTGCCTGCTTCTCAGACAGCAAGTACATTAATTAGTCTCAATTGCATAGTCTTCTTTCAGGTTCAGAGTATTGGCACACTCACCAATAATTTCTTGAATTATTGTTACTGTTACTCCTGCTGACGCACCTGCACAGTGCCAAACTCCTTACCTCCTTGCCTCACACCCGCCTGGTAAACGGCAACAACTTTGCTGCTGGGTGGAGAGGTGCAGGGTACACACACACACACACACACACACACTCAATGTACATTCAATGGCCATATTCCACCTGTCAAACTGAACTAAAATATGGTGGTTTCATCTGAGATCAGGTACTCTCTGCAAGTAAAGTTTCTGCAGATTGCTATTACACAGTAAGTAGCTGAAGTCAAGGGAGGCATTAACTTACAAAATAATGCTCTACATGTCTACTCAGAAGTAAGTCTCTTTGCGTTTAATGGGGTTTACTCCCAGATAAGTGGGTACAGGATTGCAGCTGAAATATACTCTGAGTCGAGAGTGGATTTCATGCTCTTTATTCAGCTCATAGTGGTGAGGAGGAATGAATGTCCCCTCAAAGTATCTGCTTTATATACTTTATTTACACAATGGGCTGCACGTGATTAGCTAATTCCGGAATTCTCCTGTAGGCCAATCAGGTTGTGGATTCACTTGAATCTGGAGCCGGATTGGGTGTCTCCTGCAGACCAATCATACTGCTGCATTGTTCTAGGACCAGTCAGACTGCTGCATTCTGAATCCTATTGTTCTAGGACCAATCAGACTGCTGCGTTTTGGATCCTATTGTTCTAGGACCAATCAGACTGCTGCATTTTGGATCCTATTCAACTCAGTACATAACAGCAGCCTTGGCTTTCTTCTGAGGAAGGACCAAAAGGGGGGTAAGTATCAGTGCAAAACAACCAGAACTGCACAATTTGTAGAAGCCATCTGAAGGCAGCCCTCTATTGGCAAGTTTTTATTGGGAAGTGAAGGGGGGCTATTCTGAGAACTGCACCAGGGCCCCCAAACAGTTTAATTTGGCCTTGCTCTGGAACAAGCAAATACTGGGTTGGTGGGGCAACATTGCTGCAGATCTATTCGTATTATAGTAACCCACACACAAAAAGACCATTGTCATAGGATATAATTGATTTAAAGCAATCTCCTGGTTAAGAACAAATATATAATGTGCTTCAGGCATTAATATAAGAGTAATTCTATCTTTAAAACACAGAAATGTAATTGGTTTAATAAGGCTGTAGCACTATTTTATAAAGAGTGACTTTTAAATTACTTTCTCTCGTTCCATGAGAGATTAAAATCCCTTTAATATATTGAGGAATGCATTTGCATTGTGTTCTGCAAAGTTTTATTATTTCTTTGGTATATTAATGATTTAATAAGTCCTGGCTGGATGTGTGCGCTGGCTATGAACTGAAAATGAAGGAAAATTTGTCCGTTCTCCAGTCATTCCAAAGGACTGCTAAACTCTGAACCAGATTGCCTGAATAGATACTCCCAGTGCTTAACTGAGAGGACTGGTTCAAGGCCAGTCTGCATTACCTCCCTATTCACTTGATCCACAAATGTTTTAGTCACAAGAAGTCACTCAGTCAACAGATACTTCACATCATGTTGTTGCTGTTCTTGTTATTTAGATCTATATACAGTCCTTCATCAACAGAATTCAGGGCGGTTCACAAGATAAAAATACAAGACAAAAATACAAATAAGTAGTTAAAACAAAAACAACCATGAGGGAGCTCAGTTGGTAGAGCATGAGATTCTTAATCTCAGGGTTTGGGTCCCACCTCGGGCTGAAGAGTCGTGCATTGCAGAGTTGGACTAGATGACCCTCACAGTGCCTTTTAATTCTACAATGCTACAATTCTATGTTACTTCATACCCTTCAATATTTCTCCGATGAAAATAGGGACGTTGTATTCCATAACAATATTAATAATTATTATAATTATACCCCTCCCATTTGATTGGGTTGCCCCAGACACTCTGGGAGGCTTCCAGCATATATAAAAACATAATTAAACATCAAACATCCGAAAACTTCCCCCATGCCTTCAGATGTCTTCTAAAGGTTGTATACAGTCATACCTTGGTTGTTGAATGCCCTGGAACTTGGAAGTTTTGTCTCCCGAATGCCGCAAACTGGTTTGTGAATATGTGTTTTGGGAGGGATTTTTTGGAACCCGAACATCCGACAGGACTTCCACGGCTTCTGATTGGCTGCAGGAGCTTCCTGCAGCCAATCAGAAGCGGCAATTTGGTTTTTGAATGTTTTGGAAGTCAGACAGACTTCTGGAACAGATTCCGTTTGCCTTCCAAGGTACGACTGTAGCTACTTATCTCCTTGGCTCAGGGGTCGCTTAACTCCATACCTTTCAACATTTCTCCGGTTGAAATAGGGATGTCCTAAGGGTATCTACCGTCGGCGGCCATTTTGGGATGAAATCAGAAACCGGAATGGCTTCTGTAAATCCAGGAGTGTCTCGGGAAAATAGGGACACTTGGAGGGTCTGTCACTCTTGGTGTGGTTAGTTGCCAAAACTCTGCTCCCTCACGGACTTGTCTCCCATCTCCATGTTGCAGCCACAACAGAAACAAACTTACTGCCAGGTACAGTGGTACCTCGGGCTACAAACACTTCAGGTTACAGACTCCGCTAACCTGGAAGTAGTACCTCGGGTTAAGAACTTTACCTCAGGATGAGAACAGAAATCACGCTCTGGCGGCGCGGTGGCAGCGGGAGGCCCCATTAGCTAAAGTGGTACCTCAGGTTAAGAACAGTTTTAGGTTAAGAACAGACCTCCAGAATGAATTAAATATGTAACCAGAGGTACCACTGTACATTGTGTAGTCACGACCCGTGAGAACAGCTGACTCTCAAGAAGATAAATGGAAGGAACTACATCAGGGGTAGGGGGTGAATGCAGTCCCACAGGCCTCTTCAAGCCTCTTCAGGTTGCCCAGATGGTATTGTGGCCCTCAGACGGGGAAAAAAGGTTCTGCATCCCTGTATAAGATTCTGAGGATCTCAGTGGGATTCTGTGATTTCATTTGACATGATCATTATTCAAAACAGAGATGCCAGTCAGTCTTGGCTTAGATTTTCTCTTTCCCTCTTTCTCTTCCCCGCCCCAAACCCACTCTTTTCTGGTAGTCAGATTCCTGTATCTGCTTAAATAATAATCCTGTTGCTATTTGGTTCCTCCATGTAGCATTTTATTTTGTTTGTCGTGATTGCAGGCTAATGTTGTAATGACAGACTTCTCTGCAATTTTTATTATTTTTCTGTATAGCAACAGCTTGGGGTACTTTTAAAAAAATACAATAGAAATAATATGCTCTGGAACTATGCAAATGAAAGATCAGTGAAATGAATAGTGAGTGAATGGCACGTTGATAAGTAAATAAAAACATTGGACAGCAACTCCAAAATTACAGGCAAGAACAAACGCTTGTCGAAGTGATGCTTTGGTTTTTATTTTAAAGGACTACAGTGCTACCTCGGGTTACAGACGTTTCAGTTTACAGACTCCGCTAACCCAGAAATAGTACCTCGGGTTAAGAACTTTGCTTCAGGATGAGAACAGAAATCGTGCTCTGGTGGCACGGCGGCAGCGGGAGGCCCCATTAGCTAAAGTGGTACCTCAGGTTAAGAACAGTTTCAGGTTAAGAACGGACCTCCAGAACGAATTAAGTTCTTAACCCGAGGTACCACTGTACTATATTGTTGGTTTTTTTTCATTTGCTTCTTTGCAAGGAATCTGTCAAATTCTCATCACTATTAAACGATGGAGATGACAAATTGCTGGATTTTATATTCAAAGTTCTACTCTTGTACCTAAAGATGGAACATAAGAACATAAGAAAAGCCCTGCTCTGATCAGGCCAGCTGGAAACAGCCAAAGTAAAGTGATAGAAATGATACAACACCAGACCTTGCAGAGATATTGAAACACAAATATGATCCTTCCCATGGTCTACTGTGAATAGATACTTCAGAAATACAGAGAGGTTCATGCTGCTGTTGCTGGGCTTCTCCTAATGTTCAACCAAAATCTGCCCCTTTGGAGCTTAAACCCATTCAATCTAGTTCTACCTTCTAGACTTGTAGGGAACAAGTTTTTGACCTCTTCTGTCAGCCCTTTCTTTGGAGGGCAAGTTCATGCCCAGCCCTTCATCTTAACATTCTCAGAAATACAATCAATCACAGTGTTCTCTGTCTACCTCTGCAAAGTCATTACTCCACATCCAAAAATTCAAGCAGCATATCACCTTTAAAAATAAAATCCAGAAGAGTTTGAGTCAAAGGAGAACCAAAAGAGATGTGACAGGGTCAGTACAAGGGTAAAGAAGAAGTCCATCTCCTTTAAATTGCCAAAAGTACTTAGGGACACAGGATGTAATTACCCGAGCTGGAATTGGGCCAATGCACTGAGGCTAGCACTATCTCTTTTGAAAAGTGCCAGGAGATCTTTAATAGAAAAAGTGACAAGAGATCATTAATTAGAAAATGATCAGGACCTTGGTGTGATAGCTCATCCAAAAGAAAGCAATTTCAGCAACACAGTAATATTTAGTAGAGGCCTGGAGTGAAAATTCAGTTCCAACGAAGTGACATGGGGGTGGGGTTAACAACTGTGATGAAGACCTTTCAGGACTGTACCACTTCAGAATACAAGTGAGATGATGTGTTTGGTCCTTCACAAGGCTGCCATCAAGGGCCGGGATGCTTAGGTATCTGCCATGAACTGAAACACTAATTGGGATGGGGCATTGACAAGAGTTCCCTGGTTCTGAGGCTTCTCTCCACCATCACAATCTAACTGCTTGTTCAACTGCCCCTCACGAAGGTGCAGAAAGCAGTGGGAAGCGGTACCAGCAGTGATAATTTTGTTTGGGGGTTGAGTTCCTGGCCCGCCCTAATCCATTCTGCCCCATTCTGCCTTCTTCAGGGTCCAAAAGGGCCCACACGTTGGCAGCTGTGTGTCAATCAGATGCATGCAAAATGGCCGCCGACGGTAGATACCACTGGTTGCTTGTTCGTCGGCTTTCTGCCCGATAAACAAAAAAGTGGTAGCAATTGTGAGGAAGAGGAGGGAGGAGCGACAGCAGAAGAGAAAAACCATGACTGTGAGGAGCTCATCTCTGTGGAGGGAGAGGATCCATAGAAGATGTTTTGCCCAAAGACATTCCAAAATCTGGAAGTGACTCTGATCCCCTTCATACTGCATGTCAGTGGCGTAGCGTGGGGGGTGCAGGGGAGCGGGCCGCACCAGGCGCAACATCTGGGGTTAGGGCAAATCCACGGGTTAGGGGGCGCAAATCCACGGGTTAGGGGGCGCAAATCCACGGGTTAGGGGGCGCAAATTACTTGCCTTGCCCCGGGTGCTGACAACCCACGCTACGCCACTGCTGCATGTAAACTTGATGCCCAGAAGTTAGCATATCAGAGAGGCAACATTGGAAGAGGCTAGGTTGCTCAAAAGAGAGTAAGGTGTTGGTGTTCGACGTGCTGCACTATTCAAACAAGCAGTGATTTGCCTGCATTGCTGCAATGATAAAAATTTGTGTGTGTGAGGAGAACCCATGTCTATACCACCCTGAGCTCCTTGGAGGACATTAAAACAAACCTTGGATGATATTAATGTAATAAAAAAATAAATATTTGGACTGGATGCTGGACTTTCAGTAATAGAAGTCCCCAAGCATATTGTAATAGAAGTCCCCAAGGGCTAAGAAAATGCTCCTCGCATTTGGCCTAGATTTGCTTCCCCTCCAAGTAGGCAACACCCACCCACCCCATATCTTGTGACAATAAGACTATGACAGCTGATTATGCAGATTAGGAAGATGCACTTAATATTCTCCACTAGGCTCCAGTCTTGGTAAAAGGCTACCCTAATAAGTGAGTGGGAGTGAAGTGTCAGGACCTGTCATCCTACTTCATTTCTTTTTCCGAAAGACCTTGAAATGTGGAGTGACATTCTTCAACCTTGCAAAATATTCTGTTTGCTGCACACTGTAAACTATTGATTTGACAGGGGGCCTGAGAGATGGAGATTGCAGTGGTCTCCAAGGACTCATTTCAGAAACTTGCAATTAGTACTGCAGCTCAACTTTTGGCTAACCCATATTAGCAAGCAAATTAAAAACAAAGAAAAGCATTTTAAAAAACAAAAAAACATGCCCCCTCAAAAAAAAAAAACATATCCTGGATGGCTAGGAATGATTATTACTAGATTTTATACAGTGGTACCTCGGTCTACGAACAGTCCTGTTAACAAACTATTCGGGCAACGAACTCCTAAAAACTAGAAGTAGGTGTTCTGGTTAGCAAACTTTGCATTGGAAGACGAACAGAAGCCGAACAGTGGAAGGGCACCAGTGGTGGGAGGCCTGAGTTGGGAAAGCGTGCCTCGGTTTAAGAACGCTTTGGTTTAAGAACAGACTTCTGGAACGAATTAGGTTCGTAAACTGAGGTGCCACTGTACAGCTCAATGATATAGAAAGCAATACCCCCAGCATGCATTGCAATCCTACACAGATTGTTTCAGTATGTGTGAATCAGTTAGGTTTTTCTTTAAATGAAAACTGAATCAGCTTTCTCCCCCAACCCTACTCCCAGATACTTGTGTTAAGGATTACAGCCCCAACGTCCTAAATGAATGAGAGATTTAAAATATATTGGCATTTAATTGAATTTTTGTAAGGTGAGATTTTGTCCTGAAACTCAGACATGCTAAAGGGCAAAATGTTTTATCAAACTGGGAAGCCTTTAAAAAAAACAAAAACCCCTAACTGTAGATTCTGCTCATATGCTACTTTTCAGTGTACAAAAGTGTGACAGCTCTCTGACAGCTGGAAATGCCCTAAATAGAAACTTTTGGCTATTGTAGTTATCATTTAACTACACAAAAAATCCTGTGATGGAGTTGGATTGTGAATCATTAGCTTTTCCAAACTCACCCAGTGAGATTAATGCCGAAAGGTGGGATTCAAACCCAGGCTTTGTGTCCCTTCAAGAACTCCCCTGTAATGGCTACCTTCATAACAAAGTAGACATTGCGATCACAAGTCCGATAAGGTGTTTCATAAACGGGTGCCATAAAAATATTCAGAGAAGCATTTATATCCTTGATATGTGCTTATATTAGCATCTGCTTCTGTGGTAGCAGCCTTGCGTTTATCAGTCTAAAATCTATGGTGTTAACTGACACCATATTTGACTTCTCATTGGATGATCAAAATCTGTTCTCCAAGCAAGGAAGAAACATTTCACAATCCACCCCTCCTTCGATGAAAACAGTAGGGTCCAGTGAATGAGAAGGCTGTTTCTTCAGGAGTGGGGTGGGTGTGTATATACTATATCTAACATCTTGAAAAACCTCTCTTTTGTTACTATGGTTCCAGTTATTTTATACCTGCCTTGCTTCTCCCAGCTGAAAGAGCTTCCTTCCCAACATCTCTCACAGAACAGCGTCTGTCCAATACATTTTTAAATAGCCCATATAGATGTGTGTACACATCTAGCTAAGGCAGATGGTAAGAGGAATATGACATGTTTGCGCATAGCACATGTGCCGGCCTGCTGCACGAAGCATTTTCAGATCAAAAAAGTTGAGGTCAGGAGAATACAATAGGGAGAGAAATTCATTTGAAAGTAGTTAGGGACACTTTGAAAATTGTCCCATCCTAGCATGCTGGTGGTTTGCTGTGGTGGTTTTATCCTGTAGAACAGGGATAAGAGACCTCTGGCACTTCAGATGTTGTTGGATTCTGACTGCCATCAGTCCTAGCCACCATGGCTAAATGGTCAGTGATGCTGGTGTGGTCCAGCAGAACCACCTGTTCCCCATCCATGCCATAGAACGAAGTTTGGAATGAAGTAAAGGTAAAGGACCCCTGGATGGTTAAGTTCAGTCAAAGGCAACTATGGGGTTGAGGTGCTCATCTTGCTTTCAGGCCAAGGGAGCAGGCATTTGTCCACAGACAGCTTTCTGGGTCATGCGGCCAGCATGACTAAACTGCTTCTGGTGCTACAGAACACTGTGACGGGAACTAGAGCACACGGAAACACTGTTTACCTTCCTGCCACAGTGATACCTATTTATCTACTTGCACTGGTGTGCTTTCAAACTGCTAGGTGGGCAGGAGCTGGGACAGAGCAACAGGAGCTCACCCCATCGTGGGGATTCGAACCACCAACCTTCTGATCAGCATGCCCAAGAGGCTCAGTGGTTTAGACCACAGCGCCACCCACGTCCCATGGGAATGAAGTACTATGGGGAGATGGCCTATTATATTTTGAAGCATTGCTTTGTACCTATAAGAAACATTACTATTAAGAGCACGTTGTTGTGAGTTGGTATGTGTGCTTTAAGCTGTATGCCTGAGTCTCCTTCCAATTCCTGGATCCAGCAAGGATTCAATTACTGGAATAGCTAGTCTAGCTTCTTAGTGAGATAATGGCCTAAGCATGGTTTGTTAAGGTAACAAAGGAAGTGGCTCTGTGCAAGAGAACAGATGGGTAGGTCCTGCTCCTTCAATTGGCTGGTAGTTAGAAGGAGAAAAGCCACAGTTGAGATGTGTGTGGGCTAGAGGCTAGAAGCAGGAGGCTGTAGGCTGCAGCCTGGAAATGAAGGCTGTGGCTATGGGAGAAACAAGACCATCTTGGGGTGTTAATGCTGTGAGCCCCTCCATCGTAGGCTCAGGTTATATATATGTGTGTAAGTAAACCATACATCATAAAGACACCACAGTTTTCCAGAGGAAACATGAACCCTGCATAGGAGCCTGGAACTCCCGGAATCTTGCACCACTCTGAGTTTGGAGTGGCATGCAACATTATATTTAAAGTGGCCTAGATTAAATGGCCCCTAATATTTAGATTCTGAAGAATGACTGTGTTTCAGTTTGCATATACTTTCAGGGAAGTGTGAATTGGGTGGATTCAACCTTAAAAGCAAACTGAATTACTGTCCTAATCAAACTACAGACACCAATTGTCCCTAATTGATTAGAATCCCCATTGAATGCATTGAAAGAAAACAACTTGGTGTATTCTATAGTAAGTCTCTGCGTTAATCTTGGCCTCCATATGCTTGAATTTTGCACTAGTTAAGTAGCTAGGAAATGGAGCACATTGAATACCAACCATGGAATCATAGAATCATAGAACATTGATAGATCATTCCCCTGAATGGTTTAAAGTAGACATTGAATTAACGACTAAAGAATATGACTCAAGTTAGAGACTTAAAATCTATAATCCCTAACAAAGGTTCTCCACTACAAAATGAATTTCAAAATGTCAAAGTTAGAACAATTTCCCAGCATCAATTTTTAAATGTGTTTCTAAAAATGTACAATTAACAGTAAAATCAGAAATAAAATTTCAGTAATTGGGTAGCTTAATGTGCACCAGAAGCATGAGAGTTATTTGGTATTTTTTGACACAAAACAGTGTTGACTGCCAAGGAGATTATTAAAAGTAAGTGATTTGGGGAAGTTCAAAGTTTAAGTTTCAAAAACTTGCATTTTTGAAAAATCATATATAGGCTTGGTTTGTCTTGCTTTCTTGATTCTTTGTTTTATTATTGACTATCCACTAACACATGAAATTTAACAATCAAAACCCATTTGGTAAATGAAACATAACAGTGTGGCAAATGTAACAGCTAAACAATTGCATTTAGCTTTGTAAAGACTTCAAACATAACAACAAAACAAATACATTTTAATGTATTTTGCTATAAATTTTATGTATTTTATTTTGCAGATAACTTAATAAGGTTTTCCTGTACTTATTATGTATGTAAACTGCATCAGTATCATTTGGATAGTAAAGTAGTCTATAGATGGAAATAATAAATAATCATTTTATTGTATTGTGATATGCAAATCATTTGCTATGGTTTTATTGTATTCTCATTATCCTTGGCCACTGACCATACTAGCTGGGATTAATGGGAGCTGAAGTCTAACAACATCTAGGGGGCCACAGGTTATTTACCCCTGTGTAGAAAATCCTTCATATTTACCAAGAGGACAACAATATGGCTTTTCCTTTGCAATACCTTTCTTTGAGAGTAGGTGAATCAAGCTATTGACTAGTCCTATTCCAGGCTAGTCAGCATATCTTTGTTTTCGTACCTCTTTTCCTCCAAACTACAAATCAATTTGGAAACAGATTACATTCCCAGTAAACCAAATCCGCCCCCTGCAAATAAATGAGAAAACAATAGCCTTGGCAAAACCTGATGTTCCACCAGAGCTTGCTGTAATTTCAAATGTCTATTGCAAGTCATAGGGTAGGGCATCTCTGCCTGGTAAAATTAACCATTGCAACAGAACTTTCAGTGCAGGTGAACTTTCAAAAGGTGTCTCCAGGCATCATCGGACTTATTATTCCAGAAGCATCTCATCATTGTGCGAACACAAGAGACTTGTATGATTATGTCATTTGGGGTAAGCCTGAGCGCCGCATACTCCCGTCTCCACATTAAACCCCATTTGTAGTGGAAAAACAAACAAGCCACTGGATGCATCCGACGTGCCGGCTCATACACAAAGATCTATTAAGAATATATAACATGGCATTAAATCATGTTAAAGCCAGCCAATCTCTGCTTTCTGCATGTTATTGCTGGAATAAGCTGATAACAGGAAGGAGGTTCTACCTCCGGTTGCAAAAAAACAACAACAACAAAACCCGGCAACAAAACCCTCAGCCCATGTGACTCTCGTCAACATCTGCTTCTTTTCTTTTCTTTTCTTTCATAGAAAGCATGCATGAATAATCAAGACCACTCTGCTGCTGTTAATTGTAAAAATCATTAGTAAACTTCCAGGTGCTGTTTACTACATAACCATTGTAATTTTCTGTCCTAAAATCAGCATCTCCCCAACATCATTGTCTGCCCCGGGGCACGAGGCTTCTGCAGCTTTTACATTGTCAAAGGCAGTTGCAACCCCATTTGCTCACAGTGAAAGAAATGGGCCCACACCTGCAGCGTTTGAGGCAGTAATTCCTAATATTAGCCAGACCTCATGAGGAGAGGGCTTCTTTTTTTTGCCAACCTTTTATGATTCAACACTTTGCAATCCATTTGAAATCATTTAAATATTCTTTTATTTTGCTGCTCCTGCCCCATCTCTATTCTTTGTTCCGTCACCATTCCCATGTGCCAGGGCTAATTTGCATAAAGTGAATTAGAGTAGCTATGCGCTACCATACCTAGAAAGTGAATCAATAACATGGGAATGCTTGTACACACAATCTTTCTCTCGTTTGTTCTTCCTTATCCTGAAGCAAAAGCTTCATGGGTTAGACCCCGACTAAAACTGCAATCCTAAAGGTACACTTACTGGGGACGCGGGTTAAACCACAGAGCCTAGGGCTTGCCAATCAGAAGGTCGGCAGTTCGAATCCCCATGACGGGGTGAGCCCTCGTTGCTCGGTCCCAGCTCCTGCCAACCTAGCAGTTCGAAAGCACATCAAAGTGCAAGTAGAGAAATAGGTACCACTCCGGCGGGAAGGTAAACGGTGTTTCCGTGCGCTGCTCTGGTTTGCCAGAAGCGGCTTAGTCATGCTGGCCACATGACCCGGAAGCTGTACGCTGGCTCCCTCAGCCTATAGAGCGAGATGTGCGCCACAACCCCAGAGTCGTTCGCGACTGGACAGGGGTCCCTTTACCTTTACCTAAGCCCCATTGGAAGCAGAAGGACTTACTTCTGAGTAAATATGTATAGGATAGTGCTGCTAGCCATGGCTTAGGCCAATTTACATCGATAGGGAACATCATCAGTCACAACAATAACTTATGTAAGAACATGAGAACATGAGAAGAGCCTGCTGGATCAGGCCAATGGCCCACCTAGTCCAGCATCCTGTTCTCACAGTGGTCAACCAGATGCCTGTGGGAAAAGCAGGATTAGGACCTGAGCACGAGCACTCTCTCCCTTCCTACAGTTTTCAGCAATTGATATTCAGAAGCTTCTGAGTGTGGGTTATGATAAAAGGACCTACCAGCATGAAAATGGTTCCACAGCATTCTGCCTCCTTTTGCCGCATCAGAAACCTGACAAACCTTTGGGAGGACAGCACACTCATCAATGAAGCATGCATTCTGTAATGCAAGTGCTTCCTCTTCCAAATCCTAATCTAAATAAGCAGTGGGATGATTCCCAGAACCCAAAATTTCACCACTCATATGGCTTGGCTTGCTCTGCACTGGAAGGAATGGCAATGACCCAAGAGTTGACCCTTTAACCAAGAGTCCTTGATTGTTGCAACCCATGGCCTGGAGTACACAGCAACACCTTGTGTTATTATTCCTACAAGGAGGACCTGCAAGAAGATATTGCAGTGTATCCTCCCTCTGAAAAGGACTGCTCCAGTACATCGTTCCAATGTGCATACTCTCCAAGTAGTGCATCCCATTCCATGCCGGATTTACGTCTAAGCTAAACAAGCTATAGCTTAGGGCCCCACTCTCTTGAGGGCCCCCCCAAAAAATAGAGAAAAAAACAACTGGATGTACATTTCCAAAATATAAGATAAAAAACAAAATAAAACCTACATAGTTAGAGCTTAATAATTATTTCACTATTAATATACTTCTTAATTGTATTTCACTATTAATATACTTCTTCTTAATTGTATTTCAGTTCTACAATTACTTTGATAAAATACATATTTTGTTATGTGCAAATGGTTTTAGATACTTATTAGGTCCATAAATTACCATATAGCATATATTCAACACAAAAAACAGCGACAATTTGTTGTTGATAAAGGACAGCTGGACATATAAAGGGAACCCATTACCTTCAGTAGCTTGGGCCTCATCAAGCCCCTGGGAGCATGCGGGGAGAGGTGAGGGTCTGGTGCCCGGCTCCAGGCTCTCCCCAATATTGTTTTCCCTTACTGGCTTTCGCTGGAATCCAGAAGTCAGTTCTGTCCCAGGGTGGGGACAGATAGTTGGAACCAATGCCTAAGCAACCACTCACATTTATGTATTTTAATAAAGTTGTGGCCAAAGTTATGCCAAAGGCCTTAAACAAAAATTATATGTGAATTGTGAATTATTTAGGGGTGGCTTGGTGGACCTCAACACACAGCTCTCTGAAATCTCCCTCCTTCAGACACTTGCACTCCAAGTCACAGAATGTAGGGCTGTAGGAATGGAGTCAACATCTCCTCTGACATGTTAAATTTCCACCTCTAAATCCGGCCCTAATGACAGAATTCCTCCTCAGAAGTAAGTTCCAGGTAAGTTGATCTAAGATTGCAGCCAAGCTATGGGAAAGCGTATATCCACTGGCTGCCACTTAGGGAAGATTTTTTGACCTTTTTCTGGGTGAACGACCAAACAATGCACACAGTACTGGCAATCGCACACCTAAACTTGAGCAGCCTCTCAAGAACCAGAAGGTTTTCACAGCTTGTGAGCATTTCAGCTCCTCTTTAGCTCAAATTACTTCAGGTCAATATTTAAAACAAAGAACCACAGCACTAAGCATTTCTGCAGCCCATGAACTGTTATTGCAAGCTGTTTTTCCTTATTTAAAACCCTTCACTGTGTTTCCCCCCCACAAAGCATTAAGCTTTTGCACTGGATTGAAGCAAAATTGTTTGTTGTATAATGTGTTTTTATAGAGAGATTATTTAAGGCATGATTTCTGTTTATGGTCCCACGGTATGTTCTAATCACCTTTGTTTGCCTCATATTCCATTTCTTAATTAACCGACAACCTATTAGCATAAGGAGCCTTTTTTTTTACCCCAAGAGTATTAATTATACATAATTTATATCATATGCATTTATTCCTTATCAGTTGGATGAATAAAACATTTACCTGTTTATAGCTACTTGGGGTTAACGCTTTCATACAGAAAACTCACCTGAGACTTCCAATCAAATTATCAGATTTTTAATTTTCTGTTACATAATGATACCGTATTAGTCATTGTAGTATTTTATTCCACTCTAGGCTAAACAATCATTTAGTGGAGCAGAGTGTTGGCAGCATTAATTAACCATGCCACATGCTTAGTTCCACAATAAGATGCAAATCATGAAAATGGAAGGTGAGGATATGTGCCTTTTCTATGAATGCTGAATTTTAAAAAAGGACAGGAGAGCCCATTTCTGACCCAAAGTTGCCCTGTTTGCTTATATGAAAGAATCTGTGCTTATATGAAAACCAGAAGGTTAAACACAAGTGAAGGTTTTTGACTTACAGTATTTTCAATCCACACATTTGACTACTAGAAACTGAACATCAGGCCGAAGCCTTCCGGGTTTGTAATGTTGTACCTACTGAACATTATTTTGTTAAATAAACAAGAAAATGTGTTTATCCTGTCTTTGTCCTGAGGCCCTGGGGGCTCCCTATGTAATACTAGTCCCTCAACTGCAAGGAAGAGATTCCATGAGTTGCATCCAATGGTGGCATTGGAGTAGAACAGATGTGGAAAACCTTTAGCTCTCCAGATGTTACTGAACTTCAGCTCCCATCATTCCTGGCCACTTGCTGTGTTTGCTGGGGCTGACAGGAACTGTACTTCAGTAACACCAGAAAGTCCCCCATACCTGCACTAGGGGTCCAGTATACCTGAAGGAGCGTCTCCATCTCCATCGTTCTACCCGGACACTGAGGTCCAGGGCCGAGGGCCTTCTGGAGGTTCCCTCACTGCGAGAAGCCAAGTTACAGGGAACCAGGCAGAGGGCCTTCTTGATAGTGGCACCCGCCCTGTGGAATGCCCTCCCACCAGATGTCAAAGAGAAAAATAACTATCAAACTTTTAGGGGACTTCTGGGTCAGCGCCAACGACGAATGGCGGAGTTCCTCCGATCGGAGGAACGGGCTCTGTGGAAATTGGGTCTTCCCGCCGCGGCGAAGGCGGGGGCCTGCTAGAAATCCCAGGCGGAGAAGCCTGGGAACATGGGGTTCGGCAGAGCACCAAGAGCGCCTCCCCCACTCACGAGGAAACCCCTTATTGGGGCTCCGGAGTGAAGTGGGGTGAGCAGCGCGGTGCTATGAACCGATCGCTATTTCCATGGAGGGAAGCCGTGCAGCCATTGCCGGAGAGCGCTGACTTTTTCCTGATGACATTTGGACTCTAAATCAAGTACCCGTGAGTAAAAACGGAGAATTGGATTAAGAAATTTGCAAAATTTATGAATTAGGCACGAAGCGGGAAGGTTTAAACAGGAAGTCCGCCTCCCCTTTTTGTATATAGACTGAAGCAAAGACCTTGCAACCTAATAGCCTGGAAAACTGCTTTAAAGTTGGAAATTTCCTGCATCCACAACCAATAAAACCCCCTTGGAAGCAGGAGAAAAGGGGGGGGGGGAATTTGACTGTTTAATCCTGCAGGAGGAGTGTAAAGGAATTTAAGTTTCCATCGTCCCAAACCTGGGGACGGGGTGTCGGGACAGAAATTGTTTGAGACATCCATTGATTGAAAGCGGAGTACTTTTGACAGATAGTTAAAGAGAAACAAATTAACTTCAACGCTACTTTCTGCATTTCTGCATTTTAAAGAAACAACGTATCTGAAAATCGAAAGGATTTGAAATCGAAAGTAATCTTCTTTGTTGGATACATTTTAAAAATGGATACAAATAGAAAGTGTGTCCCCTAGAGGGAGTCTGTCAGTTTGTTGCTGCAGTTTACTTGGAGACTCTACAGCTGCGAGATTTGGATCGTGGGACCAGCCGTTTGACCTTGACAGAAATGTGTTGGAAGGAAGGTCTGGTGTCTGCCCTTTGCATGACAAATGTTTTGCTGGAGCAGCTGCATGAGAAAATGAATTTGATGCATGAAAAATTGGACTTGATGAGTGCTGTGGCCAGTGAATATAATTTAACAGAGAATAAGGATAAAGAAGTTATACAGCGTTCAATTCAGGAATCTGATTTAACAAGGTAAGTCCAAGGGCAGATGAAGAAGGAAGAGGCAGTGATTACTCCTCAAACAACACAGATGGAGAGATCCAAAGTCCTGCAGGAACAAAAGCCACTGCGTTGGAAGATTGAACTTGGAGAGTGCTGGGAAGTGTTTGAAGTCAAGGAAGCTTTTAACTCCAGTGGGACTATGAAACAGGTGAATAACTATCTTTTGGATAAATATTTTTTGGATTACAAAGATGACGACGGGGAGTGGGACTGGGGGGAAGGGGCCAGTCTGACGAAGGAAATTGGAAACTGTTACCGGATGGAACCCTCCGGAGACCCACTCCCCAAGAAACCAACAATAGACAAAGAAGTGCGTAAGCACAAACAAGAACAAGAAAATTTGCAGAAGGGGCCTAGAAGAGATTTAAGGGCCTCGGACATAAGAACACCAGATTGATGGACTGGATGTAATGGACAGAAAGGACAGACACAACCCGAAACCAGGAAGAAGGGACGTTGGATAAAAATTAGAGATATCAAGGGAAATTCTTTTGTTAATTTTGGAATTAGTGCAACATTAATGAAATATCAGGGAATATGCTGGAAAGGAACTAAATTGGCTTTAGCAGAAATGATTTAAGGAGACATGTATGAATATGATGTAAACTTTGAAATTTTAAGATTTTTAAGATAAGATAAGGTTAAAGAGATTAAGGTAAATTGAATAACAGATTATATTAAAAGATGGAAAGGTTATGTTGAATCAACAAATAAGATAGATTGTGAAGATTAATCATTTAAATTAAAATTGAGAAACATGGGAAGAATTTGCTGGAATAACAATTTAAACTAGAATACAAAAAGGGAGGTGTGAGGAGGTTCAAGAAATAAGCAAATGAAAAGTTGTAATCTGAGATTTGTATTTTTCTTCTTTCTTTTTTGGTTTTTTTCTTTTTGTTTTATTTTTTGCTGTATTTTTCTGTTTTTCTTGTTTCTTTTTTCGTGTTTATGTATTGATGAAATTTTGAATAAATATCATTTTAAAAAATAATAATAATAACTATCAAACTTTTAGAAGACATCTAAAGGCAGCCCTGTTTAGGGAAGCTTTTAATGTTTAACAGGTTATTGTATTTTAGTGTTTTGTTGGAAGCTGCCCAGAGTGGCTGGGGAAACCCAGCCAGATGGGCAGGGTATAAATAATAAATTATTATTCTTATTCTTCTTATTATTATTATTATTATTATTATTATTATTATTATTATTATTATGGAACTGCTTCTACTAGCACCAATTCCCCCTTACCAGTTGTAGCCCCCTATTTCATAGGAACCCATTCCATGAACCCCAGGTAAGTGCCTGGAACTCCTGGAATCTTGTAGACTGGGGTGGCACATAAACTGGTGGAATCCTGTACCTCCAAAACACTTTTGCCATTTCCCTCCATTTAATCATAGTAACCCTCTTGAGTAACTGGCAGCACTGTGGAAACATATGTAACAGGTTAGCCTGTCTGCAACAAAACAGCACGTAATCAATGTAGAACTGACATCTGTTGACAGTTACTTATTCTTTTATTCCTTTCTTCCACATTGTAGTACTTCAACACAGGTGCTTTTCCTAATGGCTCTTTTAACTGTGAAAATGCTTTCTTTTTCTTTTACTGGCATCCAGTAAAACTCAACATCTTGGGCCAAAACCCATCCTATGGTGCTGTCACTGTTACCACATTTGGAATCAGCATTGCTAGATAAGAGAGCATGCCTACAAATGCTAGCAATAAGTTATTTTAGCTGTGGCCATTCTTTTCACAGCAATGGGGAAAGTCTTGTTTGTTTCAATATTCCTATTTTATTTCAGCCATGACAAATTTGCCTTTTCCTAGATTCACTTTCAAGTTTCCTTCCCAAAACCTAAGAGTCATTATATTGCCACATCATATTCCCCTTCTGAACTTCCCTGCACCAGGATATCAGCTGCATAAACACATGACATGTAGAACCTCTCAGCTGTTCATTGGATAATCCTTTGGTACACTTCTGGAGCTGAAGAGATACCATATAGTAATCCTGCCCAAAGTAATCTTGAATGTATAGAATCTGAGCTTTTTGTCCTCCATTTGAATTTGCCAAAATCCGCTACTGTAAATAGTTCTTCTGCAGCCAGCTATGTTACTGGTAATTTATTCTACAGTAGGCAATTGGAAAATGCTCTATTCATATCTGTTGGGCCCAAACATATTATCTTCTGTTCTCTGGCAAGGTTGTCTGCAACAATTATTGGATCGGCCCACTATGTAGGTTCTTCAACTTTGACTATCCAATGTTCCCATACAATTCTGTTTCTTTTTAACTTCATAGCACCACTGGAACTGGCGCACGTAAATCTAACATTTCCATTTCAAAACATCCTTCAGAATCCATCCATTTAACTTACAGCTAAACAACCAGGACAGAAAACACAGGATCTCCCAAACCTTCCTCATTTGCCAAGTGCAATACCTTTTTGTTTACTAAAGCAGATTAAAGCCAGGCCCCTTCCCAAATCTCCCCGCATGTGAACTTGATTACCACTAGGCCCTTGGAAAGGATTACCACCAACAGTTCTAGTTCCAGCGCATTCTTCATTTCTTTCTTTTTTCCCCCTCCCCTTCACTGCCTACACTAAGCCAACATGAATAACTTACTCAGAATGCATCTCAGGTAGAATTGCCACTGAAATTTGGCCTAAAGTGAAATTTGAAGCAAATGTTGGCTGTTTCCTCATGCGAAACATCTACAGAAGGCAAAACAGGAAAGTTATAAGACATGTGGCATGTCTTGGGTATCATACAACAACAGCTATTTTTACTGTTGTTCTTAAGGTTGCCATGTGTCTTCTTTTTCCAGGACACACCCTCTTTTTCAGGGGTAAAATTTCTGTCTAGGTGGATTTCTTAAATTTGCCAAAATGTATCCAGCTATACTTTCTGGATGAAACATACAGTGGTACGTCGGGTTAAGAACTTAATTCATTTTGGAGGTCTGTTCTTAACCTGAAACTGTTCTTAACCTGAGGTACCACTTTAGCTAATTGGGCATCCTACTGCCGATGCCACACAATTTCTGTTCTCATCCTGAAGCAAAGTTCTTAACCTGAGGTACTATTTCTGGGTTAGCGGAGTCTGTAACCTGAAGCATATGTAGCCTGAAGCGTATGTAACCTGAGGTACCACTGTACCACAGTTTCTATAGCCTACATATAGTAAGTGTACTTAAAATGAGAGTCATCATAGCGTACTCTTTTTTGCTCTTCAAAATATGGCAACCTTATTTCATGACCACAGACAGGTAACACCTATGTGTCCAGCCCAGCCTCATAGCAAAGCATTCTTTATGCTTTTTCATCAAGGTCAGATCATACATGATACCAACCCATACCCCCCAAATAGCATCACTATAGCACTTGTATGAAATGAAAAGGAATAACTGACTAAAGAGGCAAATGCTTTGCTGTTTACAATAAGCTCTCTCCCTTGCTGTGCCTTGATACGTGCTTGCAACTACAGAATGTTGAGGCCAGGGAGAGCCAGCAAGCAAGCCTATCACCTCCAACAGCCTGTCAAAACAACAACATGGAGAGTACAACACATACTTCAGCAGTGTTACACAAGGAAGAATGAAATTCCTTGCCTCTTCCTTCAGTAAAGCAGCCAATGAGAAAGAATAAGAGAAACTTTTTGGACAAATTTCATAGTGCTGCTGAGAGTTACAAAATCAGTGGGACTTGGGACCAAGATCCAGTGCACATTAAGCTCTTCCAAGTATGAACAGTTTCTCTGTGCATCTGACAGATCATTAGTAATGGCTGGGCCATCCATCCAAAAACCACCCAAAAACCTGGAAATCTAGATAATCTTCACTGTATGCCTTGGAAGTACAGTGGTACCTCGGGTTACATACGCTTCAGGTTACATATGCTTCAGGTTACAGATTCCGCTAACCCAGAAATAGTACCTCGGGTTAAGAACTGTGCTTCAGGATGAGAACAGAAATCGTGCTCCAGCGGCGCAGCGGCAGCAGAAGGCCCCATTAGCTAAAATGGTGCTTCAGGTTAAGAACAGTTTCAGATTAAGAACGAACCTCCGGAACGAATTAAGTACTTAACCCGAGGTACCACTTTAGAGTCTTCACTAACTGACCGATGGGGTACAGCTTGGCCTGTTCATCTTATCAGGCAGTTAAAGGCACAGGAAGGTGAAACTTTGCCATCTATAGCATGAAGGTAAGTATTATCTTCTGCTAACAGTAGTTGATAAAGCTACTGTTCAAGATACAGGATGATGAAAAAAGCTGATAAAACCTACTTGGTAAGGGAGTTTTCTTCCGACAGCCAGATTGCCAAAGACTAGATATTCATTGAGCAGTGAGAGGTCCAGAGCAATGGCACAGAATCAACATCACCATATCATGTACGTTAGCCTTCAGTCTGGATTTTTCAATATGCAGCACACTGAGTGAGTTGGGGGCAATCGCATGGAAGCA
This sequence comes from Podarcis filfolensis, assembly GCF_964270895.1. NCBI lineage: Eukaryota > Metazoa > Chordata > Lepidosauria > Squamata > Lacertidae > Podarcis > Podarcis filfolensis. The sequence continues at coordinate 29,280,308 of NC_139606.1, forward strand.
GAGGCAACAGCAAGGCAAACTGAGGACTCCTTAATGGGCTATCATCATCATCATCATCTAGCATATGTCCTTGTGGCAATCACACAGGGTCCCCGGATGTTTAACGGTCTATTGATCCCTGTGCCACCACTGTGCTTGCTTCCCCACTGCCATCAACCCGTTACTCTCTGGTAAAACACTGAGTCCAGACAGTTGTTAAAAGTGAACCAAAAAAACCCCAAGTTTATTTTACAAACATTAACAAGTTTACGGTTTCTCAGATAATATTCCTGTCAGTATCTTAACTTTAGTTTCTTTACCGATCTATACCTTCCTAATACCTTCTGACTGATTATCTCAACTGTTTGACTGACTCCTCTTAACAAATTCTCTCACTCGCTCACCCCAGACTAGCCCAACCCACAGACTTACCTTCTCTGTCTCTTCTAACTCCAGACTGTCTTCTCAACCACCCTAACTCTTAACTCCCCCCAAAAAACCTCTGTCACACACCTAGGAGGGCAAACACCACATTCCCATACGAAACCTAGATCGGTGAGATTTCTGGGGGATGGTTCTGCTAAACTGGGGCCAAAGACTTGCACTGCCTGCACTTTATCAAAACCAAGTCCAGCACGGCCCATTTTGTTTATAATTCTATTAAGCTACATACACACACCCCAGCACCATAATTATCAAACGAGTTTTAGCATTCCTAGAGTACTGCAATCACGTAGATATTGCTAAACCATCTGGGAAGCAATTCCTCCCACCCACACTACTGTGCTCCCTGCAGGCTGGCATTGAGCTTCAGCCAGCTGGCATGGGTAGGCACATTACCCAAGCACACTCCACACCAGCTGGCCAGAAGAAGAAGGACATGCCAAGGCTAGCTGATGAGGCTTCGGCTAGAGTCTCCTTGCTGTCCTCAACTTACACTTAGGTCCCAACCATTTTTGCTCTGCCTCGAATTTCACTTCTCTTTCCTTAAAGACCTTCTTCCTTTCCAACTTGCTCTAGTTAACAGTTTGCCCATTTGCCTTTTCCCTGGCGCACACAGTAGCCAGTCCCAAATTGCTTCATGGTGCCTTCATTGAAAGCCTCCTCTCTGAGCCCTTCTCAGTCCTCAGTCCTCTTCTCCACCAGCTGCGCAGGCTTCTCTCTCTTTTGCCCTTGCCCACACAGCTCCACTGAAGAAGCCACTTTGTAAAAAAAAGCCCTGTGTTGATGGTTCTCCCTCCCCTAACCTACTCTCACACACCACAACATTTCCTCAGATGGAAGAGTGGCTAAGAAGAAGTGTTATGGCGGTGGCAGACTATGCAGTGTTTTCTTCTACAGTACAAAATAGATCCACCATATCAGATGTGGAATATTCATCCCTGTATCACTCACAGTTAGTTCCCTTAAATTATACAGAATCGGGAGTCCAGTTCTTCTCATTTGCAACATGTGTGTTATCTGCAGAGAGGCATGCAGTGATTTAAGTGCACACCCACATATTGCAGCTAACATGGTACACGTGTATGCATTCATACTTGCGTATCTGTATTCAAGTAGGGCTGCCATACATCCACAATTTTGGGGTTTGTCTAAAAAAACAAATTCAACAATGTCATTTGAGGTATCCTGGTTTTTACTTTTTGAAATATGGCAACCCCAATTCAAGTAAAAAAAATCTGCATGAGAAATCCATGCAGTGATCTTTTCATTCTAACGTAGTACATTTTGTTGTTATTATTTGGGGTGGCTTATGAATAGTTGCTAATGTGTAGAATGTGGAAAACAGATCTTTGAGAGTCATTGTGGTATAGTGGCTGTTCTGTGGATTCTCCTAACATCGCAGAGCTTATTTGAGGTGGTTCAGGGGGTATGCAGGAGAAAGGCCCATTGCACTAGTGGGCTCTTTGTGCTGGTTCACACAGGCTCAGCTATCCAGCTCTGAGAAATTCACGAAATACAGTGGTACCTCGGGTTAAGTACTTAATTCATTCTGGAGGTCTGTTGTTAACCTGAAACTATTCTTAACCTGAGGTACCACTTTAGCTAATGGGGCCTCCTGCTGCTGCCGCCGCTGCATGATTTCTGTTCTCATCCTGAGGCAAAGTTCTTAACCCGAGGTACTATTTCTGGGTTAGCGGAGTCTGTAATCTGAAGTGTCTGTAACCTGAAGCATCTGTAACCCGAGGTACCACTGTACTCCATTTATGCTGTTCTACTCACGTGCAAATGCCTCAACTTTTTTGGAGATGACATATACTGACCCAACACTATGCAAAATTGCCTGCTTACGTTGTTCGCTTGTTGGCATTCTCCATATGAATATATTTGCTTACATCCTCCGTATCCTAGTGCCTGAATGGCTGAACATCCTCTGTTCAGTTCACATTATACAAACCATTAACTGGTGCTTTAGGTTTCAACAGCAGAGAATTTGGGGGAAGTGATCCTTATCAGAGAGTTCATTTTGGACCGAACTCATGTAACAAAAAGCATAGAAAACCCCAAAGCCCCTTAGAATATTGTAGCTCCGATACAACTCCAGCATAAACTCATGGAACAACTCCTAACCTATATTCATTAGAGGTTCCTGTTAACAGCTGCTGCCTCACAAAGGTTTGGCTAGTCTGCTGGACTACATATGGCCATTAATAACCTGATGACGTAAAGGTCTCTACCATTTGCCCTCTGCAAAAGCTGTTTGATGACTTTTCTCCCATTTCTACAGAATAAACTGTATATGTGAATGTATACACTTTACATACATATTTATAGGGGAAATAAAAGCTGAACTAGATAAAGGAAGTCATGCCCTGGAGGAAGTCATGGTCTGTTTCAAAACAGCTTAAAAGCAAACAACATATAATAATATTGTGATAAAACAGGGGCAGATAAAACATTTAAACAGTGACAAATATTAAATGCCAGGCCTAAGCACTAATAGAGGGTTTCCCAAACTTGGGGCTCCAGCTGTTTTTGGACTACAACTTCCATCATCCATAACTAGCAGAACCAGTGGTAAGGATGATGGGAACTGTAGTCCAAAAAATAGCTGGAGACTCAAGTTGGGGAAAGCCGGCACTAATACACAAGGCCTGTGCCAATAAATAGGTCTTCAACCAATGACAAAAACTAATAAGAAACAATGCTGGACATAAACAGCATCACCAGAGAGAAGGCCCTTTCCCAGGTTGCCACATGTCAAATCTCAACTGGTTGCAGCAGAACAAAGCAGTCTCTTAATACAAGCAGACATGTCTATATGGGAAGTGTGATGATCCTACAAGTAGTTAGGTCCCAAATTGCATCAGGTTGAAGCTGTGTCTGTGGTAATCAATGCCAGGAGGAAGTAAAAGACTGGAAGGGGCCCCATGAATGGAAGCTGAATCTAGACAAGATGGTTAGTAGAGGCTCTCACGCCCAATAATTTCCAGATCTAAATGGAGTCATTCTCCTCTTGAATGAACAGGGGACAGCTTGGGGTACTCCTAAATCCAACATTGCCCCTTGTTATCCAAATGGTATCAGTAGCAAGGAGTGCCTAATGGCTTGTTCACCAGATATCATAGTTCCTGGACCAGGTAGCACACTACTAGTGTAGCCCAGCAAAAATGATTACAAATATGGCTGTTGCATACAGTGTGGTCTTAGAAACGATCTCTTCAAGCTCCAACTGGTTTCTCTTTGGCTGTGGATTGATTGCATTGTCTACAGTGATGTTATCTTACTAGTGTTACTTTGTTTGTGCACTTCATAAACATTCCATATGCAGCATTTGCTAGGTTAGGTGAGATAAGTTAATTATCATTAACTGTTCTGGCACAATCCTATGGGGGGGTGTTTTTCCATGGCTTGCTGTGGGAGTAAGGAAGCTTCATCCTGTTCCAGTAGGCCCTGATCCAACAGAATGTGCGCATAGCAGCAGGGGCCACACTCGCAGAGGGAAAAGACTTTGGAAAGACAACGATCAGCTGTTTGGTAGAGAAAGGGAAGCAGGGAGGCCGTTTTCAGATACGTGGCTTCCCAACAAAACCAGCTGGCAGGACTCCAGTTTCCTTTTATCAGCCTCTGCTCATGTTTACTAGTCCAAGCTCAGCTGCCGTATCAGCTACATGTCCAGAAGTGTGAGGCACTGTCATGATATGTATCTTCCAAATCCAGCAAGGGGCTATCCAAGCCAGTCAGATTCAATCTCCTCGTCCTCTTCTCTGGGAGCCAGTTGGCTCTGTTTCAGCTCAGTTTTTACTAGACTTATGTGCCTATGTATAAGTCTGGCAAACCGTACATGCTGCATCCATTTGTGTGCACAATTCTTTTATCTATTTAGGCCCAAGGTGTACATGGGAGGCTAACAACTACCATGCAAACGTAGCCCTATATTTGGGCCTGGCAAGAGAATTCACGAAGGAGCCCTCATAACCTCTGGACACATGGTTTACCCGGTCCATGAGAACCCCAGATGGTGTACATGATTAAAGCTATATTTTACTTTATCACCTAGGTAATTATGAACGTGGAGGATTTTCATGTATTTATTATTATTATTATTTGGCAAAGAAGCCTGAACACCATAAAATTATTTATAAAAAAAGATGGTGTAGGGAATTATTTTCTCTCAGTGGGGGCTTTCAAGCTTACCCTGATTTCTGTTCCAGAAGGGCCTGTTTGGAGAGATCTGAGCACATCTGTATCAATGTGCATGAAGCTTCAATAAAAAACAGTTCACAAAGCAAGTGGAAAGCTATATATAAAATGATATTTACTTCTCATTTCAGATGAAGCCCGAGACAAAAGGCATATAGGTAAACACAGCTGCAACATTTTTTAGGCGTATAATCAAATGCAGAAAAAATATTGGAAAACTATGTTAATTATTGTAATTAAATTGTGAACAGTATTGATAGCAAAATATCTTTATAAAACCTATCAAATCAAAAGGAATCACATAGCATATGGGAATCCATTCTGGTGACAGGATGTACCAGGACAAAAGGACTAGTCCTTCTTCCTCCTTCCTCTCCCCACCCCACCCGCCAAAATTGTGTGGTTAGATAATGATACATACAGTAGAAGCTAGAGGTAGAAAATGCTATATTCATCTCTGGTTCATTGCTCTTTCTTGATCTCAACTTCTGAAGAAAATGACAACTTGCATCAAGAATAAAGTTCTATTTCTTCAGATCCAAATTAACTCCATAAAGTCTCAAAATATATTTAAAGGAGAATACCTGGCACCATTCCTTTGTCTAAGCAAGCGGTGGATGGATAGGTCTATTTCTGATACACAGAAATTTCCCATGTATTCATTCATAGGCCCATTTTGTCCTATTTCTGCATCAATCTTCAATTTTTAAAAAACGCTCCCACACAAAAATGGCACTATTTTACTTTTTACAAAACAAGCATTTCCCCCTACATTTTAACCCAAAACACAAATTTCTATATGTATCTTTGAACCCATGCTATTTTTCTAGAAAAAAAGAGGTGCCAGAACTTACCATGAACACCTCCCTCATTCTCTTAGAGGTGCCAGAACCGGGTTCCGGTGAGTTCTGGCATGTTCCAACTGAAAAAAACAAAACCTTGCTTTGGTGTATTTTGGTGCAGTCTTTGAGTTGATAGCTGTATTGTGTGACATTTTTAGAAGTGTGAAAATGGAAGGGTGGCTTTGTTCTGATCTGGGTGTTAGTCCTGGAACTGAGAGTCAGGTTGGTTTGCTCAAACGTGGAGCAAATGAAATCTCCAAGCATTCCTCATTTAAGCCAACCTATAAGTCATTATTTACAACAAATGGACCATAAACTTCAGCACCAATTGGCATGGAAATATGTTGCCTATGATGAAATCGCATGGAATGCAGCAGATAGCACTCAAATATTTTTAGCTCAAACATAATAATAAAACTGCAGACATAATAACTAGACTGAGACTTTGATTACATATTGGGTAAGGACCAAGCCCATTCATTCTTCTGTGGGCTATTCAAGATGTTTTGTCTAGATACACAGGAAGAGAAACCTCTTAACACAGGTGGAGAAGAGTTAGACTAAATACCACAAAATGATATAGCTGTGCAATTTATTCCAGTAATTTTGTGCTTCCAGGGGATACCATTATCATGTACCCAGATAGAAGGACAAACAATCGCCATCATACACCTCGGTCTGAAAGCTATGTGTGTCTGTTTCTAGGTGGCATTTATGGTGCTGGAATTATTATTTGAGTTGCGGGGAACCTCCTGATGCCTCTTTATGCAAGAACACTTATATATCTTAATGCGAATACATAGGGCCAGATTTTGTAAACAACATTTTAAAACTCTCTTGGTGTTCATATAGATATATTTGAAGAGATTTTACCCAAATGTCCTCAGTTGGCTTTGAAACAATGGGGCCAAAAGCAGGTGCTGCCTACCAGGACATTGACCTTATCTGGCTGTCTGTTAAACTTTCTGTCTTGTGCCGTAACACTGTGCAGCGTTTCACGGAGTATTCTTTGTTTATTTGATTCCTATCCCACTCTTCTGTTTATGATAAAACTCTCAGCAATGTTAATCTACAGACTCAACTGCCTGAGAAGAGAAAATAAATACATCTCAGATACTTAAAAAAAAAGTCTCAATGCAGCAGACATGTGGCAGCATAAAAGCAAACCGTCTTCAAAAACCAAAATCTAAAGCAAAAGCCTTAATGAAGTGTCTAAACTTGCTACTAAAATTCACAAGAAGTAGAATGCAGGACGAATGCTAGACTCCAGGTCAGGCTTCCTCAACCTTGGCTCTCCAGATGTTTTTGGCCTACAACTCCTATGATCCCTAGCTAGCAGAACCAGTGGTCAGGGATGATGGGAATCATAGTCTCAAAACATGTGGAGGGCTAAGGTTGAGGAAGCCTGCTCCAGGTAGATCCAACTTCACACCATATATCCTCATACCCATACTGAAATTGGTCATGCTTCCAGCAATTCTGCAACACTAGTGGTAAAGAATCTTTTTCAATCTGTGGCCATGTTCACTTTGGGGCATCCTCCCAGAGTGGGTGGTTGGGACCAGAGGCAAAAGTAAGGAGAGCAATAAGTGTGAATTTTACCTTAGTACAGCAGGCTAGTATCTACACACATACACAATGACCGCTCCCCACATTAAATGGGGGGCACCCTTTGCGCGGTCGTGCGCAGCCCCCTGGACCCTATGCGGCACCATTAGCACAGGTTTGGCTTCTCCTCCCCCCAGGTGGGATACCTGGAGGTCTCCGCCTACCTCAGCTAGTTGCCCAATCCCACCTGGGGAGGCATTGCCAAGGTGATCAGGCCAGGTAGGGGGAGGGACCACCTGCCCACACAATAGGGGGAGAATCTTACCTGGGAATCGTCAGTTGGCTCCAGAGCTTCTTCCACCCTACCCACCCTCAGTTAAGACTTCTTTTGCAGGTTAACCATTTCTCCACAGGTACGCAGGTGCTGCTACATCAAGGTTGCAGTTGAAGGGCCAGAAAGGAATTCTCCTGCATTGGCAGGTTTGCCTTTCCCATAGCAAAACGTCACAACTTTGGCGGTATCAGGCCTTGGGCGGAATCCTTTAGTCTATCTTCCCTAAATGGGGGGGAGCGTGCAGCGGTGACCCACACCCCCTCTTCTTCACGGCGGCTATACCAGGGTTCCCCTTTAAAGGGGTTGTTTTGAGGGGAGGCTTTGGCCGTACGCCGAGAGGTTGTCATTGCTCTCTCCTGCAACGGCGGCGTAATGGGGGCGGGCTCTCTCTGCTTGAACATATGTTCTCCAGAGCCAGCCCATCCGCCCACACACTGGATAACCCTGATGTTCCCCAGATCCCCAGCGGGGGACTGGGAGGGATAAACGCCCAATACCTGGGCCAAGGTCTACCCACATCTGAAACATAATAAAGTTGTGGCCAATTTTAATCCCATAGCATGTTGTCTTGAGCCGTTATTCCACACGGGGGCTGCCCAGAGTTTGGGAGACTCTGCCTGTCCACACAAATACTTGCGCACCATTCTCTATTCTCCATCCAGGCAGGCAAGAGGTCAAGGACACATCCCAGACAGGCAAGAGGACATATAGCAGAGTCCATGAGGAACGTGGCCTGGTGTCTGGGACTGGGCAGAGGAGGAATGGTGGAAACCGCCTCCCCAGACTGACCCTTCCAGAATTACAACAATTACAACAGGGGTTTGAGGGAGGTCACAGCTCAGAGGCAGATGAAGGGGAACGCTGGGAAATAATGGGAGAGGAGGAGGAGGAGGAGGAGGAGGAGGAAGAAGGAGGAGGAGGAGGAGGAGGAGGAGGAGGAGGAGGAGGAGGAGGGGAGTGACAGCTGGTGGACTCAGTGTCTTTAGAAAGCATTCCAGACTCCTCCTCTACCAGAACCCGGCGGGCCTTGAAAGTAGGACAGCAAAGAGCTCAAAGGCAGAAGGCACTTCTCAGCACCCGTAACAATGACTCGTGAGGAAGTGGGAGAGATGGAGGAGGTGGAGATTCACTTGGGGCAACACCATTATTCCAAGAGGCTGCACTCCCAAGCCTCTCTCTGTGAATATTGAATAAAAGCAGATGGTAAGGACTTTTCCTTGTCCGTTCTTGGCAGCCTGCTGTGGGGGTTGGTTCCTCTGCCGTCTGACACCAGGGCAGGGGAGATGTGACCGGGGAGGGTGCAGTTATCTGGGAAGAGCCCAGCCCTATCTGTAGGGCAGATAGGGAAGCATTTGGGTCACAGGCCTGAAGCTCCGCACCTCTGCACAACAGGGGTTCCAACTTGAATAAAATATTGGGGGGGCAGATAAGCTCCAACCCACATAATCACAAGACGTGGCACACAAACAGCATTTGACTAGCAATGCCCATCAACTTGGGGGGCCTGGCCCTCTCAAATATTTTATTGTGGGAGCAAAGGGACCTCAGCCCTAGAAGTTGGTTTCTATGCTGCACACCCAACCTAAACCAAAAAGTTTTCACTTCTCCCCATATATCATTAACAAGCATTAACTAGTCACATCAATACTTCATTCTGGTGGCATTTTAATGCGCCGAACCATTTGCACGCCCACAAATGTTTATGCATACCAAATAATCTTCCAAATGTTTCACCATTGCCCAAATTATGTTGGCTGTGGTGGCTGAAAAAAAATACCAAACCTACCATACCAAAAAGTTCCCCCCACTTCTGCTTACAGAACTCTCAGTTGTTTGGGCCACAACAGACCAACAGGGTTTGGCCCCTTAAATTTTACCCAATGGCATCATACTTCCCACATCCATGCTGAAATATATGTCATGCAGGGCTTTCAGTATAAGGCTATCAATGGCTACTGGTCATGATGGCTATGTCTGCGGGAAAACAGCCGGCCATTGCTTTCACTTCCTAATTCTGGGCTACTCATAGGCATCTGGTTATTTACCATGGGAAATGTTGGACTAGATAAACCTTTGCTCTGATCCAACAGGGCACTGCTTATATTGAGACGATGCTCATGGTTGGAATTTGGCAAGTCTGCATGGGGCATGGATATGGCCTAGTATCTCTTGGTTGAAAGATCTTCTGAAAAGCTGGGAATCATACCCCTAATCAGGTGGCTGCCCTTCATATTTAGACTTGTTCCCAAATTTAAAGCAATCTTTGAGCTGCATTTGGATGTTCTCGATTCGAGGAAACCCAGCGAGGGCATCCACGAGAAGCAAAAATTGCTCTAAATAAGGCAAATGAACCAATTCAGGAGGGTTTCACACATCCCACGGGGCTTAGAAGTAAGTTATTTTTCAGGTGTCACAAACCATGAATAACCCTTCAAATTTTCAGCCAGTGTTTCCTATAAAACAGGTCACACGGGGTTGTAGCCAACTAAGTTTGACTCAGAGTAGATCTGTTAAAATTAATGGACCTATTTAAGATACAACCCAGTGTCCATAAAGTGAGGCATGCAGTGTTTTGTTTCAGCATAATTAGATTTCCTATGTGATGTATGTCATTGAATCCTCCTCAGCGTCAGCATCCGCAACTCCTCCAGTATATATGGTTTATTGCTTTGTCATTGTGCCTCAGACAAAAATTGTATCTCATTAAACCAAACCAAGACTGAACAGGCTCTGCCTGCATAGAAAGTGTTCTGGCCATCATACAAAAGTGAGTAATTAATTGGATTCAGTTGTTGTTGTTGTTTTAATATTCCAAAGAAATAAATCTAATTACAGCGGAACAGAGGGAAAAAAATCTACAATAATTCCATGAGCATCCCCTGGATCATCTGAAGATTTTTCTGCATTTGGATACACCTTCTTTGGGCATTTAGCATTTCAAATGGGTCATTACTTGGCCAATGAAGACATTTGGAAGAGCTCTTAATGCTTAAATAATTCACATCCAGGCATTGTCTTTTACCTTCCTTCATGAACTGCAGCGAACACAGCGCACAATTCATTAACACTGGGATCAAAACCAGGCTCCCTGGCTTCCAAAACAAATTATCAGTCATGAAGCCAAAAACACAGCTAAAGTAGGTTAAGCCAATGTAGTCTCTGTTTTTATTAAACTTTCACAGTGTTTAGACTTTGTCAGTCACAATGGACATGGCCCTCTCTGCGATAGATCTTAACATGCACTGCCTTCCCCTTCAGAGCAATTAAAAGCTTAGATTGTCATTCTTGTGTTTTTTTTGGGATACAATATTATATTCCTTATTTTGCTGCAAAGGCATATGCAATGACATCACATTTGGCAGGATGGATGGCAGAGGCTGGGCCCAATTAAAGTGTGTGAATATCTGTTGGTGGTGCATGTTTGCTTTTTAAAGATTTGAGTGCCTTGTTCAGATGTGTGTTTGATGTCTCCCATGGCTCTGCTTGAGAGCAATTTTCTCTCCAACGAAAGATCTGATGGAAGGAGATCGCATACCCTCCAATGAAAATAGGAACATCCCATTCCATAACGATAATCTTACTATTTTTACCCCACACATCTTACTGGGTTGCCCCAGCCTCTCTGGGCAGCTTCCAAGACATATAAAAACATAATTAAACATTTTAAAAACTTCCCTATACAGGATTGGCTTCAGGTAGGAGTCAGGAGTCAGATAACTCCATACCCTCCGACATTTCTCCAATGAAAATGGGGACATCCTAAGGAAAAGTGAGACATTCCAGAATCAAATCAGAAACTGGGACAGCTTCTCAAAATCAGGGATGTCCCTGGAAAACAGGGACGCTTGGAGGGTCTGAGATTGTTATAAGCCATAGTCTCATTCTCTCTCTCTCCTAAGAAAACTAAGTCTTTGCAGGAGGCAGACACAGGTAACCAAAGAGCGTGAAATGTTATCTTTAAGCGTAGCTATATGCGGTACCCTCTTCATGGATCACTGCCTTGCCATGGCGAAGAGGCTTGAATAACTCAGAGAAGCTATGAAATATGCCGTGCAGGGCCACCCAAGATGGACAGGTCATAGTGGAGAGTTTTGACCAAACGTGATCCACCTGGAGGAGGAACCGGCAAGCCACTCGAGTATCCCTGCCAAGAAAACTCCATGGACAATGGCCAACAAAGGTCCGTATAGTAAAAGCTGTGGTTTTCCCAGTAGTGATGTATGGAAGTAAGAGCTGGACCATAAAGAAGGCTGATCACTGAAGAATTGATGCTTTTGAATTATGGTGCTGGAGGAGACTCTTGAGAGTCCCATGGACTGCAAGAAGATCAAACATATCCATTCTGAAGGAAATCAGCCCTGAGTGCTCACTGGAAGGACAGACCCTGAAGCTGAGGCTCCAATACTTTGGCCACCTCATGAGAAGAGAAGACTCCCTGGAAAAGACCCTGATATTGGGAAAGATGGAGGGCACAAGGAGAAGGGGACGACAGAGGATGAGATGATTGGATAGTGTTCTTGAAGCTACCAGCATGAGTTTGACCAAACTGCGGGAGGCAGTGGAAGACAGAAGTGCAACTGGGTTCCACACAGCCACAAAAACAAATTAATCGAAAAATCCTCAAAATCAAAAACACAAAATAAATAGCAAAAACAAAAGCGCCAAACTTAATCGGTTCCAGAAGTCCATTTGACTTCCGAAATGTTCAAAAACCAAGGCACAGCTTCTGATTGGTGCAGGTGCCCTGGAAACAATAGCTTCCGAAAAGTGTTCGAAAACCGGAACACTTATTTCCGGGTTTTCAGAGTTTGAGAACCAAGGTGTTTGAGAACCTGGGCATTTGAGAACCAAGGTACCACTGTAATGGTTCAAGGAAGGGGTAGCAAGCCGTGGCGGTACTCAGCTTTGGAATACACCTGGCCCCCACTTGACAAACTGGTTGGCAACAGGCTCAAATGTTTCATTTTGGTTTTGTTTCCTCAGGTATTTCATCAGCAGGTCAGTGGGACGTTTCCCCCTAACATACACTTGCAATTTTGCCTAATATACACATTTTTGCAAAGCAATTTTGCCTAAGATCATAATTTTTGCATGTTGTTTTCACTAATACACACACACACACACACACACACACACTTAAAGCACACTTTATACCCTAGTATATACAATTTTGGACACATTACGTGACCGGGTGACGGCATTGCAAAATGGGTAGAAGTGTGAATTTTGAAAGATACCTGTGTTTCTTTTTGGTGTATTGTGAAAATTCGGTAAGCTCACCTTTAAATGGGAATTGAATCAAATTTTTCCTCCATCCTTGCTTCCATGTAAGCTTTGTGCAAGCAAATCACAACGAATGCTCCACAAACAGGTCGTCTGAAGTCCCCTCAACTCCCTCCCAAGAACACCCGATGCCAGGGATCAGGGACACTGCTTCCTTCTGTATCACTGCTTATCCAGAGCTAACTCGGGGATAATCCGACATGAAGCTTGCATCTAAAATGCGTTTTGTTAGAGTGACTGATCTCTGGCGGAACTGTATAATAAATGGGCAGCTAGGTTAATGTCAAATGTGCTACTACATAGAGAAGCCAAAGAAAACTCTTTCAAGTAGTCTCATTAGGAAGCCCTAGTGTAAGCAAGTTTCCCAGACTACTGTGAGGATCTGCGTGCCAGAACTGGTGGGAGGGATCCTGTGCCAGCTGCCAAACATGACATTTCTGGACAGGCTGCTGAACCCTCTGTAGGTGACATCTGCGGAGCAGCCTTTCATCTTCCTGTCTCTCAATGGCTGAATACCTGCATGGGGCATGGATCCCAGAGAGGCTCAATGAATGCAGCCTGTCTCTTCCACCCAGCTGGACTTCCACATCCACAGTCTGAGGATCCTAGAATTAATGCTTCTAGTGTCAACATCTGCTCTCAGAGCCTCTTTTGTCCATTTCTCTCACTTCATGTGCTGCTGACAGCAGGCCGAGTCCAATCCAAACTGCCAAAGCAACAGGGCATACAATTAGCCGGCTGTTGCCAACCCAGAAATTTTACACTGGCGTCCTAGGCGCACTTACTTGGAAGTAAGTCCACCGAATGCCGTAGGGCTTGCTTGAGAGTAAACAACATGGAGAGCGGTCCCTTTTGTGGGCAAAGTGCTACTTAAAACAGAAGTTTCAAGTGCATATAGCACACATAAATATGGGAGTTTACATGCAGCAAGAGGAGGGAATTAATAATAATAATAATAATAATAATAATATTTATTATTTGTACTCCGCCCATCTGGCCACTCTGGGCGGCTTCCAACAAAGATTAAAAATACATTAAAATGTCACGCATTAAAAACTTCCCTGAACAGGGCTGCCTTCAGATGTCTTCTAAATGTCAGGCAGTTGTTTATCTCTTTGACATCTGGTGGGAGGGTGTTCCACAGGGCGGGCGCCACTACCGAGAAGGCCCTCTGCCTGGTTCTCTGTAGCTTCACTTCTCGCAGTGAGGGAACCGCCAGAAGGCCCTCGGAGCTGGACCTCAGCGTCCAGGCAGAACGATGGGGATGGAGACGCTCCTTCAGGTATACTGGGCCAAGGCCATTAATTATTATTATTATTAAATAATAATAATAATAATAATAATAATAATAATAATAATCCGTCATCGTCAGAGACTGACTAGGCCCTGAGGAGTGGTGTTGGATACTGATGAGTGGGCACTGGGAGAAGGGGAGTTGGAGACTGACTTGGAAGGAAGGATCAGTGATCTGGGGGAGCCTATAACAGGCAGGAGACAAGACTCAGAGGCAGGAGGAGAAGCTGCAGGACTGGAGGGTGAAGCACGGGTGCAGGAGGGGGGGAGATAGGTCTGGGTGGTGCAGATCAAGGGCTTTCACATCCCCTGCTCCTGCTCCCACCCACTGAAGGAGCAGAGAGAGAGAGAGAGATGCCTTTTTGCATAACCACTGCAAAAGGCAAATGCTTTTCTTTTCACACAGTTCTAAGTAATGCTAAGCATACTTTATGCATCAAGATCATGCTATCACAGTGAATACAAGATGAATTGCTAATCACTGGCCACCTTGTTTTGAGGTGTTACCTATCCATCTGTTTATATCGGTGCAGGTATATTTCACAGCGTATGTTCCTTTCATTCCTTCAGTATAGCCAACTAAGGCTGCCATGCCATGCACACTGGCTTGGGAACAAGCCCCACTGCCTGGTGCAAGACCCATGTAAGCCTGCCTAGGACCACAAAGCCTACTGGGGAATTAGTAGGAAGAGTAACGTGGATAGAGGGAAATTCAGGTGATACCGGTACTTGTCTCCTCTGTGTAAACAATCCAACTGTGGGAGCTCATTGTTTTAGTGCACTGCTGGGCTATTTATGAAGGAAATGGCGGCTCATTTTATGGAAAGAGAAACAGAGTCCGAGCACTTTGTGCAGTAGGCAGCAACGTTGCAACATCAGTACCACAACACACACAAACACAAATCCATCTGAGAACTGGAGATTTTCCTTGGCGAAAATCTTGTGAAGAACCATAATATTTATGTAAATATGCAAATGAGAAACAACAATTGGTTACTTCCAACTGTGTCTTTTCATTTACAGAAGGTTCTTTGTTCCAGCAGAAGCGTCTATATATGGAAGGGAGATTGAAGAGATTTTTGTAAATACTGCAGCGGCTTTTGCAAATACTACACCTTTCCTCATGTTGTTACAAAAGGCACCTCCTACTTTCTGGAGCAGAAGAGGGACAAAGGAGACTGCAGAGTGGATTGGAGATCACTAAAAATCACCTTCCCCCCATCTTTCCATTTATAAAACCCTCCGTGGAATCAAAGAAACTTGCATGAATACCACATTCACCAAATGTATATGTTAGAATTCAGCTTACAGGTTTTACCCTTCACATCACTGAGAAGGGGGCTCCTTGCACTCAAGGAATTCAGAGCACCTTAAATATGAGGGAAGCATTTCAACCCCACAGTTATTCTCCAGCTCAGATTTTAATCTGAGGAGCAGAATTCTTCCAAGGATGGATAGTTCCGTCTGTTCTTAGTATGTGTCACTTTTGCATGTTTTCATCCACAGATCCAGTCTATTTCATTTCTGCATTGATATGTAACTTGTTGGCTTTTCCAATGTAAATTCACATATAAATGCAGATTTATTTATTTATTTATTTTTTAAAAAAGAATGAATTTTGGAAACATGAATTTCTAAACGTATCTAGATACTTTTTTCAGCTAAAAACTGCACTGGCATGAAAGCATGAAAAGCAGTGGATAAGTGGCAGAAGAACCCAAACCCCTCTCTAGAACAGACTGCAGGACACTTGGACTGAGTGGACGTGTCCCTCCGCCTGGTTCTTTTGACTGAGGCATCCTCCTTCTGAATGGTTTGGTAAGAGGCCCACTCACATTTTCTTTCTGTCAGCGGGGGCCAGGTGAAAACCGATACCAGGACACTCCAAGGTGGTAGTTCTCAAAGGGTACAGTGCACCAAACTGGTGTAGCAGGAGAGGATGGGAAGATTTAAGGACAATCAAAGAAACAGTTAAACATTTCAATGTAGTATGCATGCACAACCAGAAACAGTATCCACGCCTCTCCGCAAGAGCATTGGCTATTCTTCTACAGTTCCCCGTGACATATTGTTATGAACAGGGATTTTCAACCCTGACCTATATGAAAGATCAGAAAAGAGAAAGGCTGCTTTGTGTTGCTGAGGAGATGAGAGTCGGTTTGTCTCAAATTAGACCCAATATAAATGAGATTACCTGGCAAAAGCAGGCTCACACCTCTCATTGAGTTTGTATGCATACTTGAGGTACATACATAAGAGGCTCATTTATAATTATATTTTGGGAATGATTCATGTTCTTATTTAGCTGCATTGTTTTAAACTTTCTGGATGTCTCGTGGACATATTGCAAAGTACTTGTGTTCTGTTATGAATCAAACACTGCTAGGAGTTGTTTCATTTTGTTTTCCAATGTATTTCTTATCAATTTTTTTTAAAAAATCTGTGTGGTGCAAGCAAATTATTGTTCTGAAAGTGTGGCCCAGAGCAAAAAGTTTGAGAAAAGGAGTATCGTTGGTATCGTAACACTGAGTAAAATTGCAAAAAATGTACAGAACGAGTTCAAATCTGCGTTGGAAATGTGAAAGGAAAGAGGGTACTTTTTACCATATGTGGTGAACATATACGCTGGTAAAGGCTTTCTGGGAAATGATATATAATGAATTCCATTTGCTGAGCTCAATTACAAACTGAACAGAGGAGGGAGGTTGTGACTAAAAGCAGCACAGTTATCTTGGGGGGGATTAAAGAGGCAAGAGGTCCACCTTTACTTCTAAAGAACACATCTTAAAGGTAAGTCATCTCTCCTCCTTCATGAAACTTGGGTGTTGTTGTTGTTGTTTAAAAAAAGAGGCACATCTTTGCATATTTATTTCCCTCATGCCAGGTGTCTAATTATTTTGTAAACACGAAGTCCAAAATATGAACAGAGCACTTGACAAAATTAAAGATCCAAGGGAGGGGGAAAATAACAAACAAGCAACAAAATTATCAGGTACCCAGGATATTAAAATGTGTTGGTTAGTGGAGGGCTGCTGTCTGTGTGATGGCGGACGGGGGGGGGGGAGAGTTTTCTTGCCAAGGACAGTTAGAGATGTAGAGGAGTAGAACAAAAAGCTCTCCATTTCTCTTCATTTATTTGTCTGCAAGAAACCATTTTTAAAAGGAAAGGAAAAGATAAACCTGTACTATACTGAAACTCATTTGAATGAGAATAATTTGTGGAAATGATTATGCTTTCCCTACGATTCCAATGGAAGCGGGGGAGACGTCGGAAAGCGGATCTTTTTGCAGCATTTAGCACGTTTACAAGACAATGCTGTAGGAGAAGGAACAGCCACTCTGGTTGGGGGGCCCTTTGATGGAAGCTGTTATGAAGTTAATGTACCAAAGAGTTGTTCAGAAGCCTCCCACATGAAAACTGCGGTGAGTCGAATGGTCAAATGATTCCATCTGTAGCTAAAACGGCTACTGGAAGCATTTCGGTGCCTCCCAGTTGTTTAAAATTTGGGATCCCGCTGCTCCTAAACTATATCTGGAATTTGTCATTGTATACGAGCAGCACTCTTGGATCGGAAAGAAAAGCAAGCCCTATGCAAGTGTTTCAAATCCTTTCAAAAGTCTCAATTTAGAACCTAGAAGAGCCAGGCATTTCTCCAGGCTTTTAAAAAAGCACTCTACATCCAGTTTGGATTTTATGTTTTTGAAGTTTCAGCTTTTCTGCTTGTTTTTTTCCCCTTTCCTGTTGGCTAAGTAATTGTTGCTGTGGGGGGAGGGGGGAGGGGGTGATTAAACGAAGCTTAGAATAAAAGATAGGCTTCTTCCAACCCCACCCCCCCAAGACATTCTCACATTTACCTGAAGTGACAGCAGAGGAAATGTGAGTGATTCATGCTTCTTTTGTTGCCGATTCCAACTCTCATGTGAAGTGGAGGAAATGTGCATATATTCTGTGTCAAAGGAGAGAGGTATCTATTGTTTAAGCATTGCATGCAGTGCATCGACCTTCCTGCCTACCAGACCTGGAGGGGTTTTTTTTTTTTTACAGAAAATATCTACCTGCCTTTTGGTCTAAAAAGTAGTATATAAATAAGCCATGCAATAACTTCTTCCACCATCACTCTAGCTACTCCCCCAGGTGTTTCATAGTTCCTTGGAAAACCAAGAGGCTCAAGCTGGGGCCAATGGAATAAGGTAAAGGTAAAGGGACCCCTGACCATTAGGTCCAGTCGTGACCGACTCTGGGGTTGCGGCGCTCATGTCAATTTATTGGCCAAGGTAGCCGGTGTACAGCTTCCGGGTCATGTGGCCAGCATGACTAAGCCGCTTCTGGTGAACCAGAGCAGCGCACTGAAACGCTGTTTACCTTCCCGTCGGAGTGGTACCTATTTATCTACTTGCACTTTGACATGCTTTTGAACTGCTAGGTTGGCAGGAGCAGGGACTGAGCAATGGGAGCTCACCCTGTTGTGGGGATTCGAACCACCAACCTTCTGATCGGCAAGTCCTAGGCTCTGTGGTTTAACCCACAGTGCCACCCACGCCCCCCATGGAATAAAGTACTTGGGAACAATTATGTAAGGATATTTTCCCATACCAGAAGCTGGTCAGGACTTTCACAGAACTGCTGGGTAAGGCAGCAGGGAAATCCCACAGAGCCATCAGTAAACCATCCAGGGACTGGCTGGATGATGAAGAGTGGTGGAAGATCCCCACCAAGGAACTCCCTAGGGAAGCCACAGAGACACAGGGGAGTGGTGAATATCCTTATACACAGGATAGTGATGGTGGGACACAGAAGACACATCAGAGGAGGGAGGAAGCCAGGAGGTGGAAGAAACAAGAAGAGCCAGAAGCAGGAAGCCCTCCAAAGACAGGACAGGACAGGATACAGAGGGACACTTCAAGCTCAGGGTCTGAAGGAGAGCACAGGGAGGGGGGCAGACACTGCAACAGCTTCACAGCAGCTGCCTGGTCTTTCTGCCGTGAGCTCCCATCGCCCTTTGACTCCAAGGAGAGCTTTACAAGAAGTAGCTGAACAGAGAGCTAGGAAAGCCCAAGGGGTGGTGGTTCTCCTCCCTGCCAGAGTTTGTGGCTGCTTGGGAGACATCTGGAAGAGGAGGTTTAAGAGGAGAAAGAGGTGCCAAGAGCCAGTCCTGGCAATGTCTTCACTGAGGGCAGCCGTGCCTGAGTGATCTCTGTTGTATACCAATCTTCTGAATAAAACAGCTGACTTTACTCAGAGTCTCGGAGTCTCTCTTCTAACCTGCTGAGGAACCTGCTCCCCTGACAGTCACCGGATACCAGGTCTTGATGGATGGACCATTCCAATTGGTCAACCACCCTTGCAGAGGCTAGGAGTAAGTATAAACCCTATCCCCAAAAAAATGTCTGCTCATGGCAATGGAGTACTTTCAAACTCCAGAGCACACATGCCCACCAACAAATAGACATGCTCAGAATCAGGAAATTGCTGCACAGGGCACTTTGAGTGGGGGGAGGGAATACAATCCCAATAATCCATTGTGACACCCATTGTTGTGAGTTGCTTGGCCTCACAGCCATTTCAAATGATCTCCCTTCACACCAAAACCCAATTTTCGTCCAGGAAGGTGAAACAAGCAGATGCTTAGGGAACAAGGACAAGAATATCCACTAGTCTTTCTTTAGGAGTGACTCGAAAGCCAAAGGACCATGAGAAGTCTGGAATACACCTTCCTCCCTGCACAACCAATCCCTTACATAACATCATTATGGAACAATACAGAAGAGTCAATATCTGAAGATGCTTATCTTCCTCATTCATTCCCTTTCTTTTTCTGCAACATGTTTCTTAGAGAGTAAACCATTTCCCTCCGATGTGAATTACTGTTAGTGCCTTGGCAGAAAGTTGGTACAAAAACGCAATAAAATAAATAAGATTATGAACCATATTAAGGACATGCATTGACAGTTTACCTGAAACTAGTAGCTGAGTGGTTCTACCAATATAGTCCTTGTTTCAGGGTTTTGAGTCTTTAGATCACACACTATCCCGTGGATCATAATCTGTTTTTCGATCCCTACTGTGAATTAAAAAAAAAACTTTTTATTCTTGTTTACACACAAATTATTATAGCAGGAAAAAAAGGCAACAGCACTAATGGTAGAATAGCTATGGCATAAATGCTAGATAACCAGGCAGCTGGTTGCTCAAAATAAGAAAAAAAATGATGCACTGTACAAATGTATCCAATATGGCTTACTGTAATTAGTAATATAATGTTTGTAAGAGATCCAAAGCATTCCCAAGGAAAAGTCAGCTTTCCCTAGAAAACCTGTTTGCAAATGGCATCATCTTTCCGCTTTCTTCAACTTTGTGAGCTCACAGCATCTGCTGTTTAAATATAACAGCACATATGGCAGCATCATTCTGAAGAGCAATGTACCAAAAAGAAAAGAAAAGAAAAAAATCCCCCAAACTCAGAAGAAACTATTATGATCACTTCTGTCATGTTTATTGGGACATGGCTATAATCTGCTCACATAAGACAGAATCACAGCATTGAAAGGTACTCTAAGAGGTGGCCTAGCTCAACCGCTTGCTGATGTAAGAATCTGCTGCTGCAGAACTCCTGACAGGTGACCATCTTGCAACCTTCTAACTCAATAGTGTCCACCATTCACTGAGGCAGTCTGTCCCACTGTCAAATATTTCATGCCATCAAGAAGTCTTTTCTAATGTTCTGCCATCTTTTCATATGAACCTACTGGTTTGTGTTCAAGACTCTGGAGCAACGGGGGATAGGTGGCAGCTCCATCATCTGAGATGGTCTTTCCTTGGAGACTTAGGAAATCAGATGGATTCCTGAATGCCCTGGCGGATTTTCTGGCTGACAACGACTGATGCTCCTTTTGAGATTCAGTGAGCTTTAATAAGTCAAGAGGGGCAACAGGCAAGGAGATCCATTGCTGACTATATCATCCCAAGCATCTGTCCACGTCAAGTGAAACTAATTCCAAGACGTTGCATCAGATCTTGCATTGGCCACCTTGCTGGAGACTACAGTGAATGAAGATATGGTATCAAGGCTGCTACAGAGGCAAGGACCCTTGAAGTGCTTTGAAAACAGTTCACAGTGGGCTTCTGGAAGGTCTAAACCTTCACTCTCTGGAGTAGACGTCAACAGACCCTGGCCAATATGAGAACGCAACACTGGATAGCTACTTGAGGATGTGATAGAGGCAGATAGGTAGGCCTTATTTGCCACTCTTGCTGCCACAGAAGGTATGGTTATATTGCTTCATTCCTGCTCAGTTCCTTCTCCACTTGTACTCTACCCATCACCCAGCCTGTTTCATTGTTCTTCATTCCTTGCTATATCAGAATGGGTTCCACAAAGCCAGAGAGGGCACTCAGGGGGCAACTGTGTCAAGAGCCAAGGCATCCCACAGCATGGCAAGGTCTTCAACAGGGCTCTATCTCCTTAAGAGTCTGCAACTACAGAAGCAGCAGCCATTTCTATTTCTTGAAAATATAAAGGAAAATGCCAGGATAAAGCTCTGATTCCAGTGCTTCTCATTACTGGTCCTTCTTGAAGGAGGAGGAGGAGGACATCCAAAATACTGTTATAGATTTGGGATGGAGACACCCCCTCCTAAACCATACAAATTAATAAATGGTAGGATTTGGAATGTGGCAGGAGAAATACAAACTGCAGAGGAATTCCAGGGCTAGCCTATGCAAAATGACCTGGCCAAGCTAGGGCCATTGAGAAACAATTGAGGGCCACTGGCAATGCAAGAAAACTGTCCTTCCCCCCTGTCTCAGAGACTGGGGTTTGGAAGGTTGCCAGGTTAAATGGGTGCTTGAGGGACAGGAAAAGGAAGTCTGGTAGGAAGGGGTTCTGGGAAGGAGAAGAAGGAAGAAGGGCTGGAATCCATCTTGGGCAGGCTGGCTGAAGGTTGGATGGGAGAGATGCCTTGGACTCCATGGCTGCACTGCTGTGGGGGACAACTCCCTCTTGAAATGACCGTGCTGTCAGATCTGGACTCCCTCCACGCAGACTGAAGGTGTAAATGGGTGAGTAACCCATATTTCTTATGGCCGTGTCTCAATTCTCCAAAGGAACACAGACCCTGGGTGAGTGCCTGGAACCCCATGGGCTCTTGCCACCACTCGGCAGAGAGAGGGGGAGGCACCCAACTTTTGTAACAATATATTTTTTGAAGGTGAATTGACAGGCCACAATACTCGGCAAAGAAAATGCCTTCAGATACAATTCCATGTATTTCCTGGACTTAGAGGCTGCTGCACATTGATTCCAATATATGAACTGGCAAAGATAAATAAAAATCAGTGATTTGAATGTATGGAAAGCAAACCTTGGATCAGAAATGTGAAAGTGCCATAATACCACAGTGGCAAAATTTAATAGCTCCAGCTCTGACTTGAGATGGAGAAAGGTGTCTTGCTTTCTGCTAGTGCAGAGCATTAGAAGCCTTGTTCTAGGAAAGATTTCAACATCCTGCTTGTTTGGGTAATAACTCCTCCATTAGAGACAATATTAGAAATTCAGCTTTTGATCTCTCCTTCTGGACTCTTTAAAATCCAAGCTGTGAGCCAGCAGCTGATGCTTTACATATCACCCCAACAGCCAGCAATATATAAAAGCTGGGGAAACTGCATGCAAGGAAAATTAATGACCGACTATTAAGGGATATATAGTAGCTCACATTTGCATTATGCTACATAACAGCGAAGGAAAGCTGCATTCCCTTTGTTCTCGTCGTAGCAAACAAGCAAGTGAGCAATACGGAGCAAAATAAATAGGAAAAATTCTGCTGATCCTTCCTTAATTGCAAGGAAGCCAAGGAAAAAGACAGAAAGACGTCCCTGTCATTATTGCAGAACAAGTGCGGGAAGTTTCTCTGGTACGACGGATGGCAAATGAGCTCAGTGGCGCCCTTGTGAAGTTGTACAGTAGCATATGGCGCAACAGATCTGGAGCAGCGAATGCCAGAGTGCTGAAACAAGTCATTTGTTAAATTAACAATTGAAAGCAGCACAACAAAAAAATGTGATCCATCTACCAGGCAACCCAACTTTATATGCACACTTCCTAAAGAGCGCCTTTCCTGGTACCACTTTCTGTAAATGTGTCCCTCAAGATCTTTTTCAAAAGGGACCAACGTTTCCTTATGTTAAAATTAGACTTCTTTTTTTAAAAAAAATCTATCCCATTTATGATTAAAATGTACTACTGTTCCTAATAAGTAGCACAGAAGAGTTACAGATTTTTCTTTTCTTTGTTATGTCCCTTCGGCTGCAATCTTAAAGATGCTTCTTAGAGATTAAACCTCACTGGAGTCAATGAGATCCACACTTTCAATAAAACAGGCAGGGCTGCCTTTGGCATATGTGCCGCCAGGGTGCAAAGATCTGTCCAGCGCCCCCAAATTTAATTTAGCCGCCCCCAAAGGTGTCGAAGGTGCCGCTGACCCTGCTGCCACATAGCAGCTCAATACAATACGTAACATAATATTTTGATGTAAGAGTTACTGTATTTTTCGCTCGATAAGACACACTTTTCCCCTCCTAAAAAGTAAGGGGAAATGTGTGTGCGTCTTATGGAGCGAATGCAGGCGGAAGGCTCTACTCAGCGCTCCCTTTAAAGAGCCACATGGAGCATGTGTGGGGCTCTTTGGGGCTTCTCCCTCCTCGGGAAAAGCCCCCAAGAGCCACACACACGCTCCACGCGCTCTTTAAAGGGAGCGCGGCTCTTGGGGGAGCCTTAGCCGCGTGCAGCCTCTCCCGGGCAGGGGGATGAAGGCTCCCCCTGCCTGGGAGAGGCTGCGCATGGCTATCCCATAAGCCAGAACAGCCAGCGGGATCACTGTGTAGCGATCCTGCTTGCTGTCCTGGCTTCTGGGATTCAGAATATTTTTTTCTTCTTTTCCTTTCCCAAAAACTAGGTGTGTCTTATGGTCTGGTGCATCTTATAGAGCAGAAAATGTGGTGATTTCACATGCACAGTGCCGTTGAGAATGACAAGCGCCGTCTTTGGTAAATGAGCACACAAAGTCGAAAGTCCTTCAGTATAGGCATACATTGCGGTAATACCTAGGTATATATGTATTTTCTTTTTCTAGCTTGATCAACATTATTTATTATTTCATAACATGTAGATAGTTAAGAGCTTAGGCGGCTTCAGCGGCGGGCGCCTGGTGCCCCCCCGGAATTCAGCACCCGGGTGCCCCACACCCCTTGCACCCCCAGGTAAAGACGGCCCTGAAAACAGGCATAGGGTTGTGCCACTGTTCACTAGACACCTCCTCCATCATCTATTGCATCAGAATCATAGTGTGGCTCCAACTGCATTATGTACATTTAAAACACTATCATATTGCTCCAAACAGTCATGACTTCCACCAAACAATACCAGGAACTCTAGTTTGCTAAAAGTGTTGGGAGTTGCTAGAAGACCCCTATTCCCCTCCTAGAGCTATAATTCTCAGAGTGGTTTAACAATCAATCCCTCTTCCTAGTGAACTCTGGGATTTCTACCTCTGTGAGGGGCAGTGCTATTTTTTTAGAGAAAGTGCTTCTGGAACTCACAAAAAATACCTCCTTTATAATGGCAATGAGAGATGCCGGAACTGGATTCTGGCAAGTTCCGGCTGGGGGAAAAAGCCCTGGTGAGGAAAAATAGGGGTTTCCTAACACCTCTTGGCACCTTCAGAACTTCAATCCCCCAGCAAATTCTCTCTCACAAGCTCCCTTTTACTTCCATGGTGCTTACTTTCCTCCCAGCTTGGTTTTATGCCAAGTGATTGGAACAGAACACAGGATTCATCTGCTCTGTGCATTTAAAGTAGTATCATACCACTTGTTGTTGTTTTTTATAAGATATTTATTGAAGTTTTACAAAAAGAAGAAAATTACAAAGTAAAAAGAAAGCAGAAAAAAGAAAAAAGTACAAAAAATACAAAAATACATAGAAAAAAGATAAAAAATACAGAAAAAGTAGATAAAAAATAGTTAAAAACAAATCAATTTTTCATATCTTAAATTTCATTTACTTATTTCCCTGACCTCCTCACACCTCCCTTTTTTGTATTCCCATTCACATGATTAATTCAGCAAATCCTTACCCTCTTTCTTTTATCTTAACTCAATATCTCAACATATTATAACTTTATATTTTCATCCGTTATCAATCCATTTTTACATATTCTTATTAACCTTGTTGCTAAGGCCGCTTAATTTCAATCCAACATCATTTTAACATTCATTAATTTTACAATGTTTCTGCAAATAGTCTTTAAATTTCTTCCAATCTTCTTCCACCGACTCTTCTCCCTGGTCTCGGATTCTGCCAGTCATTTCCGCCAGTTCCATATAGTCCATCACTTTCATCTGCCATTCTTCCAGGGTGGGTAAATCTTGTGTCTTCCAATACCTTGCGATGAGTATTCTTGCTGCTGTTGTAGCGTACATAAAGAAAGTTCTATCCTTCTTTGACACCAATTGGCCGACCATGCCCAGGAGAAAGGCCTCTGGTTTCTTCAAGAAGGTATATTTAAATACCTTTTTCATTTCATTATATATCATCTCCCAGAAAGCCTTTATCCTTGGGCACGTCCACCAAAGGTGAAAGAATGTACCTTCATTTTCTTTACATTTCCAACATTTATTATCGGGCAAATGATAGATTTTTGCAAGCTTGACTGGTGTCATGTACCATCTGTATATCATTTTCATAATATTCTCTCTTAAGGCATTGCATGCCGTAAATTTCATACCTGTGGTCCACAACTGTTCCCAGTCAGCAAACATGATGTTATGTCCAACATCTTGTGCCCAATTAATCATAGCAGATTTAACCGTTTCATCTTGAGTATTCCATTTCAACAGCAAGTTATACATTCTTGAAAGTATCTTTGTTTTGGGATCTAACAGTTCTGTTTCCAATTTTGATTTTTCCACCTGGAAGCCAATTTTTTTGTCCAAATTGTAAGCCTCCCTTATTTGATAATAGTGAAGCCAGTCTCGCACTTTATCTTTTAATTTCTCAAAACTCTGCAATTTCAATTTGTCTCCTTCTTGTTCCAAAATTTCCCAATATTTCGGCCATTTGGCCTCCATACTGAGCTTTTTCTGAGCCTTTGCTTCCATCGGTGACAACCACCTTGGGGTTTTATTTTCAAGTAAGTCCTTATATCTTATCCAGACATTAAACAATGCTTTCCTGACAATATGATTTTTAAATGCTTTGTGTGCTTTAACCTTGTCATACCACAAATATGCATGCCACCCAAAAACATTATTAAAACCTTCTAAATCCAAAATGTCTGTGTTCTCAAGAAGCAGCCATTCTTTCAACCAGCAGAATGCTGCTGATTCATAATAGAGTTTAAGGTCGGACAGGGAGAAGTCCACCTCTTTCCTTTACATCAGTTAGTATTTTAAATTTTATTCTGGGCTTCTTGCCCTGCCAAACAAATCTAGAAATGTCTCTCTGCCACTTCTTGAAACAGTCCATTTTGTCCAAAATTTGCAATGATTGAAACAAAAATAAAATTCTTGGCAATACATTCATCTTTATAACAGCAATTCGACCTAACAAGGAGAGCTTCAAATTTGACCATATTTCTAGATCCTTTTTCACTTCTGACCAACATTTCTCATAATTGTCTTTAAATAGGTTTAAGTTCATACCACTTGAAACAGTCTCTAGTTCACTTCACCAACCAACCCTTCTTCCCTTGTGAATTTTGGCCATGGTTGCTTATATGGTAGCAATGATAGTGTTCCCATGTGTTTAAATTATATGACCCCTAAAATGACCACACTGATCATTGTTTGTGCTTGTGTGTACGATGAGAAGTTGTTTTACATGGTTTTCAGTTCCCCTAGAAATAAAAATGCACTTTAAAAAAAGAGAGAGAGGTGGGAGTACCAAAATGCCAGAGAAAAGATTTCTGCTGGTACTTTTGACGTCCTTTCCTTCACACAACCAATGCACTTTGACAAACTGCTCACCTAACAGACTGTATCACTTGAGAGAGACTGACTTGCAAAGCACAGGGGAGAGAGAGATTTATCTGAAACCATATGGCAACAATTTATGGATCACATTGAGGGCTTCTGCCATTAAAATATCAAAGTAAGTGCTACTGTTGTTATATCTGTTGTAAGAAATGATAACTCACTAGGATTTCATATTTAAGAGGGCGCTTGCATCTCAGCCATTTTTGCTGCTGTTATTTTTATTGCTTTTGTCACATGTTCATTTCCTCTCGATGTATACTCATGAGCGCAAACCCTCCCTTGATGTCTGAACTGGGGTCCAGTCGATTAACGCCACTTTGCAATATGTGGGACCTGTTCTCCCTTACACACCACAAAGTTTTTTTTACAGCTATCTTAGGCTGCTGCTCCGCACACTTATGGGCAGTCCTAGGAATGCTTATTTGAAAATAATATAGGGGTAAGAGGCACCCACCCCAACCACTGTTTTGCCACAGTTAGTGGTGGTTATTTTGCACGTGCTTCCAAGACGCTGGAGTGAAATGGTGCGCATCATTTCAGGGATAGCTAAAAATGCCACCAAATATTTATAGATATTGGTTCTGCTCACCAACCCCCCTGCACTTCCTTCTCAGAGTTAGGATGGATCAGCAGAACTAGAAGAGAGAAGTTGTTTAAGAAATGGGGTTGTGAAGGTGACAAGTGAGCCTATTAGTTGCATGGGGTGGCAAGGGGAAGCTTCTCTGCTGTTGTTTTAAACCACCACTTCCCCTCCTCTCAGTGTCCCTCCCTTCTCGCTCCCATGCCATACGCACTGCTGTTGTGCAACCTGCCTTCACTTTCGGGCCTCTACTCCACATCGCTTCAAATCCTCCAATGGGGACTGCGTGATGACATCCTTACATTTTTATTATATAGAGGAAAAATACTTTCATAAATAAAAATACATTGAGGAGGCAAGTCCTTTTAATGATTGCTTTGTGTTGTTGTTGTTTTTTAAAGAAATAATTTTCCTGTAACACTTGGAGAAGAGAAGTAAAGTGTATGATCTTTTGTGGCTACTGAGTTGTTCCAAAAGGTGGGTAGAGTCTCTGAGCTGTGGCTTGGCAACCCTAATACTCTGCAGTGGTATGTGGGGTGGAGACACCCTCCTGACACTGGTGTTCTCCTCACACCCACATCCCAACACCTGGATGGAGAAGGGAAGTGGTTTGATTGGGGGAAGTGGTTTGATTGGGGCTGCACAACTGAACTGAAGTGGCCACAACAAGTCCCCACAACATTGGTGCAACTGTGTGGCTGCCACCCCACCTTCCTCAGTACAGGCAAACAGCAGCAACTGTCAAGTGTCAAAAAGTTGACCCTGCCCCCTCCATACACGCACATTGCCCTAATGTTAACACTTGCACCTTACTGCTTATTGGATTGGTATCCTGCTCTGTTAATAGTCTTATTCCATAAGAATTCACAAATCAGTTCTTGTGGGGGGAAAGATGACAAATGAAATGAAAATGACTTCGTACACATAAAATCTATTTAAAAAACAAACAAACCAGAACAGCCATAGACCCGCACCATAAATAGCCAGCCCCCAAAAATAATAATAATAAGCCATCTAGAGGACAATGCTTTTTTTGCAAACAGCCACCTGCTAAAAACCTATTTTTAAGGCATTGCGGCAAAGTTAAGTGGGATTGGTTGACAGCTCCTTTTCTCCCCAGGAAAGTTATCTGTTCTCAGTTTGTCAGGTTAGAGAGAATGTTGGCAAAAAGAAAGGAGGGGAGGGGAGTCTTTGCAGATTTAGAGATCAGTGTACAAGAATGGCCATAAACGTTTCTAACTAAACTTGGGTTGGGCTACAAGGCTGTCTCTTTTTCTGAATCTCAGCCATCTTGGTGCCTGTGGTTTGTTCATCTGCTCCGATATATTCTTCCGAAGACTGCCACAAAACAAAGTCACAATTTGTGTCTTTTCAAACCGAAGCACAATCCCATTGTTATTAAGAGACACCTCAGAGTGTTATTCCTGATCACGGGGCCATGATAAACAGTCGTGACAGATTTCAGCTGAGCTGTTCCACCAGATGCATTCTTGAGAAACCAAAGAGGGGGGGTTAATTGCATATGTAAAAAAGAAAGAAAGAAAAAGATTCATAATACTACATTTCAAATAAATTTAGCGGGTGGGGGCATGTTGGTGTTGGGGTGAAGTATTCAGCCCAGCAATTTTGGGTACTTTCAGAGGGAAAAGTCCTCCTCAAAGCCACTGATATCCCCCCACCCAATGTTTTTGTGAGGGACAAATAGTGCTGCAAATTCGTGTTTGTGTGAGGGGGGGTGCAGATGTTCAGCTTCAGTGGGGGGGGGGGAGAGTAAAAAGCCAAGGAGCATAGCAACTAAAGGAGGAGGGGGTGAGAGAACAAGAGAAAACACATAATAGCTTCTAGTCTGTCATTTCCCCCCACAGAGTAGTAAATAAGAGCTTTGATACATAAAAGCAGTTATCAAACAGTAACAAATTAGCTCTTTGCCATCTGTGATCCACATGAGGGGGCTGGGGGTGGCGGAGGGAAGTGGGTGACAGTTTGGGCAAGGTTTTAAAATATGAAATCAACTATTTATGAACTGGTTCCAGAGTCTCGCTGTCTACTTTTGCCTCTTCAAATGCGGCCACAAGAAAGAGGCGAGGTTTTTTTTTACTCTAACTAAGAACAGCAGTTGCGGTCCTGGTTCTTTAAACGATGCTAATTGCTGGCTGACATTCGTAAACAAGATGTTTCCCTTCCTACCACGCTCAGCCCCTAGCACATTGTCACTTCTAGATCATCACTTCAGAGACAAGGGGAGAGGCAAAGTGTTATGTCCACCCAACCCATGCCTCCTGTGCGTTGCAAAGGGTGATATCCACAGCTCACTGGGCTTACACACACACACACACCCAAAGAATCCTGGGGGACATTGTTTGTTAAGGATGCTGAGGGCCACTAGAAGACTTCTCTCACACAGCTAAAATCCCCAGCACCATTAGCAAGCTACAGTTCCCAAGAGTATATACAACATATAAATGTTGTATATAAGATAAATGTGGCCCTGTCTTCACATAACAAGTTTGGATACTTTAACAAATTAAAAACGATCTTAAAAATATGGCAAGAAAGAGGGAAAGGTTCCAAAGTAACTGATGCTTCTTCCCAAAAGCTCAAGGTGAGTTTTAAAAGATTGCAAAGAAGGCTTTGAGGGGGGGGAGATGTATATGCTGGTTGAGGAACACAGAGACCCAACACATCAAACGAAGAAGACACTTGTCCACAAAGAAGTTCATTCTGCAGTAAATGAGGCTCCTTTCCTGCACATTGCTGGGCTGCTTAAATCCTATTGACTGGGCAGGATTGCAGCAGTGAAGTCCAGCCCTCTTCCTATTTGCTTGGAAGGAATTCTCACTGACTTCAATGGGACTCCTTTTCAAGAAAGCATAGGACTGCTGCAGTAGAGTATATCTACAGTGCACACTTAAATTGATATAGGCTGTAATCCTATAACACTAGAGATGGGAAACCTTTTCTAGTTCGAAGGCAGCATTCCTTCCTAGGCAACTTGCCACATGCCAGTTGTGAGTGGGGCCAGAGACAACACTGGGCGCAAGCAAGACATAAGTGGACACAAGAACCAGTTTGCACCATTGTGCAGTAGGCTAGTTTCTATACTCACTCATTCAACCTTCTCCTCCTTCTGGACAAGTAAGAGGCCTTACCAGATAATTCAGGACACATTGCAACCAGGCAAAAATACACAGATGTTTTCAGAGGTAGTAACCCTATGCACATTTACTTAGGAGGAAATGCATTTAATTCAGTGGGAACATCCATAAGATCATGTTGCACAATTATTACTACTTCCAATGAACTCTAGGAATTATAGTTCTGTGCAGATAATTAGGAGGCCATTATATGAGAATTCCCACCATATTACAGACCCCATAATTCTTTGGAGGAGCCCATCATAATTAAAACTGATGTAAGACCAAGGTAAAATTTGTCATGTAGATATGTTCCTTTTTGCCTTTTTAAAAAACCATAAATAAAGCTCAGTTGAGCTGCAAACAGGACAAGGAGAAAAAGATCAAAAGGGCTAATTGGGTCTATCAGGGCTGGCCCTACTATTATACAGAGTGAGTTACATGCCTCAAGCAGTTTTTTGTACATGGAATGGGGGGGTGCCATCTTGTCCTTTGCCTCAGGTAGCAAAATGTCTTGGGCTAGCCCTGCTGTCTGTATGTAAGAGACTTCTGATTCAGTGCCACTAAGGTGAATTTCATTCTCTTAAATGTCTTATCTCTGATTTATTTCTTTTAGAGAACAACAATGTCAAGGGCAAAAAAAATAATAATGGAGGAATGGGGAAACCATCCTGTGACTGGAAAATTACTGCCTCGTGTGTTGTTGTTTTTTGTGTGTTTTTTAAAGAAATGATATAGAGCTGTTTAATTCAGCAACATGGAGGGAAGATGCAATTAAGGAACAGTGGCTTGCCTTTTCTCATGTGATAATCCTCTGTTTTTCCACGTGTCAAATTCATTTTGACTTTCTGGGAAATACAATGGACCTTTCAGCGCCTCTCATTTTTTCCCCCTGTTCTTTTTCCTTCTCTTTTAAGGTAATTAGTCCCAGAAATGTAAAGCCTACATAACAGTCACATCTTCCACCAATCCCACATCACTAAACTATAGCACCTCAGGCTATGGAAGTGTTCTTTGGCACATTTTGACTAGATTAAGAAGCTCAGGCTGCCAACAATATGTTCCACAGACTTCACTGAACAGAGAGACATGGACTCGGACTCCATCTGCACCATACATCTAAAGCACCATGATATCACTTTAAGCGGGCATAGCTTCCCCCAAAGAATCCCAAGAATGGTAGCTTGTTAAGGGTGCTGAGTGTTGTTAGGAGGCCCCAATTCCCAGAGTTCACTGGGAAGAGGGATTGATGGTTAAACCATGTTGTTAAATTCGTATCACAGTGCTTTAAATGTATGGTGCCTTAAATGTGGCCTTGCATGGCAAATCAAAGCAACAGGAACAGCTAGGCCTACTATTAGGCAGAGTGAAGCAGCCTTTGCAAGAGGCCAGGGAGCGATTGTGAGACATTGTAGGACAGAGATGTGTGTTGCCGTTCACCTCCCATAAACTTGGGCACGACCCTCATTTACTGTGGAGGAAACCACCAATGTTCAAGTATGTTTCTATTGCCATTTAGAGTCTATCCTCAGCCCAGTCAGCTTCTGCCATTCCAATCAGTGGGAGCCATCTTGTCTTTCATCTCAGGGAACCAAATGTTTAGGGTCAGCATTTGCAATAGACTCTAAACAGCAGCTGGAGGTATTTTTTCAGAGAAGTGAGGTTATGATACGATACGACAATCAATACGATGCAATTATCTTTACTGTCATTGTCCCATACAGTGGTACCTCAAGTTATATATGCTTCAGGTTACATACGCTTCAGGTTACAGACTCCGCTAACCCAGAAATAGTACCTCGGGTTAAGAACTTTGCTTCAGGATGAGAACAGAAATCGTGCTCCAGCACAGCGGCAGCAGGAGGCCCCATTAGCTAAAGTGGTGCTTCAGGTTAAGAACAGTTTCAAGTTAAGAACAGACCTCCAGAATGAATTAAGTTCTTAACCTGAGGTATCACTGTACTTAACAACGAAATTGAAAAAATCTACGTCAGACATTCAAAAAACCCACAAGCCTGCTATCCCAGCTATCCTAGCCTGGTTAGCCCCTAAAAACTCTGATACCCCATAACTGAATACAATATACTCACATAAAGACTACCTTACACTGCGTTTAAAACCAAAATCGCATTTGGATAGAAACTGTTTCACAGGAGGCTAGTCCTAGTCTTTATAACCCTGTACCTTCTTCCAGAAGGCAGAAGCTGAAAGAGATCATTTCCGGGGTGCGCACTATCCTGCACTATCTCTGCACTATGATAGAGTCATTGCTGCCAGTGCTGTGTTTACACACTCCAAATTTATAGGTTTTGTGTAGATGCCAGGGAAGCAGAAGACTCCTTGTGCATTGCACTGATGCACACATGTGCAGGTAAAAGCACTCGACACTCACAGGCGTGCCTGGCATTTGAACAGTGCATTACCATGAGACGGAGAGGAGATATGACTACCATCTTCAAATATCTCAAGGGCTGTCACATGGACAAGGGAACAATGGATTCAAGTTACAAGAAAAGAGATTCTGACTAAACATTGGGGGAAACTTTCTGACAGTAAGAGCTGTTCAACAGTGGAACGGTCTCCTTTGGGATGTTGTGGGCTCTTACTTCATTGGAGGATTTTAAGCAGATGTCATGGATGCTTTAGTTGAGATTCCTGCATTTCAGGGGGTTGGACTAGATGACCCTTGGGGTCCCTTTCAACTCTGCAATTCTGTGATTCTATGAAGACAACTGGTTTTGCACCAGTTAGGGTTGGGACAGTGTGCTGCACCAGCCATGGTCTCAGCCTGAACCCTGGAGTGAAAGCATTTTTAGAGTAGACAAAGGTGTGAATTCTGAGCCTGTTCCAGAAACAGTACAAGGTGGGATTCAACCGAATCCAGCCCGCAGCTCTACCTTACAATGGCTAATCTTTGATCAATGACATTGTTTGTTTTTTTATGGACTATCTCTAGGTCTTTGGCCCAGTGTAAATAGAAGCTTCAAGTATATCCCAGACTAAGCTTATTAAAATATGTTTGTTTCAGTGATTAAAGGCGTGCAGGATTGTATGCATCTCTTTGTGCAAAAAATAATAAGAATGTTTGCAAAAGAAAGAAAGAAAACTATTGCCCTACAATTGAATGCTAATCCGGTTTCTTGTTGTCAGATCTGTTAATTACATATACAGGAAAAGAGTAAAACAGATATTACTGATTCACACTCAGTATGCCAAGAACTGTTTCCAGAATGAGAATTCTCAGTCCAACTTCCCTTTATTTTCTCCTTGTCTGCGCAATATGGAAGCCCATTCATTTGTTAAGCAGAACAAGGAGAGATTTCTCTTTCCCGTCTCTAAACTGAGTGTATGTCATCCAAAAGACTGTTATAGGCACCCACTGGGAGAGAAAATATGGGCATCAAATTTACATATGAGTTTATGGCTAAGGTTTATTCATCTTAAATACAAGAAGACCTTTGCCTAAAATGAATGCAAGTTGTTTTTCTTCATCCTTGCCTTGGTTGACTTTCTCTATTGATTTCATGCTAGGGATTTAATTCTTCTATATAGGCATGGTTTTTCAACGTAGGTTGACATAGCGCTTGTCTCTCTTGAACCTGCCTTGCACCATGATGGTAAACTTAATGTCCGGACTGCACCAGCTTCAAACTACAGATGGAGTTTACAAGATCAAATAAAAAGGGTGTGCATCATATTAGGCCATAATCCCAAAAGAAAGCACATTACTTCAAACAGATTGAGGGCTCCCCCCCCCAAAATGAAACAAAAACTCCCCCAAGGTGCCCCCAAGCCAAAATAGGGACCTCCAAAGCGATCTGAGGTGATTTGGGCGTTGAAAAAGATTTGCAGGCAAGTCTGTTTGCAAAAATCAAAACATTTCTCCCCAAGAAGGCAATGAAGGGAGAGGGGGAGGAAGGAAGAGCTCTTTTGTTACCAACACACAGCTTCTAAACAGAGGGAAGATTTTATGATGCTGTGAAGAAGGAGGCTTGTTGTTGCCTGTCCTATGCTCTTTGCTAGTTCCTCCTGTCAAATCACCTTACGCTTAGCTTCTGTGAGTTTTGGTGCCAATTTTGTGCCAACACAAGCCTGAAGCTGCTTTTTTTATTGATCAAAACACCCGAGACCCTGCGCCCACTCTTCTGAAATGTTTCACCAACTGAGCCCATCACCAGGAGCCCCTTCTAATCAAGATTCAGAGGGTGGCAACAAGGGAGAGGGCATTTTCAGTCGGGTCGCTCTCCTGTTTACGGAATGCTTCCCACAGAAAAGCCTGGAACCACATTAACAGTTCTCCCAGGTTTTGAGGAACTACAAAAATCATGCTCATTTCTCTGTGGGTGGGTGAGTGAGTTTAGTGAGGCATTATTGTTAAACCTGAGCATGTAAGTCTCCTCGAAATGTTTTGTATTAGGAGACAAATAAATTGATGTATTATTATTAAGATGTATTATTAATAATAATAATTCATTCATTCATTTGTTGCCTGAAGAAACCTGGAAATGTTGTGTTTTTGACATGTGAGTGTGTGAAGGGTCATACGGAGACCTTTGTTTCTTAAACATGTGAGAGAATTCTGGCATATCTGGCAAGGCGCTTTCTCCCAATATGCACACACACACACACACACAACCCACCATAGACCTGTCCCCTTTACATCTTAAGTCATCACAGGGTTCAGCAAGGCTTCTCATCTTGCTTTCTTCAGTGAACCCAGGAGATTCAAATCCTGGCATGGAACCTGCCCCTACACAGTAATCTGGTTTCTTGAGATTTGGGTATCTGCAACTGAGGCCAAGTCAGAGGCCTTGGTGGTATTATTCCAGAAGCAGGTGTGAATGCATGTGAGATCCCTTATCTTCTTGAAATTGGCACATTCATGCCCCCATCCCATGGAATTGGTACAAGAAAGTTTGTCACCTGAAGCAGGTCCAAAATGCCACTCCTTCCCCACTAAAGATGACACTTTTGAAAGTGTTGATACACAAAAAGACCCTCATTCCTACTTACCTACTTACCTACCCCCTACCACCACCAAGGCAGTGCCCAAAGTTCATCATTTTACGCTGCTACATGTCAGATTCCTTTGCTCATGGTCTGTCTCAATAGCTCTTAGTCACATGTACCCAACTTTTGTATCTTGCTCATCTGCAAGCAGAATTGAAAATGCACAAGGACCTAATTTTGTTCAGTCTCTGCAGGGAATGAGAATAACTGATAGAATTTCAAGCACAAAATTCCATTTAAGTTCAAATGTCAACCTTGCTCTGCATATGCCCCATATTATGGAGTTGTGGTTTGCATCCATTGTAGAGATCAGGGATTAATTTTAATTTTTAACCTTATTGCAATTTATGTGAATAACAGCAGAAAAACAAAAATCGAAACCATAGATTACATAAAATGGGAACTTTTGTATTCGAGTTGCCAGGAAAAAGCAAGCCAAAATCAGTAATTGTAACCAGATTTTTCTTGACCCTATCTCTCCATTTCATTTCCAAAATTGTTTCCTTCCAAACATTTCCTACTATTCAGTACTGAACTGCGTCAATTCTAGATAAGAACCCACCAATTGCTGGATCACAGTTGTATAAATAACCAGATGAAATGAACTAAGTCTGATCTGAAGACCTGCATGATCAGAAAGCAAGCATATATAGATGGATGATGTGCCAAATTACTATTTGGGCCGATGTCCCATTGCAAAACATTATACTGCATTCACCTATCAGGAGATGCATTGGCAAATATTTCGCACCTAGATTTGCCATCGTTTTTAGTGGCCCTGTTTGACTGGCTTTCATAATTCAACTTCCATTCTTTATTTTTGGGTCTATAAAAGTTAATCTATATTGCGTTGGGGGAGGGGATTCTTTGAGGGTTAAAAAAATGGTACATGTTTATGTAAAAGTGGTGACTGGTGTTTTGTACAATCAGAAGAACTCTTTGTCCCATTGCATCACATATTACAATGGGCATCTGTGCAGGTGTGGCGCATGTAAGCACCTTGTGGCGAATGGAACCTGCTGGTTAATAGGACGGGAGTGATTTTACTTAATCGTACAGCCATTTCATTGCACAAAAGAATGAATCTTTCTGCCAACCAATCTAGAATTTTGCTACAGCTAAAGACAGAAAGCAGTGTGAAGGTGGATTTTGGTTATGTTTAAATTCAGGTTTTGGTTATGTTTAATTTGGAGAAAGTGCCACCCAGGAGCATTTAGATCCAGTGAGTTTGTTAGATTTTGATATCCTAGTTCTCTGCCCTTTTACAAATTAAACTACTCCGAAAGAGCTATCCCAAGCATTGTGCTTCTTGCATAAATGTGCCTTTAAACAACAAAATTAAGACATGGAAATACAAAACATGAAAAATCATGAAATGTTCCGTTTAGCATTATGAGTCCAGCTATTTTAAGGGCACAACAGCAGTAGGAATCCTAGTTTCGTTAATCAAAAGTGGCACTGGTATGCCCAGAACGGCTTATTTAAAAGGTGCACCACCACATTATGCCTAAAATTCAATAAATGAATGTTCTTCTTAAAATGTTTTGGGGATAAGCATAGCAACGCCGCCCAGTTACAGCTGTGAGCCAGTGGCCCCTCAAATCCACCCTGTTTGTGGACAGAGAAGGCAGGGTGGGCAGATAAGCTATGTCACCCAGGGGGAGAAGAAACTTCCCCACAACTTGTCAAGGGTAGAGCTTACCATTAGCAACAGCTTCTTTTCTTCCCTAAGATTTTTGTTTCCTGCCAGTGGCGGGAGCAGCAGCTGCTGCTATTCTGCTGGTAGCCTGGTCACCAGTTTGCATCTTCCACAAGGCATCATTCCAGAGTGTTGCCGGGTGGGTGAAGGCAATGCGGCCGCAGCACCAAAAAACGCTGGAGCATATTGAGATAGAATTCTGCTAAGTGGCCTTCTTTTCTGGAAGCAGGGCCATGTAGGAAAATTAAAATCTCAAAACTGTTCTCACGGGGAAAAAAGTTTTAGAAATTTTGGCATCACTCTAAAACAGTCCACCTTCCCAACTCTTAGCTGGATGGACCCGTTGGTCTGACTCAGTAGATGGCAGCTTCCTATATTCCAAACTCTTTTCACTCATGGTTGTGCTGATCTAAAAAACCCCAAGTTTCTAGTAGGCGTGAAAGTAGAACATCTATGGGGCTAACAGGGGCTTCAAGAGCATTGGACACTTATAGAAGTGAGCCTTCCTAATGGGTATTTATTTGGAAGCAAGGTGCACTAAGTTCACTAGAACTTACTGCCTAGCAAGTATGCATGAAATTTCAGATTTCAGTCATTTGTAGTAGGTTTTACTGAGACGTATGTACCCCTGGATTTAATGGGATTTACTCCGCAGTTTACTGAGCCCAGGACTGCTGCCTTAGTACATTAAATCCACACTGATATAAATCAAAAATATCTGCAGTGAAATCGATCGTTAGTCCAGTTACAGGACCGCATTCCTTACTAGAGCTATTTCACGAGCTGCGTTAAATTACACAGGCAAAATATTTCACAATCAAATCTTGAACTCATCATATACTGCCAGAACTTTAGACTGAGTGGTTTTAAAAAAAAAAGTTTTGAATGGTGTTAAGTGCTTGAAAAACTGGCTTTCTCCTCTTGAAAATATATAATATAATATTTATAAGGGGGTTCCCTAGTATTTGCTAGGCCCATGCTAAATATTTTTTTTCCCTAGCATCTTCTCCTGGCTTGAAAAGCACTATCCCTCTGAAAGTTACTTTATACATATTTTGATTTTTGGAACTCTGCCTTTCCAAAAGAGCTGACAGTGGTTTATAGCCAACGAAGTAAATTAATATATAGACTTTTAATCATATTATGTCTTTAAAAACAACAACAGAGCTTTTAAAAAAAATCTTCAATAGCATGAAATTCAAGAGTGACACAAAAAAGGATGGGTCTGATCCTACCAACGGAGGCAGCGCTTGGTGGTAAGACTGTGTCCTACTCCACTGCCAGCCTCCTCTGCCACCTCCAATGAGGCATATGTTCTGGAGGGGCAGTGGGGAAACATGGCAGATTGGCTTCTCCCTTTCTGAGGCATGGAGTCAAAAGAGGAGAACCTCCATCTTCCATCCCTGGCTGTGAGCCTTCAACCCCTTGCTTAATCTTCTTCCTCCTCACCCTCATTCGCCGGACATGCCAAACCACACCAGATCCTGCTGAAGTTGATGTTCACATGACTCCATCTTCCCCATTATAGGGAGGTGCACTGTATTTCTAAGTTGTTGGGTTTTATGGATATCATTTATTGCGTGCCGACGCCCCATGGCCACCTTGTTCCCTAGGTACAAATAGCTAGACAACACACAGTATTTAGGCTTGGGATAAAATAAGGCCACAACTTTATTGGTTACAGATCTGAAGCTTAGGCTATAGGCATTGGGGCAAGAGATTGCATGTATCACATCAGCCCATCTGCTGGTAGTGTCACGAAGGATAAAGCCAGCCGGGAGGGATGCCCTATGACCTATGTCAAATTGGGACATCCCCCAAGTGGTCTCCACTGGAGGAGTGGTATTTTCCTAGCCCCCATCTGGGCATCGGACAGGACCCACTCCTCCCGGATCCTTTTAACAGGATACCTTTACCTGAGGAGGGGCAGGCAGAGGCTACAACACACACATCCCTCAAACCAAGACCTAGGCTTACCCAATTCCTATCCACCCATCAAGCCGAAGAATCGGCACAATGAAGGAGAGGGTGAAAGGCCTGGAAGGCTGGCAATTTATCTTGTCTCTGGGTGCAGGGCCAAGTGCCACTATTGGCTGGTTGTCCTGTGCCCAGGGGAACGCCCTCCAATTCCTGCCGCCATTGGCCCATTTGGTGGCAGGGGGACAGTTTGGGCCATCTGCAAAGCCGCCCACCCAAGAAGGCGCAAACGGACTTATGTTACTATGCTACAAAGTGGCCTTTGACAAAGGGTGGTATATTAAATTACAATAAAAATGTCATATGCAAATTTTATATACATCTGACTTCTTTTTGGTGATACAAATTGTCATTTTTGGCAACACACACACACGTTAGGCCTCTTGTATGTTTCCCGCTTAGTCCCAATACAAGGCTGGCTGGTTCTTCTTCTTTCGTACCCATCTCTGGACTAAGGGAGGAGGAGGAGGAAGAGGAAGATGAAGCCCAACAGGTGCCCTCTTTCCACTCTAGCCCATCCACTCAGACATCTCACAAAAGCAGGGTTGCTGACCACTCTGTCATCAAGATAATATACAGCAATCCTGCTTGTTCCAGCAATTCTCTTTTGAGACCAAACCTGAGTCTTATAAGTATCACAGGGCTGTGAGGACACACAGACCCCAATGGCAACTAGGTAAGCCATTCCCCCACCCCCAACTTTTTTAAAAGAAAAAGTTTACTGTCATCAGTAAACTTTTTGTTTGTTTTTAAAAAATGTGTTTTTACATATTTCAGTCAACTGGGATGGATATGCATTGAGGAGGAGATCTGTTGAATACTCTAGGATAACGGTCTGTTAGGAGTTTTATCTGGATATGAAACTTATTGGAGAGAAAACAGTTTCTCATTTCACAATATAAGAAACAGTGCCATTTTTTTGTGTCAGAGAAAAAAATGTATATCTAAAAGCAGTCATGATATACGACTCTAAATAATTACTTTGTTATGCAAACTGTCTAAGCAACTTTTAAAAAAAGGGAAAAAAGCAGCATGTCCAAGATTTTAATAGAAAGTTTTAGGGCATGCACATTTTTTAATTCAGAATGGATTATTTTAGAACCTGATGTAATTGTTTGTGGAGGGTTCATGAATGTAAGTCAAGCTACAACATACATGGAAAGACAATAATCTGCCAGTGTGGCTGTTCCATACCTGGCCTGGAGGATGACTTTCTGACTCAAGTATAAGAAACCATTTTAACAACATATTTAATGAGAGGCTTGGAAGCATCTCCAAAATTATGAGATGTATAAGTTTCAAGTGGTTTTCAGCCCTGCATATGTAATACTATATATCAAAGAATTCATCATATCCTCAGCGAAAAATTATGTGCCTTGGTGTAAGTCCATATGAGGAACAGTTGAGGGAATTGGGTATGATTAGCCTGGAGAAGAGAATACTAAGAGGCAATAGAATAGCCATGTTCAAATATCTAAAGGACTGCTACAGGGAAGATGGTGCAAGCTTGTTTTCTCCAGCTCTAGAGATAGGAGCTGCGCAAAAAAAAGGAGATTCTGACAACACATTAGGAAGAGCTTTCTGAAGGTAAGAGCTGTTCTAAAATGGGGCGAATTACCTTGAAAGGTGGTGGACTCTCCCTTCATTGGAGGTTGTTGAACATCCATCGGGGATTCTTTAGCTGCAATTCTAGCACTGCAGGGGGCTGGACTAAGTGATCAATGGAATCCCTTTCCAACTCTACAGATATACGATTAAAACACAGAGGAACTGATCCCTCCCTGCCCCAACAAACAACACCACCAAATTACTATGACACTGTCTGAAAGCCTCCTAGATCCTCACACATGCATTTCAGAAAACAAATCCCCATTTGGCAAAATGCTTAAGCACATAGCTGACTTTCGTATCCATGGGATTTAAGCAGCGTCTTAAGTGCTTTCTTGAAGAGAGGCCTTCAGCTTGATTTTTGCCGGCCAGGGCTTGGTGGTGGATGAGAAGGAAACTCACACCAGTTCTTTTAAAAAGAAGATTAACTTTTTCACATAGTAAGAAAATAACCTGCCCTCTCCTTTCGTTTTGTGCATGCCTTTTGCATCGATTCATTTATCGTTATATATATATATATATATATATATATATATATATATATATATATATGAAACCCATCCTTCAGATTTAATCCAGGACCCTTAAATGGCAGAGTTAAGACAGGGCAAGTAGAACTACAAATGTTTACATTGTTGTAAGGAGGGAGAACGGGTGTGAGTGGAGAGGAGGGGGGTGTTTCTGGTTTTGCTTGTATATCATGCCAGAGGTCCCTCGCTTCCTGTCTCCAGCTGATAAAAGTGGAAAGGAGGGTCAGCCTGAAGAGGGAGGGGAGCTTTCCCCTTGGTGTCGCTCCAGAATGGAGGGATCAGGAGGAGGCTCAATATGTCTGACAGCTGAAATAGATGATGCAGCACACCACCTATGTAAACAGAAATAGACGCTGGGCCTGATGGAGCTCAGAGATATGACCCTGCCCATAGAGCCGCTGAGTCTAGACTCCAGATGTGTTCTCACTGTTACCAGGCCAATTCCAATCCAAGTGGTAAATATTTCTACCAGATGACAGTGGTCTCTGTTACAGAAACGAAAGGGGAACGGACAGAAATAGGAGGGGAAGCGAGGACTGGGCACTACAGCTCGCTTAGAAAAACATTCCGCATCATCTGAAAGATGTTAAGGGGCAATTATTTAAATAGGTCACACACATTCCTCTCCTTTCCTTCGCCATGTTCTCTTGAAAGGGATCCAAGGCAAACCAAAGGCGATTAGTTGCTTAAAACGTATTGAATCGGAGGTCTCGGAGAGGATCTAAAGGGACGTTTAACATTGGGATTTCGGCATTTTGAGGTA
Organism: Podarcis filfolensis; assembly: GCF_964270895.1. Taxonomy (NCBI): domain Eukaryota; kingdom Metazoa; phylum Chordata; class Lepidosauria; order Squamata; family Lacertidae; genus Podarcis; species Podarcis filfolensis. The sequence goes on from NC_139606.1 coordinate 29,322,562, forward strand.
CATGGCAGCAGAGGGAAGGGCAGCGAGCTTCTGCCACTGGTTGCTTAATGGCGAGTGAAGGTCACTGGCTTTCATGAAACACAGCAGAAGGAAGGGAAGAATCTCCTGCTACGTATTCACCTGAGATTTGGGATTCAGTCCGTTCTTTAACATAGCCTTTCTGTGTTAATTTGAACCAGCCACTTATACATGCCCAGGTGCCTCAACACTCCCAATCAAGAATCATTGTGGAATGATTCCCATTAAAGTTGGGTTATAGAGCACCAACGGGAGGGGCAAAGGAAAAATTGAATCCTTATGACACACCTCCCTTCCTGAGGTACTTAACGTGATTTAAGTTTCTCTTCTCCTCGCCACCCCCACCCCAGGTAACATAGTCACTAAAATAGCACAGACAAAGTCCAGAGAGAAACGAAATCCTGGTAAACACTTTAACACTAAGGAAACTGAACAAAAGCAGCGTATAATTTTAAGGGGAAATAAATAGAGAAGTTTCGTCAAGTCTTGTGCATATACAATGAAACATACAGAGAAAAATTCCCTCAAAACCACACAGCCAATCAGGGCATGTGCTGCCTCAGTGAACATCTGGCTCACTCTGCCTGGTTGGCTAAGAAACATCTGCACCACTCCCCTCTTGGTTAGCTGACTTAGTGGTAACAAAAGTTAAAGGTGCAATGATCGTTGCGGTTGCACTTGCAACACCACCCACCCGCTGCTCTCATGTTTATCAGCTGCTGGTAGCAGGTAGGAAAATACACAAATGTGTTGGTGTTGCATCAAAGGGAAAGTCCTATTAGACATTACTACGGTGATTGGGGTTGACAGGACCCTTTGCATGGTCACCACACATGGAACAAAACAGGCCACCCTGCAAATCTATATCCAGTAGGTGGTGTCCAGTAGGGCTTGGCGATATCTGCTTTTCAACAACATATTATACCACCAGCTAAACCTCATGACATCCTGATATATCATGATGTCGGAAAGGAGGAAAGAAGGCAGGGAGCAAGACGGCAGTTGCCCCTTGCCCTTGGAAGCCAGCCACACAGACGATCGGCGCCATTGTGCGCTGCGCCAACAGCCTCCCCAGAGTCACCAGCTGTGGCTTGCACCGACAATCGCCTCTTGCAGTGTAAGCAGCAGCTACCAAGGCATGGGAGGCAGTTTGTTTCCTCCTGGATGCCTAACGTGAGGAGGAAGGGAGGGAGGATGCAGCCCACTTACGCAGACAGAGAAAGAAGCAAAGGCACTGGCAGGCAGTTCCCATTCAAGTCTCAGTCACCCAATAATAATAATTTATTATTTGTACCCTGCCCGTCTGGCTGGGTTTCCCCAGCCACTCTGGGCGGCTTCCAACAAAGATTAAAAATACATTAAAATGTCACACATTAAAAACTTCCCTGAACAGGGCTGCCTTCTAAATGTCAGGTAGTTGTTTATCTCTTTGACATCTGATGGGAGGGCGTTCCACAGGGCAGGTGCCACTACCGAGAAGGCCCTCTGGCTGGTTCCCTGTAGCTTTGCTTCTCGCAGTGAGGGAACCGCCAGAAGGCCCTCAGCACTGGACCTCAGTGTCCGGGCAGAACAGTGGTGGTGGAGACGCTCCTTCAGGTATACTGGGCCGAGGCCATTTAGGGCTTTAAAGGTCAACACCAACACTTTGAATTGTGCTCGGAAACGTACTGGGAGCCAATGTAGGTCTTTCAAGACCGGTGTTTCAAGACCCAAGGCTGTGTTGTGGAGGGAAGGAGTGGGAGAGCATCAGGTGGCCTTGTGGTGTGCCCAGGAGTTAAGTGTGCAATGATGGCTTTAGCCGGGGGGGGGGGGTGTGACATTGCCTGCTCAAAAAATTCTGAATTACTTCTTAGCCCAGCTGTTTAAAATGACAGAATGAAATACAAGATCTACTAAGTCCAACTTGGCTTCTCAAACACAATTCATAATCTCACAAGCAGGTGCTCTCAGCCAGGTAAAAGTAATCAAGTTGAAGTTAAATGCTCATTGATTATCATGCCTTTTAAAATCCCTTTTCTCCATTAGCAAAATTATAAGTGAATAATCTCCATGGAACACCTGCTAACTTCCTCTGATATCAACAGAGACTGGCTGTATTTATTACAGTTGGGTGTAGATGTACTTGCTAATTGGCATTCTCTTTTCTTCCTCTGTGCATCTATTACTTTTCCATTCAACTTCTCTTTTTGCTTGAAAAGCTTCTAACCAAAATAATGGAAAATGCCAAGATGGTGCAGTTTGACATATTAAAATCCTTCAGATGGCCACAGAATATGCACACGGTACACTGAATATATTGCGAGATTGTTGATTTGTGTATTTTGGTTTTGGCAAAAATCAGTGGCGCATCACTACATTTTTTTTATTTAAAAAAATCACTTGGTTTTGCCCTTTTGATTTTTGTACTGACTGAAATTTTCTGAGAGGAGATGTACAGCACAATCCTAAAATGATGGTGAAAGCCTGGCTGGCTCAAGTTGGCAGGCTGGTTATTTGTTTCTCCTCCCATTGATTCAATGGGAGAGCTTTAGACATGCTGAGAAGCAGATTAATGTAGATAACAGTAGGTACTGCCACCTGAATCCCGTGTCGTTGTTATCCTCCCACACACAGACACATTCAGTGCTCCCAGTTTCAGTATTTCCATGGGCTACTTCTTTCTAAGTCATGGATATAGAGTTGGAGGAAACAATTCCTTCTATAGGATATACACACAACAAAAACTAGTGAACCTTTTTTTAAAAAAAAATTTACCACTGCAGCAAATTCAACACAATTTGGCTCTGCAGAAATTTGGGTGTTATTTTGATTATTCATAGATTTCATTTTTTTTAAAGAAGATATTTATTAAGATTTTCCATTTTATACAAACCAAAAAGAGGGGAAAAAAGGGAAAAAAATTAAAAAGAAAAAATATTAAAAACACATGAATTTCATATCTTATTTTTCAATAAGATATTTCCCTGACCTCCTCATACCTCCCCTTCTTGTATTCCAGTTCAAATTGTTCATCCAGCAAATCCTTATCTCATAGCATTACAGCTAAAAGCCTTATTTTCTATCCATCTTCGTAAATTATTGTAACTTTTACTCATATACAAAAAAAGAACTATTTTTTTCATATTCTTTTATACCATCAAAGCTGATAACCCCTTAATTTCAATCCAACATCACTCAGTATTCCTTAATATTACAATATTTTTGCAAATAGTCTTTAAATTTCTTCCATTCTTCTTCTGCCGATTCTTCTCCCTGGTCACGGATTCTGCCAGTCAATTCTGCCAATCCCATAAAGTCAATCAACTTCGTCTGCCATTCTTCCAGAGTGGGTAGATCTTGCGTCTTCCAATACTTTGCGATGAGTATTCTTGCTGCTGTTGTAGCATACATAAAGAAAGTTCTATCCTTTTTTAACACCAATTGGCCGACCATGCCCAGGAGAAAGGCCTCTGGTTTCTTCACAAAGGTATATTCAAATATCTTTTTCAATTCATTATAAATCATTTCCCAGAAAGCCTTAATCCTAGGGCACGTCCACCAAAGGTGGAAAAATGTACCTTCAATTTCTTTACATTTCCAACATTTATTATTGGGCAAATGGTAAATTTTTGCAAGCTTGACTGGTGTCATGTACCACCTATATATCATTTTCATAATATTCTCTCTTAAGGCATTACATGCTGTAAATTTCATACCGGTGGTCCACAACTGTTCCCAGTCAGCAAACACAATGTTTTATGTAATTATTCATAGATTTCATTTTAAGAAGGTAATTAAAATTTCATTTTAAGAGGGTATCAATGGAATACACCCACACCCAACCCCTTTGATACCAGATACATTGGATTTAGCAACACCCACCACCAGATATGTGTTTCCTCACAAGTTACCCGTGAGGGAATGTGGTTCTTAACAGGGTGGGAAAAGGCTCACCACCCCCGCTTTAAAGAGAACCATTCTGGGGAGGGAGTTTCACAAGCTGGGTGCCATGATCAAAAAGGCCCTGTTGCTCTGGAACCAGGTATTCTGATGTCACAAAACCAGCTGTGAATCAGTGGTTTCACCTCAGGCACAATGGAGATGAGTCCATGGTGCGTTAATTCAGAAAACCTGAAGGAGTGTGTCTGGGTAGCTAATGCACAAACTGTACCTATCAACTTCCAGAGCATTCAGTCGAAGATGATTACTGTTCAAGACAAAGAAATGAATAACAAAACATTTGGCTGTCTTATCTACCTCTGGATACCCTCCCCACCCCCCACCCCCTTGGGCTCATGGTACAAAGAGAGGCTGTTAGCCTTACAGGTAATCATCTTCCTTTCATTCATTATTTCTTGCCACCTGACTAAGCAAGACTTCATGCATATTTCTCCATTAACTTTCCTTTTGTATTACTCAAATGTGTTCGTGTCACGCCTCTTCAGGCGTAGCTTCATTATTCAGTCAATAGCATGTCTATACCAGTAGCTCTTTTGTGCAAGGAAAACACAGTTCATTTGCACAATGAAGGTCACACCGCTTTGTTTAAAGATGAGCTGGAAATAAAACATTGAAAGCACTTGGTACAGGAATCAAAAGATTGTTTAAAAAAAATGTATATGTTGACTGGAGCTGCCATTTTATTGAATTTGATTTGTTAATATCCAATGTAGAAACACAATCTCCTTCCATCATTTCTTCCACTCTGTAACAATGCTGAAAGAGAGAAAGTCAATTGACAAAAGAATGTATGGTGCATGGCTAATAGAAAACACTTCAGCGCTGATACAAAAGCAAGTTAGTCTGGGAAATCCATCAGAGCTGTGGCGTTTGAAGGCTTTCTTGACGCAGTTATGGTAGAGCACCTAAAAGCTATTTTACACATTACTGTATACAGATCAAACACACGTGCCGCATTCAGATAGCATTTTAGTCCATTTCCTCAGAGTTTCCTTACTTGATAATTTTTATGTGATCTTTTGCATGATTTAAAACCACTTATGGGAATCCAACAGAATCTAGTGGACATTTGGTGCCTGTGTTAATTTCTCCCAGAAGAAATTTGCAACCTCGTTCAAATGGATATCTGCAGGGCAAAATTTGGGGTGGTATCTCAGTATACATACATACATACATACATACATACATACATACATATTTGCCGACATTGCTTCCACTGGTGAGAATCACCAAGGTGTTTTTTGGTCTAATAAATCTTTATACCTCACCCATATATTGATTTCCTTATTGTGTGGTTCAAAAAACCTCTATGTACTTTATCATACCATAAATAAGCATGCCAACCAAATCTGCTGTCATAACCTTCTAAATCTAACAAATCTGTGTTCTCCGGTACTTTAAAATTGTAAACCACCTTGGGTGCCTCTTCAGAAAGGTGGCACATAAATGCAATTATCACCATCCATCTTACCTCTAAGGATCTCAAAGCTGCATTCGTGGTTCTCCCTCACGCCACCTGTTTATCTTCACAACCACCCTGCGAAGTAGATCAAGTTGCTCAAGGGCACCCAGTCCCCTCTGTCCCATGCCAATACTCTGTCCACTGCGTGACCACACTGGCTCATTTATTTATTGGTACAAATAAACCATGTCGTTCATAATAAATAGATCACTAACATGCTCATACACAGAACACTAAAATGGCCTAAACTATAGTTTGGGAAATGCAGTACTGGGATACATAGCTCCGCAAGTTTCTATGGACCATTCTGTTTTGACAACAGGTCACCCTTTCATAGGAAATAAAACCATTGCATGAAGTATAACTTCTAGATTAATATTACGGCAGATTCCATTCAAAGAATCATTTTTGTACATGAAAGAACCATTGTCACATAAAGTATAACTCCCAGTTGTGCACAAGCAAAGATTCTATTTTTGTAAACTTTTGCAGACCAATCTCTATTGTCTTACTATGGAAAGAGGCTGCCCAATGCGATTCAGGAATACATGCAGAAATATGTGGTTGCTAGAATAGCAGGCAGAAGTATTTAGTGTCCATTGATTGAAGAATGGCCAGATCTGCACATTTCACATCTGCAATGACATGCATTTGCTACAGACACTGAGTACGACCGTTTCTTGTCATAGCCCTTCATTTTCTTTGCAAACAGATGCTGCAACAAGACTTGCTAGCATTCTTAGGTCTCACAAAACAGGAGGTACCCACTAGGTGAAGAAGATGGGAAGAGGGGCGTTCCTGCCCCTGTGTTTTAGCACCAGGAGATGGGGATGCCACAGCCAACACCATGGAAGGAGAAGGAGAAGGAGAAGGAGTGTTTGGATTTGATATCCCGCTTTATCACTACCCGAAGGAGTCTCAAAGCGGCTAACAATCTCCATTCCTTTCCTCCCCCATAACAAAAACTCTGTGAGGTGAGTGAGGCAGAGAGACTTCAGAGAAGTGTGACTGGCCCAAGGCCACCCAGCAGCTGCATGTGGAGGAGCGGGGAAGCAAACCCGGTTCACCAGATTACGAGTCCACCATTCTTAACCACTACACCACACTGGCTCTCTCTCTGGAAGCACACAGCTGTTGTGTGGATGGTCACCTAACTGAAGATATCAGCAGTCTACAGCCATGCCAAGGCAACCACCCACTCAGCAGGACCCCAAGCAGTCCATTGTAGGTGAAATGGCATTCCTGATTAGAAAGTTTGAACCATGTCTGGCTTCCACTAAAAGCATTTGTTTTGGAAATTGGTTAGTGAATGCAATCAAGTAGGTTACCTTGGCAGACAAAAGGCAGTTCGGTTCAGAAATGCTCAGAAAGGAATAGGAATAGCTAAACTGATACTTCTCCACCCCCAATCCAGTAACAATAGCATCCATTAGTCAGCCATTTTTGGATTACTACTAGTCTCCAGACATGAGATATATTGGATTGGTCTGTAAGCAAAGGCATAATCTGCAGCTGTTCAGTGATGGTCTTTGGGAGCAAAGAGGATATTAAAATATTTGACAGGCAACACCAATAATTGTTGGAAACTGTAGTATTGCAGTATATCCTTCCTCCTAAAAGGCATACAGTACTCCTGTTCAGGGTTCCAGCGATCTCCTACCCATATGCTGTTGTTTCTTTCCAACTGTCAGTCTACATTATGTGGCTACTGAGCATGCTTAGTCTTCATTGGGATGATATTTTATTTTTTTTAGGTTTTTTGTGCCTTTGGGTTCTATCTTTAAATATTTCTTGAACTTCTGCAAGCCTCAAGGCTCTCCAAGTATGCAGATTCTTCCCTCTTGTTTCTCAGTTACACTGCTTTGGCTACAATCCTGTTAGCGCTCACTACCTAGGTTCACTATTAGAAGGCAAGATTTATAAAGATGGAGCATGGTTCAGAGAAGCAATTCGTAAAAAACAGCAGTTGTTAGAACTTAAAAAAAATTTAAAAATCAAACATTAGAGAACACTGGAATGGAAGAAAAAGAAAAAGACACATCACAATAACTATTCACTCAAATTTCTATAATGAACATACCAGAATGACTGGTACTTCATCTTATGGGTGTTATACCAAACGAATGAGCAAAAAGTGTGTGCTTGGTACTTCTGTTTGTGGTCTGAAAGAGTTTATGGAAGGTTGAAGTGAGCATTTTGAAAGACATGGGGAAATGGTTTGCATGAAGATGGCATCCTATTGCACAGAATAATCTTTTTGCCGCTGTAGGACAAAATCCCACAAGTTGCTAAACACTGAAGAAAACAGCATCTGGCTTTGTTTCAGTGTGCTCTACATGAGGATTCTTGTTTGGTAGACTAAATTTTATCCTAGGAGTTGTCACATCAGTTTTAACTCGGTGACTATCTAGTCTAGAGACTTTACCAGCTAATCCTCTGCACAGTGTCCACACATTTTGAGAGAAATATGGCTTGAGAGCAGGTGCCTTAGACTTTCCCTTCGCTTTGGACTTATGTGCTGGTTCTGACTTCTGATCTTGAAGTGAAACATGAGCCATTGTGGGTTATACTGAAAGATTGCCGGCACTCTGTCAATAATGTGCCTTGCTTTGATGCCTCGCCTGTCCCCTACAGAATTGTAGAGTAAAGCCTTTTCAGATAACTACTTATTCTTAGCCTGCACAGATAGTAGAACCCTTCTCTCTTCTGATTTAATAACCAGAGGTCAGCAAGGGAATGAGCACGTATTAGGCCTCGTCTGTTTACGCTAGCCCCGCAACCTGTGGTGTAAAGAAGCAGCTTGCACTCCACTCTCCCTCTCAATACATTATGAATCAGGCATTGCAAGCACTCCCTATGGCAGCCCATGTGCATAATACCTTGATTCACAGAGATAACAATAATATTATAATAATTTATTATTTATACCCCACCCATCTGGCTGGGCTTCCCCAGCCACTCTGGGTGGCTCCCAACAGAATCTTAAAAACATGATAAAACATCTAACATTAAAAACTTCCCTAAACAGGGCTGTTTTCAGGTGTCTTCTAAAAGTCAGATAGTTGTTTATTTCCTTGACATCTAATGGGAGGGTGTTCCACAGGGTGGGCAACACTACTGAGAAGGCCTTCTGCCTGGTTCCCTGCAACCTCACTTCTTGCAGGGAGGGAACCGCCAGAAGGCCTGTGGAGCTGGACCTCAGTATCCGGGCTGAATGATGGGGGTGGAGACGCTCCTTTGGTTATACTGGGAAGAGGCCGTTTAGGGCTTTAAAGGTCAACACCAACACCCTGAATCGTGCTCGCAAACGTACTGGGAGCCAATGTAGGTCTTTCAGGACCAGTGTTATATGGTCCTGGTGGCCACTCCCTGTCACCAATCTAGCTGCCGCCGGCATTCTGGATTAGTTGTAGTTTCCGGGTCACCTTCAAAGGTAGCCCCACGTAGAGCGCATTGCAGTAGTCCAAGCGGGAGATAACCAGGGCATGCACCACTCTGGAGAGACAGTGCGCAGGCAGGCAGGGTCTCCGCCGCCATACAAGATGGAGCTGGTAGACAGCTGCCTTGATGACACACACCATGAAATCAACAAAAGTTTATATCCACAGCTGCTAGACTATGCTCTACCTCCACTGTCATGTTTCTGAGTACCAGTTTCTGGGAACTGCAAGTGGGCAGGTAGGATTTCAGCTCTTCCCCTTGTGTGGGATGGGGATGCAGGACAAGCAGATTGCAGAACCAGCCTGCTGAGTGACTGAACCAAGCCACCCTCTACCACTCGGCATTCAGGCCGTAGGTCCAAGACAAAGTGCAATGAGGTAGTAGAGTTGGCATAAGTTACTGCAAATACTATACCTTACCCAGCAAACATTAGTTCCCCATGCTTTTTATGATTTCAATACAAAATATTTCCCCCTTTTTCCTTGATGTGGGGAACAAAACTCCTCATTCCTTTCTATTGCATATATATATATATATACCGGTATAAGCTGGAATATGTTTATAGCTGGGAGCTCTAGCTTAAGAAAAGTTTTGCAGAAGGAAATAGGAAAATGTGGTATCCTAAACTTTGCGGTGCCCACCATCAGACATATTTTGATAGATGTAGAGCATTATGGATGTCATATGGTGAGTCCCTCAGGCTCCCTGGCAACCAGCATGCATGTAAGGCAGAAGCAACAGCTTGCTTCAAGTGTCTTCATTAAGGATGACATAGTTAGAGAAATCCATCCGGGAGCAGATCACATGGAGGGAACCGTCTGGAAAGGGGCACTCCCTCCCTGTGGAACTGCCTGGATGTTGTCACATGCTGTCTTCAAAAACAGAGAAATTGAATTTATTCCTAAATGAGCAGAGACAACCCCTACCCCAATACAAAGATGACAGAAGAAGGGGAAAAAACCTGAAGTGTAAACACAATTATCTAATTGGATGTTAATGAATACCAAGAGGGTTGTTGCTTTGTAAAATGCCCCATGCCCGGCAATTTCTGTGGAAGGGTATATACAGAGAGCAACATCTTCGAAGGCAGATGTGGAGAAGAGGGGAGAAATGTTCACAGGTCGAAAAAGACAGAAAGCAAAATCCAAAAGAGGTTGTTGGTTGTCCCCCTCCACCCCCGTGACACTTGGGGAAAGTGTTGAATATAGTGATGAGGAAACAAAGAGAGTTAGCAGTGAGTGGCAGAGCTAACACAAAAATCATAGTGTCATTAAGAAGCACAGCAGCTCACTCAGCCACCATCACAATGTCATCAGGACAGATGGCAACAATTGGCAAAGATATGACACAACAAGAGGTTATAGAAGCAGCAATAAGAAAAGCTGTTCCAAGCATAAAAAAAACAATGAAATTAGATTTTTGCTGTGAAAACAGGATTCATTATAAATAAGATGATACAGTCATTATTAATTTACATTTGGGCATCCATATTAACATGGGCAGACAACTGGTCTCTCAAGTCCACTATTCCCCAATCCGATTGGTCTCTCTAGTCCATTATTCTAGTATTATCTACTCTGATTGGCAGCATCTCAGTCAGTGGTCTTTCTCAGTGCCACTCCCTGGAAGTCTATCATTGGAGATGTCAGAACGCAAGACCTTTCATGGCAAAGCATTTTTTCTTCTGAGCTATACCATTCCCAAGTAACTAGGCAGAGTTTAGGATACTTAGCTATGCTATTCCTAAGGAAATAAGATGGCTTCCTGCAAATACTTCCATAAATGAAAGACCTATGGCAAAGATACATGAAAAAGGAGCGTCTCCACCCCCATCGTTCTGCCCGGACACTGAGATCCAGCGCCGAGGGCCTTCTGGCAGTTCGCTCACTGCAAGAAGCCAAGTTACAGGGAACCAGGCAGAGGGCCTTCTCGGTAGTGGCACCCGCCCTGTGGAATGCCCTTCCACCAGATGTCAAAGAGAACAACAACTACCAGACTTTTAGAAGACATCTGAAGGCAGCCCTGTTTAGGGAAGCTTTTAATGTTTGATGAACTACTGTATTTTAATATTTTGTTGGAAGCCGCCCAGAGTGGCTGGGGAAACCCAGCCAGATGGGTGGGGTATAAATTACAAAATATTATTATTATTATTATTATTATTATTATTATTATTATTATTATTATTAATTTGGGCTAGTTGAGCGTTCCTGTCAAGTACAATAAATAGAGGTGTTCAACAATCCTAAATTTGTGCAACCTAACTCCCCATTCCTTAGCTGCCCCTCCTACCTCCCCCCAAGGCACAAAAATGCAAACCAACTAATTTACAGTCCAATTACTTGGACGAGCAAAGTGAGGCCTTTGATTTAACTCAGTGCTTTGCCATCCTGTCTGTCAGACCACAGCCCCAGCAGAAGCAATGCAGCTACAATGGGACTGCCTGTTTAGCCCCGCCCCTGAGATCATGTGACTCCCCTCTTATGATGAGAGACAACTTCTGCAGTTGGGGAGCCTTTACAATCTGTAAAGATACTCCATGCAAGGTTCCAGGGGTCCTTTAGAGTTCTCAGTCAGGAGTAAGAAATTAAGTTTACATGTAAAGGCAAACGTGCCTAACTCACACTTTCAGAAACAATGCACAAACCGAAACAGACTTCGCACTTTTCTGAATTTTGCACCCCCGTTTTCCAGCCACATAATCTGTATGAAAACATGTGTACTAGAGCAGAGTGTGCATATAAAGGCATATATTAGTGTAAATAACATACAATAACGGGGAAACTGCTTTGCAAAAATGCGTATATTAGGCAAAACTGCATATAAAAACATATATATGAATGAAAAAAAAACTATGAAAACATTGAAATATTCATGAATTATTTAAAAACAGTAAATCACGAACTGAAGTGGAAATCTGAGGAACTGGACATACGAGTTGGAAAATGCAACTGAAAGTGGCATATTTGCCCATTCCTAGTTATGAGATCTTCCTCTGTGGACACAGCAGACTATCCTCTGAAAAGTTCATCATCATCATGTGAAAGGTCAGGATAACTCATAGAACCTCAGGGTTGGCACTTAATGTAAAGCCCCGCTGTTACCTGAAGTGCTATTTTTCTAGAAAAAGAAAGGTGTTGGAACTCACTACGAACACTTCTCTTGTTCCCTTATAATGGCAATGGCGCCCACCACCAGAGGAGCAGGAACTGAGTTCCGGTGAGTTCCAGTTGAACAAAGCCCTGGTTGCCTGTGTTGGCTCTCCAGTTTAGTTCCACCTGAAAAGAGCTCATATATCCTGTGAACATATCTGAATGAAATTTGGTATAGAAGTTGAGAGCACAAGTCTCCATTGACACCAGCATGGCTTCCACACCCATTTCAAACAGAAGAGACAAGGTGCCACCCCCCCACCAATACCCCTCCCCAGCCCCTTTGTTTCAATATATTGAAAGACAATGTCTTGCTTAGAGATTGAGATATCAGAATAAATGTAATTCTTAAAAAGGGGGTTGTCTCTTACCTTTATTTACTATGGCACTACATGTACATGTTCGTTTGTTTTAAAAATGATTTGATGGTTTTTTGTTTATTAGCTGCTGCTTTCTAATGAGTTTGGCTTTTCAGCATTTTGAACTGGCTTGCTTGAAAGGGGAGCATTAATGATTTTTAAAATAAATAAATACTTTATTAAAAGGAATTTACTCTGGGGAAAAGTACAGTCCACTTTAACTCTTCTAAACCTAAGAAGTTGTGGTGTGGAAGGCTCTGGCACAAAAACTGAGAGCCACCTGATGCTGCTAATTCAATGCATTAAGAATTTAGATAACATACTGCCTGTTCCGGAGTGTTCTGTTCTAACTACGCTAACATTTAAATAAACGTTAATGTTATGGGATTGCTCACAGAATGTTCAGTTATCAGACATATGACTCAGGCCGTGACTTGTAATTGTACCTTCTGAGTGGCATGATAAAGCAATTAGGTACATGACCACTCTACTTAACATGCCCAGCACCAGCACAAATTGACAAAATTTGGTCTTGAGAATTTGTTGGGGCATTTGAAGAGTGCCTGTGACCAGGCAAGGAAAGTCTCCAACTGCAATGTCTTGCATATAAATCTCAGAGGAGCTCTGTAGGGTTCCCCGCAAAGAACCGAGGGTGGAATTCAACATCATGTTAATACAATCGTTCTGTCCACCCAAAGATTTCTGCTTGCCAGGTGGAACTTGCCTTTCCTACCCTTGAACGTTGTTTTTTGGGGGTTTCTCCCAACCCCCCAGAGATTATCTAAGGGAGCATGGTGGCACAAAGCAGGAGGAGAGGGGGAAAGAAGCAGCTCCATCACACTAACAGAAATGCTTATGGTAGCTCCCATTATACAGTGGACCCTCTAGTTACATACCACTCTGGATATGTAACTTTCGGGTTACAAATGCGGCAAACCTGGAATTCGCCCTGCGGGCATGTGCAGAAGCGCTCAAACGCATCGCACGCATGCGCAGAAGCGGCGCCTCTGCCTACGGACTTTTTGGGTTGCGGACGGACCCCCAGAACGAATTTAATTCATATCAGGGCGGTCCACTGTATTTAGTTGAATACAGCCCTGAGCATCTGGCAGAATAAGGTGACCAACTTAAGAACCAGGCAGTTTGATTGCCATTATAGTGGCAAGTTTAGGGATGGGTGGATCAGTCGATTTCCTCTCAGTGTCAATTTCACATGCACTCATTCCTAAGTCTATTCCATCATAATTCTGCCATAACCCTTTTTTAAATCTGCATGAAAATTCATATTTAAATATGTCTTGTCAATGTACACATTTCTAAATGTACTTTATTGTAATTTTAAATGCAGATCGATACTCTCTTTTTTTTTTAAGCCAAGAACTGTATCACAATAATTTGGAGAAGTGTGAAATACAAAGGGTTAGAACCGAAGAAACTTCCTTATACAGGGTCAGGATGCGTCTAGCTCAATATTTTCTACAGTGATTGGCAGAAGTTCTCCAGGTTTACTGAGAAGGGTCAACCATAGCCCTGCCTACCTGAAGATGCCAGGGTTCAAAAACCAGGAACAGGGCTAAAACCTGGGACTTTTTGCCTGCAAAGTATGAGGTCTGTGGTGAAAGTGGAGATGAGAAAGCAATGACTGTGGTGTCCTGTTTCACCATTAAATCTATTGCAACTGCAATGGGCAACAATGTTTTAGATCTGCATCAAACTGCATAAAGATATCTGTGTGGCTTCGAATGGTGAATCTGATGTGCAACTGCATATAAAAAAGTGAATACAACAACTCGGAGCAGCACTGCCAAAAAAACTGCATATCCACTCTTGTGAGCATAAGTGATTGGAACATGTAGCAGCAGCATGTGGGTAGGCAGAAATAAAGGAATAGATTTCACACATCCCTACGGCTATGCCAACACTCAGCCAGGGGTCACATCTATCCAATAGCTCCTCACCATCTGCTGCAGCATAATATGTTTGGAGAAACACTTAAGCCCCAGAGATAAGAGTGCTAAACTATATAAAGACAAAGAAATCAAAGTGTACGTGCCCTTCCATTTCTGGGGAGTGGAGGTTAGAGCTTGGAGAAGACATTCAGGTGATGTCTTTGTGTGTAGACGCACTGTAAATGTACCTCTCATGAACCACCAAAAACGAATGATGCAAGAGAAGGTGACAACAAAAAGAGTGCCCCAGCTTTATTTTCCAAACTACAAAGTCCCAGCCATCATGGCCAATGGTAGTCCATCAATATCTAGAGGGTTACTGGTTTTCCAACCCTACCATAATACATGCTATAATATCACATAATAGCATGGGAGCTACAAAGATAGCCAGGCGATGCAATGCAGATAAAGTACAGTTTCCAAATTCTCCCCCAGACTTGAACTGAAGCCAAACTTGAACAGAGGTCTGAGAAAGCTTTTATATATATATTCCCCGTTGCATTTTCAGATTCACAGGCTTTTGCATTTTTCTGAATCTTGAGTAGTGAGGTGTTGAAATGCCGAAGGAAATTTATTGTCTGAGATTTCAAGCCCAGTTACAAGCTATCAGCATGGGAGATGAATTTCTGAACCTCTCTGCTGCTTGTGCAAACCTACAAAGAAGTAAAGAAAACCTGGGGAGGGGATAGGGGGCAGCAACTAGCAATGGCTGAGGAAGTCTGAATTCCTAAACCTCATCTGGGAAAAGGTCCAAGAATCCTGATACAAGACTTGAATCAAGTTGTTGTTGTTTAGTTATTTAGTCATGTCCGACTCTTCGTGACCCCATGGACCAGAGCATGCCAGGCACTCCTGTCTTCCACTGCCTCCCGCAGTTTGATCAAACTCTTGTTCGTAGCACTGTCCAACCATCTTGTCCTCTGTCGTCCCCTTCTCCTTGTGCCCTCCATCTTTTCCTCCATCTTTCCCAACGTCAGGATCTTTTCCAGGGAGTCGTCTCTTCTCATGAGGTGGCCAAAGTTTTGGAGCCTCAGCTTCAGGATCTGTCCTTCCAGTGAGCACTCAGGGCTGATTTCCTTAAGAATGGATAGGTTTGATCTTCTTGCAGTCCATGGGACTCTCAAGAGTCTCCTCCAGCACCATAATTCAAAAGCATCAATTCCTCAGTGATCAGCCTTCTTTATGGTCCAGCTCTCACTTCCATACATCACTACTGGGAAAACCATAGCTTTAACTGTATGGACCTTTGTTGGCAAGGTGATGTCTTTGCTTTTTAAGATGCTGTCTAGGTTTGTCATTGCCTTTCTCCCAAGAATTCAGGCTTATTGAGGACCTGTCTGAAATGTTGTGTATGGCTCCTAATTCTCATCAATATCATCAGCATCTCATAGAAACATAGAACTGTAGAGTTGGAAGGGACCCTGAGGGTCATCTGGTCAAATCCCTGCAATGCAGGTTTCTCAACTACATGACATCCAACCTCTGTTTAAAAACCTCCAATGAAGCAGAGTCAACCGCATTCCAAGGTAGTCCATTCCATTGTTGAACAACTCTTACCATCAGAAGGTTCTTCCTAATGTTTAGCTGGAATCTCCTTTCTTGCAACTTGAATCCACTGATTCGGGTCCGAACCTCTGGAGCAGGAGAAAACAAGCTTGCTCCATACTCCGTGTGACACCCATTTAGATATTTGTAGGTGGTTATCATATCTCCCCTCAGTCTCCTCTATTCCATGCTAAACAAACCCAATTCTCTCAACTGATCCTCAGGCTTGGTTTCCAGAACCTTGATCATCTTTACCACCCTTCTTCTGTACATGTTCCAGCTTGTCGATAACCTTCTTAAATTGTGGTGCCCAGAACCAGGCACAGTACTCCAGGTGTGACCAAACAGAACTGAGTGAAACTATTACTTCCTTTGATCAGGACACTACACTTCCGTTGATGCAGCCTAGAATAGCATTAGCTTTTTATGCTGTTGCATCACACTGTTGACTCATGTTAAGCTTGTAGAACTGTAGAGTTGGAAGGACCCCTAGATCCTTTACACATGCACTACTGCCAATCTTATATTTGCACAGCTGGTTCTTCCTGCCTAAGTGGAGAACCTTACATTTGTCCTTACTATTTTTCTAGAAAAAGAAGTGCCAGAATTCACCATGAATGTCTCCCCTGTTCTCTTATAATGACAATGGCGCCCACCTGAGAGGTGTAGGAACTGAATTCCAGCGAGTTCCAGCTGGGAGAAAAAAAAGCCCTGGTTTAGGCCCTCTTACCCAATCTGTTAAGGTCATCCTGAATCCCAATTCTGTCTTCAGCAGCTACAGTGGCTCACACTCGACAGTGTTGCCCTTCCTGTGGAACACCCTTTCGTCAGATGTCAAGGAAACAAGATCAGGAGGGACTATACAACCTTTAGAGAGCCAGTGTGGTTAAGAGCGGCGGACTCGTAATCTGGGGAACCGGGTTTGCGTCTCCGCTCCTCCACATGCAGCTGCTGGGTGACCTTGGGCCAGTCACACTTCTCTGAAGTCTCTCAGCCTCACTCACCTCACAGAGTGTTTGTTGTGGGGGAGGAAGGGAAAGGAGAATGTTAGC
Source organism: Podarcis filfolensis (assembly GCF_964270895.1). Lineage (NCBI taxonomy): Eukaryota > Metazoa > Chordata > Lepidosauria > Squamata > Lacertidae > Podarcis > Podarcis filfolensis. The sequence goes on from NC_139606.1 coordinate 29,339,476, forward strand.
CGCTTTGAGACTCCTTAGGGTAGTGATAAAGCGGGATATCAAATCCAAACTCTTCTTCTTCTTTAGAAGACATCTAGGGAAATTTTTAATGTGTAATATTTTATTATGTTTTTATATGTTTTTATATGTTTTAGAAGCCACCCAGAGTGGCTGGGGCAACCCAGTCAGATGGGTGGGATGATGATAATGTTATTGTTATTGTTACGTAGTCAGACAACCTCATTAACATATCCCATCTCTGCATCAAGGATAGGGATATGGTGGCTCTCCATATGATGTTGGACTCCTTTCATCATTTCTGACCCATTCCCTCTGGCTGAGGCTAGTGGGACCTGGAGCCCCAACAAGATCAGGAGGGACAGATGTTCCCCATCCCTGCACTTCATTAATACACAAAGCACACATTCTCAATTCATCAAGTGGATTATGCAAATTGCCTCTGAATCAATGCACTTTGCAACAGTCTGGTGGCCTTCATAGGAGAACTGTATAGCTGCATTTACCTTGAGAATGAGTCAGTTGTGCTTGGCTTGGAAAAAAGGCAGCCCAAGAGATGTATACTAGTAGCATTTGGCTTCCAGCCCAAGACCCACCATTTAGCAAAACCTTTCTCCTTTGTACGTTCAGAGCAAGTTTCTTCTGAAGTATCTCACAAACATCTGCCTTCATTATAATTATATTTCTATTTCAGCTGCACCAAGCTATTTACAGATGAGCCTGTTCATAAAGAGCTTTATAATTAAGCAAACAGAAATATCTTTTTATAGGATGCAGATCTAGGGGTGATAATCACACACAAAATACACAGCAACAGTTGCAAATTGAGTGTTTAACACTGGTTATATAGTTAGTGATGTGCTCAATAAAGCTTGACATGTCTTTGTTCTTAAATACAAGGAAATATGTTCTTTGCTATATAGCAGTACACAGTCTTCTCACATGGGAAAAGGCCATATTTGCCAGAGGGGAGTGTCACTACTTTCCAAAAGTAGTGAAAACACAACCATATAGTCTCCATTTTCCCTCCCTCCACTCAGTCAAAAACCACTTTCAAACCAAGCTGACCAGAATATGGCACACATACGCTTCTGTGGGATCATTAGGCGATAGAAGCAGACATCTTCCAACCCTAGCAATACTCCTAGGAATGACACTGTGTCACAACATAATTCCTATGGGGCATTCTCAAATTTAAAAAGAAGGCCAAATGGTTGCTTGAAACAACAACAAACCTTTTTTTTCCCTTGTGAAAAAGAAAATGAAAACACTGGTCACCTCATCTTTGAAGAGAAGCCCATCCCATACATAAAAGGTCTTCCATTTCACCCCCTCTCCAAAGTTTAATCTGGGGGAGGGGTGTTCCTCCACTCCAAAAGTACCATACTCTACTTGAACATAATCTTCCCTTCTCTGTGGTCTCCACTAATAAAATGTTGGAGGGATGGGATCACTAAGAAGCTAATGACTGAACAAAGGTGGAAGTCGGCCAGAGCAGAAATACAAGTGCATTATCACACACACACACACACACACACACACACACACACACACGGCTTCCTGCAACCTCCCCACCGCCACTGCCCACTGTTAGCCTTGCTACTATGCTTTACCATGACTAGAAGAAAGCTAATGGCTAGCTGATTGACCTTGAAAATCCCACAGGATTTTCACAAGTCCTATTCCTTTTCCTGACTGGCCCTCTAGCACCAGGAGCAGGCAAGATAGTTGCATAATGAGCCCCAGCCTCGTTTCTAATTGGCTCCTTTGGGTAAGGAGCCATAGACTGCAAACATATCACAAGGCTCCTCTTCTTTCCCCAGATTGTTCTGTTTGAACAATGCTCCTAACCTTTGTCCCTTGTAATGGAAAACCTCTTCAAGCCTTGCATCTCAGGTGGACGTTCCACCTGCTGACATATAGATGGATCAACGTGCGTCATCATATCTTTGTAAATTGTTGTGATTTTTCTTCTTCCATCTTTATCAAAGTGGTTTCTCTTCTTAAGAGCACTCCTCTGTGGTGCTTTTGTAATGGAAGCTGTTTATAGCTAAGGTCTGCCCAGGTCAACCACTACCACTGACGACAACATGAATGACTCATCTGGCCAAACAGGGCACATTTGAGAGAAACTTAACAAACCACTCAGTCCAGCTTGTGCTTTTAAATAAAAGTTGAGGCCTAATACCAACTAAGTCATGCTCTGAACATGCCCTGCACCCAGCGTAACTTTGCACCATAGCACGGGGGCTTGGAAAAAGTGAAGGAGGTGGGGTTACTTTTCCCTTCCGCACTCTCACAGGATCCCAAGAGAAGGAGGATCATCCTGCAGGATCTCATGACAGAGAGGAGGGCCCGTGGCCTTAAAGAGTCTTACTGACAAGGGTTTGGGGACATTTTGTCACAATGTTGGTCACCTATGCAGCTAACCCCGCCATTCAGCTGTGTTCACCATGTGAATCATAGGAACCAACTCCTAGAAGCTGAGGTCCCTTCAGGGGCCCCAATAAAATATTTGAGGGGCCCTGCCCCCCATTAATAGGCATTGTCGTTCAAATGGGGTGTGGGTTGCATCATGTGATCAATTGTGTGGTGTGGGGCTTACCTGCCCCCCCAATATTTTATTCAAGTTGGCACCCCTGATGTGAATGATCCAAAAGCCAGTCAGTTATGGGGCTTGCGACAAGGCCTGATGGGCAATCCTAAAATATAAATCAGGGGGCCTGACCCAGGTTCAAGTCTAGGCTTTCTTGCCTGCAACATATATGCAATATATAGTCTGATAATTTCCCCTTGAAAGTAAAGCAAAAGGAAGGGGTTTTTTAAAATAAAATGTAACTCTGGTCATTCTTTTTAAATTTCCCTGTGTTTTATTTTAAACTGTACAGATTATTTTAGAAAGAGCAGAAGGCTATTCAAAGTCGCACCGAAAGCAACATTGCTGGAACTCATTTGGAATGGGCAACATTTAGGCTATTGTGTTAAATTCCTAAGGGTTTGACTATTTTTGAATCAGATTACCCTTTTATTAGGTACAACTGTTTTTACGTTGCATTTTTGTGATTAACAATGGTCAAAGGATTTTGGAATTTCCAGCGTTGTACACAAATGAAATGGGCAAAATCTTCTGTAAACATCTTCTAAGCTTTTGGCAAGCTTTCCTCAGGAGCAAATATTAACTCCAGATAGTGTTTATTGGCTTTTACAAAATAATTGCCATAATAGTGACATCTAATTGCTGGAGGTAACAGTACATCCAGGCCAAGAATTAATCAAGTTTGAGAGGGCTGGGGTTTTTTATTTATTTAATAGAAACAGCTCGGGAACCATTTCCTAATTCCTTCTACCCCCACTTTGTATTTCAAGTAGCACATTTCCCCCCGATGGTTTTTGCTTCATATTCCAGCACTGACTTCATACATAATTTCCCCTCAATGGACTATTACGCCAGCCCTATACACTTACACAAATCAGTGTATGAGGCAGGCCATACAAATCTGGAGCTAATAGGACATCCAAACTATGAACGCAGTGGATGTAGCCTACCTTGATTTCAGCAAGGCATTTGACAAGGTACCCCATGATATTCTTGTAAAGAAGCTGGTAAAATGCGGTCTTGACTATGCTACCACTCAGTGGATTTGTAACTGGCTGACTGACCGAACCCAAAGGGTGCTCATCAATGGTTCCTCTTCATCCTGGAGCAGAGTGACTAGTGGGGTGCCACAGGGTTCTGTCTTGGGCCCGGTCTTATTCAACATCTTTATCAACGACTTGGATGATGGACTCAAGGGCATCCTGATCAAATTTGCAGATGACACCAAACTGGGAGGGGTGGCTAACACCCCAGAGGACAGGATCACACTTCAAAACGACCTTGACAGATTAGAGAACTGGGCAAAAACAGACAAGATGAATTTTAACAGGGAGAAATGTAAAGTATTGCACTTGGACAAAAAAAATGAGAGGCACAAATACAAGATGGGTGACACCTGGCTTGAGAGCAGTACATGTGAAAAGGATCTAGGAGTCTTGGTTGACCACAAACTTGACATGAGCCAACAGTGTGACGCGGCAGCTAAAAAAGCCAATGCAATTCTGGGCTGCATCAATAGGAGTATAGCATCTAGATCAAGGGAAGTAATAGTGCCACTGTATTCTGCTCTGGTCAGACCTCACCTGGAGTACTGTGTCCAGTTCTGGGCACCACAGTTCAAGAAGGACACTGACAAACTGGAACGTGTCCAGAGGAGGGCAACCAAAATGGTCAAAGGCCTGGAAACGATGCCTTATGAGGAACGGCTAAGGGAGCTAGGCATGTTTAGCCTGGAGAAGAGGAGGTTAAGGGGTGATATGATCGCCATGTTCAAATATATAAAAGAATGTCACATAGAGGAGGGAGAAAGGTTGTTTTCTGCTGCTCCAGAGAAGCGGACACGGAGCAATGGATCCAAACTACAAGAAAGAAGATTCCACCTAAACACTAGGAAGAACTTCCTGACAGTAAGAGCTGTTCGACAGTGGAATTTGCTGCCAAGGAGTGTGGTGGAGTCTCCTTCTTTGGAGGTCTTTAAGCAGAGGCTTGACAACCATATGTCAGGAGTGCTCTGGTGTTTCCTGCTTGGCAGGGGGTTGGACTCGATGGCCCTTGTCGTCTCTTCCAACTCTATGATTCTATGATTCTATGATTCTATGAACCTCATCATTATCAAAGAGTGCAACCCCACTGAGAACAGGCTGGACACATGTAATCTCCCTACCCTCACACACTGTCCCAAACCGCTGGCCTACCTGGTAGCAAGCCAGCATGACAAGTCCAAAGTCCAGAAATCAACCCACGGAAGCTAAGTCCAACAGTCAGGAAATGTAGTCCAGGGTTAGTCCAAGTAAGCCAAGTCTGAAGTCCAGCAGTCAGGATGCAGTCCAGAGCCAAACCCAAAGCACAGTCTCTTAGAGGTCCAGGAGCATCCAAGCCAAGGTCCATCAAGATGGCCACTGAGCAGACACAGCCCCTCAGCTCTGCTTCCCTTTTGGTCTTGGCATGCTGACGGCAACCTCTGGGCTTGAGGAGGCAGGTGACCCTCACCTGTCCTGTGCCTACTCCAGCTGAGGAATCACACCTCTCCTCCCAGGGCTAGTGAGCCCCACCTGGCCAGCTAGGGAGCTGGGCTGTGGGCTCTTGCCTGCCTCAGCCTCCTGCAGCACCACTCCTGCTACTCCCTATGCCTCAGAGCTCACAGTGTTCTGGGAGACAGGAGCCCCTCTGGCTCTGGTGATGGCTCCTGCTGCTAAGGTTCATGTACAGTGACCCCCCCCCTTCACCAAATGGCCTCAGTCCTGTATACCTGAAGGAGCATCTGCACCCCCATCGTTCAGCCTGGACACTGAGCTCCAGCACCAAGGGCCTTCTGGCGGTTCCCTCATTGCGAGAAGTGAGGCTACAGGGAACTAGGGAGAGGGCCTTCTCGGTAGCGGCGCCTGCCCTGTGGAACGCCCTCCCATCAGATGTCAAGGCAATAAGCAACTATCTTACTTTTAAAAGATGTCTGAAGGCAGCCCTCTTTAGGGAAGTTTTTAATGTTTAATGCTGTATTGTGTTTTTAATATTAGGTTGTGAGCCGCTGAGTGGCTGGGGAAACCCAGCCAGATGTGCGGGTCATAAATAAATTCTTCTTCTTCTTCTTCTTCTTCTTCTTCTTCTTCTTCTTCTTCTTTTCTTCTTCTTCTTCACCATCTTCTGTCACCCTGTGAATACTTCCTTCCCCATCCCCTGCTTGCCCCAATGTGTCTGAGTCCCAACTACACCCCTCACTGGAGTCCTCTTCCTCCTCCCAGTCGCCCTGCCAGTTCACGACACACACCAACTTTCTGGCTTTTATTATGGTTTGTTTAAAACCAGTGATGGGGAACCAGATGTTGATGGATTCCAGCTCCCGTCAGCTATAGCCAGCGTGGCAAATGGTGAGGGTTGGTGGGACCTGTAGTCTAGCCACAGGATCTCTGTTCCTGGCTTAAAAGACGATTTCCAAATGCATATGAACATAGAAACCATGGCTCATCACGCAATTCTATATGTGTGCACTCAGAAGTTCAATGGGACTTTCTCCCAGGTATTGGAGCCTTATTCTCAGCAAACTAACCAACATAGGAAGCCAAGATCGGATCGCCTCACATAAGAAAGGCAATATATTTGATCATGTATGCATTTTCTATCCTGTATTTTCCTGCAAAATGGCCTCAGTGTTTAAGCACAAAGGGGGAAGGAACCAGAAGTTCCCACCAAAGAAGAATGGATGACTAAAGTGATGGAATATGTGGAATTGGTAGAGTTAACAATGAAAATAAGAGAACCTAATGAGGCAAGTTTTATGGAAGAATGAAAGACTTTTTCAGACTATTTAAAGAAGTATTATAGCATGATGAATTCGTGAACAGGATTTGAACTATGAGCAACAGAAGGAATTAGAGATTATTGTACTATTGTTATGGTATAAGAGAGAGAAGTTAGGGTGCAGCAAGGGGGAGAAATTAAAAAAAAACACCATGGAAAATGAGGTGGAAAGTCAACAAAACAAAATAAAAAAGATCAAGTCTTGGAATGTATATGTGAAATTTTTGAAAATTAAATAAAACATAATTGAAAAAAATAAAATGGCCCCAGTGTAGTTTACAATAAAACACAGCACAGTGAATACATTTAGCCAATGTGGTGGCCACCAGATGTTAGAATGCAACTCCTACCAGCTTTGATCATTGGGCCATGCTGGCTCAGGCTGATTGGAACTGTCATTCAAAAGCATCTAGAGGTCACCATGTTGGTTTATTCTAATTTAGACCAAAATCTCAAAGCAGGAAGCATGCAAGGGAAAAGATGATATCTAATAAGAGTTTTTTTTATCACTGTAGTGAAATGTTTCTGGCCGCCATCCCTGGTTAACAGACATTTATTTTGGTAGGTTTCCTTGTCCCCTACTGCACTTCATTTTCATTATCTCATACACAATATCTGCAGTTGGTGTTGTTTGATGGCTCCTTGAGTAAGATGCTCTCTCCTGTGTAAGGGACGGTCTTCAAATAGCAGAGACGTGAGTGACTGTGGTCACAGGTGTGAATCTAGCCTCCTGCTCCTTCAACATTGAGCTCAAAGACATCCCTGCCATTTATATTGCTCACTGTTCAACAGGCTTCCAGGTTGTACTTGCTGCAAAGGGTTACAGTAAGGGAAGACCATTGGTTTGGCTTATTTTAAAATAAACAAATTAAGAACTCCCTGACTTAATAGACAACAGCTCTCCTGTTCACCAGGGGATAAACCAATCTGTAGCAGCTGTGCATACTATTTATGGAGAGGGCACTGAGCCAGAATCCTATTAAGTATAGTATTTTGAATTATCTTTTGTTCTATTTGTATCCCACTGCATACCAATGTTCAGGAGCAGAGCAATGAAGACTATCCACCCTTCCCAATATCATTCACAGGCTACCTCTCCAAGCTCAAGGTCTATCCCAAGATCAAGATTCCATTCTCCATCACTTCAGACACACCTTTGGCATTTTGGAAACTGCCTAGTGAATGCTCTGCCAAAATCTGTCCTACGTTTTCTCAAAAAAATAAAAATAAAATTTTACTGTGAAAAGAGCTTCCATTTGTCTGCCCCATTCTCAAGTAATTTCAGAATTTGTTTAGAATTTCTCTGTGTGAGGGAAGCATGACAAAGGGAAAAAACCTATGTCCCACCCATAAGAATTTCATACTTTTCCTCCCATTTGATCATTTTCAAATGCAATTTATTTTCTCATTAATTGAATACACATACACACACCATGGACCATAAAGAAGGCTGATCGCCGAAGAATTGATGCTTTTGAATTATGGTGCTGGAGGAGACTCTTGAGAGTCCCATGGACTGCAAGAAGATCAAACCTATCCATTCTTAAGGAAATCAGCCCTGAGTGCTCACTGGAAGGACAGATCCTGAAGCTGAGGCTCCAATACTTTGGCCACCTCATGAGAAGAGAAGACTCCCTGGAAAAGACCCTGATGTTGGGAAAGATGGAGGGCACAAGGAGAAGGGGACGCGACAGAGGACGAGATGGTTGGACAGTGTTCTCGAAGCTACCAGCATGAGTTTGACCAAACTGCGGGAGGCAGTGGAAGACAGGAGTGCCTGGCGTGCTCTGGTCCATGGGGTCACAAAGTGTCGGACACGACTAAACGAATAAACAACAACAACACACACCAATGGCTGGAAACTACAGGAGAGGGGAGTGTGGTTGAACTTGGACCCTTCTGGAGAGTTTCTCACAGGCTTTTGGGTGGCCACTGCTAGAAAAGGGAGCCTTTGGCCTGATCCTGCAGGCTGTTCTTACTTTATGTTTTTATGTGGACACATTTTTGGCACAACTCAACGCTAGTGCTAGGTAAGTTGGTGACATCACGATAGTTTCCAGCAGCAATCTGACAGCGGGCACTTTCAGATGGCGACAAACAATCCACAACCTTGGATTTGTGTTTGCTAATGCTTGCATAAGTGCTTGGCTAATCGAGTGCTAATTGGGCAACATTAGTTCCTTCATGTGGTGGGTTGTCTTCCTTAGAAGGGAAAGGCGGGCAGCGGAGTCAACGGAACACGCTCACACTTTGACCACCAGAAACGCAAGGTAAGCATAACAAAAAGCCTGCATCCTAACCATGACCGTTTCACCCAAATTTTCTTTCCTGTTTCATAATTTTGGAATGTATTTAGATCCTTGGTGCATCTAACTCAGTACCATCTGAACGGAATGGCAGTGGCTCTTTATGGTTTCAGGCAGGGTACTCTCTGTCTCACACTCGTTGATAGTTGAAAAACAAACCCTCACACACAAAAATGAGAAATTTTCAGCACAGTACTAGCTGCAGGTCCCGTTTACTCTTCTCCCTTCCATCTGGGAGATTGACTCTCATGCCTTATAATCATTGCTATTTTTCTAGAAAAAAACTCACCGGAACTCACCGTGAACTCCTCCCTTGTTCTCTTAGAATGGCAATGGTGCCCACTTAAGAGGTGCCAGAACTGACTTCCAGCAAGTTCTAGCTGGGGGGGGGGGCGAGCCCTGCTTATTATACTAGTGGAAATGTGTAATAATTACAGAGAGACAGAGAGAGTGCTTTTTTCTGGGGGGGGGGACGCAGGGGCATGCATACCCCTAAACATTTTGTAAATCTAAGTTTGGCCTCAGTGAGGGGAAGTATTTCAATATGAGTAGGAAAATGAGAGTACAGTGGTACCTCGGGTTACATACGCTTCAGTTTACATACGCTTCAGGTTACAGACTCCGCTAACCCAGAAATATTACCTCAGGTTAAGAACTTTGCTTCAGGATGAGAACAGAAATTGTGCAGTGGCGGAGCAGCAGCAGCAGGAGGCCCCATTAGCTAAAGTGCTGCTTCAGGTTAATAACAGTTTCAGGTTAAGAACGGACCTCCAGAACAAATTAAGTTCTTAACCTGAGGTACCACTGTACCTGACAGTACCCTAAACATTTTTTAAGAAAAAAAGTGCTGTATATGTTTCTTTTACAGGATTCAGTAGTCATGGAGTTTTTGTTGTCAGTACAAATAATTAGAGGTAATCAAGGTTATAAATGTAAACTGCGCATAAAAAAGAGGATAAACACAAGATAAATTGTTTAACAGAGGCCAGCCATTTTGTGGCTGCTTTGTATAAGTCTCAAAAGGTATCGCTCGCATTTTACCATGCCACAGGATACTCCGGCTCGTTCCAAGGATCATTTACAACAGTCTGCAAAAATACTCACTCTAGCATAGGCTTCCTGAAGCTCTACTGGGTTCTACTGAATAAGGATAGGAAACAGTATTATTGCTAGTGATAGAGAAGAATTTTGGAAATGGAAAGTTTTTGGAAATAAACTTCCCTAGTTGAGACACACAGAGACCCTCGCCCTCCGGCAAAGCTATTACAAGCCAAGCTGAACCCTCACAATTGGATCTCAGCTTAGAAAGGTTCAGCACCAGCTTTTTTTTTATCTTTCAGTTTCCCTCTGCCACTAGACCAAATTTTAATTGGAAAGGCTGGCAAAATTCTCAAGAGTGGTTAGACTTTCAATTCCTCTTCCCAGGGAATTTGGGGCGCTGCAGCTTTTGTTAGAGCAAGTGAGAAAGAGCCATTCGTTTCCAGAAACTGTGAGAAGATTCTTGAAGATTCTCAAAGTATCAAGGTGCAAGATTGTTTAGTCTACAACAGCTATAAATAGTTGTGGAGCACTTATGTGCGGACTTGTGTGATTCCTACAGAAGAGAAACTGCAGAGCTATGTGCAGGCAGCATGTAGGACCAAAGTCAGCCTTACGATCTGTGTGGTAGTAAAGTTGTAAGTTGTCTTCTACCGTCAAGATTGATATTGCCTTACATATAAACAATGCTTGATGAGCTTTGCCGCTTCCATGAGTGTTTCATTGCCATTGGCCGAGCGCAACTTGATCCTTTCAACATGAAGCTGTGCGATCGTCACTCTGCTATGGAAAGGAGCTAGCATGCATGCATGCTAGGCAGTGTTGCTGGACCACCCTCAGGATTTACGGTTGGGGATCGTAAAATCTTCAGCTTTGCAAGGGGCATAGGGGGTCTCCTACCGAACCTCAGCCCCCTTAACAGACTACAGCTCTTAAGATTATTTGAGGGACACTATGACTGTTTAAAGCAGCATGATATAGAACAATTGGGGACCTCACTTAGTTGCAAAGGTAAAGGACCCCGGCAGTTAAGTCCAGTCGCAGACGACTCTGGGGTTGTGGCGCTCATCTCGCTCTACAGGCTGAGGGAGCCAGCGTTTGTCTGTAGACAGTTTTTCTGGGTCATGTGGCCAGCATGACTAAGCTGCTTCCAGAGCAACGGAACACCAAAACCAGAGTAGTGCACGGAAACACCTTTTACCTTCCCGCCAGAGTGGTACCTATTTATCTACTTGCACTTTTGGCATGCTTTTGAACTGTTAGATTGGCAGGAGCTGGGACCGAGCAACGGGAGCTCATCCTATCACAGTAAGTCCCAGCCCACATAATCAATCACATCACACACACACACACACACACACACACACACACACACACACCATTTGAATGGCAATGCCCATCAACTTTGGGGGGGGCTGGGCCCCTCAAATATTTTATAGGGGGGGCGAAAATGCCTTGGCCCTTAGGAGTTAGCTCCTATGTCTAGCAGGCTCCTCGTCCCACAATTTCTAAGCATAGGCCTGAGAGGTTTTCCTTCTATCCCACTGCTTTGCCCTGGAAAACCTGCAGTTTACCACTGAATCGGAACAAATATCAATTGGGCTTTCTGCGGGTTGGCATTTGTTCCTATTTAGCAGTAAATAGTGGGTTTTCCAGAGGAAAGTGGTGGGATTTTAAAAAAAGCAAAACACCTCTCAAACCTGTGCCTAGAAATCATTGGAAAAGCAGAACAAATCGTGGGACAAAGGGAGGTGTAGATGAGCCCTAAATTCAACTAACCTAATCCGAATCCACTGACCAGGAAACATGAAACTTGGAAATTCGATTTTCTCATAAAGTGTTAATCGTCCATTCATTACTTGTGAATTATATCTATTTTCCCCAGTACATCCTAAGGTAATCAGTAGGCCCATTAAGCCATTGTATTTCTTGGAGGATGTGGGAAGTCACCCAACAAAGTTCAACAAACAGCTATCACTGAACATATATTTACTGACAAGTTTGTCTGGCTTAAAGCAGCGATGGGAAAACCTATGGCCCTCCAAATGTTGTTGGATTCCAACTCCCACCACCCCCAACCATTGACTAGGCTCACTGGGGCTGATGGGAAATGGAGTTCAACAACATCAGGAGGGTCACACGTTCCCCAGCCCTGTGTTATGCCAGACAAATGTGTGTATAGGCTACATCAATGTCCCCAAACAAAAAGTTAATTCCTCTTCATTATTATGTGATTTCTTTCCGTTTCCTCCCATTGGCTCCTCCTATACAAATACATAAACAGGATCCCAAAGGATTTCACATTTTACAGATTCTTTTAATAACTTTTATTAGCATATGTCACATTTAAAATGTTTAACATTCCAGTGGCTTGTGCTTCCTGGATAAAGCAGTGTTGAAAAGTATTTTGTATTGCAGTATATAGATGATTTAAAATGTAAGTAAACAACCAGGATACGGTTTACAGTATCTGCCTACTGATTGTTCATCACATTATGCTATCCACAGCCTCTTCATTTTTAGCTCTTCATGTTAGCAGACATAAAAATAATATAAATAACTTCTTAAGTAGTTATCGCTATCATTTACGACTGAGCCAAAGCAAACAAGCAAAATAGTAATCACATTTGTGAATCGTTTGATTAATAAATTGTCATGATTAAAAAGAGAGAGAGATTTTAAATCATCCCAAGACACAGGCACATAACAAAACAAAAGCAAACCATGAAAAGATAAAGCCACTAACATCCTACTAAACAACTTGCACTCTAGCCCAAGCTAGCCTGAAACAATTGCACAATGTCCTAAGGTATATAAAGCGGTACTCTTCAGTAAGAGAACCCCAGCAGGGATTTAAAACAAATAAACCATGCGGCAAAGAAAAGCATGGAACTATAGGCTGTGAAACCTTAAAAACGTGCCCGTCCTGTGAGCCCCAAAATTGTCCCTATTTTGAAAGCTCTTTCCAGGCTATCCCACTTCCCTAGCACAGAGAAAGACCATATGTTTGGTAACTAATACAATGGCATACTTACAAAAAGGTCTCTAAGGTCATGTGCTCTTCCATACAGCAGCCAGAAAATATGCACAGCCAGTCAAAATGTTGCTTAGTTACAAAAGGTAAACTTTTTCTGGTATACAAAAAAAAAACAAAAAACCACCACTAGATTCAGATTCTATTCTGGTCTGAAACAAAATAGGCTGGTTAAAGCCATTTGGCTAGTTACAACGACCAGCTCAGAGCTCCTTACATACTGAAATCCACACGGAGAGAAAATGATAATAAAGGCTTGGCGATCAATTTCCTACCAAGGTGGGAAATGATGACATAGGCTAAGCCTGGCAGGACAGCTAATTCTATGGTTTAACCCCTTTGTGCATTACAGTGGTACCTCGGGTTACATACGCTTCAGGTTACATACGCTTCAGGTTACAGACTCCGCTAAGCATTATTTGTTTAGTCATGGGTATATTGATCTTTAATTCATATGACTACTGAAAGAAACTTTGCCACGGCCACTGTGATATCATTGAACTTGTCATCCAGAATGGATGACATTTGATATAGTAGGCTTCAGATTAACCCAGCCGATTTGCCAATAGTGGTTTAATCAATGGTTCCCTAGCTTGATCATATTGTCCACAATGCTTCATGCAGTATGCTTCATGCAGTCGATGTCCTGAGATCACACACAGATCCTATTTTGATAAGGGATACCTCTCAATCTCAGGGGACGCGGGTGGCACTGTGGGTTAAACCACAGAGTCTAGGCCTTGCCGATCAGAAGGTTGGTGGTTCGAATCCCCATGACGGGGTGAGCTCCCGTTGCTCAGTCCCTGCTCCTGCCAACCTAGCAGTTAGAAAGCACGTCAAAGTGCAAGTAGATAAATAGGTACCGCTCCGGTGGGAAGGTAAATGCCGTTTCTGTGCACTGCTCTGGTTTCGCCTGAAGCGGCTAAGTCATGCTGGCCACATGGCCAATAAAGCAAGATGAGCGCCACAACCCCAGAGTCATTCGCAACTGGACCTAATGGTCAGGGGTCCCCTTTACCTCTCAGTCTGCCGTTTAACACTTCTGATGGGAATACATTTAATCTGGCATTGGTGAAAAGACACCAATATGTTGGTACAGACAAATTTCTAAGATATGCAGGTGTCTGAAACTCGAACCCATAGTGAATTCCTACTGCTAATGGGCCACAGAAAACATGAGATTGAGATCGGAGATCATTATGTGATATGTCCCAGAGCCTTTGCCTCAGAGATTCAAGGGCGGTATCACAGGCCAGATGGTACAGGAGAGAAGGTGGCATACCAATCGAAGTGGCTTTTCTAACCATAATTTTCATCCATGAGCTGGAAAACTCCTCGTTGTTCAGGTATGGAAGTAACCCCTTCCCTAGGCCAAAAACTGAGATCTTGAGCCAGTATCTTAGGGCAGCCCACTATGCTTTAGTTGACATTCACCTGTTTCTAAAAATAGTATTGCATTTGGGACACAATTTGGAACTTGTAGGAGGGACCGGAGAAACTTTGCTTGGAAGCCATCGAACCTGGAGAATGAGCCATTGCACCAGATGTTTGAGGCGTAGAGTTGAGAGACAGATTTTGCACGTAATTTTATACATTTCTGTTGTGCCGCCTCTTCCTTGCCTTTTCTAAAAAGCTTCAAATGTTCTTTTATAAGGTGAATGAAATAAGAGGCAGGTGCCTTATTAGAAAAAGACCAAAGTGCTCTGAAAACTCCTTCCATTTACAAAAGGACAAGGGGCAAGCTGAATGAACAGAAGTGCAAGGCCAAATAAGAAGAACTAAGCAGAACGTGGGGAAGGAGAAGCAAGAAGATCTAGAAAAGAAAGAAGTATTTGGAATAGACATCGGAATTTTCCACTGCAAATTATCATCACAAACCGGCTGTCTGGGAACTTCTCCAACCTGGTGTTGGGTTCCCTTTGATAACATGGTGTTTCTAAGCAACATTTCTCACAGCCCATGCATGCGAATGGTCAGCCACCATTCTGTGACTTCAAATAAGTAACGTTTCTTTTGCTAGATGCAGATCCAATTTATTGTTGTTGTTTTCCCTCGAATAAATACAGAAGGTTTTTAAAGATAGAGTTATTGGAGGGGGAGGAAGCAAAATCTTTAATAAGCCATATGAAGCAGTCTTACCACAATCCAGCAGAGATATCAACATTTTTCCAGTAATATATTAATGAATCTGTGTTGTTTGTTCTAAAGTCAAACAGATGGGCATTCGAATAACATGTGTTAACACTGTTAGATTACAGTATCTACGCCTGTGCTTGATATGCGTCATAATCAGCTGTAGACAGCTCCCAAAAATGTCACCAGTGGCAATTGACCAGCTTGTTTACTTGCTTTCAGACCATTTGCTCTCAGGTTCCCAACAAAATATTATTCAGCCTACAGAGTTCTTTGCCACCGTTGTTCATAAATTTCATTTTCCTTCCCATCAAGTCCTAATAAATGCATATCTGGGCACCTGAAGTATCTGCTTTTAAGATACTCTCAGAAGAAGCAGATAGCAGTGGGGTGATGAGAGTTCTCATCAACCTGTAGGGGAATTTGGACGATCTCCCTATTCCCTCTGCGTGGTTTTTGATCACTACATGCAGGGACCCACAAGACCAAAATAGTTAATAGCGAACAGCAGTAATGACTCTTTGTAAGAAAAGTGGTTCTCTTTTCAGCAGCTGAAATGAGCTCTTGATCTTCATCACAAAGCAGAATTTGAAGAATAGCACAGATAGGCATCTGCGATGTCTCATCTGTGAAAAGTTAAAAGGCACTGAAAATTTATGAGCCCTGACACCAGAGGTGCAACAGGCAAGATTCCTGACATTGATGATAGAAGAGAACCAGTCTCATTCCTGGAGAAAAAGGATATTTCAGATTGATATATAATCCTGAAGATTGCTGGAATACTTTGCATCTTGACAGGAACTTCAGGAAATCGACATGCTCACTCCCCTGACCTCTAAGGCCATGTTTGCATTAGATAAGTTAGAGAGGCAACGTCTCAAGATCCTTGAAAAGCATAGGGGCATTCCAGCTTTACAAAGAAAAATACATCGGGTGTCTATAAAAAAAATCTTCCTGATCCTAAGAGTTTTCTTCTCCTTGGCCTAGTTCTGGAATATTTACATCTCACCTGTGGCAACTACAAATGAGACATCTGGCACACAGCAATTCAGATCTAGGAATGGGAAACACAGCTGAAGCCATTATTTGCAGAACGTTGAAGCCATTATTTGCCTTCTATATTGTAACAAACCATTTAGCTTGCATTGTTCCAGAATAGTCCTGGTAAAGTGGGGAAAAGGCAGCCATGCTCATACCCAAATTGAAATGAAGTTCTACTGAAGCTACTGAATTCAAGGACATTATATGCCTATTGTATTTATTGGCACCATCATGGTGTGCATGGGGCTTGGGAGAGTACAATAAGATAGATAGATAGATAGATAGATAGATTCTTTATTGTCATTACACACGTGCAACATTGCACAAGTGCAACGAAATTGGATGCCATCCCTTAAAAACAACAAAAGCAAAACAACAACAACAACCCACAAACCACATTCCAGCCACACCCACACCCACACCCATCAATCTCCCAAGTCACACTATCGAGTTACAGCATTCAAAAGGGCCACAGCTCTCGGGTAG
Organism: Podarcis filfolensis; assembly: GCF_964270895.1. Taxonomy (NCBI): domain Eukaryota; kingdom Metazoa; phylum Chordata; class Lepidosauria; order Squamata; family Lacertidae; genus Podarcis; species Podarcis filfolensis. Next base: position 29,355,902 of record NC_139606.1, read on the forward strand.
AAACTGTTTTTCAGTCTATTTGTCCTTGACTTGATGTTTCTATATCTCCTGCCAGACGGCAGTAGTGCAAACAGACTGTATCCCGGGTGAGATGAATCCTGCAGGATGTTGTTTGCTTTCCTAAGACAACGGGAACCGTACAATTCTTCCAAGGATGGGAGAGGTTGACCAATAATCCTTTGTGCTGTGGTTATGACCTTCTGGAGCACCTTCCTCTCCCTAGCTGTACAACTGGAGAACCAAGCACAAATACAGTATGTAAGAATGCTCTCTATGGAGCCTCGGTAGAAGGACACCAGCAGTCTCTCACTCAGATTGTTCTTCTTTAAAAGTCTGAGGAAATAAATTCTCTGCTGGGCCTAGACACAATCTAAAATTCAACACAGGGGAAGGAAGCAAAGGCAAGAAGAAAGGAGAAAGAATATGTACAGTGGTACCTTAGTTTATGAACTTAATCCGTTCCAGAAGTCCGTTCTTAAAGCAAAGTGTCCTTAAACCAAGGCGTGCTTTCCCATAGCAGCGTGGGACTCAATTTACAAATGGAACGCACTCAACAGGAAGTGAAACATGTTCTTATTCCAAGGCAAAGTTCACAAACCAAAACACCTATAGTGGATGCTCGGGTTGCGAATGTGATCTGTGCAGGATGTATGTTTGCAACCCACAGCATTCACAACCCGCAGCGGCGCGTCTGCACGGGTTGTGATTCGGCACTTCTGCACATGTGCAAAGTGTGATTTAGCACTTCTGCACATGCGCAACCCCCGAAACCCAGAAGTAACCCGTTCCGGTACTTCTGGGTTGGGGCGGATCCATAACCTGACAAAATGCAACCTGAAGTGTCGGTAACCCGAGGTATGACTGTGCTTCCGGGTTTGCAGCGTTCTTAATCGAAGTTGTTCATAAACTAAGCTCTTCTTAAAGTGAAGTACCACTGTATTTGAAATACATTTGATTTATGAAATCCTTATGTTCACTTTTGTGCAGTAATGTACTTATACTACAATGTTGACATCTCTTTCGTTGTCTGGATGGCTCCTGCTCCTGCTTATTTTGCAACTTCTGGTGAATGTGGATTTTTAAAACTCAAGTTCCACTGCTTCTGACCACCGTTTCTATAAAACAAACATGCCAGAAAAAATATTTCCAAAAAGCAAAGAAATTGAATATGAACACAGTCAAAATTAATCTAATTAAACAGCAATCATTAATCAGCCCATGCAGGCAGTTCTACTGGTCTTTGCAATGTGGACTTCATGACTGCATCATGGTGTCTCTGGAGAACAGAGGGTGAGATCAAGCTTCTTTACTCAGATCTCAGAACATTACAGAGAATAATGTAGGTCTAAAAATAATTCCAAATGTCAGCTGATCTTCTCGTGACTAACTGCAGGGTGCCTTCATTCAATTTGGGGGCTGATCATTTGGTGAACTTCCCCAGTGCGCTTTGACATAGGTAAGAAATGTTCTCTGAAATGTCTGGGGTAGCTATAAAACGCGCTAAAATCCATTCAATTTATATCTTGGGAGGATGAAAAGGAAGGAAAGCTGTGCTTTGAAAGGAAAGCTTTTATTAAATAATCTGTGAAGTCTGAATGCAGTGCCCTATTTATTAATGGTTCATCAGATCAGCTGTAAAGACCATTATTATTTCATTTTTAATAATCCCATTTTTACCAGTCCTTCCTACAAAGGGCTTGGAAGACACACATTTTTTACCTTCAGAAGACTGATGGCTCAAGGTCACCCACTAAGTTAGCAGGTACCATTCCCTGTTACCAGAATTCCTAGAGTGAAGGCAGGAAGCAGAGTCTACATTCTAACTGGCTTCATGGTGATTCTGTGTTATGATGTACTGTAGTAGTAGTAGAAGTAGTAGTAGTAGTAGTAGTAGTAGTGGTAGTAATAATAATAATAATAATAATAATAATAATAATAATAATAATTTATTTATACTCCACCTATCTGGGTGGCTCCCAACCAAATATTAAAAACACTATGCAGCATTAAACATTAAAAACTTCGCTAAACAGGGCTGCCTTCAGATTTCTTTTAAAAGTAGGATAGTTACCGTACTTATTACCTTGACATTTGCTGGGAAGGCCCTCCACTTGGTTCCCTGTAACTTCACTTCTCGTAGTGAGGGAACCGCCAGAAGGCCCTCGGCGCTGGACCTCAGTAGCAGGGCTGAATGATGGGAGTGGAGACGCTCCTTCAGGTATACAGGACCGAGGCTGTTTAGGGCTTTAATGGTCAGCACCAACACATTGAATTGTGCTTGGAAATGTACTTGGAGCCAATGCAGGTCTCTCAGGACCGGTGTTATATGGTCCCAGTGGCCACTCCCAGTCACCAGTCTAGTTGAAACATTCTGGATGAATTGCAGTTTCTGAGTCACCTTCAAAGGTAGCCCCATGTAGAGCGCATTATCTCCAAGTGGGAGATAACTACAGCATGCACCACTCTGGTGAGACAGTCTGAGGGCAGGTAGGGTCTCAGCCTGAGTACCAGATGGAGCTGGTAGACAGCCGCCCTGGACACAGAATTGACCTGTGCCTCCATGGACAGCTGTGAGTCGAAAATGACTCCCAGGCTGCGCACCTGGTCCTTCAGGGGAACAGTTACCCCATTCAGGACCAGGGAGTCCTCCACACCAGCCCGCGCTGTCCCCCAAGAACAGTACTTCTGTCTTGTCAGGATTCAACCTCAATCCGTTAGCTGCCATCCTCCAACAGCCTCCAAGACACTCACACAGGACCTTCACTGCCCTCACTGGTTCCGATTTAAAGGAGAGGTAGAGCTGGGTATCATCCGCATATTGATGAAGACCCAGCTTCATGATGAAGCCAAGCAGAATGAGGGCAACACATTCTGCTCTCACCACAGGGAATCCTAGAAAGATGATGGTCACCAGCCACTGAGACTCCAGGAGGCAGTGTCAGGAGTGTGAATGTGTTAACTTCCACAAGTTACTTGTACATGTGGAGTGGATTTATGTGAGCAGCTCCAATACATCACTGAGCTCCAAGTATCCCAAATCCTACTCCACTTCAGTGGCTACCCTTTGCGAGCTGCAGGAAACTTCTAGCATGGTAACATCACAGTGCATGTTTCATGTGACTAAACATTATTGGGATGCCGAAGAGGAGGAGATGTGGGACTGTCACTTCCACAGGTCTGCCACAAATGCTTATTATTGGCCTCTGAGAAAAGAAATTCAGGGGTATGTGGGAAAGAAACACAAGGAAGTGCATTTCAGCCTCCCGCATGTGGTCTGTGTGAATAATCTGATTGTGTGAGGTCATTCAAGAGAGAGATCCCTTCACAGTGCAGACCAGGTAGAGTTCACATTTGTGTTAGGAATTAAGCACAAAACAAAATCAAGCCTCCCGTTTCAAAGTGTCTTGGCTATTGGTACCTATTTCAACCATGTTGACCATCAGGCTGCATGAGAGAGAGACGGAGAAAGAGGGGGACAGGGCCCCTCCATCGACACTGTTGAGAAGCTCACTCCATCAAGCTCTTCCCTTCACCAATGGTCACCTGGCAGTTCCACCAGGCTGCAGCAGCAGGAGTAGAATAATTGCACTTCAGAAAAGCAAACCTGAGGAGCAGGGCCTCTCAACTGGCTTAGCTGAGAAGAGAGTAAAATTTTGATCCTCCTCTCCTTGACCTATTTCCATTTCAGTACAGAATTTGTAACTATGAGCTGTTGTCCCCCTCCGCCACTGCCGCCTCCTTCCTCCCAACCTCTTTTTCTTTTTCTGTCATGTCTAGGGATGGGGAGAAATTTGATTCAGTTCATACTTAAAGGTGAATTTACCTAATTTGAACTTTCTGAAACAATACATGAATTGGAACACGGTCACCCTCCTTTGAAATGTGTGCTTCTCCGTATGTTACAGTGCAGTTCTCCACCCAAGCGACACGTACAAAAATACATCATATTAGTGAAAACAACACCAAAAATGTATTCTGTTAGGTAAAATTGCTTTGCAAAACTGCGCATATTAGGGAAATTGCACACCAATATGTGAAAATTAGGAGAAATTCACACTAAAATGCTAATGAATTTTCATGAGGACTTAAAAAACAAAATTCACAAACTGAGGGAGAAATGTGGGGAACTGGACTTAACATTGGAAAGATGAAAAACAGAGAGAAACCAAAATGGAGAGGTTTACCACACCCTGGTCTTGTCTTTTGGTCAAAAGATTAGAAGCCTGAGAGCAAGGATTGCCTTATTACAGATTTTCGTAAGTCGACTAAAAGTCTACTTGGCTGAAGAACGTTATGTCAAAATTTCAGTTTCTCTGTGGGTGGTTGCTGGGAATCTAAGGGCCCCGGTATTCGTAAATTGGTACTAAAGAGGCACTATTATGGCATTCATTCCCCCAGAAATAGAAATGGGCAGCTGGTAAAGCTGCAACAGAGGCTAAGTACCATTCCATGGATAAGTCAGACAGCAGAGACTCCTTTAACAACACAACTAGATAGAAATATCCCAACCACTTGTTTGCTCCGCACACTTGCTCCTACTATCTTGATCTTGTTCCATGTTTGCTTTTCTGGAGTGGTAATTACTTTGTATAGTTGGCATTTTAAAAAAAGAAGAAGCTCTCCTTCCTTAGCTGTTTATTGAGTTTTGAAAAGGGCTGTCACTTCAACTTAGTCCATAGCAGTGCTAAATTGATGCAGCTAACAGGCCTAACACAAATATTTCAGCCAGATTAATTTTATAGCTCAGCTATTCAACTGTATGCACCAAGCTAACATTCCTTGATTTCTGTAAGCCTAGAGAAATGGAGTTACAGGCACGCACGCATGCACACACACACATACACACTGATTTGTGTTCTAGGTCATCATGTGCATCAGTGAATCACGCATAATCCTGCCCTGCCCCATTATGTCCTCTTCCTGGTCCAAAAATGGCCAGCGTGTGTACAGTCACACATTCTTTGAATGCATGTGTTACGGGATTAAGCCAAACGTGGCCATACTTGGCCCTCCAGATGTTTTGGGACTACAACTCCCATCATCCCTAGCTAACAGGACCAGTGGTCAGGGATGATGGGAATTGTAGTCCCAAAACATCTGGAGGGCCAAGTTTGGCCTTGCCTGTATGAATGGAGGCAGCTTTGCCAACAGCCAAAGGAATATTGCAGCTTCTTGCTTGGTCTTGCTAGCAGGATATGGGGGCAAGAGGCACTTTAAAAGATTTGAACTGCACAGAATTAAATAAATTGTGGGCCAAAGGAAAACATGGAAACTCATCAAGCAGAAGAGAGGAACCTTTTTCAGTCTTAGGGCCACATTTCCTTCCAGGGAGTCACATGACAGTTAGTAGGAGGGGCCAGAAAAAGGGGGCACAGCAACAAATGTAATATTTACATTTGAATAGTAGGCTAGTGCATGGAGGTCACTGGGACATGACAGAGGGGGTTAGGCCAACCAGTGCTCTCCCTCACACTATTCCAGTCACATGGAGGAACTGAAAACCCAAATGGGGCTTGTGACTTAGCCCAGAGAGATAGCTGAGAAAGAAACTCACCCTTTCCCACCCCCAAATCTATCTATTACTCATGATGCTACTCTCCATCTCTTTGACCATAACTCTAAGAATACAGTATAGAGAGGTTTTTGTGTTGTTTTTAGCAGACGCTACAGTGGAGGGCGGACACGGGTGGTGCTGTGGGTTAAATCACAGAGCCTAGGACTTGCCGATCAGAAGGTCGGCAGTTCGAATCGCCGCGACAGGGTGAGCTCCCGTTGCTCGGTCCCTGCTCCTGCCAACCTAGCAGTTCAAAAGCACGTCAAAGTGCAAGTAGATAAATAGGTACCACTCTGGCAGGAAGGTAAACGGCCAGAAGCGGCTTAGTCATGCTGGCCACATGACCCGGAAGCTGTACGCCGGCTCCCTCGGCCAATAAAACGAGATGAGCGCCACAACCCCAGAGTCGGTCACGACTGGACCTAATGGGGGTCCCTTTACCTTTACCTTACAGTGGAGGGCAAGGAGGGATGGGAAATATTTCCAAGAGCTCCGCTTATTGAGACAAATAAAGAATTAAAGGGGGTGAACCCTACATCTACCCACAAACTTCCTTGACCCTCTAGCAACACTAATTATTATAAGGTACACCAAACTGGGCAAACCTCAGCATTAACATGTGAGCGTACAGTATGACAGCCTCCAACCACAGGCAGTCATAACTCAATAGGAAGGAGCTATTATTTATGTTCCTAGCAAGCTTTTGCTCAAAGCACACACACCACATTTGTCCTCCATCTCCAAATCTCCCACCCTTGATTCAGAATTTATTCTTAATTGTCCAGGAGACTAAAGTCAAACTGCGAGCCAAGACTTTATTTCCAGGGGTGGCTGTGGTGGCTTAGGATATTAATAGTGCTACACTGTGGCCCCATCTATCGTAATAAACTCTGCTGTAATTTGTTTACCCACCCTAGACAGCAACTAACATTCAAATAAATGGAGTTGGCGCCTGTAAGATTTATGATATACCTCTGTGCTTAGCAATGTTTAATCAGGGAGTTAAAATATTACAGTGTAAAAACCCTTTACAAGCGTGCACAAACAGAGAGCTACCATTACAGGCTTGGCAGGCACAGGCAGTGTCAAATGGGACCTCCGGACAATTTCTAAACACAAAGAAAGAGGGATGTATTGGTAAAGGAGCTGCTAACTTAACTTAACATGGTTTTAAAACAACGCAACGCTGAGGGTTTTTTTAATTGTATTTTCTTTACCTTCCGGTGGTCTGGGCTTTTGAAGTGACAGGGTGATAGGCAGGGACAAGTGGGTTTGTGTTCCAACAAGGCCCTGGCAGGCTGAGGGTGGGGTTGTGTGTGGGGAGGGGGAGGTTTGGGGCAGGAGGTGATCTCTGGTCAAAGAAGGTGGTGGATGCCTGTCACAGAGCTTTGTGTGTTTGGATAAAAACAGGCAAAGCATGTGGGGGGGATCAGCATGAAGCATCACACCTGGAGCAAAAGACAACTCGCTCCAGCCCCAGTGCCATAAGACTGGCTCCACAAAGTCTAGCCAACATCTGGAATGGATATCAAAAGACACAGTGCAGCCCTGACTGGCGCTAGAAACTACCTTTGTACTTTTCGCTGCAAATTGAAAAGCAAAACAGACATCAAGGATATATTTATATAACTGTCTTCAAGCTGCATTTTCTACTCCCATCTGCTGCACATGATAAGTCTCAAGTGTTTTTCTAATAAAATAACGTTTCTTAAAATCCTTGCTCATTCCGTATACCAAGTTGACCTCCTTCCTTTCTAATTGTTCCCATTTTCTTAAAGGAACAGCAAAGCGTTTTAGAGTTGAGGAACAGCGCGGGCGTATTGAGATGTTGCTCTTGTGGTAGTTGCAGGCAGCAGTCGCCCAGTTCTCCCTGTGTGCATGCGATTTTCACATCTATCCACACGCATGCATCCACACACATACACATGCGCACATGTACACAACGTGTGCTGTCAATGCAGACTAAGTAGAATAATGAGAGACTATAGAGAGCAGCTTTACATGAATAAAATCTAATAGGAGTGGCTTTGAATAAAGCTAAGCCAAACCTTCCAAATGAATCGTGTGTGAACAGTATGATCCACCGAAAGGGACTTCCTGAGGCGATGTAGGTCCTGGACCCACCCCTTTCCCCTACTCCTTAGAAAGGAGCATCTTCTGGGGAAAGCTGACGTCTGTAGATCTCTATACAAGTACAGGTCCCGTTGGAGTTGGAGCCCTATTTGCGCAATATTCCAAATTTACTCATGTCCTTTAAGCCATTATGTGGTTTCCTTTGGGCTAGTCAAAATTCAGGATTGTGATGAAACTCTGCCCACTTTTGCCACTGGCACGTGACCCTCAAGTTGGCGGCGCGAAATAGTTTCTCATCCCTGAACTACACCAACATGATATCAGGAAAATGGGTTTAAGATGTGAAAGGAAAGCACCTTCTCCAAAAATGTAAGGACCAGCCCAGGAAGTACCTCAAAATGGAGATTTCCGAGTTGTGGTGTTGGTGAGAAGGTGGCCAAGTTGACATGACCACTGCTGTTGCCACCTGCATGGGTGCTGCAAGTCCTTTCCAAGCAACTGCGACAAGAAAGAATCAATCAACACGAGGCGCGCGATTCAGCTTGTCTGTCATTTGCAAGAACTCAGTGGTTGCTGGAGGAAGTGGCTCTGGCAGAGCCCTTAGTGTTTCCAGCTGGATAACACACACCACACAACAGGAACAACATGTTGTACATATTTGTTAGATTTGCAGCACTATTATTCATTACATTTTATTTGCTTGTTGTCATCATGAAAAAGGGTTCTGTTCTACATAGTTAATAAAAAGAGCCATGAAACTTTGTGCGCAGCGATGTTTTTGGCCGGCCATCGAAGTGTCAACAGACTGGCATTGGATGGAATTAAAGGGTCATTTTTCAAGTCCCATCAGAGGCATCTTCTGTAACAACCGCTTTGTAACTCATTCCTCTTTCATTAAGAAAAAGAAATCAAGCCATTGAAGAGATACATATGTAAACAAGGTTTATAGGTTTCATTGGATGAGCTCAAAGAAAACACAACTGCAACTGGTTTTCTGGGAAGTGATACAATTCCCACCCACACCCCGGTCTTGCTTAAGATACCTTTATGCATTTACAGTTTAGCACAGGTCAAAGCAATGTGCTCTACGTGGGGCTACCTTTGAAGGTGACTCGGAAACTGCAATTAATCCAGAATGCAGCAACTAGACTGGTGACTGGGAGCAGCCACTGAGACCACATAACACTGGTCCTGAAAGACCTACGTTGGCTCCAAGTACGTTTCTGAGCACAATTCAAAGTGTTGGTGCTGACCTTTAAACACCTATATGGCCTCGGCCCAGTGTACCTGAAGCAGCATCTCCACCCCCGTTGTTGAATCCAGACTCTGAGATCCAGCACCAAGGGCCTTCTGGCGGTTCCCTCACTGCGAGAAGTGAGGTTACAGGGAACCAGACAGAGAGCCTTCTCGGTAGTGGCACCCACCCTGTGGAACACCTTCCCATCAGATGTTAAGGAAATGAGTAATTATATAGCATTTAGGAAACATCTGAAGGCAGGCCTGTATAGGGAAGCTTCTTAAAGTTTAAGCTTTTACTATGTTTTTATATGTGCTGGAAGCCACCCAGAGTGGCTGGGGCAACAAATAATAAATTATTATTATAAAGTAGCCCAGGAATGGATGCAGCATGGCTATTCTGCCTTGGTTCACTCATGTGCCATGATGATGGTTCACTCATGTCCCATGATCAGGGACATGCTTACACCATTGTATCTCAGGATAGGACAATAGCATGCTTTCTAAAACAATATTTACAATTAGCCTGTAATGAAAAATGTGTGGGCAAGCAATGAGGTTCATGTTTCATAAGCCATAACAGGGAGCGGGTGGTGCTGTGGTCTAAACCACTGAGCCTCTTGGGCTTGCCGATCAGAAGGTGGTTCGAATCCACGCAACAGAGTGAGCTCCCATTGCTCTGTCCCAGCTTCTGCCAACTTAGCAGTTCGAAAGCATACCAGCGCAAGTAGATAAATAGGTACCGCTGTGGTGGGAAGGTAAACAGTGTTTCCGTGCACTCTGGCTTCTGTTACAGTTTTTCGTTGCACCAGAAGCAATTTAGTCATGCTGGCCACATGACCTGGAAAGCTGTCTGTGGACAAACGATGGCTCCCTTGGTGTGAAAGCAGGATCAGCGCCACACCTCATAGTTGCCTTTGACTGGACTTAACTGTCCAGGGGTCCTTTACCTTTTACCTTTTCATAAGTCACAGTTGAACACCTCAAGTTGTTAATGTTAACTGCTAGGCTTGTCCTTTGAAAACAAATTTTAAAAAAAGTCTGAGTGAATATACGGACAGCACAAAAATCCTGTATGTGTAGTCTACTCAGAAGTCACATTCAGTTCAATGGGGATTGAAGTGAACAGGCATAGTGTTAAAGTCTTCTCAGTGCCAAGGAAAGAGGTTCACATGGCCTGACAGGTCATTATTTACATTACTACAGTTAAGTAAGCCTTATAGATATAATTTTGGGTTGGCTGATGTTGGAAACTCCAAGGTAGATTTGCTTTAATGGGAGTGTGGAGGCAGCAGCCAACATTTGTGGTCTGCAGGCATCTCTCAGTATTTTGATCACCCTTAAAAACACAAGCCAAGAAGCAAATGCTTATACACAATTGGTCCTTAATAAGACCAGGGGGGAGAGATAACTTTTTTTTTATGACCCAACATGCTGTAGGGGGAAATTGAGTAGAGCTAAGCTAAATATCTCCCACCACTGATACTTTTATTAAGACAAATAGAGACACATCACAGTGCAAGCCTATGTGCGTTTACTCAGAAGAAAGTCCCACTGTGTCCAATGGGACTTACACCGTGGTAAGTGTGTTTTAGGATCAGACATAGAACTGCAATTATCATATGCTTCAGGTGTGTCTAAAGGAGCATAACCTTCATGGCTGGAACAATGGTTGTCTAGTCCTTCCCCTCACTAGAATCAGTGGTGTCAAAATAATCCTTAGCAGATAACTTGTCTAATTTTCATAAAGAATCCACTGAAGAAGTCAAGAACAGTGCAGCCACATTGGGCCATTGCTTCCATTGCCTACCTGGTCTAACTACTAGACCAGTCTTATTCATGTTTACTCATAAACAAGTCCCAATGAGTTTAAGCAAACATTTGTGCAAATACATATTTCTGATCTGCAATCTTAATCTTTCCTCCTTTAGCTTAATCCCACAATTCTTTTTCTTACCGCTGGGTAAAATGAATTCTTCTATCCTCCTCCTGAGAGCTAAGGTTGGGCAAATCTATCAATTTTAGTTTCACTTGATTTTTCATTTGTCTGGTCTTAAGTTCAGTTCTCCACATTTCTGCACCAGTTTGTGATTAAAAAAAAATCATCGGGGAAATTTGCTACCATTTTAGTGAACATTTCTCCCAATATACACATTTTTGTACATGATTTTGCCTGATACACAGTTCCACAGGCATTTCCCCCCTAAGATAATGTATTTTAATATGTTATTTTCCTGGTATATGCGTTTTTATGCACACTTCTTCTGATACATGCATGTTGTACTCATTATTTCAGAGCTACATCGCAAAATTCGGATCACAAATTTTGAAAGACAGCTGTGTTTCAGTCCCCACTTTGGTTTGGAAAGTGTGAATTAGGTGGAAATTGTGTGTGTGAGAGAGAGAGAGAGAGAGAGAGAGAGAGACAGACAGACAGACAGACAGACAGAGAGAGAATAAGCATGCTTAACTCCTGGACCTCTTTGTATTGATAGTAATTTTTCTTCTCTTCTGGTAAATGCCACCCAATTAGTCAAGGTCTTCTTTCAAATATGGCCACTCAGGTTCAGTGCAGTACTTGAGGACTAAAGAAACATGACAGAATAGCTACTTCCTTTTCCTTGGATGGATATGAAGGATCTATCAATACAATTCAAAACAGGTTTTTCCTCATTTTTGCCATGGCATCATTTTATTATATTTAGTTTGTGAACCACCCTAGCCCTCCAGTTCTGTGTGCGAGAGTTTTCACTGCTTTTCAGGAGAAAGGAAAACTATTTCACAAGGTTTTTTTTCCTTCCATGTGAAATGGTAAGACAGTGTTAATTCATGTTAAGCTTTAAACCCAAGACTAATTGTCAAGAATATCCATTGGGGTTTGTTTTGGTAAAAGACTTGGTCAGAAGGCACACATAGGCAACTACTACCAAAGACTGGCTGAGAGCAGAACAAAAAACCTGGAAATAGTGGCTACGCCTTATATTTTTATTTTTATTTTTTATATATTCATTTGTATTATGAAATGTGCCACCCTGATATCACTCTACAACTGTAAAAAGGCAATTAGGTTGTACTGCATATGATTAAGACAAAACAAACACAGTGGTTTGAAGGTTTTATATGGTGCCATTTTCTGAGTTGCTGTGACTAAGTTCCTATACCCCAACTAAATGTCTGCAAACCATGGTTGCAGAATAAACCTTCATGACAGCTTGTGGAGAAAGTCAACCACAAACCTGGGTTTGGATGACCCACTAAGCTGCCTACCTCAATGCAGCACAGCAGTCAAATGATACGAGAGGAAGCCATCTTCACCCTGGAATCCTGCACATTTGTGCAAACCATGGTTTACTTTAAGGTAAAGTATGAAGCAGGCCAAGTCTATCATTTCTGTGTGGTGTGTCCTTGCCTAATGAACCCTCCAAATAAAATGGCGAAACGTGACTAAGAGAATGAAGTATTATTACTGGTGCATTTGTTGCTGGGTGGGTGGGTAGGTGTGCACTGCAGAATGTTGTGCTCAAGCAAACGCTAATGAAATATGAAAGAGAAAACAACGGACTGCAAATCTGGCAAAGAAAAATAAAGCCTACGGGATTTCACTCCACAATTTCCAACGCGAACCCTCTGAAATGTTTTAAGCTGCTTTCAGATTCCATCTTGCCTCCTTCCCTAAATTTAAACCTGGCCTAGGTTCATGCCTAGGGCAAGTTTTTGTGTGCACACGAACACCAGCCCTGAAAGTTGCCTTGAAAACGCCATATGCACTCTTAATGCAGAACAGTTACAGAGAACTCCTGAACAACTGCCTGCTTCAGAATTTGCACAGAATCTATAAACTCAAAACAGGGATACAGAGCGAGTGGATGCCAATGACTTTAACTTCATTTATCTATATTTGGCAAAAATTGCACTGCAGCTGGAGATGAAATGCTGAGCTAAATAACTGCAGTGATGTGAGCTCCAAAACAGCAATTACTAAAGCTGAGCTGCCTTGTGTAAGATCTTACTTTTATTTATTGTATTTAAAGCCCCTCTCAAGCTGTACAGTGCAAGTGTTGCCTAATCAAATAACACTTGATTCTAAGGGTATCATCTCAGCTTCTGCTATTGAAATATTGTGATATATAGGCAGAGAGCATGCTTTTCTTTGTTTCAGCCAAACTCAAACAATGTGTGGCACTCTTTGTACCTTGTTCTTGTTTGCTCTTAATCTTTTCTTCAAGCACAGTCATTTACTCTCAATTAAGTTCCTTATTTTTATTTATTTTTAAAAAGTTTTTATTCTCCCATTCCCACTTAAACAAGTGATGCTACCTCTGAGCATCAGCTATCCCAAAGACGATCACATGACACTCCCATATCAAATCACACCATTGGTCTAGCCAGCCGAGTGCTCCCTGTTCTGACCAATAGGGTTTCTGATTCCCAGGTCTTCCACCTGAGACCAATTAACTGGTGCCAGTTTTTAAAAACCGTTACATTCTACATAACAAGAGCTCTAGCACTCAGCTCTGTCTTCTCCCCATATTCCCTTCCATTGGATGAGAGAGTAAGGAAGATGTTGTATTCAGAAAGAACACACTTCTCTCCTATTTCTGCCCAGAAGAACACTTTATTCTACAAGTGTCCTTGTTATCTCTTTCAAGCATCTTAAAGGGAAAAAGCAGCAAAGCACTGCTAGATCTCAGAGGTAAATTAACATCAGACTTCTGCTGCTCACATGCAAGAAAAACAGACATTGCCTTTCAAGAGCAGTGGAAGAACATTTTCACCAGCCTTCAGAACAAACAGGGCCAGCTCAAGATTTGAGACAGGTCCTTGACAAAGCAACTTTGTGGGGGACCCCTTCCTATGCCACCAGGTCCTGGCAGGAACATCCAGCATTAGCAGCAGTGGCCATGGCCTGTGGCTGCCATTGTAAATTATCCACAACATTCCCCACGTAGGGTTAGTCTGTGGCATTGTGGGAAACACACAACATACAGACCTCAGAGCAGGTATCAGAGCAGGGGTAAACCCTGTCAGGGTACTGTTACCCCACAGCTTACTGAGGATACTACATGCTCTTTCTAGGGCAAAATGTCGTCATTTCTGTCCTGGTCTGAAAAATATCGAAGTTTGCTTAGCTCCACTAGACAAACCCCATGAGTGGAAAACTGGAAATGCCTACCAAGTGCCCAGATGTGCTTTGATACAATAGACTTGAATCCCCCTGCAAACTTTTCAGTAGTTTAGTTTTTAGGAGCGTGTCCACCACACTCCTGGGGGGGGGGAAATATCTGCAGAATTCCAAAAGAATTTAGCCAAGACTAATGATATTTTCCTAGGGCATTTTTACATAATTAATTTGCTGCCATATTTCACCAAAAGAGGCAACCCCCCCCCCAGACTAATGAAAATTTTCAGGGGTATCTCACATTATTATTTTGCCTCTATATTTCACATTTCAGGCAAAACTGGACATTCTTCCATGGACAAAATATCCAAGGTGTTGTTGTTTTTTGAAGAAAATCAAATGGTTCAATAAAACTAGCAATTTCTCTAAAAGGATTAGAATATTCTGTTTTCAATTATGTCCAAAACAAGGAATTCTGAATGTAAGACATATGAAATCAGCTAATCAAACATAAATACAGTGGTACCGCAGGTTAAGTACTTAATTCGTTCTGGAGGTCTGTTCTTAACCTGAAACTGTTCTTAACCTGAAGCACCACTTTAGCTAATGGGGCCTCCTGCTGCTGCCACGCCGCTGGAGCACAATTTCTGTTCTCATCCTGAAGCAAAGTTCTTAACCTGAAGCACTATTTCTGGGTTAGCGGAGTCTGTAACCTGAAGCATATGTAACCTGAAGCGTATGTAACCCGAGGTACCACTGTATAGAAAATGTACACTCACAACATTTAAAATGAAGTGCCATAAAATTATTATTATTTTTTCTACGTAACTGAAAAAATTAGTCCCTTCACTATGATGGAATAAATATATTCTTGGACTTTCCAACTAAGACAGAAATGTGAACATACAAGAGGCATCAACTCTTAGAAGCCAAAGCAACAGAGGTAGAATAAGAGTTGTACATAGCATGTCATCTTCAGCACAGTGACACAATGCAATTTTTCTTTCCATGTGATCAAATCTGTTTGTTTTTGAATTGCTAGAGTCCAATACTTATATTTGCATGTGTCTCTCCTTAATCCCAGAATATGCCAAAAGTTCTCACTGAGGAATTCTCAGTACAGTCCTACTATCTGCACACAGGGTTCCTACATGGGTTTTTGTTTTAAAATGTCATTCAGTAATAGCAATGACAGATGCTCTTTTTATTTTTGGAGGTGGGTGTCAATTAATGTTTACAAGTCAAATAATAATAATAATAATAATAATTTATTATTTGTACCCCGCCCATCTGGCTGGGTTTCCCCAGCCACTCTGGGCGGCTTCCATAGAAAACCAAAAATACACTAAAATATCACAGATTAATAAGACATAGAGTGCAAATGCAGCATTAAATTAACAAGGGTTTTTGTTTGTTTACTGATTTCTTTTAAGAAACTCTCTCTAAACTATCTCAGCAGAGAACAAGAATATATAAAACATATACAGTACTACAAAATTCATAGCGTAAAATGCACAACAGTAATCTTTTCTTGTCAATTGCATTGGCTGCGAAACGAAAAACAACAATACAGCTGGGGAAGGCCTGAGTACAAAGAAAGGATTTCAGCAGGTGTCTAAAGCACAGAAGAGAAGGCAGTCATCTAATTGCTACAGGAAGAAAGTTCCAGAATGCATACCTGCCAAGTGCCCAAGAAAAAAATGGGACATTACGTTTTTTTCACATGAGATCTCGGCAGCCATTTTGGCATGGAAGACGTGCTTTTTTCAGGGCAAGAGCACGGACTGGAAGATGCACGCCCTAGATTAGGGCTTGAAAGAGTTGGATGGTATGATAATGCTGGTGTAACCACGCTGAAGGCCCTGTTGTTGGTAACCACATAATGAATGCATTACCAGCAGCACCACATGAGCTGAATGATGCAACCAAGCGGGGGATATAAAAGACAAGGTGGTCTCAGACTTTTATAAATGAAAAAATGGTAGCTCCAAAACTCTGAAAATGTCAACATGCTGAGATTCTAGTCCTTGAGCTACAGTGGTTACTCATCATTGCTTTCTTAGCTGGTTCTACATCTGCAAAGCTTCTCGTCAACTTTCCTCCATGTTGGCTTGATTATTTGCATGCCAAAGTTCCCTTGTGCCATCTGACCTTCCCCCAAAATTAATCTGCTGAAGATTTCCTGGTTGACCACTGCTTACAGGCGCGTCTCCACCCCCATTGTTCAGCCCAGAAACTGAGGTCCATGCCAAGGGCCTTCTGGTGGTTCCCTCACTGCGAGAAGTGAAGCTACAGAAACCAGGCAGAGGGCCTTCTCGGTAGTGGCACCTGCCCTGTGGAACGCCCTCCCATCAGATGTCAAGGAAATAAGCAACTGACTTTTAGAAGACATCTGAAGGCAGCCCTGTTTAGGGAAGCTTTTAATATTTGTTGAATTATTGCATTTTAATATTTTGCTGGAAGCCGTCCAGAGTGGCTGGGGAAACACAGCAAGATGGGTGGAGTATAAATAATATATTATTATTATTATTATTATTATTATTATTATTATTATTATTATTGCAGCTCCACCACAGACCATTGCTTCTGCTTTCATTGTTCTCACTGAAGGTGTAGCCTTCTTTCTGGGCTATGCAACTTGAAGGAGCAGGTGGGGCCTCCCATGATAGAATGTTTTTCCATAGTAAATAAAATGGCTACACACTATAAAAAAGGGGGGACAAGTCAGGATGAAGGATTCTAGACTAAACTTCTGTGTTTAATGCCTTTAAATTGCAAGATTTATTTTTTTTAAAAAAGAATAGTATGGAGGAGTATTTGATTGCATAAGCAACCAGATGCAAGATATGCTCCTGCATTCCTATAGTAGAATAGAAAACGTGGGGGAATCTTTTTGTCCTTCATATGTTTAGTAAGAATTGGGGCATCATTCTTTTCTTAGTCAGTCTCATTCAAAGTCTGCCATAATTCATAGCTTCAGGTTAGGTTGCCCTCTCCTTCTACCCTTGTTGAAAGCTTGTAAATCATAACACTGGCAGTGCCAGATTAGCCTTCTTCTGGATTCCTTGTAATGAAAGTGGAAGCTGCTGAAAGCTCAGAAAAGAATCCTAACCTATTTTGCTGCTACAAAGCTACCTAAAAATGATAAAAGAACATGCAATTGCTGGAGATACAGCATATACCCCATATAGATGAGGGACTAAAATAAGACATATTACCTTCTTAAAGCAAAACATTTCAGCTTCTACCTTCTTCAGCTGTTTTGATGTGAGTCCAAGAGCTGTAGAAGATGGAAGCAGAAATATTTTGCTCGAAGATGGTCATATCTGTTCATTTAGTCACTGTGATAAATATATAGTTTAGGCAATTAGCTGCATCCTTCCAGGATTTGGTTCACACCTTTTCCGACGTGCTCTGAAAATCCTACATATGCACTTTGTTATTGATTAAAAGACTACATTTTAAGTAACTTAAGTAGCGCATACCCTAAACCAAGCGAACAGATCCACGTAATGAAAGCTTCTTCAATGGGCAGCTCTTTTCACACAACCAGATGCAGATTTTATCAATCTGCACTGCATTTCTTCCTGGGATGCACATTCGAATGCTCACCCTCATTCATATTCTGGCATGAATAGAGCTTGATCGGGGAAACAGCAGACCCTCCAGGTATCCCTATTTTCCAGGGACAGTGCCAGATTTACAGAAGCCATCCCAGTTTCTGCTTTGATCCCGGAATGTCTCATTTTTCCTTAGAACGTCCCTATTTTCATTAGAGAAATGTTGAAGGGTATAGACACGGGTGGTGCTGTGGGTTAAACCATAGAGCCTAGGGCTTGCCAATCAGAAGGTTGGCAGTTCGAATCCCCGTGATGGGGTGAGCTCCTGTTTTTCGGTCCCTGCTCCTGCCAATCTAGCAGTTCGAAAGCACGAAGTGCAAGTAGATAAATAGGTACCACTCCAGCGGGAAGGTAAAAGGCATGTAATAATAATAATAATAATAATAATAATAATAATAATAATAATAATGGAATAGGACACCCCTATTTTCATAGAAGAAAAGTTGAAGGGTATGCAACAGTCTTCATGCTCTCATACATCTCTGGGATCCTTTAGTAACCACATTGCATCATTTAGAATGAACAAATAAGTCTATTTCTGCTCTTTCTCATTTTCACATGCATTCACGTGAGTCCCACTCCATTTGCACCTCAATCTGTGATTTAGTTATTTTAAAATGTGTGGTTTTAGGTGCATTTTCTCTATAAATGCATGTCGGTAATTTTTTGAGCCAGAAACATCCAGGAAATGCCAAAGCTGATGGATAACTTAAAGGCAAACTCTCTTTGCACCACACTGTGGGGGTGGGATTGGATTGAGCAGACATATCACTGCATACAGCCCTCCTGGAAGGCAGCGCCTTAAATACAATGGTTGAAGTCAGGCCTGGAGGTTTTTGTACAATACCATCTTGTAAGGTCAACTCAATTCCACAGGGCCTTCTTCCATTTCACTTACTATGAGAAACAACTAACAAACAGCCTCAGTCAACTACTCCAACATTCAAAGTTGCTGTTTATATTTCAGATTAGTTCTGCGCTGTAAATTGACTGGTGCACATATTCAAAGGTAATCCAGGTCTCACACCCAATAACGCTAAAAGAGATTAACCAATTGGGTCTTTATGATGCTGTCGCTCCTGATGTAAAGTTGTCTACTTCTAGCTTCATAAATAACAGGCACAGCGTAAGGTGAACTTTTGCTTGGTTTGCAATTCCTCAATATAGAAAACAGAAGCTTCAAGGGACATTTGATTTACAGTTCCTATACTTATTTTCATATATAGAACTAGGGGTGCAACTTGAATAAAATATTGGGGGGACAGGTAAGCCCCACCCTGCATAATTGATCAGAAGATATGACACACACACACACCTTGTGAATGGCAATGCCCATCAGCTCTGGGGGGCAGCCCCCTCAAATATTTCATTTGGGAAGCCAAAGGGACCTCCGCCCCTAGGAATTGGCTCCTGGGTATAGAACTAAAATAAATTTCTTCATTTTAAAGAAACTATGTAGATCCTACCCTCACCTAATTCTAATAAGACATCCTTGCAGACATGTTGCTTCAAGAATTAAGGTTTGACTCTCTTCTTGCACCTTTGATTTTTCAGTTAATATCTTAAAGGTAAACTGCCACGTTGAATGCTATCTATAGTTACATGATCAGTTTATCATCTGTTTTAAAACAATTTCTCAGTCTCGTCTCTTGCTTCTGCCTTATTCTTCACCCTACCATGTTATGTAGAAATCAATGAAAGAGAGTAATTTGTTTAGGTATGTTTCTGAGACACTATGTATAAACTAACTGGGATCTGGACATGATCACTTTAAATATCAGAAACAGCACGTTAGAGATTTACAGTGCAATCCTATACTTGTCTACTTAGAAGTAAGTCCTGCTCAGTTCAAGGAAACTTATCCCGAGGGAAGAATGTATAGAATTGCAACTTTAAAGAACTTTTGACTTTTCACTGCTTGTAAAACTAATTTTAACGTTTTGAGAGGTGTGTCTGCTTAGGCATGCAAACAAGTGCACACATATAAATACACATGTGAATAGCTAAGTTGTGTACCTAAATACCTAATAACACAAATTAATAAAAAATAAAGGGCTGTCTTTCTCCTATAACAAGAAACCAAAGGGAGGAAATAATCATAATAGATACACATACACAAACACACAAGGATTCCAATTCTCATATATATGGAATTTGATTCACTGCCTGTATATTATTATATTTAATATAATAATATAATACTTCTAAGTATATAATAATATAATACTTCTAAGTTGCTTAGTACCTGAAGGTCTCTATGTGTCTTACAACACATTTAAAACATAACTGCACATATCTTATACCATTAAAACAGAACAAAACAACCACCATTAACACTCACAGGAAGCCTTGGCAGCACACAGGTAACAAAACAACATCAGTTTAGTCCATCAAAAGTTGGGGGGGGGTATAAATATTTATCTGGTGCCAAAAAGATGTCAACAACAGTGCCAACAGACATCACTAGGGAGAGCAGAGGTGCCAACTTGAATAAAATATGGGGGGGGCAGGTAAGCCTCACCTCACATAATTGATCACATGATGTGGTAAATGCATACCATTTGAATGTTAATGCCTATCAACTTGGGGTGGGGCATCCCCCTCAAATATAGGGGCCCCTTTGGCCCCTAGGAGTTGGCTCCTATGAGGGAAAGCATTGCACATATGGGGAGCCACAACTGACAAGGCCCTCACCCTTGTCACCACACTCTCAGACTCCCTCTTAGGATGCGGTTAATGTTCCTATCGGAAGAGGCCTTTCATAAGATACAGGAGACCTGAACTGTAGCATAGGAATCAACACCAATCACTTACTGAAATCCCAGACATAAGTTGAAGCTATGCCTGCTCACTAACATGGACTTATAGTGAGCCCACATGCAACATCAGGTGATGGGTGCGACAGGCAAACAGCCATTGGAGCTCCTAAGACACAAGAATCCCTTCCTCTTACTATGATTCGCAAGCACAATGCATTTTTACGGAGGCAGTTCACACCACCAGCAGCAAATCAGGTCAAAATAGGAGTGGCGTCCACCCATGTGTGTGCAAATCTCTTGATATGGCATCTTGTGATATTTTTTTCATCGCAGAAGAGCAGCCATTATATTCTTGAGAGACCCTCTTCCCACAATACACCCTCTTCATACACAAGCAATTATTTGCACAGTTGTTTTTTTAGGACTATGGTTGTGTAGCAGGATTTCTGCTGGCGGTCAGGAACACACTAAATGTGGTTTGCAAGGCAAACGACATTGATTTT
Source organism: Podarcis filfolensis (assembly GCF_964270895.1). Classification (NCBI taxonomy): domain Eukaryota; kingdom Metazoa; phylum Chordata; class Lepidosauria; order Squamata; family Lacertidae; genus Podarcis; species Podarcis filfolensis. The sequence continues at coordinate 29,376,766 of NC_139606.1, forward strand.
ATCACTTCCAGTGATAAATCAGTCAGTGACTGAATTCAGGTCATGCAGTAGGGGTTATAGGCCTGAGGCTCTCATAATTACCCAGCATACCACATTGACGCTCAGAATGAATGCGCACACATTCCATTCCATGGGTGGCATTCAGCAGCAGTCCTACTCAGAGTAGACCCGTTAAAGTTCACAGGCATGACTAGCTTAGGTTCTTTAATTTCAATGGGTCTGCTCTGAGTAGGACACAACCTAATGGGGCCAGATTCAACTAATGAGCCCTGCTAGCGGAAGCCCATCCAAGGGCTTCTCCCAACACAACAGGACTTCACCCCCCTTCCACCTCCTGCCCCCCACTCCCTGCTAAATTGGCTTGGGGGTGTGTGTGGTCAAGAGAATCTCCAGAACAGCACACATGGGTAGGAGAAATAACTCATGCTTGCACTGACAGAACACTTGACATAGCACTACATCGAATGTACAATCTGTGTACACAAATAGCCATGTAGCTGTACAGTTGTTCACATGCAATGTTCAGCAAGTACACAGTATGTGTTCACAACAGATGAGCGGCAAAGATCAACCAGTATACACTTTTTCACACAATCATACTACCCCAGGATCTTTGGATGGTGGTATACAAATTTAAATAATAATAATGATGATAATAATGATAATAATGATATACTTGCTTAGAAACAGCAGGTACCTGTGTTCAGTGTCAGCTGTGAACAATCTTAACTTACTAAAGTGTTTTCAAATGAAGAACTCCCCCAAACCTAGATTCCGCCCCCCCTTCCTCCCCCCCCCCATTTCATAATGGCATTGGACTTGAACCTTGCAATCCTATGTGTGACTTACCTGGGAATAAACCCCCATGGGACTTACTTCTGGGAAAACATGCATAGTTATTGCATTGCATGGATTCATCCTCAGAAATCCCTGGTTGTGTGCTAACTATACCTCTCGTTTCACAGTTTGCACAGCCCTGGGCGACCCCCCCCCTGCTGCTATCACCGTAAGCAGAATCCAGGCATGAGCAGGCTGGCTTTTTTTGTGTGTGTGTGTGTGTCTTCATGCCCTTCAGTTTTCATTCTTTTCGTTAGCCAACATAAATAATTGCAAGTTAAGAATAGAGCTAAATTCTGCTCCTCTGTTTGACATAGGGAACTCGCTGCAAAAGATTCTCAGATCAGCTTTCCTTAGAGCCGTCTGTAAACAGTGCAGAAGCCAGATGTGCCCTGGGAGAGCCAGCTTCATGTAAATAAAGTAGGTATTATTTAAGACAAAAAAAAATTCCGGGTAAATAATTCAGAGCCCCTTTGTGCCTTATACCTGTGTGTAAATCTAGACCGGGGGGTGGGGAGACAGGGGGCGACGACCTGCAGAATTGTTTTACAGCCCACGCCTGTGCATCTTTATTCAGAAGTTAAAGTCCTGCAAAGTTAAAAGGGGCTTACTCCCTAGAAAGTTAGTCTAGGATTGATTGTTGGTTTCCCACAGGCATCTGGGTGGCTAATTTGAGAACTAAAAGCCAGACTAAATGAGCCATTGGCCTCATCCATCTGGAACCTTCTCATGCTCTTAAGATTCCAGCCTTTAGGTCATGAGTTCAAGAGCACTTTTTCAATTTATAACCCATTTCATATTAATAGCATTTTATTTCCAAATAGTGGGTTTTTTTTAAGAGATTGGGTGTTACAAAGAGTTAGTGGTTCTAAAAATGAGTTCCCAACCTACTTTGTGCTCTCCCAGTATCGTCTACACCAGGCACCCCCAACCTTCGGCCCTCCAGATGTTTTGGACTACAATTCCCATCATCCCTGACCACTGGTCCTGTTAGCTAGGGATCATGGGAGTTGTAGGCCAAAACATCTGGAGGGCCACAGGTTGGGGATGCCTGGTCTACACTAACCACAATAATTGTTCTTTACCCTCTGTTATAATAAAAATTGCTCCTTTTCCCTTATGGGGTACTCCAGAACCCGTATAGAGTCCTTAAGTGGGTTCCCTATTGTTAGGAGAAATAACAGAGGCCAACCAGAGTATATTGAGAAGCAAAGCGGCTAGTAAGCCTGATCTTTATTCAAGGAACTGTTGTAACAGGGTCCTCACTAAACCTGAACAATGGTGCAAAAGCCCTTATATAGACTTTTGAAATTGCCTACCTTGTAGCCCAAGACCACTCCCCTAAAACATCATACATACATCACAGAAGGAGGTGGTCTACAGCAGAAATCCTGTCTGCCACGATACCAAATAATGGTCACTGATTACATTACCTGGGCAGTCTGGCCATATTTTTTTGTGATGGTTTAATACTTTAGTTTCTGAATCCAGGTCACAGACTCACCTTATTCATACACAAATGTGCCCTTAATACATGATTTGTAAGCAAATAGACAATGGGAAGGCTTTCCCCATTTGCCTCCCTTACGGCACAGGAATATTTGAGGTCATTGGAAGAGTCAAAATGGCTTCAGGATTGCTCTCCCATAGTATTTCAGGCACATGGTTCATATATTGAGATATGTGTGCATTTATGAATATTTATTCTATATTTGAGACCTTAAAATTCTTACAACACCCTCCAAAAGGACACTTCTCTCCCTGAAGGGCGGCTGCCCAGTGCTTCTCATAGATTTGAGTCCCTGTCTTCCATGGAAGGCACCGGTTTTTATTTTGTTCCATTTGCACAGCTGTCCTGCACTACTATCGCAAGAATCAACCTCATCTTTACTAAGACAATATGGGGAAAACTGTTGTTTGGCACAAGCCAAAGGAAGACTGAAGGGCCCTCCGCACTTCACTCATGTTTTCGTTTGCTAGCTGAAATGTTTGAGCATCTCAGACTGTGTTAAGAGAGTGAAGCTCTCCAAGCTTAGCCAAGGCAGCCCAACAGGATTTAATTAATTTCATCCCTCCTCTAGAGAAAGACAGATCAAAGTGCAGCATGAGCAGAGGGAGAACAATAACACGAGGAGCAAAAAAATACTGCAAACATTAAGACAGCCTTAGCAGCCTTAGTCCACCATATAACATAGGAACACAAGGACCTGCCTTATCCTGAGCCAGACCATTGGCTCAATGCTGTCTACACAGACTGGCAGCAGCTCTTCAGAGTTTCAGACAGACACATTTCAATGCAGTCCCCTGTCACTTTCTAAACCACTTCTAAACTTCGCCGGGGTGTGTGTGGTCCGTTAAAGTGGATTGGTTGTGCTACAGCAACAGGGTGCTTTAATCCACTTTTACTCACACCTAATTTTCCCAGTATGTACTCTGCCGCAAAATATTGACCGTCTGGAGGTGCCCTAAATCCTCTTTTAAAAACCCGCAAGAGTGTTAAAAGCACTGTGTTCAATTTTGATTCCGCTTTGTGGAGGGTGTTGTTGAACATAAACAATATTCCCAGTGTAAAAAAAAATCTCAGATCAGTGTGAAATGCCAATCAAGACTGTAGTGAAATCCTAGCAGACTCTGGGCAAGTGTGCATGACTCCAAAAAGAACATCCTCTGCTACAAACTTACAAGGGTAAAGAGTGCAAGCCCTGTGCTCTGGTTTGCCAGTGTCGTCACAGAAAATGGCAGACACTAATGTAGGCAAACTCCAGACCCTGCCCCAAGGAAATCACAAGCTGTTTTCTTGATTGTATCAATACTGCAACAGCAAGACCAAATATTAGTCTCAAGAACAAAGCAACAGCAACTACTCAGACCTTCCAAGTGTCCCTATTTTCCAGGGAAAGTCCCGGATTTACAGAAGTCATCCCAGTTTCTGATTTGATCCCAGAATGTCCCCCTGACCGTTAGGTCTAGTCATGGACAACTCTGGGGTTGTGGCGCACATCTCGCTTTATTGGCTGAGGAAGCCGGCGTACAGCTTCCGGGTCATGTGGCCAGCATGACTAAGCCGCTTCTGGCAAACCAGAGCAGCGCACGGAAACGCCGTTTACCTTCCCACTGGAGCAGTACCTATTTATCTACTTGCACTTTGACGTTCTTTCGAACTGCTAGGTTGGCAGGAGCAGGGACCGAGCAACGGGAGCTCACCCCATCGAGGGGATTCGAACCACCAACCTTCTGATCGGCAAGTCCTAGGCTCTATAGTTTAGACCACAGCGCCACCTTTCTCATCAGAGAAATGTTGGAAGGTATGGAGTTATGTGACCCCAGAGCCAAGGAGATAAGTAAACTATACAACCTTTAGAAGACACCTGAAAGCAGCCCTGTACAGTTTGATTATGTTTTTATATATGTTGGAAGCCACCCAGAGGGGCTGGAGCAATCCAGCCCAGATGGGTGGGGTATAAATTAATATTATTACTACTACTACTACTACTACTACTACTACTACTACTATTAATAAGGGACGCGGGTGGCACTGTGGAGAGCCTAGGAATTGCCAATCAGAAGGTCAGTGTTTCGAATCCCCACAACAGGGTGAGCTCCCATTGCTCGGTCCCTGCTCTGCCAGCCTAGCAGTTCAAAAGCATGTCAAAGTGCAAGTAGATAAATAGGTACCACTCTGGCGGGAAGGTAAAAAGTGTTTCTGTGCGCTGCTCTGGTTCGCCAGAAGTGGCTTAGTCATGCTGGCCACATGACCCGGAAGCTGTACGCTGGCCACATGGCCCGGAAGCTCGCTGCCAGTAAAGCGAGATGAGCGCCGCAACCCCAGAGTTGGCCACAACTGGACCTAATGGTCAGGGGTCCTTAACATTTACCTTACTATTAGTAATGGAATAGGACATCCCCATTTTCATTGGAGAAATGTTGGAGGGTATGCAGATACATTACTGGCAGCCCTTAAAACAATCATGTATATGGGGACAACCTTCATAGAGACTGTCATTTAATATGGACTGTAATGAGAGTAAGCCTGGAGCCCAGCACGACTGCAAAAGCTGCAGACTGGAGAACACAGGGAGGGAGGGGAAGCCAAGGAGCGAGGGAGGCAAAGGCCTCGACACTGAAACTGCAGCACAAGAGTGATGCAAATACACATTCTGAAAATTAACACAGCCAGAGAGGAAACATCCCACAGGGTGCATCAATACCCAGCAAAGGATAATGGGAACCTTGTTCCAGCAGCTGTGTCCTGCCCTCTGAACATTAGCACCTGTCGGTGGAAGCAATCAATGCTGGTCAATGGGCAGCTCCCCTTACAGCTCAATTCACACAATGATCATTAGCTGGAACCAAAACAGTGGCACCCTGTGCTGCCAAATGGTGTCCTTTTCTTTTCAAACGCAGGCAAACAATGCCTTTCCCAAATAGATGGCACCACTCTTTGTAATCTCTCTAATTTCTCTCCTGCCCTTCTTTTCTTTTCTTTTTTTGCTGTGTGCAAAACAACAAAAATGCCCACAATAATATAGAACAAGGTAAAAATTAAAATATTCAGCTTAATTTCATTAGGGGTTCCACTGCTGGGTGTAAGATCCATCAGTTACTTCAACCAAGGAATGAAATCATATCCCTTGGTCAGTATTCTCAATCTGCACATTTACAAAACGATCATAATTAATATTTTGCTATTGCAAGGGGGGGAAATGTGAAATAAATTATTAATAAAAGTGCTGCCTTAGAACATGGTATCTATGACTTCCCTAATTCCCCAAGGGATCCCAAGGGGTGGACAGAGAGTCCTGAAGGGCCACATTTGACCCCTGCATTTAAGGTTCCTGACCCCTGATCTGGGAACTCAAGGCGGAATGTGTGTTTCCCTATTCTTTCTGCTGACCTCTGGGGACTATCAATATCATCACCAATGGAATCCCTTCTAGACTACCTGGTTACAAATGATTTTCTTTAAAAAAAAAAATGTTGGGAACTCCAGGGACAAAACACTCCCTTCGATTACATTTGATTGATTGGTTAAGATGGTTTAAATTCCCCAAACTGGTAATTCTACCGGCAGATGAAACAACAAGGTCATTGCTAATGTTGTAACTGGTTCATAAATAAAAGGTAAATTAATTAATGCACATGACAGATGGGAAGTCCAATGTGTGACTAACATAAGGATGCCATCAGAAAGTGTTGATAGGCAGAGGATTCTAACCAATCTATTGGAGCATTCTACGTTAAGAGTCAGTTACAAAAAAACCCACGTTTGTAACATGGAGGTGGTATGCCCTCAAATGGCATTTAAAGCAATGAAGAAGAAAGAGAGATAGTGTTGAAGGACGATTTTGTTTTGACTGAAAATTTACAAGCTTTCATGATAACAGAGTTCAGTGCAAAATTAAGAGATGGCCTTTGCTTCCTATTTGCTTTCATGACATTATTCCCTCCAGGTAGAGGGAGCCACACTGGTTAGCAACGCAATGACATTGTAGACCAGCATTTATCTAGGACAAAATCACATTTTTGTAAGGCACTTTGGTTTCTCTTCGTTCCTCTCCTAACTTTTCCTAGAATGTGAAGGTGAGCACCCTTTACTCCTCCACAAATAAAACCACAGAACCATCAGAAGTGCATTTAGAGAATAACACTGCCATCCCTATATGCCTGGTGTTGATTTAAACATCCATGTGTGTGTGTGTGTGCATAAAGCCATTATTTGGCTGATATTGGAATGACGTATCTTTGTTGCTGTTTAGTCGTGTCCAACTCTTCGTGACCCCATGGACCAGAGCACGCCAGGCACTCCTGTCTTCCACTGCCTCCCACAATTTGGTCAAACTCATGCTGGTAGCTTCGAGAACACTGTCCAACCATCTCATCCTCTGTCGTCCCCTTCTCCTTGTGCCCTCCATCTTTCCCAACATCAGGGTCTTTTCCAGGGAGTCTTCTCTTCTCATGAGGTGGCCAAAGTATTGGAGCCTCAGCTTCAGGATCTGTTCTTCCAGTGATATTGGAATGACGTATCTTTAGTCATGTCCATTTAAAAGGAAGTAGATGTCCTATGTAGATGATTGCTCAGAAATAAGCCCAACTGTGCTCAGTGGAACTTACATCCAAGCAGCCATGATTAGGATTTGCAACCTTTTGGTAGTTGCAAAGGAAGGCAGAATCAGCTGAAACCACCTTCCCTTTCCATTCCTCTGGCAAGAACATCCTCCAAGCAGCATTTCACTGATGGGAAGTCTGGCTCCTATCACAAGATAAGTCCCACTTGAGTCAGCTTGATTGCTTCAATAGTATGACTTGCCATTTTGACTTGGCTTTGTGATATATTCATTTTGAGGGGAAACTGTTTGGCCCCACACCGTCTCCTTCCCTATTAAGTGACTCAGAATCATAAAATCATACAAGTTGGAAGGGACCCTGAGGGTCATCTAGTCCAACCTCCTGCAATGCAGAAATATCCAGCTGTCCCATGCAGGGATCAAACCTGCAACCTTGGCATTATCAGCACCACTCTCTAAGCAACTGAGGTTGATAAATAAAATAAAATACAAAGACATGTTTGAAAGAACGAGAACTTTGAAACCTGGAGCTAATTAAAAATCTGAAATAAAACTGAAAGCTTGGTGAAACAAAGAAGTCTTTGCAACTCACTACATTACCCAGTTAAAACATTGTCAGTTGAACCCAATGCCTTAGGGATAGGTTAATTTTAAAATGTGTACATGATGCTGAACTCCACTGAGATTCAAGCTCCAAATCGCATACACTATCTACCACTGGAAATTACAATGTATAAACTGGGGCAAAGTCATCCCCCCCGCCCCCGCCCCCGTTCTCCTCCCACAAAAATTATCTAATTCTTTCTGATCTTTCAAACTATGTTCCATCTCTCATATTTATGTAAGCTATATTTCATATTCAAAGCACAAGCCGTATAAGGTCATATTCAAAACAGTTTTTAATATTCACTTTTAGGAGGGTATATTTCTGCTCTTATGTCTCATCCTGCATATGCAGCATTTTCTCCTAAAGTGCTTTAATGAGACTTCCTAGGTCTAAATTAGCAGTAATGCAAAAAAAATCATCTCCATTACCACAACCAAGCAAAAAGTCCAAAAATTAAAAAAAGAAATTAAACGTATAAAAGGCAATTTGGTGGTAAAGTTGTGTGGATTTCTCCAGCTCAGCTCTTTTTAATATATATTTTCTTAAATTAAAAAAAAAACCTTTGTGACCCATTTATCTTTTAAACAGTAGCAGCAGCAACAAACTGAGTACAGCTAATTAGCCCAAAGGTCCCTTGAACATCTCTTTATATACAAATAACTGAGTTAGTCTTTTATATTCCAACATAGCAAAGGCAAATTCTGATCTGAACATCACAAATCAGAGAAGGTCCACGTAGCCTAGACCTCAGTGGCATCTCGTAATTCTCCACCCTATTTTCAGGCAGATAAAATTGGGGGGGGGGGTCATTTCACCAACTTCTCGGGGGCAGGGATGAATTCTTCAACAGTTTGATTCTACTGTGAGCGGAGGGAATTTTATTTGTTTACTTTTACTAAGAGTAACAGGGACGTGAGTGGCGCTGTGGGTTAAACCACAGAGCCTAGGGCTTGCTGATCACAAGGTTGGTGGTTCAAAGCCCCATGACAGGGTGAGCTCCCGTTGCTTGGTCCCAGCTCCTGCCCACCTAGCAGTTCGAAAGCACGTCAAAGTGCAAGTAGATAAATAGGTACGGTGTTTCCGTGCGCTGCTCTGGTTCGCCAGAAGTGGCTTAGTCATGCTGGCCACATGACCCGGAAGCTGTATGCCGGCTCCCTCGGCCAGTAAAGTGAGATGAGCGCCGCAACCCCAGAGTCGTCCATGACTGGACCTAATGGTCAGGGTCCCTTTACCTTTACTAGGAGTAACAAGCACACAAGTCACAACAGGCACCAGCCCATACTGGATAGGATCATGCTGCTGGAATTATTATTATTATTATTATTATTATTATTATTAGCCCGACTATTTAAGTGGGCTTTCCCAGTCACTGTGCTAGGAATATAAGAGGCTGCCTTTTACCAAATTATACCACTGTTCCATCCGGCACAGCATTGTCTATATTGACTGATGGTAGTGGCAGGAAATTTTCATATCATCATCATCATCACCATTTTATTATTTATACTCTGCCCATCTGGCTGGGTTGCCCCAGCTACTCTGGGCAGCTTCCAACACATGTACAAACATAATAAAACGTCAAACATTAAAAACTTCCCTATACAGGGCTGCCTTCAGTTGTCTTCTTAAAGTCAGATAGTTGTTTATTTCCTTGATAGGGGATGGGATGGCTGTTATGTACTGAAGTTCTCACCCTGGGCCAGCAGGGGGATACTGTAGATAGTTTTCACTCAGGTCCACATATGCAAATAAGGGATTGAAAGTGACGTTCAGGGATTGGATAGTCACAGAAAGTGGTTACTGTTGCGTTGTAGTGGAGCTCATATAGAGTAGGCTGACTGAACCCTTCAGTTCAGTTCTGTTCTGGCCTCTGAATAAACAAGAGCTGTTTGAAGAATCACTGTGTCATCTGATATGTTCACCCACAACTTAACAATGGCATTCCACAGGGAGGGCACCACTACTGAGAAGGCCCCTCTGCCTGGTTCCCTGTAGCTTCACTTCTCGGAGTGAGGGAACCGCCAGAAGGCCCTCGGAGCTGGACCTCACCTCAGTGTCCAGGCGGAACAATAGGGGTGGAGACGCTCCTTCAGGTAGACAGTTGTTGTTCCTGGAGGTGGCAAAGGCTGAACCCAGCACTTTCTGCACACAAAAAGCATGTGATCTACCACTGAGCTGTGGCCTCACCCTTAGGCTAGATTTGAGGTTAGGAACTTGGAGCAAATGGAGGGTAATTGTAAAACTATCCTGCAGGATGCAATTAACCCTGCAGCTCCCTCTCTCCTGGTTTCAGGTCATGTGACCTTGAGTCTATTTTTTCGTAAGAACTTCATCTTGGAACTTGCTCTAAGCATTTTACTACAGCATCGTATGAATTTTACAACTGTTTTCTGATGTTTCATGTCAACTTGTTTGTGGAGTCGGGAGGAGGGCATTTAAATTCCTTTGCAAAGTACGCAGCAAATAAATTTACGCTTGTGGCCTGTGTAAGCTTCCAGTAATCAAATACCCATGGAAGACACATAATTATCAGTTAGAGGAAAACAAGGACGCATAAGTCTCTCACACACCATATTAGAAGAATTATGTGGTTTGTGGTGCATCTTAGCTATTCAGACAGAGGAGGGTGGGAACCTTCAAAGATTTCTCCATCAATATTGTCCCATTAGAAATAGTGAGCTTACGCTACTGTAAGAGAACAGCATGTTTGGCCTTCGAACAGATGAATTCTTTTTTAAAAGGGTCCCATAGATCCTTATTGCCATGTGGGTGTGGTTTAAGAAAGCTAATATTTGCACATGGAAATCATTTATGGTTATAGAGGACAGGCCTTTGTGGCCCAGAAAATGATTGATGATACATTTGCAGCTGGAGATTAAATGGAACCACAGCTGTAGCAGTAGCAACCTTTTGCCATTGTGCCAGAACAACAACAAACAACAGCTCATGTCATTAATTGTTTCTAAAACCTCATGTTCTCGAGCCTTTATTTCTGCTGTTAACAACTCTCAGCTTAAAAAATAAATAAATCAAAGATGCAAACATGCCATCCTTTGGCTTTAGAGCAATCACATCCTTTTAAACAGAAAGGCTAGCATGGGTCATCCTTCAAGATAGGGATGGCAAACCTCTGTAATTCTTGGGGAGGCACCCTCATCTCCAGATAGCAGTACCAAGGCTGTTAAGCATGTCTTACCACACACAAGAGCCAGCCCTGTTATGGGTGGTCTGGTGTCATAATGAAGTCCATTCCAACAAACAATTAAGTGCTTCTCAGTTAAGGGGCACATTTGGTTTGGCATGCCTAAAGCACAGCAAGAAAAACCCAAATAAATGGAACAAGGGGTGTAGCATTGCTCTCCATTTGGAAATAGTTTTTTCCCACCCCTTTCATTTCTAGTGAAACTGTCAGCAAACTTTTTATCACATTTTGATTAAAAATTGGAAGGGTTGCGGTAGTCCGGAATAACAGCCCAGGGGCTGCCAGTCCGCCATTGCTGTCTGATGAGGGTGTGGTTTCTTCACATTTCATCTCTTAACTTATGCGCATGCACACACAAAATTTAGCATGAACAATGCAGCAGACGGAATAAAGCCAGCTGATTAAGAAGAGACCGGTGGTATAAAAGACAGCAGAGCCCTATTTTCTAATCCAATTGGAGATGCTCAAAGTAGCTAATAAAAATCCATAAAGCTATATAGATAGATATGCAGATACAGATACAGATACAGATACAGATACAGATACAGATACAGATACAGATACAGATACAGATATAGATATAGATATAGATATAGATATAGATATAGATAGATATAAGATGGGATTCAACATAGCACTCTGGCGATCATTTTTCTTGCGCAACAGAATGTTCTCTCCCTCTCCTTCCCTTGGGCACCCCCGAAATTTGTTCTAGGGGTTCCAACAGCCCTTTGGAGCAGATTTGGAGATGGCATGGGGCATATAAAGTGGGATGAGAGGGGGTGAAGTCCCCTTGTGCATGTGGAAGTCATTTTGCTCACACAATCATTTAGCTGAATGCCACCAAGAAATACAACTCAAAAGTAAAATACAGAATCACACCACAGATCAAAAGCAGGTTTGTGGCACTGTTGTTGTTTAGTCGTTTAGTCGTGTCCGACTCTTCGTGACCCCATGGACCAGAGCATGCCAGGCACTCCTGTCTTCCACTGCCTCCCGCAGCTTGGTCAAACTCATGTTCATAGCTTCAAGAACACTGTCCAACCATCTCGTCCTCTGTCATCCCCTTCTCCTTGTGCCCTCCATCTTTCCCAACATCAGGGTCTTTTCCAGGGAGTCTTCTCTTCTCATGAGGTGGCCAAAGTATTGGAGCCTCAGCTTCAGGATCTGTCCTTCCAGTGAGCACTCAGGGCTGATTTCCTTAAGAATGGATAGGTTTGACCTTCTTGCAGTCCATGGGACTCTCAAGAGTCTCCTCCAGCACCATAATTCAAAAGCGTCAATTTTTCGGTGATCAGCCTTCTTTATGGTCCAGCTTTATGGTCCAGCTCTCACTTCTATGTAAAAAGACTAGTGATTTTATTATGGCATGAGCTTCCTTGGACTAGGATCTGATAGCTCTTGCATCAGATAATCCAGGTTCTACAGATGCTGCCGCACTCCCATCATCCTTGACCAATGGCCATGATGGCCATGCTGGGGAACCAATTCCCAACATCACCTGAAGGGCCAGAGGCTTAAGTCATTATAAATTCTTCAAGTCTTCAAGATGCCACCATATTCTCTGCTGTTTTTAATGTGATTAAATCCAAAGTTCAAACCAACAATGAATTGGAGGGGGGTGGAAGAGCCAGCAAGTGAGTTAGGCTAAAATAAACAAGTAAATAGATCAAATATGTTAAAAAGAAAACCCAGCCCATATATCCACCAAACCAAGCACAATAACCTTGTGCTTCTATCATACCCATAAGTAAGGCTTGAAGTCAAGGTGCACACATGCCCCTATTGCTCCTCGGCAACTGCTATTCAGTGGCATGCTGCCTATGTACCTGAAGACCCCATATAAACATCTATATAATCATACAAGTCATGGAAGGAGTAATCACGTGTACCTGGTTTCTCAGTTTCAAAGCAAAGGTTTGCATACAGCACAGTACTGACTATTGATGGCCATAATTGGAATACTTGTCATCCTCTTCTTCCTCATTTAGAGCAAAGCACTTATCAATATTAGTAAGTTCTGTAAGGTTCATTTGCAGAATTCAGAAGTGCTCAGAAATTGAGATGCTCCTCAGCATCTTTCAGCTCTCCAGCAAAGATGTAAGTGGGCACTTCTAGACAAACCCTAATCTTTACATCTATGGGTTCTGGGAATGAAGGCAGGATAGGTAATGGTGTTTTCTTTTCTGTTGCATTATTTGTGATTAGTATCCTCCTGTACAGGCCATAATACTGAACTAGGTGAATCGTCATACCTATCCTTGCTGCTTCTTGTGTTCTGTTAGATGTAGCCAAACGATAAAAGAATATTCAGTGCTGTTCTGGCATAGTGAGCAAAAACCATAGAGACAACTGACTCACACATAATTATGGCAACACCATAATGACAGCCCTTCAGAGCACGGCAATTATTTTAAATGGTTTACTTTATTAATTATAACCCTGCATAAAATGGACACAACTCCCACAGCCATTTGGATCGCTGACTCTCAGAAGGGACTGGAGTGTGTTCTAAACTCAATGTAAAAAGAATAATAAAAAAGAGCACAACTCCATTATCACCCATTGCTATTTAGCACTTAAATGCAGACTTGAATATTTGGTAGAGCAAAATGCTCCAGACCCTTACATTTAAATGAACATGCAGGCTGCTTTTTTTATAAATTGTGGGCGTTAAATAGTTACACAGAAAATAGGAAGGAGCCTTGTCCAACCGTTGGCCATCCTGCTCTAAATTGTCTATACTGGCTCTCTAGGGATTTAGACAGACGTTTCTCTCAGCCTTACTTGGAAATGCTGGGAGACTGAATCTGCAACCTTCTGCATGAAAGTTCTTACAAAGCATCTGAAAGAAAGAAAGAAATGCACACCCTTTTCCAGAAGGACACGCATTTGCCATGCAATATGCAAACATTATCTAATGAGGGTCCTTTGGGACGCCTTAAAGAAAGCAAACAGCCATACTTGGAATTACAGTGACCGTAAAGACTGACCTGAGACCCATTTAAACGAATGGAAATGCCATCACTGGCTTCAGCAGGCTGTGTGGATCAAGCCTGAAGGATCTCCACATGACAATATATATATTTAAAGAAATGATCATGAACGGAAAGACTGTCCCCTTAATGTCTAAGAGCAACAGCTGCAGTGTTTATCCTCACTGGGCGACAAATTGTTCCGAACGCAGGGCAGCCCAAATCAGTGTCTTCACGGCACTCTGCAAACGCGCATGGCATTTTTATAAAGGCAATTATGTCTGAGTACTTTGTCTGGCTGTCCTGCCAGACTGATTTAGATAAGACCAGTTTTCTGCTCGTGAAAATACCTTGCCATGTACCTGGAGCAGGAGGCAGGAAAAACTAGCAGATCTTGTGATATGATGTTTGGAAAATAATCTACTACTAGGCCCTCTTCCTCTCTATTTACAGGGAGGGGAGAGAAGCTACCAGATGTAACATGGGGAGGGGGGATTCACAATGAATAGAAAAGGCATCACAGTCAAAACTAGCCACTTATTTCAGAGGAGTCCTGGGGGATCAGCTCTTTCAGCAGAGTTCAGGACTCAGCTCTGCATAACACGCCTCCATGTACTTGTATGTATGAGGTTTTACACACTACCCATCGTCAGATGATCACAGAACGGTTTACAGAATAAAACAGGGCAGTTTGCAATGGGTTTTTTTTACAAAACAGTAAGGACTAAATCATACCACTTTGGTGTTGAAAGGTGGAAGGGACTCTCTGATCTGTGTTGTCAACATTCCTATAGGGCCCCCCCTACAGTATATAAAGTAAATCCTACATTTTTTTCTTAAAATGCATTGAGTCCCCACCCCACCCCCAGTTGAATATATCTGACAGCAAACCTTTGGACCTTGTTGTAAATCTTATTCCACATACAGTAGTTTTGCCCCTACTGAAATCTGAAATGGCGTTCCTATCTATGGGATGGGTCATGATCTACTCTAGAAATAACAGTGCAAATCCTATACATGTATACTTATAAATAAGTTCCACAGTGTGTGTGGGTATTTACTAGTGATAAAACCAAGTATGGGATCGCTGCCTAGGTCTCTCTTCCAGGTATACACACATATCTGTGTACACACACACACACACACACACACACACACTGATCTAATCAAGTGTGTAGTCCCCTTCAGATTATGAAACAAAGACAGAATGGGCTGTTATTATATCCTTTCCAGCATTCTCCTCCTTACTCTGCCTTCTGCAAATATTTGGGTCACTGTACATGCTGGGGAGGATGCTTGCAACTGTGGATAAAAGACTATGGGGTTCTTTAGCTTTCAATATCCCCAGTAGACACTGGCAACAGAATTATATATGGCATGGTATTGAAGACAGCATTCTTGTATGTATCCACAGATCCTGTAAATCCGAATGAATCTAAGCAGCATTGCATTGAAGTTGAAGGGAAACATAGTCTAATTTACTGTGTTGCCTAAAAGCAGGAAAATATTAAAGACAGATGTAATTAATAAATTATACCAATGGCCACATGCCAGTGTTGTCTTGAGAGTTATAGAGACCAAATGTCATACTGCAAGAAAATGCTTTTATTAAAAACCTAGTGGCTGCTTCTCTGGGGGAATGGTGCCCCTGGGCAGGGGAGATTTGGAAGAAAAGTAGCAGGAAGGCATGGGCTTTCTCCTATTTTTTCTCTTTAAACTGCCTTTCCCACCAAAGTCACTTTCCACTCACAGGATTCTTCATCTAACTTTACTCTCTCCATTTCGTTCAGTCTGGGGATGGACCAACCTTCCAATTTCTCATTTTATTTTTACTTTTTCAAATTTCTGGGTCCATTTGTGGCTGAAGAGAATTAAAAAGTTCTCATGAAAATTCATCACCATTTTAGTGCAAATTTCACCTAATTTACACATTTGCATAGAATTTTGCCTGGTGTGTGAATTTCTGCAATCAATTGTCCTTGGAACAACGCATTTCTGTAGACTCTTTTCATTAATATATGCATTTTTCTGCACACTTTACCCTAATACAGGCATTTTTGTGTACGTTATTCGGTTGGAAGACTTCATCGCAAAATTCAGAGAAGTGTGGATTTTGAAAGAGAGCTGTGTTTCGATTTACATGTTGTTAAGAAAATGTGAATTAGGTAGGTTCGCATTAAAATCCTAAATGAAAAAAAGTTCTCCATTTCTGGTTCGCTCTCCTTCCTAAAGCTGCTGTCCTTCCCCCTCCCTAGTATTATTTAAAGTTGTAATACAAGTGTTTGCCTATAACACACTGTCTGCCAGCTCAAGCACCTACAAGTAGTTAAAAAGGTTTGTTAGATTCTAAAGGCCAATGAAGATCTGTACCACCTTTTTTACAGTACAAATACCATTGCTCTCTTTTTTTTTTCTTCTCAGCAGCAGGGGACGTTATAGAAGATGGTAAGGAGGAAAGAATTCAACCATACTCACTAAGCCATACCCACACAAACAAAAGCTGTTTTTAGGGGCAAGGTTGGGGACGTACAGTACATATGCAACAAACAAGGAACGAATTTGGCCTGAGGTTCCCATCTGGGATTTGTCTGATAGGGTATCTTTGGACAGTATGTCCCTCCAGCTATCACCTGTGAAGAAGCGGTTAAGTGGCTCTGGAATCTGATGCAATGTTGCATTCTTTCAAGGCCATGACCTTGGGCATGGAATAGTCTTAGCATGGGTGATTATAGTGCTCTGTAATGGATTCTCTGTTCTCCAACTTCTGTCCAATTGATCGTGAGTCCAGCACTTTGCACAACCCAGAGACTATTTAAATATTAGTGTAAGAATGCATAAGCCATTGAAAGGAAACTGTCAACAGCACAAGATATCACAAGACAAGCACAAGGCGTATCAGGGAAAGAAAGAAAAAATATTCATTCCCTACTGAAATCAGGATCAATAACATTTTTCTTCCTGTAAGAAATCTGTCCCTAACAATTAGGGACATCAGAGAATTCCATCCATGTGGAAGGGTACCAAAAACTGTGCAAAGAGGAATAGATATGGCTATATAATCAGCATCTGCTGTCATGGTCTTTTTATTTAACTTCACAATTCTCTAACATTATTTTTTCACTATGTTATTGCAATGTCTTCACTTCCCCACCTCCAGCTGAAATGAATGATGTAGAATCATCTAACAATAGCATAATTAATTGCATTGTTAAATTTGGTCAAGGTTAAAATGGAGCTGAGTAACTTTGGTTTTTGTGGAATCCGAATTGCGGTGGAAACAAACACAGGGTGGAGCAGAAAACTTTGGGGTTCATTTGGGGTTACAGGCTCCCCGACGAACCCCGAATCACAACTTCAGAATAACTCCTAACAAAAAAAAAACTCACTCCTTTCCTTTAAAAAATGACACCAGTTCTTATTTGAAGCTGTGTTTATAAGCTTTTTTCCCTGTTGTATTTTTTCTCCCTGTTCCTCGCCTTTCCTCTCCCCCCCCCCACTCCACCCGCCCATCTCTTCAACTCATCTCACATTTCCATCTAGCAGACATTTTGGAGAGGCTAGTAAATATCAAGCAAATGGTTTTAAAATTATGTGTCCTTCTAATTATGGGGTGTGCATGGCTCTCTAGCTCAACTGCCATGTGCACATCCATATGCTAGTATTTTGCAAAAAAAAGCAAGCATGATTAAGGACTGAAGCTGCTACTGAATGTTCCACTCTTCTGTCGCATGCTGCATCTTTAGATCAAGTTCTAAATGTTTGTTAAGTCATCATCACCATTATTTAAAAAATACACTGCGCTGAATATCCAATAGTTTGGTGACAGACAGTTGCCTGGTTAAAACTTCAAACAGAAAAGTTTTGCAGCCATCTGATGAAGGCGGGGGAAAGAGGGTGATCTTTGCCTCTCTGCTGGAACAATATGACAAGAGGTAACATACTGTAATCAAGGCCCGGAGTGTGCCAGATTTCTACGTTTTCTCTAGAAATGGGATGGAGCTGAAAGGAAAACGAGTGCTGGCACCCTCCAAAAGTACTCCCAAACTTTGTAGGGACTCCAGCGAAAGATGTGAGCGACAGAGAATCCAATCACGGTAAGGAAAAGTTTTGCAGGCAACACTGTGTTGTTGTTTTTTAAGTAATATAATGAAGGGAGCATTAATATTGGCGCCATTGCAAACGGCAGATTATTTTTCACCATGAAAAGAATCTGAACCATTTAATACAGGATGGGGAAAGTCTAGCTAAACTTCTCCTGGTCACCCAGTTGAGGAGCCATGGAAATGAAGGGTTTTTTAAGTATACATATAGGCTACAGACAGTGTACATAGCCAGGGTATGTAGTCAGGCAGCCTAGCCATTCTTAAGGGCTGTTCTCTTCATGGTGTTAAGGACCTCTGCTCCAAAGTCCTGCTCCATCACTGCCACTATCCCAGCTTCACAGCAATATGCTCCAATTTACCTCATACAGAGGAAGTAAGACAAGAGCTCTAAGCATCCAGGCTCTCCCAACCTGTAAGGGCTTTTCCTATCATGGGGAAGGGCACAGAGCTGCTTCCATCACAGCAGTGGAGAAGGAAGGGCACACACTCCGGCACTCTGCAGAGACATAGAAGCATCGGCCTGGCACAAACTGGATATAAATGCTTAAAACTCAGCACTTAAAACTCAGTGGAGCTGCCCAGCGCATTAGGCAACTGGGCTTATAAGACGAACCCCCAAATTGCAGCTGCCAATTTGGGGGGGGGGGTCGTCTAATATGCCCAGTCACCTAATACACTGGAATCTACGGTGTATATATATATATACACCGTAGATTCCAGTGTATTAGGTGACTGGGCATATTAGGTATGTATGTATATATATATATATGTGTGTGTGTATATATACATACGTACATACATACAAAGTGGTACCTCAGGTTACATATGCTTAATGTTACATACGCTTCAGGTTACAGACTCTGCTAACCCAGAAATATTACCTCGGGTTAAGAACTTTGCTTCAGGATGAGAACAGAAATCATGCAGTGGTGCAGCAGCAACAGGAGGCCCCATTAGCTAAAGTGGTGCTTCAGGTTAAGAACGGACCTCCAGAACGAATTAAGTACTTAACCCAAGGTACCACTGTATATAATTGATGTAAGCTGCACTGCGAGATAATTGTCTGAAAAGCAGGATGAAAAACCAAGTAAATAAATAACCAAAAGCAGCCTCTGGGTTCCTGAAACACTGCAAAAACTTGCTTGACCACAACTGCTCATGAGATAAGCAAGCCTCACGCCACCGTCAGCAGCACTCTCTCCTTCCCAATCCTCTCTAGCCGAAATACTTTGCATGCTTCCCGCACCACCTGGGTAAATGCGTCTGTGGCGTATTTGTTTATGAAAGACAGTGTGTATTTGTTTATCTGGGGGGTCAGAGGTACGGTATTTCTATTAAATGCATTGTTCCCTTCTATAATGGCTTAATCTTACTTCATTGTTGCAAGCCTACTGATCCTGTTAGTTGAACGATTATTTTATTTTATTGCAAATGAACAGAGTGCTTCAGTAATGAAATAAGCTATCGCAGATGAGCTATCATATCAAATAACAAAATAAACTTCTCAGGGGGAGGGGTGCAGCAGTGATAGTAATTACAGGTTCTGTGTTTTCTGTCTTCTCTGCAGTTTTATTTCTGTTTGAGAGCAGCAACCTTCCTTTGGAATATTGAAACAATTCTTCTCAACTATTCCTGCTGTTGTAGAGTTATGATGCTCACAAGGATCCCACCTTAGGCCTCATATAGACATGGAATGTCCAGCAGTGGTGTTCAAACTTAGGTCCCCAGATTGTTGTTTGACCACAGCTCCCATCATCCCTAGCCATTGGCTAAGCTGGCTGGGTATTGTGGGATTTGTAGTCCAATAGCGTCTGTTATTCCAACCTTGAAGAACATCCATGTAGAGGATCACTGATAGATCTTCATTGGGTGAACAGAGAGAGAGATGGGTATGGTGGCCAGCTTCTCTTTCCAGAAAAGGAATGATAAGCTGGAGCCTAGGAAGTGTGGACCAACTGACCAGCTAGAATTTCCCAAACTTGGGTCTCCAGCTGTTTTCAGACTACATTTCCCATCATCCCTGACCACTGGTTTTGCTCGCTATGGATGATGGGAGTTGTAGTTCAAAAACAGCTCAGGAAACAATGCTCTAGAGGCTGAGAGTGGCAAAATGAATCAATAACTCTGGTAAGAAGGAAACAAACAAAATAATGTTGTCCAGCATGTCAAATACATTTTCTGGAAGTTCAGTTACAAAGGTAGATGTCACTTTTAGATAATACACATAGCTACAGGGCTTTTTCGCTTCCTCTAAGTCTGCTATATACAGGGGCGGAGGAAGGGGGTGTGGAGGCGGTCTGCCCCGGGTGTCATCACTGAGGGGGGTGACATTCGGTGCGTCGCCTGCCCTGAGCCGTCAGAAGAAGAAGAAGAAGAGTTTGGATTTGATATCCCGCATTTCACTCCCTTTAAGGAGTCTCAAAGCGGCTAACATTCTCCTTTCCCTTCCTCCCCCACAACAAACACTCTGTGAGGTGAGTGGGGCTGAGAGACTTCAAAGAAGTGTGACTAGCCCAAGGTCACCCAGCAGCTGCATGTGGAGGAGCGGAGACGCGAACCCGGTTCCCCAGATTACGAGTCCACCACTCTGAACCACTACACCACAGGGGAAGGGGCGGAGTTGCGCCGCCTTGCCGACAGCCTTCCCCCTCCCCCCTTCATTTTGACAGCTCGGGAAAGGCTTGGGAGTCACGGGCAGGGCAGGACGCCGTTGCGCCCGGTCCCAGGCTGCTTCCTGGGGGGAGCGAAAGCCTCCCCGAGCTGTCAAAGGGAAGAGGGAAGGGAGGAAGGCTGCTGGCAAAGTTGCACAGCTCCCTTCCCCACCCCGCCCAGGAAGCAATCCACCATGGGCATCTCGCTCCGCCCTCATAGGCGTCTTGCTCCCTGGGACGCTCACCATGGGCGGCACCCCCCCCCCCGGGACGCTCACCCTGCCCCCACGGCCCCACTCCCGGGTGCACAGCTTGTGTGCCACACCGGGTGCTGGAGCAGCTAGCACCGCCTCTGGCTATATAGCCCATAATCCCAACTTCTAGTCAAAAAATACCCAAGACGCACACACCCTTTGAACATGGGCATATGACAGAGCTTTGTTTTCAGCTCTGGACAAAGTAATTTCATATTTCTAAGATGTTTTGCCTGTGCTTGCACAAGCACATGATATTACGCAACTATTTGGATGTAACATTATTGGTTTGAGTGTCTGTTTTGGAACAAGTTCTGTTACTAAAGCATTTGAACCCTATTTTTGGACCGGACAGTTTTTATTTCAAGAAGTGTCGGTTTTTTATTCATCCTATTGCTTCCAAAGGCACAATATTAATAACCGCAATAAAGGCGTGCAAGATATCCACTCCGTCTGCTACTGCAGCCACTGAGAACCAAAAGTTCTTTCCAAGGCCCTCAGGCTATTGTAGGAGGGCTGTTCTAGTCTGGGTCTGGGTCTTCATAAAACGGATCAGCTCAACTACACATGGGCAGATGAAACAAAGAATAAACCTGGAGTTGTGCTTTTTATATATATAAAAAAACCAGATCTATTTTAAATCTGCCCACGTATTCCACCACAAACCCTCAGCACTCTGATTGCAGTGTGCCCTGGGAAGACTGTTTTTGTACAAGAGTGCCCTGCCTGCCTTCTTTCTGGTAACCTTAACACTGTAGCTTTAATAGCCTTCTTTTCTTGTCAAGCTCCAATGCACAGACTCTTTTAAAATTAAATTACTCTTCTCTGAATCACCTAATTAAATTATCTCTCCGCTAATTTCCCTTATCCTACAGTTCTACTTTCCTGTTTCACCTTTGTCACTTACTTTCTAATGATACTTCCTATCCATTTCCCAGAAGATGCATTCTCCCATTTAGGGCAATGTGCTGTAACCTTGTAAGAGAACAAGACAGAACTTGGATCAGTTCCCAAGTGAGCTATAAAGGTTTATCATTCAAAAGTAGGTAGCATTGTTCCCTCTCTGTTTCTCCCCGTGTCGCTCAGTAGAGAGGCAAGGCAGAGCTCTCATTGCCAAAAGGGTTGCCTTCCCACTAGAAACGCATCATTCGCTCACTGACTACTGTAGCCAAATCTATAATCTCCCTGCCTCCTGCTACCCAAATGTGCCATGCAAAGCCAATTAGATAAGATTAAGATTGTGGGGAAATTTGAAGGGAGGTGGAAACCTCAAAATTCAAGTTGAGCCTCTAGCAGCCATAAAACATGGCTCATCTCTTGCTATTTCCGCTTTCTTGTATCTACAGCTCCTAATATGGTTATGGCTTTGCAGCTGGATCAGCTCCCAGGCTGTAATATAGCAAGGTTCCTCTGAACAGCTCTCTTTTCTCCACTACTTTCCCACTCTGCACACCACTGTAGACATTAGCAGAGCCATGCAAGCCCCTTTCAAGTCTCCGCCTCTGCTTATTCTCGGAACACCTGGGGAGAGGAGCAGGTTTAGGATCACATGCATGATTCTCAGTGCATGCCACTGAATGCATGAAGCTTCTCCCTTCAGATCTTCCTGCTTGGCGCACAAAGGTCCAAGGCTGCAGAGGACAAGGGCAAGGATGGAGAGGGTGGTATTAGCTTATGCAGACTTGTTCATCCATTAATTCCTCTCCTGGATGTCCGAAGAAGGACTTCAGTGGTTAGATATATCCACAGTACCCAGAACTCTCAACTTTCAAGGGGTCATCATTAGGGATGGGTGAATCTGTCGATTTTGGTTTCTCTCATTTTCTCATTTTTTAAGTCTTAAGTTAACCATATTTGCACATCAGTTTCTAACGTTGTGAGTGTCCTTTATTTCAGAGGCTTCTACTCTGCAGCCTCTTATAGTTGTTTTAACGGCGAGTCTTTTAGTTCTTATGCTCTTACAGTTGTTTTAATGGCGTGTTTTTGTTTGTTTTTAGTTCTTATCTGTTTTAATTATCAGTTTTTATCCATCCATTATCCATGTTTAATCTCGTATGTTATTCAGACGTTTTATCCTATGCTTATTTCTTTGTCCTTATTTGCTCTAACAATTATCTGTTAAAAAATCCTAACTGCTATTTTATTTATATGTTTTTTTATCCTGGTCTTGTCAGGAGCTCATCCTACACTCAAGTAGGACCCTGGCAGAGACACATTCCCGACTGGCATGTTCCCTCCCTCCTGGTCGATCATTCGGGAGCTTCAAAAGCTTTCTTCTGCCTGAACACCACAGCGACCGATGCCAACAGACATTGGCACACTTAGGGATCCACAGAGTCTGCGCAGTTCGCATGACAGACTGACAGACCTCATCAACTCAGCATTTTGGCTAATCTACTTTATTTACATATAAACACACACGGAGCACTGTAACATGGCTCCCTCTCTCTCTAGCATCAGACAGCAAAAAGAAAAAGAACAAAGGACAATAGTCCCCCTTCATGGAACACAGTAACACAAACATCCTGTCTCTGTCACATCCCGCTCTGTGGAGTCAAAACATATACCATTATGTGAAAGACAACAATCCCATGACTGCAATCATGGAGCAGGAATTCTAACAGGTCTGTGACCATAATAAAGTTCATCCATTCATTCATACTCTGCAGCCTTCCCAGGTGCCTGATCTTCAATGAAAGCCCAGGGGAAAGACAGCTCCTCCAATGGGGCTTTTTCATATCAGGAAGCATACGCAGCCCAGGAACCTGCCGAGCACTAGAGAAATGTTTACTGAAAAGAAACATGTACACACATACACACAAACTCTCCACCCATGGCTATCTCACGACAACAAGGCAAGTCCCTAAACCCCACAACCACTGAAATCCTAAACTGCCCTGTGAGCAAGTCAGGAAAATGAAAGCCTTGTTCACCAGACGAATAACACTATTTTGAGAAACCGGAGGACAGATTTCAGTCCAGCGCTAGCTGGACTACCTTCAGACGACTTGTGCATAAACTGTAGCCTCAGTAGTGAATCCTGTCTGAACCTCAAGCGAAATAACATTCCTGGAAGCAGTGCAGAAAACAGATTTCCAATTTCCTTGCTCTCTCCCCTTTCCACATTTTTCAGCACAGCAGTTTCCCCAAACTACAAAGAACAGGTGTAAATGTGAGCTACATTGTGCGTACAGCTCTATAAACAACAAGGCCTTCTTATTTTGGGTACTGTGTCCATTAAATGCAATTTAGAAGGATGATCAGAACTTGAAAGGGCAGATCAAACAGCACTGAAAAGCCCAGCTGTTCTGGCCCCAATTCAGCATGAACATTAAACAGAGCACTCATAGATAATTTATTTCATTTGAGACACATGGATATTCTACGGGACTCCCTTACTTGTACGCTGGTCTCATGGTTTATCTTTATGACATGAGAGCTTAAACATGCCTTTAATAAAACATTTTATATATGCACAGCAGAGGACAGATATTTAGAATTTTGTGCACATATTTATACTTGCGTAGAATGCATTGTTTCGTACTTGGCTTTAGATTTAGATTTTCATTTTACTTAGTGATTTCCATAACCATCAGGAACAGCAGACTTCAAGGAGGTAAATTATCTTCAATAATTTCAGGCCTTTTCATTTTGCAGGTGGAAGGCAGCTGGGATGAGATAGGAAAGAAAACAACGTTTAGACAAGAGTGTTGGCTTTGTACTCCAATCTCTGCCTCTCTGCGGTGCTCTGGCTATAAACTGGTGTTTAAAAAGGAAGGCCACATTGAAGAAACCCCCTTTTCAGGCTGCAATCCTATACCTACCTACCTGGGACTAAAAACCACAGTGATTTCACTGTGGGCTTACCTCTGAGCAAGCACAGAGCATTGCACTGTAAGAAGTTGATGAGAATCAGCGATTGCATCTTAAAGGTTACCAAGGAAATGCCTAGCCGAATACGGAGAGCAAAGCTGAATCCTAGTGCCTGAAAATCAGAGATATGCATGAAATTATTTGTCAGTCAAGCGCAGCACAGTTCAGTTGACATAACTACCTATATACAAGATATGGTCTTATGTCGTATATAATAAGTTCCTTGTGATTTGTTCGTCTTTCACTTTTAATTTTAATTTTACAATGAAGCATGCTCAGAATGGCCGATGGAGATAGAAAATACTTGGTGGATAAACTCAATACGTGGCTGCATTGCCAAGATAAAGAAAGAACAAGTAGATTGACATGCATACAAAGCCACTCGTACAAACGCGTAGATTATGCATTAGAGGGAAGACAGTGGCTATTTTAAGTAACTATTTTTGACATGGCTGCTAACTGCAGTGGAGACATCTGGTGACAGTTGAAGGTCATCTCTAATGCAGAGATTAGGAATAAATTCTCACAGATGTCCACAACATAGAGAACATTTTTTTTTTTATCTCTTCATCTTTCCCTCACCCATAATTTTAATTTTTATTATTTTGCTTCCGTGCTCACAGTTTGCTATATCACAACACAGGCACCATCTCTTGCCTTGTTTTTCCTTAGGTGTTTCAGCTGATATGGCATCTGCTAAGTGATAACCCTCTGGAATACTCACGGGGCTTTTAAAGAACAAGAGATCAATGTTTCCCTGGTCAATATCATGATTTTCTGAAGCAGATCACAATTGCGGCCGAGTGTGTGCAGTGGGGAGATAAATATTCTGCAGAGATTTCTTTCGCTTTTCTATACAACTGCAAAATGTGCTTTGAAGGTGCCACACTCCACAGTTGCCTCAAATATAACAAAAGTGCAAACAGGAAGAAGGTAGAAGAATTCAACGCAAGAAAAAGTTGGGAAGAAGCTTGGAGGGAAGCATGTGGTTATCACATCAAGGTTTCTGAAGACAATGCAAGAAAAATGGGGGAGCAAAAATACTGCAATGACATTTCTTAGTCCTCTTCGCATTAACGGCGTTAAAGTACCTGCAAGGTCCCACACCCCAGCAGGAGCCCAATGCTGATCTTCTAGAGTTCCCTGTCTCTGCCTCTCCTCCTCTTTGTTGCTGCCTCCAGTGCTCACCTGTCTCACAAAGGACAAGTTACAAATATTTTCCTGGCCCAAAGGTGAAGTGATAATAGAAGCCTTCACCTGTGGTATGGGGTTTTTTTATGCTATGCGTTGAACAGATGTTAAAGCACAGGAGGCCTGACATGCAAAGCTGCTTATTTGCTGTTTACTTTTGCTGCTGTCGACTGCTGATACATTTCTCTTAGATTTGGGTTTTTCAAAAATTGTGCACTGTACATCCGATGGAAGACGAAACGGTTGGAAACTCAAGTTCATAGCTAGGATACTTGCGAACATGGTGTGACATAATAGCAGCTCAGCCAAGCTCTGCCTATACAGTGGTACCTCGGGTTAAGTACCGGTACTTAATTCATTATGGAGGTCTGTACTTAACCTGAAACTGTTCTTAACCTGAAGCACCACTTTAACTAATGGGGCCTCCTGCTGCTGCCACGCCACCAGAGCACGATTTCTGTTCTCACCCTGAAGCAAAGTTCTTAACCTGAAGCACTATTTCTGGGTTAGCGGAGTCTGTAACCTGAAGTGTATGTAACCCGAGGTACCACTATAATTTCTCCACAAAATCTCTTACAATTATTTAATAGACATGGGGGGGGATGGAAACAGCTAGCCCAGACTCTAGCCAATGATCAATAAACTGTGTTGAAATTAGGGCTCTTGAGTTGTGATTTCCAAAGCACTTTGCAGGCTGCGCACTGGCCTGCGCCGTTTGATTTCAAACTATGTGGGCAAAAAGAGGTCACGTGACATCACTGTGCCATCTGCTGATGGATCAGTGGGTGGCTCTGCCCACTTGCCGAATTTGTCCTGTGGGGGAGAGAACAATCTGCCCAGCCAGGAGATGTCTATTGCAAAGATGTTTAAATAGATAACTATAAACATAAATGCCAACATGCCAAACCAAGCACATGGGCTGGTTTCTGGGTTTACATTACAAGCATTCGTTGTCCTATAGCATTCTAATATTAAGACCTCTTAAAACACCTGTGGGCCTGATTTTATTCAAGCTTGCTGCATCTAGAATAGAAATATCAAGACTCTGGAAATCAGCAGCCATCTACTGACTTGAGAGCTAGTTCTCGAATGTTTGGCATATGGCATTCCCACAGTAGTTAATACGCCACAGCAGACTAATTAGTGGAATACTAGAGCGGGAATTATTCTCAGAGCTCCTCCAGACGCCCTTTTTATTGAGCATTCACCCTGATTGCTTGCAGAACACTAACAGGAGCGTTCTTTCAGATTTGTTTACTGAATAGATATAAAACAATGTGCATCTATTCTGCGTTTGTGTGTGCGTTTGTGTGTGATGCTTATTTCATCATTCATCCCACACTTTTCATCATCACTTTCCTCACCAGAGAAAGTCCAGGTTGTGGGGTTTTTTAAAGTGGATTTTATTGCACTAGGGTGACAGAGCGCTTTAATTGACATCAGTTGCACAAACTTAAATTCCTGGTATATGCATGAATCCCTCCCACAAAATACTGTCCATGACAATACTTCAGTCAATACTTCAATACTTCAGTCACATGGTTGCTATCTCTTTCATACACTAAGAAAGCCCCTCAACCCCTATTTGTCTGCCTCCTTTTGCTTTTATAAAAGTGTCCTCTTTCTGCAAAATACGGAAATAATTGAGTGGCAGTATAAACAAAACAGTAGAAGGCTTGTCCCTTCTGCGCCATCGTACCACTTATCAACTTTCTAAGGCATGTGTGCAAGGGGGCAAATTACATTTTTGTCAGTCCGGCAAAGCAATAACCCATGAAACAGCATTGGTATCTCCTGGGCACAGTACTCCATGCCTTCAAACACTTAAAATTGCACTTGTGGTACATAAAGGTTTTATAATGATCTCACCCACAAATATAAATTTTATTCCACATAAGGGGTGGGGGGGGGAGGAAGGGGAAAGCAGAGAACACGGCTGAGCACAACGTCATAAATTCATAACACTTACCGCCTTTTAACAACCAGAGTCACAAATTTGAACGATTTCAGATTAATTTATAAGACTTTGTGATGGAATCAAGCATATCTGTTTTAAACCACTCCCCCACCCCCAGGTATTTTAGGCTATACTAGCATGCTTCAAGGGGAAGATATGCAACTGCAGATAAGAAGGCATTAGAGGTGTTTGTATGTTGCATTCAATGAGTGTACCGTCTATGTTAGGGTTGCCATATTTCAAGAGGTAAAAATCTGGACACAAAAAGTTGTTGAGCTTTAGGGCAATCACATGATAGCCTGGCCGTCGCTGCCGCCAAGCCTGAACCGCCCACACTAGAGTCAGAGCCAGAGCCCGTGTCACCCGCACCAGAGCCCCAGGCTGAACCAGAACTACCCACACACAATTGTTTGTTGTTGTTGTTGTTGTTGTTGTTGTGTGTTTTTTTTAAAAAAACAAAATCATGTCTGGGAATTCCCGGATGTATGGCAGCCCTATGTCCTTGTGTATACAAATAATTGAGCCACACACCCATACCTGTTAATATTCAGCAAGAGCACAGACTGCTTGCCTAGGTACTCTTGTTATGCCCATAATATCAACTACAGTCATACCTCATGTTACGTTTACTTCATGTTACGTTCTTTCAGGTTACGTCCCACAGCGACCCGGAAGTACCAGAAGGGGTTACTTCCGGGTTTCACCACTCACACATGTGCAGAAGCGGTGAATTGCATCCTGTGCGTGCGCAGACACGCCGCTGCGGGTTGCACCCTTTTCATGTTGCAAACGGGCCTCCGGAACAGATCCCGTTCGCAACCAGAGGTACCACTGTACTGAAATCAAGTAATATCAGGCATCATATATTCATTCACACACACACACACACACACACACAGTTATTCAAATTGGCAGAGGAAATTTTTGAAGAGCTTTCTGTGGAAGGAATGTTTTTGTTTCTCAGTTTTGGTGCGGTATGTACCGTATTGCCCCAAATATAAGCCGCATCCGAATATAAGCCGCACCTTAAAAATTGGAGGGTGAAAAAGGAAAAAAGAAAAATACCCAGATATAAGCTGCTCCTGCTCCTGGCTGCATACTTTGGGGGGGGCGGGAGCAACTCTGCGTTGCTGGCAGCCTTTCCCCTTCCTCGCTCTCTCTCCCTTCCCGGCTTTGGGGGAGAAAACAGAGGACTACGCACGGGGTGGGCGCCGCTTCGTCGAACTCCTTGCTGCATACCATAAGGTCACGAATATAAGTTGCACTTTAACTTTTCACGGTCGGAATTTGGGGGGAAAGTGAGGCTTATACTCAGGCCAATACGGTATCATAGGAAAAGCACACACACAAACTGGCTCTTGCAGACAGATCAGGAGGAAAGGCAGAGAAGAACAAGTCAAGAAAACATGTAGAAACTTTAAGAAGAAAAGCCTAATGGCAGATTACTAAATTTGTATCTGCGAAGTAAATCTTCACCACACACTGATAGCAACTTGTTGTTGGCTTGGAGTGGTGGTGACAGTGGGGGAGGGGCGGGCTCCCCCTCGGAAAAAAATAACGTGAATGTCAAGCTCTTTAATAATTAAAAGAAATAGCCCTGAGCTTTGGCAAGCAAAACACCTCCTTGTTTATTTTCTTGGACATTGAGATAGAAATTTATTTTTGAGTCTGGCAGAAGGAAAACCTTCGAAACACCCAAGAGAATGGCGGGTTTGCTTCAGAGCCGACTGTCTGCACCTGTCAGGAGCCTGATTTTCTTCTGCTGCACATATTGGCAGATTGGAAGGCTAACAAATAAACAGCCTGCTTGGAGTTTTTTTAAAAACGCACCCCCCTCCCTCCACCATTAAACTTAAAGCTTTATTGTGCGGGTGGGGGGGGAGCACAGATTTAACATTTTAAACATTTTTTTAAAGTCTCCACAGAAACCCAGGGGCCATACTAGCAAAGATTTAAGAGAGTGATTGAGAGTCAAAGATTCTGGGGGTGGGAGACAATGGAAGGAAATAATAATAATAATAATAATAATAATAATAATAATAATAATAATAAAATTTTATTTATACCCCAGCCAAGGCCGGGCTCAGGGCGGCTAACAACCAATAATAAAACGAGTTGAATGAATACAACTTAAAAACAAGATTAAAATACATATTTTACTGCCTATATTACCTAAGGGATTTTATCTTCCGGCTCAAGCATGACATGCTTGTACTGTATAACATGGCACCTCAGTACTGAAATGGGAGGCAAAGACTTGGGTTCAAATTCCCTTAGGACTTGTGGATATGGTGGGGTTCAGCTAATGAATCCCACCAGTGGACGGCCTGCACGAGGACTTCTACTTGTGCAATGGGGCTCCCCCCCCTCTTTTCCTGTGCCCCCAACCCCATCCCAAAATTGGCTCAGGAGAACCCATGAGGGGGGCAGATAATTCCATCTGGCAAGCTGCAGTGCTTGCCCTGAAGGAACGATCACGTTGAATTCCTCCCAATGTACCCTACTTTCCAGAGGACAGTCCTCTGTTCAAAACTGTTAAAAGGGCCAAGTCTGGTTTAGAGACAAAGAGCCATAAGAAGAGAGCTCAGGAGCCTTGAAGTTGTCTGTCAAGAGTTAAAAGCCTATGGCAGGATGCAGCTAAGTATTAACACTAGCACAAGAATTAGTGCTAGTACAATGGAATTTCCTCCTTACATATGCACCCCGTGCTCTTCCTAAATCTGTGCTGGTGATTTGGGGGGACACCCAGAGCAGAATTAGGGAAGGAGAGGGGAGAATGTTCCATTGCACAAGGAAAAATCCTTGCAGTTGTGCAACAGCCACCTTTGCACTACACGGCATACAACCCCTAGACAAGGCAGGCACAGTCTTCCCCGCTACTGTGCTATGAACTGTATTTATATCGCAGTTACAATGTCAAGGAGATAAAGAACTATACAACTTTTAGAAGACATCTGAAGGCAGCCCTGTATCGGGAAGTTTTTAATGGCTGACATTTTATTTTACAGTGGTATCTCGGGTTACATACGCTTCAGGTTACATACGCTTCAGGTTACAGACTCCACTAACCCAGAAATGGTACCTCAGGTTAAGAACTTTGCTTCAGGATGAGAACAGAAATCGTGCTATGGCAGCGTGGCGGCAGCAGGAGGCCCCATTAGCTAAAGTGGTGCTTCAGGTTAAGAACAGTTTCAGGTTAAGATTGGACCTCCGGAACGAATTAAGTACTTAACCCGAGGTACCACTCTATTTTATATTTTGCTGGTAGCTGCCCAGAATGGCTGGGGAAACCCAGCCAGATGGGAGGGGTATAAATATTAATTATTACTATTATTACAAACTATTTCTAAATGTGCATCTGCACATTTTCTACAGATTTCTGCCATCTTTTATCCTTCTTTTTTGATGACATAGTTCCTCTTTTTTGGCAATTCGCCATGGGCCACTCTACTTTGGGTTCCCTCCGGGTGGTCTTCAGTTAGGTATTATGATCTCAGATTTTCAGCTTCCTGCACCTAAAGGCAGAACATAAATGGCTGGCCTCATAAGGCAAAATGCTTGCTACCGATCTGCCAATCTGTTAAAGATATTATGCGGTATTTCATAACAGATAATCAGGGCATGCCTCCTCCAATTGGAAGCTACCTTTTTGTAGCAATGATTGACTGAACCAGCTTTTCTTTCATTCCAGGTGCCATATGTTTATCATAAAACCACTTCAGTGTGTTTTTCTAGCTTTCCAGTTACAAATTCACCCCCAAAGATACAAAATCTGGAAATTCCAAAATGGTTTTGGGACATTTTTGGTTGGTCCTAACAAAGGTACTACCCAGCTGTGTATTTTAGATTTCCTCCTCCTCCTCCTTCTTCTTCTGGGCCCAAACAGCTCTCTTGGCTTTTTATGGGTCTTCAAGCTGGAAATGTTGGGTTTCTAGGAATGTTTAGTTTTATGTCAATGGATCATGAATTTAGTTCGGTTGAATTCAATGTTACCACTAAATGGGAAATGCAGTATATGAAAAATGGTAATTCCAGATGTGCGTCTATGAGAGAGTACCACACACACCCATGCACATTTCCCCTCTTGGAATAAATGGACTGATTGCAAGCAAGGAGATAATGACTGCTTCCAGTAAAATGTGTTTTGCAGACCTGATTTATAGGGCATGCCAGACCTGCAGGAGAAGTTTGTGGTTCAAAGCTTACCCACACCAGCAGTTAGTGAACACTGCTTTTAATGGCATTCCGTGAACACCAGGGCTAAAGAGACATGTTCTTCTGAATGCTTTTTTTAACATAAAAAGTAAAATATTCCTCGAAGCTCGTTACGCTTAGCCTTGTGTGCATTTAATCCCATGTCACCTAGAAGAACTAAGCATTACTATGACTGCAGCCTGAACTTTTATCCAATAGCTGCAGGGCTGAATGCAACAACTGATCATTGAATGCACTGCCCTACTGTTTGCACCAGTCAGGGCAAAAGACGGGGGAGACAGAGTACAACTGCCCATTTTTGCTGCATCAGCTCCAGGCTAACACAGCAGAGAGGTCTGGAATGAGCCCACATACGCAGTAGCTGGTCTGACTTAGGAACCAGCTACACACCTCTACACACACACACACACACACACACACACACACACACACACACCTGTGCTGTCATCTAGCACAATGAAGACCCTGGGATAACCAGTCTCATATAACCAACATGCTTAAGTCTAATTAATGCATGAAGGGGTTAAAACCATAGAGTAAGCTGTCCTGCCAGGCTTAGCTCACCTTGGGACTAGGTAATCAAGCCTTTGTTCCCCTTCAAGTCGACCTGATGAACACAGTGTGAAGAGGTCTGGGCTGGTTGCTCCAGCTTAATCGCATGGCTCTTATAAGTTCTTGAGTTTGCATGGCTCTTATCAGGCTCTTGAGTTCCTATGCCAACAATTTAAGATCTTTCACTGCTGTAAGTTTTACTGCCCATGCAACTTTTTCTGAATGCTGTATGGGAAAAAGCACATGATTCTGACCTTTGAAGAGTTTGTAAGTGAACCATTTTTAACTTGCCAAACACGTGGTCTTTTTTCTATGCTAGGGGAACTTTGGAAGGAACTTAGGAGGGCATATTTTAAAGGTCAAACCCCTCTATATTTCCACAATTTATTTTTCTACATATTTGATATCCAGGTATTCTCCTTTTTATTCCATTTTCCCCCTAGCCACCAACATACTAGACCAGGGGTAGGCAACCTAAGGCCCGGGGGCCGGATGCAGCCCAATCGCCTTCTCAATCCAGCCCGTGGACGATCATGTTTTTACATGAGTAGAATGTGTGCTTTTATTTAAAATGCATCTTTGGGTTATTTGTGGGGCATAGGAATTCGTTCAATTTTTTTTCCAAAATATAGTCCGGCCCACCACATGGTCTGAGGGACGGTGGACCGGCCCACGGCTAAAAAAGGTTGCTGACCCCTGTACTAGACTGACAGATACATTGTCTGCTGCAGCTCTGAGTTCATTTGCAGGCTTTTCTTTCCTCGTACCCTTATGATCACTGGTATACTTGCGTATACCCACGCAGTGTTGGGACGATCACATCAAGATTCCTTTTTTGCACTGCTTTCCCCAAGACACACAAGTGCAATCAATAAGCTGAAGAGTCGGAGAGGGACATAGATCAATGAACAGAAGGAACTACAAGCTGTGACAACCTGCGCATCTGTGGCAATCTATAAGGAACTTTCACAATCCAAAGTAAAAGAATTAGAGGCTGGCGACCCATCAGGGCAATTCTGCAAATACCACTGAAAAATTGGGGAATATCTCCCGTGTGTGTGTGCGCACGCACGAATGCGCGTGAGAAGAAATTCAGAACTGCTTAAACATCCGTAATTTAAAAAGAAACCTTCATCCAAGCTAAAATAATTTTTGGTACAATTTGTGTGTGTGTGCACGCGCGCACACAGGCAAGAACCACCTGGAATGCTGCATGAAACATTAAGGGTTTTCATTTGCTTA
Organism: Podarcis filfolensis; assembly: GCF_964270895.1. Classification (NCBI taxonomy): domain Eukaryota; kingdom Metazoa; phylum Chordata; class Lepidosauria; order Squamata; family Lacertidae; genus Podarcis; species Podarcis filfolensis. Next base: position 29,410,490 of record NC_139606.1, read on the forward strand.
CATATATTTCATTTTCCAATTTCTCTTTGTAGTTAAAACAAATCTATTATCAGCTGTGTCCTGAATGCCTATGCAAATCCCTGTATAAAAAAGCTTTAGAATATGAAAAGCAGGAGTTTAACAAGACACAAACCTTATTGTTTGTTCAAGCGGCAGATCTAATTGAGCTATAGTATTCTAAGCCATGCTTGTGTTCATACTGCAGAAACATAATTTCTCTCCCATTTGCTGCTGTATCAGAGAATTAACCTTCATTTAAAACACTCCCATTTGGAACACTTCTTTCCTGCAATGTTTGCTCTGCTACTCTCTAAATTTTTGAATGTTAAATTGACAGACCTGCGTGACTAAGCTGAGGGTAGTCATTCATGATCAAAATGAGGAGGCACATCAGCTATATCTGAAAAGCTTCTGTCATCAATTCAATTAGTCACAAACAGAAGCAGCAAGAGTTCTGGGCATCCAGAAAGGTCCTGAGACCATTCAACCAAGCTTTACCTACAAGTCCATGGTGCAAATACAACACTTGCCCTGTCTAATTCAAGATCATCAACTTTATGAATCAGTGTCCAATGTTTCTCAGTGCCCACCAATCATCAGCTGTCTGCCCCTGGTTTGCCAGAAAATCGGTGGCATCATAACCTCTGAGCCTATGGAGAAGGTTGCAAGCCATGTGGGAGGCAGCTGTCTCGCTTGCCAGAGTCACTCTTGGGGGATTGGAGCAGAACAGAAAACGCATTAAGAAAGGTGAGCAGGCAGAAATCAAAAGCACAATGGGAGATTTTAAGAGTGAGGTCAGGGGACAAAGAGGGCTGTGGGAGTCATAAAGCCATAGCAGAGGCTTGTAATATTGCAGGGTGCCTCCTGACCTCGGCTGACCAGCACTCCGAGCTTTACAATGTATTGGAATGTATTGACCTTAAATGGAGTTGTGTTTCCTCTGGGCAGTGATGACCCTATATGGTGATGTGCGTAATAAAAGCCTTGACCGGATGAGGTAACGTGAGACATTGGCAAACGGCCATGCGGCTGGAGAGAACAAAGGAGAATAAATCGGAGGAGGGCAGAGAAAGGAGCTGCTCTTATCCATCATGAAAATATAGCTGGCTTTCTGTGTCATTTTTCTATGCTGTGCGCCATTTAATGACGGCTGGACTCCGTCAGAGGGCTTGCAAAACCACCAGTGTTCTGTTTCTTATACTTACAGTCCCTTAGTGCCACCAAGTGCAAAGTTTCCCCCCAAAAAAGATTTTTTTTGAGCACCTGCAAACCTCTGGGTTTACTCTGAGCCCGTTGATGTTGTTGTTTAGTCGTTTAGTCATGTCCGACTCTTCGTGACCCCATGGACCAGAGCACGCCAGGCACTCCTGTCTTCCACTGCCTCCTGCAGTTTGGTCAAACTCATGCTGGTAGCTTTGAGAACACTATCCAACCATCTCATCCTCTGTCGTCCCCTTCTCCTTGTGCCCTCAATCTTTCCCAACATCTGAGTCTTTTCCAGGGAGTCTTCTCTTCTCATGAGGTGGCCAAAGTATTGGAGCCTCCGCTTCAGGATCTGTCCTTCCAGTGAGCACTCAGGGCTGATTTCCTTACGAATGGATAGTTTTGATCTTCTTGCTGTCCATGGGACACTCAAGAGTCTCCTCCAGCACCATACCTGCCCCTTATTTATTTATTTATTTATTTATTTATTTATTTTTGTTTGTTTGTTTGTTTGTTTGTTTGTTTGTTTTTATTATATTTGGCCTTTCTGCCAAGGACCTCAAGGTACCCTACATAGTTCTCTTCCTCTGCATTCTATCCTTATGACAACAACCCTGGGGTCCTAGATATAAGAGATGCAGTTTCAGCTACATATGCATGAGTTCGCAGAAGTCTGAATCAGTATCAGATGGTCTGATTATTATGCTTATGATTGTGATGGCAATTGTTGGCTTATTTCTTACTGCCACAACCTTCACGGGTGCCAGCCTATCCAAACCAAATATTTTGAAGGACAGGCATACCATATTGATTATTAGAATATTGGATACCTCTAAGGCTTTGTCTTGGATCTCAGAGTTTTCATTGATAGAAAGTTTGTTACTTCTTTACTTCACTCCTGTGTACACGGCATGATTCCCAGACCTTTGCTATTACTATTTTTATTTCATTTCATTTCCCTCATTGATAAACCAACCATCATCACATTGCAACCCCTGGGTGGTTTCCAATGCAATATCTAAAGCAGAGCACAGTAACTACAGCCATAGGCTAATAAGAAAAAAATAAACAATGCGAAATATGGGCTGCATGAGAGTGCATGTTGCATATAATCATATAACAGTGAATTATGGCTATGTTTATGCCTACATGGGATTAAAAATATAAGTCTAGTTTGGATTCCAGAGTAGCCTGTGTGGATTCATTCTGAAAGATACCTGCTGGCCACCACTGACAGTACAGAGCTCTCAACGCAGTCCTAATTATTTGTAAAAGTTCAATTTAGAAGATTATTTCATAAGGTCAGATTTATAGTTTTCAAGTAGCATCAATTTGTCTGTAGTGTCAAAAATGTACTTATCCAAACTGGGAATTTTGTAAGAGTTCCCCAGCAATATTTCCATAATATTTGAAGAATCTGATGTGTAAGCGGCGTAATTGTCCCAAAGAGTAGAACATTATTATTTCTTTCCAAATTCTTTTATCTTTATTCAAACTAAACTGACTTGAAAGTGCAAGGCGCGTTGCCCACAATTCTGATTTCTGTGGGACTTCAACTCATGCCAAAACTCTAAGCCTGACCTTTGAGTTACTAGTTTGGAAGATTAACAAAGGTGATCAGTAGCTACTTGCATGAATGGCCCATGGAGGCTAATTTGGGACCTGTAGTTGGTTTTATATTAAGAACTCTGATTATTGGTTGTTGTTGTGTGTGTTGTTGTTTTTAAAAAGCAGAATACTGTGATGAAATAATTATATGCAAATTAAGAGAACTGGACTGTTAAAGGAATCTATGCTTTAACCATGGCGTAGATTAAAAATAATTAAAAAATCAGGATTGGAAATTATGGGGGGGGGGGAACCTAAGTCATACTAACTTTTGGTTTTTGCATCTTTTCACGTTACTGTATCTGTATCAATAGCTTCTGGCTGTGAAATGGTTTATAAATATATACAACACCAGCAGCAACTATCAACAACAACAAGCAAGGAAACAAACAAACAAACAAAAGGCTAAATGAGATGACCAAGAGTTTACCATCTGGAACGTGGAACCAGGTGAGGTGGCAGTCATTGATAGCAGGTAGCAGTCCAGAAATTTAAAGAATTGATCATAACTTTACCTCAGCTATGCAGACAAAGCATGCAGGCCTCCCCACACTGAGCACAGGTACCACATAGAACTCTTGAAAGCATCTACTATAGTGACGGGAGCCTGTAATTCCCATTAGCCCCAGCTAGCAAGGTCAATGACCAGAGATGATGGAAGTTCAAGTCCAACATCTGGAGGACCACATGTTCCCAACCCTTGATCTACTGCTTGGTTTCTGGTGGTGCAACTCCACCCTTGTTCTGTAATGCTGAAGAACCTTGATACTGATCCAAACAAAATCTAGAATGAAAAGCTCGAGGATACAGCAGACATTTCTTAATTAACTAAATGAAGCATGCTCGTCCAATAAAATCTTACTTTTGTTAAGCAAACAAGCTAGCACTTTTATGGATGTCTATAAAAATGAATGTTGTCTGTGAGATATTTATTAGCAGAACGCAAAGATGTATCCGATAGCTAGTCTAGAGACCTGCTGAATTTCATGGCACAAGCATGAAAAAAAATCCATTAGCAAGTAACTGAAGGTATTAAGATGTGTGGAATTTTGTCAGTATAAACAGAATTCTGTTGGGCATGAATTATCTTGGCCTGGCAGTAGAACAGCTGACAGTCTTTCAACAACTTTAAAGATTGATTTACATTACTCCATAATTCCAGCAGTATTTTAAACCAGTTTAAGGCCCCAAATATCACTTGATAGTCTGATAAAAACATTTGTGCAGAGTTGTTCATGTGCTGAGTAAAAACAAACAGAAGATGTATGAAATCTATTATGAAAGGTTTGTGACTGATCGAGGCCTTAAGAAGAAGGACACATTAGTTGTAAGAGTAATGATACCAACATGTGCAAGAAAAATTTAGATCTGTCACGCGTTGACTCTATGTAATTATATTACCAAAAATTCGATTAAAAACATCTGAAATCTGTGCAGAGGAAACGCTTACTCAAGAAAAACTGCACAAGTAAATAACACTGACGTATCTTTACTCATTTTAGATGAAATGCTATCATTTGCAGGTTTTCTGCAGGACCTAATTTATCAAAGGCAGAATTTTGGGGAGAGTATGTTTGTACAGTATATGTAACATGGAAGGGGAAAGATACACATTAGAACGACAGGTCCCCCCCCAATAATGTTCTAGTCACTGATTTCAAGGCCACTTCATGCCCCACCTTCTGTGGTCATTCATGATCCGGCGTATTCAGAGCAAGTTTATTCAGAGCACAATCATATACATGTCTCCTCAAAGTAGACCCCAAGCTAAAAAAGGTAAAGGGTAAAGGGACCCCTGACCATTAGGTCCAGTCGTGACTGACTCTGGGGTTGCAGCGCTCATCTCGCTTTATTGGCTGAGGGAGCCGGTGTACTGCTTCCGGGTCATGTGGCCAGCATGACTAAGCCGCTTCTGGTGAACCAGAGCAGCGCATGGAAATGCCGTTTACCTTCCCGCCGGAGCGGTACCTATTTATCTACTTGCACTTTGACATGCTTTTGAACTGCTAGGTTGGCAGGAAGCTAAGTGGGCACAAAATTGTATCTAGAGGTGTAAACAAATTGCCCCCTATCCATAGGGAAATCAAAGGAGAAACATTTCATCAAGCTTCTCTAAGCAGAGGGGAATTTCCCATATTGTTTCTTGAGTGTGAGGCTCACCATTAGCAGTGGCAGAAGTAGCACAGTTCATTTCTTTTTCTCTTTCCCTTAAATTTTTTGACAACGGTGGCAGCTACGTGGGCAATCTGGCCGCCATTTTGCATCCTCCACATTGCCCAAAACCTGTCATCATCCCAGGGCATTGTGTGAGAGAATAGTGGAGAGGGTTGTTAGCTGCCACAAACAACTGAAAATATTCAAAGGAAATTCTGTAAAGTAGCCTTCTTTTGTGGGGGGCCAGGGGGTGAGAAATAGAAAAATCTCAGAAGTTTGTTTTTTTCCCCAGAAAAAAAGACTAAAGACAAATTTTGGTTCAGCTTTAATGGCAGCCTTACACCTAATAATAATAATAATAATTTATTATTTATACCCCACCCATCTGACTGGGTTTCCCCAGCCACCCTGGACGGCTTCCAACAAAACACTAAAATACAATAACCTATTAAACAATAAAAGCTTCCCTGAACAGGGCTGCCTTCAGATGTCTTCTAAAAGTTTGGTCGTTATTTTTCTCTTTGACATCTGGTGGGAGGGTGTTCCACAGGGCAGGTGCCACTACAGAAAAGGCCCTCTGCCTGGTTCCCTGTAACTTGGCTTCTCACAGCGAGGGAACCACCAGAAGGCCCTCGGCGCTGGACCTCAGTGTCCGGGCAGAACGATGGAGTTGGAGACACTCCTTCAGGTATACTGTATACACCACAATCCTATACACTCTAACCTGAGAGTAAGTCCAATTGAACACATTGGGGATTATTTCTGAGTGGACGTGCACAGGATTACGTTGTCATTAAATCAAATACATTTCTTTCTATTTCAGTGTTGCATCCTCACTCTGAAGACTATTCCCAAGTGACCTTTTTATTCAGCTGAAGAATGGGAGAGAAACTTGATTCAGTTCACATTTAAAGGTGAACCTACCTAATCTGCATTTTACGAAATGAATGCAAACTGAAACTTAGCTCAAAATCCACACTTCTACGAATTTTGCAGCACAGTTATCCTGCCAAGTAATATGCACATAAATGCATATAAGTGAGTTACAGTGTCCATAAAAAATTGCAGAGATTGGTGAAAAGAGCATACAAAATTGTATTATTTTAGGGGAAATGCCTCTGCAAAAAAAAAATGTGCATATAAAGAAAATTGCATGCAAACATCTGTATAATAGAAATTTGCACTAGAATGCTGATGCATTTTCATGAGAGCTATTTTTTTTTAAAAAAACACAAAATAGTGTGGAAATGTGGAGAATCGAATAAAAGAAAAAAAGATGAGAAGTAGAAAGAGACCAAAATTGAGAAATTCACCCACCCCTGAGTTCACAGAGAGAGATCTTATTTTAAGTAGCTCTGAGATTTGTGTGAGTCAAATGCTTGGTCTTTCCAGCTTTCCCTGGAAAACAACACGGGCCTGCTATTTATATACCAGGGAAGAATTTTGTCGCCCTCTTTTTCAAATTAACACATGATGTAATGGACAAACACACATTGTATTAGTTAATATCCATAATGGATACATAGCCTTTTTATTGTTTTTTGGTTTTTTAAAGTTGGGATAACTGGGCCGGGGTGTGTGTGTGGAAATGCCCTAAAAGATAGGAGAGGAAAGAAAAAGAGTTAGCGTTGAATGAATTAATAGCAGGCAGGTGGCTGGGTGGGTGTCATGGCAGATAAACAGTGTGGTGAAGCCAAGGTAATTATAATTATAATCTGGCCGGTAATGCTTTCAGCTGGGGGGTGCATAAACCTCCCTAAGTTAATGCTGAGATAGTCCACTCCCCACCTGCTCCTTGCCCCCACCTCCCTGCAAAACAACAACACCATCCATAGCCAAATTCATACTTCACTCATCTTGGAGCAATACAAAGCAGGGTCGATTTCTGAAAGGTTGCAAACCCCGGGAGGAAAATGCACACAAGCTTCTAGTGATCTGAATCTGCCTCCTAGCCTCTCCCTACATTTCTGGACCGCATCCACTCCTTTCTGTGCTGCATTATTCACAAGGGTACAGCAGGCTCAAGCTAACAGAAGTCAATGGCAGATGTGTCGGCAGCATTCCTTTCTGTAATTTTGCTAAATGGATGTAGCCCATAAAAGCAGCCTTAATTAATGAAAAAAAAATTAAACGCACTTATATTAGGAGGGGAAACGCAGTTGCCAAAAAAGCAAAACTTCACAGGTGGGAGGTGGTGGGAATTAAACCAACTTTGACAAAGATGGCCAAAGTAGAGGTGGCCCTCTGCTCTATAAAATGAATCTGTCTGAAATGTTGTTCGCCGGCCCTTCGCAAAGGGAGGGCATTTGTCTACCTGGGGAAATGCACTAATTAGTCACTTCACAGCCAGCTTTAGCTCTAGGTATAATGCAAAGTGGAGATTTAAAATGAATCATCCCACTGTGTGCTAGATATTGGGTGTGGGGAGGTGAGCCTGCATAGTTCCACTTCCTCGGTCCATATGCAAACCAAAATGTAGCTATCGTCCAAATTTTGTGGGTCTCTTAATTTTGCAGAGCAGCCCCCCCCCCAATAACTTGTCCGAAATAATTTCTAAATGTTACAGTTTCCAGACAGACTTGGTAACGAATTGTATAATTTTGTGTGTTCTTGTCATAGGTGAGGCAGGTTCAAGTAAGAAAATTTATTCAAAGCAGTGCTTTTCAGCATACGTGAACTATAAACTATATACTGCAATTCAATTATCTCTTCCTATTAATTGTAGAATTGCAGAGCTGGAAGGGACCACAGGGGTCATCTAGCCCAACCCCCTGCAATGCAGGCATCTCTTGCACAATGTGGGGCTCGAACCCACGACCCCAAGATTAAAATTCTCATGCTCTGCTGACTGAACTTTTGCCACATATATTCCTTGACTCATATGTTTGGAGTCCAGTAAGCTTTGGCAACACAAGTCTTACTGATGATATCCATGCTCTGCTTTGATGAGTGGTCATTTTTAATATAATCTTGTTATTAAACCAGCATTTAGAAAGTGCCTTGGGACAACTAGGGGTGATTTATCATAGGAAGTGATCTATACGATTCTAGCCTGTAATCATACTGCATGGACCAGGTGACGAAGTGTGATAATTTGCTACCCTTTCACCTTTGATGTCAAAGTGGCAGAGATTGATAAATCCAGACACCTGCATTTTCTCATCAGTGTTTTTATAGAATTAAATGTAAACTTTAATTATTTATGTGCATTTATTTGTCTCCTCCTCCCCCCCCTCAAAAAAAATTGACTGGAAATAGCTAGAATTCCTCAAGCTCAACCAAACTCAGCATCCTCTTCCAAATTAAGCCTACATTGCTCCTGTTTATATTAATATGGACAAACAGCATGTATCACACCAGCTGGAAGTGAGAATAGGGCAAATCCTTTTATAAACGTTGTGATTGTCAACATCTTCCCTTGTGCGTTACTTAAGTAGCCCCACAGAAAACCGGATCAAGAGAGTGTTCAAAAGATTGGTTAGACCGTGTGTGTATGTGTCCCCAAGCCTTCTTTGAAATCCAAAATAAAAATAAAATCCCAATAAAAAGTAGAAAACATTGGGTTATCCAGCCCAGGAGAATCTATTTATCCAGCAGACTTTTAACTATGCAAAATCATGAGGAGGTGGCAGAATGTACCGACCTAAGGCAAATAGATGGAATCAGCAGAAATATCAAGTCATTATTATACAGAGCCATTAATATGTAACTGAGAAAAGCAATGACAAACCTAGACAGCATCTTAAAAAGCAAAGATATCACCTTGCCAACAAAGGTCCGTATAGTTAAAGCTATGGTTTTCCCAGTAGTGATGTAGAGAGCTGGACCATAAAGAAGGCTGATCGCCGAAGAATCGATGCTTTTGAATTAGGGTGCTGGAGGAGACTCTTGTGAGTCCCATGGACTGCAGGAAGATCAAACCTATCCATTCTGAAGGAAATCAGCCCTGAGTGCACACTGGAAGGACAGATCCTGAAGCTGAGGCTCCAATACTTTGGCCACCTCATGAGAAGAGAAGACTCCCTGGAAAAGACCCTGATGTTGGGAAAGATGGAGGGCACAAGGAGAAGGGGACGACAGAGGACGAGATGGTTGGATAGTGTTCTCGAAGCTACCAGCATGAGTTTGACCAAACTGCGGGAGGCAGTGGAAGACAGGAGTGCCTGGCGTGCTCTGGTCCATGAAGAGTCGGACACGACTAAACGACTAAACAACAAAAACAAACATTAATATGTAACTAGGGCTTTTTACAAGGTAAGCAGGAAAAGGCAGGGCCCCTGACTGAAGGAATGGCCTCCATTCATTGTTTGGACTATAACTCCCATCATTCCTGACCACTTGCCATATTGGCTGGGGCTCATGGGAGCTGGAGTCCAAAAACATCTGGAGGCCACAACATTGGCTGTAGCCCCAGTCACATGAGCAATGAGGAACTAGTCTCCCAGAGTTAATATAACATCCCCTCCTGATTGTTAGCTCCTTCTTGTTGCTATGATACCTTGGCTACCCCTGCACAGTGAACAAGGCACCAAGCAAGTGGGATGGCTAGCTACTGTCATCCCCACCCAGCAGACATGGGACTGGTGGAGAAAGCCCATTCTTCGTCTCTTGGCCAAGACTCTCAAACCCTTAGAAATCTGACTGCATTTTTAATTATTGGTTTTCGGAAAGAGAGTGTTAGTAGTGTGCTTGCCAAAAGGTAGACACAATGCAGCCAAAAATTAAGAACTAAAAAAAAATAAAAATCCACTGAAACGCTGGCTCAATCATGTCTGACACACACACACACACACACACACACACACACACACCACTCCAGCCTGAAAGTCCATGGCAAATGGCACGTCTCCCACAAACTTCAATAGAAACAGAACATCACCTTTGGAGAGTAGCTACAGACCTAGTTATGTGCATAACACAAAATGCTTTCAGATGGAAAGGGCTGCTTATTCTGACTCAACCTGACATTACCACTCCACAGTGCCTCCAGACTTTTGGACTACATCTCCCATCAGCCCCAGCCAGCAGGTCAGCAATGGTGGGAGTTATAGTCCAAAATATTTGGAGGAACCTCCCCCTCCCCACCAACGTTGAGCTATAAGATGTGCCATGTCCTATGTGAGCAACAAGTTATTAGTATCATGTGGAAGATTTTCCTTCCAGTGATGTCAGCTTTCCATACTTCAGAGAAAGGAGGACGTTCAGGAAAGTATAGAGTATATTTAGCCAATATATTTACAGACCCTCCAAGTGTCTCTATTTTGCAAGGACAGCCCTGGATTTACAGAAGCTGTCCTGGTTTCTTTTTGGATCCCAGAATGTCCCACTTTTCCTTAGGACATCCTCACTCATCGAAGAAATGTTCGAGGGTATGTGGGATGTCCCTATTTTGACTGAAGAAATGCTGGAGGGTATGAAATAGAACACCCCTCTTTTCATCACAGAAATATTGGAGGGTATGTACGGTATTTAAAAGTTAAAGCTATGGTTTTCCCAGTAGTGATGTATGGAAGTGAGAGCTGGACCATAAAGAAGGCTGATCGCCAAAGAATTGATGGTTTTGAATTATGGTGCTGGAGGAGACTCTTGAGAGTCCCATGGACTGCAAGAAGATCAAACCTATCCATTCTGAAGGAAATCAGCCCTGAGTGCTCACTGGAAGGGCAGATCCTGAAGCTGAGGCTCCAATACTTTGGCCACCTCATGAGAAGAGAAGACTCCCCGGAAAAGACCCTGATGTTGGGAAAGATGGAGGGCACAAGGAGAAGGGGACGACAGAGGACGAGATGGTTGGACAGTGTTCTTGAAGCTACCAGCATGAGTTTGACCAAACTGCGGGAGGCAGTGGAAGACAGGAGTGCCTGGCGTGCTCTGGTCCATGGGGTCACGAGAGTCGGACACAACTAAATGACTAAACAACAATGTATTTAAAAGCTAGATTAATGCTACAATTGCCAATTTTATTTTGATTTTTTTAAAAGGTAAGGAAGGGCTATTCATTTGACCAAGCTTTATGTATTAAGGAGAACATAAAATTTGTCCTGTTAATCTAGTATGAAAAAGAATTTTAAATTGGGGGGAAGGAAGAGAGAGAGATAGAGGCCAGGTAGAACCTAAAAGCAAATGGAAAGCCAAATCTCTCTTTCCACAGTACCCATCTTAATATGAAAATTAGTGCAATACGATTAGCTCTTCGTCTCAACACGAACAAGAGGATATCATGGGGGATTATTCTGCACAGTGCTAAAGCCAGCTGTATCTGATCCTAACCCAGGGGAAAATGGGGTTGGGGGGGAGGGATATGGATTTCAATTTGTGCCATAATGAAATGGTAAGTGATATAGCTTGGGTCTTTAATGGCTGTATTAATTTCCAGGTGATGGCGCTAAACTAGAATAGAGAGGCCTAGGCAACAGCCATCTATCTGCACAGCAATCAATGCTACGTGTAGGGAAAGCTCTGCTTTGCTAGCGTGGCTTCGAAAGCAATGGAGTTAAAAGCAATGAATATAGCAGATTGTCTGAGAAAGAGGGTTACCATTTCTAAATCACCTCATTCACCTCTATAGGTTATTCTGGATCTCCAAACTCTAATACACTTTTTTGAAAATAGCAACTACCTACACACACACACATTCCTGCTTTTATTATTTTCCCCAATACACCTTTTTTTAAAAAAAAAACCACACACCCCTCCATTTGTGGTAACTAAATTGAATTTGCACCTTTCACTTGGATTCACATGAGACATTCAGATCTTATCTAACCATTTTACAAGTGAAAATCCACCCCAAGAATATTTCCCCCAGTGTAATTGTTTGACATCCAAATGTATTATTATACCATAGACGACAACAAAATGGAATTCACTGTAGACTGAAATTGTATTGAAATACTCAGCAATTTCCATGTATATTCTATGATGTTTTAGCATTGTGTAAAAATCGAGACACATGAGCTAGACGAAAGTCAAGTGTCAGGATTGCTCAAGTTCAGGCTCGTGGCAAACAGATCAAGCTATTTCTGGTCTGTGACACTTTTGTGTGTGCTCATTCATAAACCCATTCTGCCCCATTGACCCATTACTTATATTTCAAAAAACTGCATGAAAATTGTTATTTAAATTTATAGGGTGTAATCTATTATTGACCATACACAAGGCAGACCCATTGAAACCAATGGGTTTAAGTAGCTTAAGTCCGTTAATTTTATTGGCTCTCCTCTGAGTCAGTGGGTCAATTCTAACTAATATGGGATATCGCCCATAGTTAAATGCTTATTTATATACATATTTTACAACAAAATAGCATTAAAATACACATTTTATCTCAGTGTATGATTTCCTAAAATAAGCATTTTGGAACATTGCTTGACCTAAGAACTGTGGTGCGAAATTTAAAGAAGTGCAAAATTCAAGGATAGTTATATTAATTATACTTATATATTAGTTTAGGAGGTGTGAATTAGGTCAGCACACTTAAAAATGCAAACCAAGTGTAAAATCTACTGCATCCTCAGTTCACACACATCCAGAAAGAGATTTACGTCTGGGCTCTTCCTTGTACTGTAGTCTTATAGTACTGTGCATATGTACCCAAGTAACAGGTCCTGTGAAAAGACCTTAGAAACCCCACATGTAACTGACTCAGTCCATGAACCCTCTTCCTCCCCTCCCCCACCTCTAACCCTATTTGAGCACTAACTAGTATATAAATTAATGAATTTGTAACTCAAGAAGCCTGCAGGGGCATTGCCAAATAGTGAGGAGTCAGAAATCTGCACATCACCACACAATTCTTAAGAGATTATATGTTTTTCACCAGAGACAATTTAGCTTGAGACACTAAATTCTCAATTCCTTTTCTATGGTAGTAGTGAACAAAATACATTGTTAGTTCAGTGAAAATATACGTCATTGAAATATGCATTGCATATAACAAATATGCACTGATGACTAGAGAAATTTCTCAGGAGGTAAAATTTAGGCTGCAATCCTTGAACACAATGGGACTTACTTCTAAGTAGACAATACATAGGTTTGTGAAGTTATTTAACTCAGGTTAAATATAAAAAGAAAGTATTTGTTTGGTTTGGTTTGTTTAATAGAAATAATTCATTGGGAGGGGCACTACATAGGACTTCCTTTTACAGGCCCATGAAAACCCCAGCTTTGTTCAATTGAGGGGGGAGGTCCTTATAGTTCAGTGAGGTAGCCAAGTGGGGTTTTCTTCTTTTTCTTCTTTTTACTTTAAACAAACATCTCCTGCCAATCCAAACGGCTTGGCGGCTTGGCTGTCAAGTGCTTTGAAAATGAGAGCAAAAATACCCCATGACAACCAGGTAGCATCATCAGTGCGCCACAGACCCCTCCAAGATGCGCCTAATATTCTATGTGCTTTCCTAACCTCCTTTGTGAGTTGCAACAACATAAACAGAAGGCAGCTAACAATAATTTCCTCATTTTAGTCTCTCCCCCGCCCTCCTGCGCGCGCACACGCACACACCACAATAGGCCTGTAACAGATCCCACACATATACATACACACTTTGTGATGAGATTTAGAAAGGAGCTGGTTTTTTGTTGTTCAGCTTTGGTCTGTGGGCAGAAAGTTGTTTCATCAAATGTGTCAACATTGTCTGAGTACATTCTGAAACTCCGCCATCCTAAGCTGGTAGCAGCCTATCTGTAGCTGAATGATAAGACTGTATCGGCTATAAATAAAACAGCATCTTCACACACACACATACAGATGGATATAATGAAACCGCAACGAAAGATCTCGCTTTACCAAATATAGAGCCCACTCAGAAATGATGGATTCTAGGTTTTAAATTCTCTCTGAAATTTGACATTCAGCTTCCAGTTATCTCTGCAATAGATGTTGGTGGCGGCTCGCTTGATTATTTTGTATTTGCTATCCCGGCAGCTGATTATGTATGAGAATCAGGAATATTAGTGTTAGCGATGATCCCACTGCTAGCTTGATCGTGCTGGTACATGATGCAAAATCAAGGTAAAAGGAAAGAAAGGGGGGAAGTGCTCTTAAAACAGTCTGAAGGCCTGTCTAAGATCATATGATGAAGGGCAGTATATAAATCTAACAAATAAATCTAATGAATAAATGAATAAAATTCATCAAGTGTTGGCTGTGCAGAGGATCAGCACATGCAGTTAAAAGCAAAAGGACCCCTGGATGGTGAAGTCAAAGGCGACTATGGGGTTGTGGCGCTCATCTCACTCTCAGGCTGAGGGAGCCAGGTGTTTGTCCACAGACGGCTTTCCGGGTCATGTGGCCAGCATGACTAAACCGCTTCTGGCACAATGGGACACCATGACAAGTGTCAGAGCGCATGGAAACGCAGTTTACCTTCCCGCCTCAGTTGTACCTATTTATCTACTTGCGCTGGTGTGCTTTCGAACTGCTAGGTTGGCAGATCAGCACATGCAATGCTGCCAACAACTGATGCCACACGCTGACGTTGGCTTCTTACACACCACACTGCCACAAACTGCCATAAAGCAGTAGTTGTGTGTGGGCGGTGGGGCAAGGATTCCCTCTGAAACACCAGCATTACCACTGTTTACATTGGCAGGGCTGGGATTGGGAGGCGGTGAGGTTGGGGCTGCATGGTCGGGTCAGGCTAGCGATCATGGTCCCACCAGTGAGAACACATTACCCCCTGCCCCTGTCCAGGTATGCAGCAGTGATGCTGATGTCAGGAGGGTAGCTTAGCCCCACCCACACAAACCACCCATGTCCTAAAAGAATATTAGCATTGAAAACACATCACACAGAAGCAGCATGGGCAGGGCCAGGACTGCATATCAGAGGATGCGGCTGCCGCCTCTGAGCGTCAACTGCAGTAACCCCGTCATCTTACCTGCGGTAAGGACAAGCTGCCACAGACTCGTATTCTATGATTCTAAATCTATTTTTTGTATCCCACACATAGTAATGCAACCTTGGGGCCAGAAAAATGAGGGGTGCTTCAACCATTCACTGTGAACGGTACACTGAGTTTCTTATTGCGACCATAGAATGACGGTGGGTATTTGATTCGCATGGGCCTAATTATTTTAGGAATTAAATGCAGAGATATGTTTCACTTTCTTCTGCAGAATATTTTTTATTAATTTTTAGTAAACATACATACATTCATATATTACATATATAAGTTACATATTTAAACTAGGCTCTGCCGAGCCTCAGACTTCCCTCCATTCCTTTGGTAAGTATAAAATAAATTCTAGAATCTCGTATTTCACATATCATATTTATCTACCATACGCTGAAAGAGTTATTCCAACCCTACCAGTGTTTCACTTTCTGGCAACATTACGTCAAAGTAGCACAAGGTTGGTGGCAGTGAAGGATATTGACAGAGAATATATTAAAGTGTTGAGTAGGCTGTCTGCAATTTGCTATTTATGCATGGGGATATCATTTCTTACGAGGAAAAACTAAAACCTTCATGGCAAAGTAAGATGTCGAAGTCCTTCCATATTGGTTATGGACACGGTTGTTGAAACACAAACTATGAAAAGATTGGTGGTATCCCTAATATCACAAGATTGCTTAAATCTTGAAACAGAATGTGAAAAGCTGTGCAACCTATTTGCAAAGTAGGAAGCTAAGAGAGAGGTGTTCAGTGAAGGTTAAATGATTTTGGACCTGGTAGATATAATTCCAAACACAGGGAAACTGTACCCCATTTAGCTTGGCAGGTCTGGCAGCCTGTTCACACCATTTCGGTCTGCACTACAGATGGCTGACTCAACTGCTTTTCTCCTACAGTACATCATATTTCTCCCAGCATGCTGCCAAATTGTCCACCAAATTTGTAAACAGTCTCTCATTAGGCAGTGGGCACCCCCTCAGTTTCCCACTGAAATACACACAGGCACAAACTTGCCAGTGTGAAATAGCCAAACGTAATAGCAGAAACCACAGCACACATTAGTTCATAATGTAAAATGACCTACAGTACACGGGTTGGCAAATGAGGACAGATAAGTAGGTTAAGTGCTCTCTTGGCTAAATACTGGGTATGTATCTTGGCTCAAGGAACACTTCTAACACCATTGTGGCAGAGCGCAAATAATCAGCCTTCATAACAAAAGAAGGTTGATCTAGCATTTTAGCCTTCAGGAGATACCACATGACCCCCAATACCAAATGTTAAGATAACACAAGAAAAAAGCAGTTTAACAAAACACTTTAAAAGCAGCAGCTTCACCTGTCCAGCACTCTGAGCGGCTGCGTGGTCCTTGTTCAGAACGATGTTTATGATTTCACCTTCATGTTCCTTCGTACGGAACAACAGATTTACTGAAACACAAAAATCTTCAGTAACTCAACACATTTGAGGCCTTTCAGCCCTTATTCAGGGAAATCATCTTGGTGATGAAATCCAGAGATTAAGTACATATGCATTTCAAAAAGCCCAACAGTAAAACTGAATAATTATATACAATTGTAAAAAAACAAAAACAAAACCCCCTGTCTTCTGGATTGACAAAGGCTTAAAAATAACTATATCTATATCCTGGACTTTTTTCCAGCTTCAGCACCTCTCAGGTGGGCTCCATTTCCGTTCTAAGAAAACAAGGAGTAAGTTCATTGTGAGCTCCACAACCTCATTTTCTAGAAAAATAGTACTGTCTAGATCTGTATTGATTTCGATTTCTATATTGATATCAATTGACATCTATGTATAAACACACATGCATATGTGTACACAAAACACACCGTTGAAAGTGCCTTAAAGGTTAGAGAACCTGTAGTCCTAGCTTAGTACCTTATTTTATGTAAGCTGCAAGGAAAGAGGAAATGGAGGCAGGGGGGCAGCTATAAGACAGATGGGATAGCAGAAAGAGACAGTAAAGGGGTCTTTACTTTTGTCTTCAGCCCCCCTTTTGATTCAGGACCTTTACTATATTGGTGTGTGACACCCCCCCAAAAAAAAACCCCCCAAAAGTACCCCTGAGGATATGCAAACCACAACAAAAAAGGCCTAAAAATGGTTAACAAACACCACAGTGTTCCGACAGAAAGAGCATATGGCGACCTATCACTACTAATGTTTGCTGTACATGGGAGCTTACAATGCCACATAGGGCTGAATAAGTTAACCTCTATCTATGTCTGAGAAGATGCTCTACCACTGAGGTATGACTGCACAATGGACCTTCACAAGTCACTCAAAATTCAGTAAGAGTTTTCCCTCACGGGAACAGAACCTGCTCAGCTACAGGAAAGTGCACAACTATACTTGGCATGAAGAATCATTCTAACATCTTGCCCAGCTCCCAAACAAAACAAGGTCATACAGTACAAGTGAATTATTGTTTTTGGTTACACATTTCAATCTTACGGCTTAGTTAATTGACTTCGGCAGTTGTCAAGCCACCTTTCTTCCCCTGCTCCTTAAACTGAAATGGCAGTCTTGAAGACGGAGTGTGTGGGTGTGGGGGAAACCAATCATTTGATGAACTTAATCTAAGTGCCAACCACAGAATAAATGTCCCCTCTAGACCTTTCATCGCATTGGAGCGTTCAAAATTGTTGTAGAATGAGCAAAGCAAAGTCGAAAAAATACTTTCCAGATAAGAGACTGTAGCTTCCTATATGCACCCAGTGCACATGGTGCACTGGAAAAGAAAATACTCAGTGGCTTAATTCAGCTGAAATGGCAACAATACCAAGCCATGGTTTGGCAACCAAGGGTGCTCCATGGGCTCACCCATTCACACACCTCCCTTCTGCTCAGACGCATGTTGCGTTCCTCCCTCCTTTTATGATTCATGACAACACAAATTCAGTAAACTATGGTTAGCAGCAGAGAGAGTTCCCCAATATTCAGCATATGGGTTGGAGAAGCTGTGCAACACTGGAGGCAGGGCCAGCAGCATAGCCTTGCCACTCCTTGTATCCATGTGACAAATCCATGAATGAGGTTCAAGAATTAACTGCCTTAGCAACACTAGGAATTGATAAAACTGTCAATGTTGGTTTCTCTCAGTTTCTCATTTCCTTAGTCTCACATTCAGTTCTCCCCATTTCCCCATTATTAATATCATGCTGACTTTTTAAAAGAAATAGGGGGAAATTGTGTGCATTTCACCTAAGATACAAAAATTTGCAAGCCATTTCCTGTCGTATAATGCATTTTCTTTTTTTCTTTTTTAATGATATTTATTACTTTCCCAGCAATTTAAACACTACAAAAGAAAAAAAGTTAAACAAAACAATACAATACAATACAAAAACAAAAACACTACATAACACTAACACTAGGACATTAAACCAACAAAACAAAACAAAAACAATTTAAAACACAGCAAACAATTTCCATATCTTATCTTTCATTCACTTGTTTCAACGACCTCCTCACACCTCCCTTTTTGTATTCCACTTCAGTTAATTGTTTCAGCAATTCCTTTCCATCTTCCTCTGATTTCTGTCCTGTAATTATCTTAACATATTCTAACGGGTGGTTACTTTAAAGTAAAATTGTCCACAGGAAAAAGTCAGCGCTCTCCAGCAACAGCTATGCAGCTTCGCTCTGTGGAAGAAGCAGTCGATTCGAAGCACTGCGCCGCTCACCCCACGTCGCTCCGGATCCCCGAAACCGGGTTTCCCCACGAGTAGGGGAGGCGCAAAAGGTGCCCGCTGAATCCCACGTTCACAGGCTTCACCCGCCTGTGATTTTTAACGGGTCTCCCCCTTCGCCGTGGCGGCCAGACCCGAATTCCCACGGGGCAAATTCCTCCTGATCAGAGGAATTCTGCCATTACTGGAGGCGCCAACCCGGAAGTCCCCCGTATAATGCATTTTCTAGTGTTATTTTCATAATATAAGTATGGGGGGACATCTCCCCCTAATATGTGCTTTGTAAGAGCATGTTCAGTTGGAAAACTAAGTCACATAATTTGGAGAAGTGCAAATTTTGAAGGATAGCTGTGTTTCAGTTTTCATGTTGGTTTGGGATGTGTGAATTGCGTAGGTTCACATTAAAATGTGAACCAAACAAATTTCTCCTCAACAGGGGGCTAAACCTGCAGCAGGTAGACTGGGGGCCGCCAGTTCACCTGCTCAGTTGATGCTACTTTGACATAGGAAAGGACTTAGGAAAGCAGGGGCATTGTGCCAAACAATGCCAACGCCACTCACGATACAAAGACTCACTCACTCTTATGCTTTATTTCTGTTCACAGGGAGAAAATACGGTTGTTTAAAACTCCATGCTAATTACATCCGCCTTTCTTAAGCTGGTATCTTTGCTAGTTTTGCAGGACGATGGCGGGTGGGGAGTCACAAACTATACAATTGCTTGAAAGCACTTCAGTATCATTATCCTTGCCCTCTTCTTTTTCAGTATTCTTCTCACATTTACATTTTATGTCTTGTCTCAACTTGTGAATTCTGGTGCATATGTATTTGTTTATTGTGCATGGTACTGTAAACTAATGTATTGTTTTCAGAATATTTGTAGCATCTCTTTCAAGGGATCAACTAATTAACTCATTAAAATTAATAACAGCATCTCAATGCAGGGTGATATTCTAGGTATAGTAATGGAAATAGTAATTCCCTCTGCTCACATAGTACATAAAGAGCTCGGTCCTATGCATGTTTACTTGGAAACAAGTCCCATTGAGCTCACTTTTGCTAACAAGTTTGAATTAGCACATTCACACTTTGAAATAATTAGACAGTTATTAATCATTACCATGGAAAGAATAGATTTGCTATCAATGAAATCAAGACCATTCATGAATGTGGCCTCATATTATGCACGGCATACCTTCAGAGAAGCCTCCAGATAGTCTCATTGTGCAGCTGTGTGCACTTCCTCACTGCAGGGGCAGGGCAAGAAATGGCCTTGGCACAACAATGCCCCTTTACTTATTGTTGCTTTACATTAATCTCCCAGCATAGAGGCTTGTATTGAAGGTGCAGCCAAGCTGGTGAACATCAACCCGGATCCTCGGAGCCTGCCCTACCATTAGGCAGAGTGAGGTGGCTGCCTCAGGCAGCCGATTTGGGGCATCATGAAAGGGCAGCACATTGTTCATTATTTAATTATTGTTGTGCTGTTAACAATACTACAATTAGACAGAAAGAGGCACGCAGGGTAGTTTTTGCTGAAATAATTTGGCCAGGCTTTGTTACCATGAACCTGTCCTGTTCTGCCCCAAGCACCAAATGTAGGGAGCCAGCTGTGTAGATACTGTCTTTAATCATACAGACTTTCTTACTGGAGAGACAATGTGCCCACTCGGAGGCGGAGCTAGCTGTGTACCCGGGGGCATGGCGAGCATGGGGGCGCCACCCACGGTGATGTCACACACACCCAGGGATGACACCCTGCACCCCCCTTCCTCCACCAGTGTGCCCACTTTCTACCATTGTTATTATCACAGTATTAACCAGCATCAAATTTAGGGTTCGTTCTTTCTTTCAACATTTCCCTCTTCTAACCTTACACAGGACAGATCATAAAGTTGGAGAGGAACCAGGTAGGTACTGCTGACTTTTCAAGGCCCAATCCTGTAGGTAGAGGAAGTGGAAGCTGTCTTTGCAAGAGTCTGTTTGGCTGCCTGTTGCTCCCAGCTCCACACAGCAGAAATGGCCCAGGACAAGTGACTTTTCATTACGTTAGTGGAACCTTGTTCTTTGTAGCATTACAGAATGGTTATTACATCCATTGAAAAGAAGCATGGTTTCAAGACCAGCTGAAAAGAACTAGGATTGTATCCCACCCCGCTTTTACCCACTTCAAGCACTAAGAAAGCCCTGTTGAACAGTAGCGACCTTAATTCTAAAGCAGGGCTTATTTTGCAGCGGGAACTCACTGGAACTCAATTCTGTCACCTCACAAGTGGGCACTATTGCCATTCTAAGAAAATGATGGTGGCATTCATGGTGAGTTCCAGCATCTCTTCTTTCTAGAAAAATAGCACTGACTCTTAGTAAATATGCATAGAGTTGTTCTGCATGTCTGAGGTATGAATCTAATTTAATGATCTCAAAAAGGGAGGGGTCTTTCACTGTTAAAAAGTAATAAACATGTTGAAATCATAAATGCGCTGCCATCATCTGGCCTTGGGCCTTAACTTCAATTCCGGCACATATCTCCCAATACTTCCATGTTTGTTTGTTTTTAAGCACATTCAAAAGCTTGAATCTGGACCAAAGCACAAAACTGTCCACAGAAGAAGGTTTCAGAGTGTTCTGGTTGCAGTTCCTTAATGAAGAGCCTATCTTTTTCCAAAGAACCAATTTGAACCAGTGCTTTGATCATTCCCAGTCAGGATTCGTTGAGCGTCAGTTCTCACTAGCAGCACTGTGAAAAAAGATCTCTGCCTCAATTCGACAGCTCCTGTTCTGCACAAATGTTATGGATCCAAGATGCACACACAGCTCCGTGGGTGTGAAGAGGGGCTGGCAGTTCAGAAACATGCAATCTAATTGTTCAAATCACACTGCTCAGCCATGAAGGTCAGTAGGTGGCTTGGAGGAAATCACATTCTCTCAGCCTAAGCAAATTCATAGGATGAAATGTGACAAAGAATGCACCTGCAAAGTACAAATGAGACAAACAGACAGGAGTCACCCAATTTGGGATACTATTCAACTGAGTTTTAGTCAGAATCGACCTGCTGTTTGTCCATTTCAATGGGTCTACTCTGAGTAAAACCTAGTTGACTACCACGCATGGGGAGGAATTCAACACGGCACTAAGTTAAAGTCCCTTAGTGGTGTACTATTTGCACTAGCAGAATGGTTTGCAAAAGGGAAGGGCAGGAATCCAGCACGGTTCTCATGGCTGGTTCTGCAACAGATTACTTGATGCTTCCCGTTACACAACTAGCTGCATGACAAGCTTCTGCTACTGCAAGTGTTGTGTTGAATTTCATGTTGCCCCCTCTGAGGCACCTGGTTGGGTGCCTGCCGAGGGGGGTGGGCGCCAGCCAGGTGAGGTGGAGGCAGGGGGCTGACGCCCCCTGCTAGGGGCGGTGCTCAGGCTCCCGCCCACAACCACTCCCCTCTCTCCCAGGGAGGAGAGTCTTTGTCCGTCCATTATTCCTGCACTCACGCTAGTGCATCAGCCCTTGCGCTGGTGGCCAGAGAGAGTACTGAATCCAGGCCTTTGTCTCCAGTGACTTGTCCAAGGTCATACCTGTTTAAGAGCAGAGGGGGGAAAGAACTAAAATCTGGATGCAACTTGGTGAGACTCCCCTAATTCCAGACTGATGCTCAGAATGCTTATTATGCCTCCTACCTTGAATGAGAGGAAGATAATGGAAATACTTTGCCTTTGTTTGTTTTTTGTGTGTGTGTTCTTCCCCCCGCCCCCATGTATTCGAGTTTATCGCTTTGTTGTATCATCCCGCTTGGCATCTATATGGTACGGGAGGCAGGCTGAATATTAAGCATCCTGCTTCATCTGACTCATTCAGTCCTAACACAGGTTAATCCCTGTATCATAGGCTGCCACCAGTTTCCTAAGCAGCTTAAAAGGACATGTTATAACTTCGACAGTGACCCGCTAATGGTTTTACATTTCTCAGAAGTATTATGAGCTGTCTTTGTCACTTTTATCTTCTAATGAGATCAATAAATTTAGGGAGCAGACATCGCTGGTGCAAAATGCAATGCCTCAGTCAAGGACATGGCGTATAATGGCTATACTATAAATAATAATCTGGGAACTATCATCAGACCTTGACTCCCCCCCCCCTCCCATCAGTGAGCAACACCGACGCAGGTCCCCTGGAGGAAACAAATCTGCTTGTGCATTAGGAAAACAAGGTAGCCTGTGATTTTTTCCCCGCCTTTCAGATCGCACTGTGCCCCTCTTAATGAAAACTCTCACACTGGAAAACAGGTTCTGAGCATCGCCTTTTCTTTCTGTAGGCTATTCTAAGTATGGGGGGGTGTCTTCTTCCCCATTTTATCATTGACAGATCTTGTTGGGTTTAAATGTGAAAAGAAAGCATTTAATAAAGGTCCAACTACACAGGAGGATAGCAGGCCTGTGTTTCCCCCCAGCGTGGAATTTCTCCATTTACATGGTAAAGTGGTGGGTCTATTTAAATGATAAAAAGCTATGAATCCTAGAAGAGCTGCTCCCGGCCTTGCAGGTCTTTCTCCACCTGGCCTAGAAGGGCAGGGCCCTGACTGACTCCAGCTACAAAAAGCTAGGGCTGCTGAATAGATAATTGGGTTAATTAAATCCCTAATTCCTAGCCCTCTAACTTTGGTCATACTAAGTTAAATCAGGGCTAAATGCTCACAGACTGACCATTTAATTATTTGTCTAGGACCTTTTGTGGTATTGACGTCAAGCTCAGCTGGGTCTTCTTTCCTTCCCCCTGCTTTTAAAGATGGGGCCAACATTTGCCTTCTTCCAGTCTGCAGGTACCTCACCTGTTCTCCCAAGAATTCTCAAAAATTATAGACAGAGGCTCTGAGATTACACGTGTAAACTCCTTGGTACTAAACCATACTTCGGTTTAGTGCTATGCATGAACTGAGCCATTGGGAATAAATATGCCTGTGATCCTAGCATGGAATCATAAGATGACCTATGCAGGTTAAAGATCAAAGCCAACGTTCACATTTGGACAAACGCTGTTTTCCAAACTATCATAAACTACCAACGGGGCCGGGAGGGAGGGGTGGAAATCACAGGCCTCTCTGGATGGTCCATAATGCATTAATTTTGCTCATCACACAAGAGGCGCCAAGGAAATGGCACTGAAGCCCACAAAGAGCCTCTCTCTCCACAAGGCACAAGACTGGTATGTGCAGCAGCTGCTTCAAGGCGGCAGCATTTATGAAAACGAGATGTTATGAATATTGCACAAATCAAACCGTCCTCATATTCCAAGTTCAATCCACAGGAAGGTTCAGTGGACTCTTGACATATGGAAGGGTAAGAGGAAGCCCTCAGGTTTCCAGAGCCAATAAAGCAAATATGCATGACAAAGGAAAACCTCTGAAAGGCTACCATCAGAATGGCAGCATGCGTGCACATGTGCCCAATGTCTAAAATAAAATAATAACATTTCTGTTCTTGTCATATATTTTCTTGGTGGAGGGAGCATAGATATTAAAAGTGATACAGACCTTTGACTGCATGTGCTAATCGTGGCTGGGGGCCGGGGGGAGAGAACAGGCAAATTGACATAATATACAGATCCAGACAGAATCAGGTATTCACCCGCTAACCCTCCAAAGTGTTCAGAATTTGGATTAATGAATACAATGTTCTCCCAGATGTTCCTTCAATGGGCCAGAGTGGGAAGGAAAACTGGCTGCAGACCAAATCAAATTTTTATATTCCTCTAAGATAGTGCCAGACACTAAGATTTCATCAATGTAACATCTGAGGCACAGAGACAATGCACCATGGTTGGCTAACCCCCCATACTCAATCCATTTTGCTGAAGACAGGACAAATAAACTCAGAATCAGAGCATTCAACGACTCATATCAAAAGGTATAAATTGAAAGTCAAAACTTGTACTGCCTATAATCTTGCCAAAGAAGAATTTATAGCTGAAAATTTTCCTATGTACAGAAGTGCTGCTGTTTGCTGATAGGCTCCAAATGCTAGCTTTAAACATTTCGAGCCCTTTCAAGTCGAGAGTTTTGCTCTCTTTGCAATATCTGCTGCGTGCACACACCCTTCTAAGGAGTGAGAAAAAGAGGAAAGTTGGAAGAGAAATGAATGACTAAAAATGGCTACTTTATATCCCTGAGTATGCTGTTTTAGTTATATTAAACGACTGGGGGGTGGGGGTGTAGGCGTGGGGGTGGGGGTGGGGGGGTGTAGGCCGTAGTTTAGCCATTTAAAGAAAATATAATAACAATGAAATAAGTCCCAGTGAGAAAAATCAATCAGGGAAAGGTTGAATGCCTACTAATTTTTCAGCCAAGGTGTTCTGTGCAAATGAGTCGTTTGTCAGCAATATCTATAATGACCACCACCGCCCTCCTAGAAAAGAGATATCCATTCATTGCCTTATATAAATCCAGCAATATGTTATGCTTCATGTCGAGGTAAACTATTCATGTGAGCCCAAAACCTTTTGTTTCCTAAACAGCAGCTTGCCAGGCATGCGCCAAGCAACTTTTGAAATGAAGGCTTCAGAAACAAGTTGGGATAGACACCAGAGTAATGCTCAGAAATAGCTGTTAAAAGGAAAAAAAAGTCAAATATTTCACTGGTCTTCGGCAAACCTTATGCGTAAGACTAAGCAGCACTTGGGACCCTAGCCAGGTGATGTATTTTAATATTGTTGCAGTGTACTGGTTAGCTGCCTTGATTTTCTTTTGAAAATTAGACTGGATGTGCTTAAAATATAATATGTTGTTTCCATTGGCACCAACAGAAAGGGTTAATCTCCTTCCTTCATGTTGTGGTCCTGATCCTAATCAGGGAGCCCAGCAGCTGCTATTTACAGCAATGAAAAATGCACTCCTTATTAAGCCACTGTTTAACCTATGTGCAGCTTGACCCCCAGACTCCAATGCAATGCAGTGTACTGAAGGAGTAAGTTTCATTGAATACAATTATATTGTTCTTTTTCTCTGTTGCTGCTTTTGATTGTAAACCTCTTTGAGTGGGCCTTCACTCAGACAGGGTGTCTTTAAAAAATTGTTTAAATCATAATTCAACTGGACTTACTTCAGAATAAACATGTATAGGGATTTATATGCCAACCCTCTAATTACAAAATGTCCAGCAGCATGCAAGAGCATTGGCCCATAATGAAAAAACGTGATCTTGACTGTACTTAAACTAATTAAAATTGAAGATTAATGCCCATCCACTTTATAAATCAATTTGTAATCATTAATATTTTGACAATGAAGGACATTGGCTGCAAGAAACTGCAGAGCTGTTCCAATAAGGTATCTAAGAGCAAAGTAATTAGAATTGTATTAATTCGGAAGGAACAAGAGCCTTAGCTCTCAGTTTACTACTGCAGTCCACTTTTTGCACACGAAGGAAGTCTTCACGGTATTTCAGTGTAGAAATGGGATGAAAATAGCCAAGTGAGTACTCACCATGTTCACATTACAAGCACACCTGCCTTAATAGACTGGTGGTGGGCAATTTGCATGCCTAGGAATTTGGGTGTATGCCCCGCCCTCGAAGGAGTCACAGTCCATCTGAAGGAGAAGGACTGTAGTCTAGAGCTCCACTTGAATTACGTGCCAGCACTGATCCAGCTGGATGCCGTGAAGACTGCCTATTACTAGTTCTGGCTGTTCTGTGCCAGTTCTAGCTTTTCCTGGACTGAGACAGCCTTGCTACTGTGATGCTCGAAACCTCATGTCTAGACTACTGTAAGCTGCCTCAAGGCGCATCTCTGCCTGTAATCATATAACACCAACTTGGGGGGGGCGGGATCTGCACTGGCTGGCCAACGTTACTGTGCCTGACTGAAAATGCCAATATTAGCCTTTAATGACCTGCGACCCTGCCACCAGAGTGCTCCTCCCATATCAACCGGACTTCTAATTGTTCTGCTGTTGGGTATAGCTCTTGCACAGTGACACAAGGTAGGACCTCTGTTGTAGCAGCCTACCTATGGAACTCTCTGTCCACCTGGAGATGTGATGGTGAACGGTGTGATGACACATTTGTTTTCTCAGGCCTTTGGGTGAACTTAATTGGTTATTTCAGGCTTCAGGTTTTATTTATGCTGAGTTGTACTGCAGTCTTGTGTTTTGTGGATGATTATTTTATCTAGTATAATAGTTTTATAATATGTTGTACACAGCCCTGCGATCTCTTGCACAATGAAGACATTTCATAAATAAGTGAATCAAAATTATACCATTGGGCACCTGAAATTTCCATCCCTTGTCAGCTGTCAGGGGTAGGAGCTTTCGTTATGGGATCCTGAGGTTTGCAGGTGATGTTCAAGAGGTCCAAACAGTTCGTGGATGCTCTTTGAAGAACACTGAGCTCTACCAGAATAATACTGTTGGAATGTAGCATCATATATCTGCAACATATAACTGAAGATAGGTGACTGAAAACTAAAAGGCCTTGCATTGCTTGAGTGAGCGTGCGGTGTCATTGTGAGACAAATGCATAACAAAGCTTTGATCAATAATACAAGGTGCCATATGAAACCATCTAAGAGAAGGACTGGAGGAGACTCTTGAGAGTCCCATGGACTGCAAGAAGATCAAACCTTTCCATTCTTAAGGAAATCAGCCCTGAGTGCTCACTGGAAGGACAGATCCTGAAGCTGAGGCTCCAATACTTTGGCCACCTCATGAGAAGAGAAGACTCCCTGGAAAAGACCCTGATGTTGGGAAAGATGGAGGGCACAAGGAGAAGGGGACGACAGAGGACGAGATGGTTGGATAGTGTTCTCGAAGCTATCAACATGAGTTTGACTAAACTGTGGGAGGCAGTGGAAGACAGAAGTGCCTGGCGTGCTCTGGTCCATGGGGTCACGAAGAGTCGGACACGACTAAACAGCTAAACGACAAGAGAAGGACTGTAACGGAAGAAAGATGACTGCCAGATGTGAATATTATCAAAGGCCAGTCTTACTTATTCAAAAGTAAATTTTGGCTAAACAAATGTACTGTCCCATTGGCTCAGTGTACCTTGTAACTACCTGCACTCATGAGGAAACATTGGGGCCTGTCGTGTATTCTGTGGTGAGACTTGCATCTCACTCAACTAATAGCATTTTACTGCTCCTAAGAATGTACTCATGCTCATAACAGTTTTAGTGAGAGTAGAAGATTAACAACAGAGGAATTTATAGTGGGGCTTAGTAATGGTTAGGAAAAATCAATCTCTTTAGTGATAGGAGGTGTTGCTCAATACACATGTTCTAAGTCCCTTCAATGCACCTGATAACAAGTTTCTGGGTGTGGGAACATGCTGGGAGGAGAACACCGGGATTTTTTGTTTCACTGGGAATGCAGAAGTCCCAAAATATAGACCACAAACACTAGCAAGCGGCCAGGGCATCAATTAAATTACATTTGGGGATACGGGGAGGAAAGAAAATTGAAAAATAGCAATCTGGCAATCTGCTTTGACAAAGTGCACAGACTGTAGAACAGAAACAAATTTTGGCAAGGGAAACAAACCAAGCAAAATCTCCTTAGTTGGAATTTCAAGTTCAGCATTCATTTCATTTTTAGCATTTCCCATTCAGAGTGCTGTGGATCGGGGGATTTAAGAGGGTGGCGGATGTTTTAAAGAATTATTTTTTTTAATGTCTTTAACAGGAATTTACATTTAATGTCTAAGTTACGTATCTCTGAGTGTCACACTTTGTAAGCAAATGTTAGAAATTCTGATTCATAAATTCTGGTTTGTAATTTTGAAATGGCAAGAAATGTAAATTTCCGATCCATTTACCTGGTGGGAAATGCAAAGAATCCTAGAAACTGCAGGTTCCTAATGCTGATCGGAATTGTAGCCCTCTGTTTCCAGGATTCTTTGGGTGCTGCTTTAAGTGCAAGGTGTGTGTGAGCCTAGACCTGAACCCAGGACTTGAACTCTAAATTCAACCTGCCGAATTTAGGGTGAGAGTTACTTGATTTATGGAACACACACCCCCACACACGTATGTTGGGCCTTCCTAAACTGCCTTTGGGACTCTTGCAGCTGAGAAGGAGGGGGAAAGTCCATGGATCAATTCTTTGATTTGGAGAGAGACCTTGCGGGAGCAGCTACATTGACAAGGGAAAGAGAAGTTCCAAAACTGGCTTTACAGCAACATGGAAAGGGGATTAAACAGAGGAAGAATAGGAAAACTCCCTTACAGATCTTCAACCCTCCTCAGAAGAAATAACAAGCCCCAAGCTGGTCCCTTCCATGAGCCTAGCAGCTTCCTTCCTGCATTTCTTTCCTGTCCCCAAAGGGAAAGATCTGACCTTGTTTGGAGGACGACAGTGGGATAAATTGGCTGTATTTTACACTTTTTTAGTGTGACTACCATACCCTTCAACATTTCTCCAATGAAAATAGGGATTTCCTGAGGAAAAAGCAGGACATTCTGGGATCAAATCAGAAACCAGGATGGCTTCTGTAAATTTGCAACTGTCCCTAGAAAATTGGGACATTTGGAGGGTCTGTGATTCTTCTCTCAGATCAAGGGCCATATAGCCCAGCCAACACAGCTAACAGTTAGGGATGACAAAAGGTGTTTATTTCTCAGTCTGCAAATTGAAAAAAAATCTGTGTTCCCAAGTCTTACATGCATCTCTTACCCCGTGGCTGTAATAAGGCAGCTTGGGAAGGGCAATTTTGAACTGGTTACACAATTTATCTCTGGCGGTCTGCCCAAGCTAATGTCAGCTTTTTAAAATGTGGCGTTAGGGGGAAAAATGGACAGAATTCAGTGTAATATGCACTTTGAGCCCAAGATACTGGTATAACACAGACCTCTTCATTCCAATCCTGTAAATATATTACACTGCTATTTGGGGTTGCCAGATTATTATTTTTTTCTTCTTCCTCTAGCGAACCTCTTGTAAATGTTCAGAAATTCAACAAGTGAGGCATATTAAATCCCTGCATCTCCATGTTCACAAAAGTGCTTCAGAAAACTTTACATTATTTTTATTTGTTTTTTCGTATCATGCAGCAGTTAAAGTGCACAGGACGATGCCAGAAATAAAAAGGCATTCCTGCTGCTTTTCAAGAAATTATGTTTTCATCAAGTTTTAAACAAACCTCTTGGAATGTCTCCTCCTATTTACCAAATACTTGTCTCTTTCCTCATTTTTTTCACTGCCGGCCATTGGAAGATTTCAGAATGGGCTATGTGGAGAGGCAGTCTATTCTGGCCACCATCCTGTTCAAGGCTTGTGTTAATATTCCCTGAGGTAAATATTTTCACATAGAAAGAACAAATTTATTTTAAGATACTCTTGAGATAGCACAAGGGCTTTAATGTAAGCATTGTGTCTGTCAGGCACTCGTGTCCAAGGGTTCGAAAACACCCAGAGTGGAAACT
Source organism: Podarcis filfolensis (assembly GCF_964270895.1). Taxonomy (NCBI): domain Eukaryota; kingdom Metazoa; phylum Chordata; class Lepidosauria; order Squamata; family Lacertidae; genus Podarcis; species Podarcis filfolensis. The sequence goes on from NC_139606.1 coordinate 29,440,475, forward strand.
AGACAGAAGATACGCTGACAGGGTAAGGAATGGTCTGGCCATCTCCATCCGTGAAAGGTTACTTAGGGTATGTTCACTTACGCTTCACGTGAACTCACCACATGTCAAGTGCAATATTTTTGTGTTCACGTAATGTTCTCAGAATGCATGCGCACCCTGTTTCTTTTGGGGTGGGAAATGGTTGAAGCTTTTTTTCTTTCTTGTCAAACTGGCTTCACAGACATTAGAACCTACACGTTGATGCAGATTTGTCTTTACTTGGGCTTGCTGATCGGAACGTCGACAGTTCGAATCCGTGCGACGGGATGAGCTGCTGTTGTTCTGTCCCAGCTCCTGCCCACCTAGCAGTTCGAAAGCACACCAGTGCTAGTAGGTAAATAGGTACCGCTCCGGCGGGAAGGCAAATGGCATTTCTATGCACTCTGGCTTCCGTCATGGTGTCCCATTGCACCAGAAGCAGTTTAGTCAGGCTGGCCACATGACCTGGAAAGCTGTCTGTGGAAAAACGCCAGCTCCCTCGGCCTGAAAAGTGAGCTGAGCGCCATACCCCATAGTCGCCTTTGACTGGACTTAATCATCCAGGGGTCCTTTACCTTTTACCTTACATGCAACAACACTAACAGGAAAGACATGCAGACCCTCCACGTGTTTCTATTTCCCAGGTTTACAGAAGCCTTCTGGAATGTTCCGCTTTTGCTTAGAATGGCCCTATTTTCATGAGAGGAATGTTGGGAGTGTATGGAGTTATGTGACCCACGCACCCCCAGGCAAGGATAAGTAACTATACAACCTTTAGTAGACATCTGAAGGCAGCCCTGTACAGGGAAGTTTTTTTAAAAAAGTTTAATGTTTTATTATGTTTTTATATCTGTTGGAAGCTGCCCAGAGTGTCTGGGGCAACTCAGTCAGATGGGTCAGATATAAATAATACATTTATTATTATTATTACTACTACTATCATTATTTTTGAAAAGGACATCCCGATTAAAAACATAAGAAACAGGAAACCAGCTAGGGAGGAAGTTAGACCTTTGGATGACCAAGGAGTCAAAGGCTGGATCTAGACATGTCAAAGAAGCAATTCATTTAAACGCGTTGTAAACTCACATATATACAATGCATATAAAATGCTTTTTCTTTACCAATCCAGCCGAGTCCAAAGGAGAAAGTGGTGATTGTAGAGTAACTGAATTATTTGTGCCTGTCCCCACAGCAAAACATGTAGGGGAGATCCCTGCGCTTGAACTAACTTTTTCAAGCAGAGAGTCTGAGAAACTGAGGCAAATAGTTGTGACAAGAGATTAAGTTCTAGTCCTTATTGACAAAAACTGACCAAATCACCGTCTAGGTGGTCTAAACAAACAAACACTCACACACACACACACACACACACCCTAAGGTAAACCCCAGGACTTAACAGTGTTTAATGCAATACCATTTAAAAAAATAATAATCCGGGGGTGATCTAGAAATCACAGGCTGCTTAGCTGATGCCTGTTTTGGTAAAATTGGTGGGCCCTGACATCTAAAATCCTGATTTATAATAGCTATATTCATAATACTGACTGTGCCAACAGAAGGCACCATCTAAGATACACTTTTTAAAGTGAGCTTTCCCTCTTTCAGAGAAGTGAAATCAGGCCATGGGAGGGAAATCAAAATATTTCCAGATTATTTAAAGACGCACAAGATAATGTGAGTGTAAACAAAAGCTTAATGTTTGCTGCTGCTGTGAATCAGAACAAACAAAAACAGCCTTACCTGAGAATCTGTAGCATGAAAACAAACACTTGGATGTCTGACAAGATTTCGAAACAGACTCAAGAAATAAAGCTTAGCTAAAGGGCTGGCAGCCTTTCCTTACTTCGATTGCAGAATCTGAAGTGTATTCCAAGAAAGTTCCTTCCTCCAGTGTGAGGTGTTTCCCCATTCACACGTCATGCATTTTGACTTAGGTGGAATAATGTGCTCATACAGGACTTGCCAATCAGAAGGTCGGCGGTTCGAATCCCTGCGATGGGGTGAGCTCCCGTTGCTCGGTCCCTGCTCCTGCCAACCTAGCAGTTCAAAAGCACATCAAAGTGCAAGTAGATAAATAGGTACCGCTCCGGCGGGAAGGTAAACGGCGTTTCCGTGCGCTGCTCTGGTTCGCCAGAAGCAGCTTAGTCATGCTGGCCACATGACCCAGAAGCTGTACGCCGGCTCCCTTGGCCAATGAAGCGAGATGAGCGCTGCAACCCCAGAGCCAGTCATGACTGGACGTCAGGGGTCAGGGGTCCCTTTACCTTTTTACATTACATAGGAAGTGTAGACAGGGCTGGCACCAGCGCCTGGCATCCTTGGGTACGTGCCAGGCCCTCATTGTCTGTGGGGCTCACAACTAACACATGCACCTGGTCTTCTTCCTTCACTTTTCATACCAGTGCTGTGAGCAAGCACTTGCCTACATGTTATGTAAATTTCCCACAATGCTCCTGACATTGTGTCACCCTGGTGCATTGTGGGAAATTAAAATGGTTCTTCCTTAGTACATTGTTGCTACCAATGGTCCCTGTTGTCATGTAAGCCTTCCAGGACTCATCAGAAAATAGGGGGCACCAAAGTGAACTTTGTCCAGAGGCCCCTGAACTCTGGATATTTTGGTATTTCCTTAATATAAGAAATGTGATTGAAAGGACCAAGAGATCGGAGACATCTGCCTTGGGATCTAGGAGCAGTTACTCAGGACGGGAAATACAATCATTTGGGAGAAAACATGGCTCCCCTGGAGCACGCACACATGGTTTGTCTCCTGATGAAAGATAGAAAAGTCTTCATTACAGTCTTGGTTCTTAAAACTTGTTTTAATTTCTTGGAAGCCGCCCAGAGTGGCTGGGGCAACCCAGTCAGATGGGCGACATATAAATTATTATTATTACATGAAAAGAGCAGGAATGAAGATGATGAGCTGACCCTAGCTTACAATTCAAAACACAGGTTAGGCACTGAGACAAAACCTTTGGGTTCCGCCTATCTTTCTACACAATGCACCCCCACACAAAAAAAATTGGCCTCCACAGACACACACACAGCATCCTGTAATATTTCCAGCTTCTCAAGCTATCACATTATGTTATCCAGGAAGTTAAAGACACTAATCTGCCTCACCTTTTCCAGACACTCCAAGTGTCCCTATTTTACAGAGACAGTCCCAGATTTATAGAAGCCATCCCGGTTCCTGGTTTGATCCCAAAATGTCCCACTTTTCCTTAGGATGTGCCTGTTATCATCGGAGAAATATGGGAGAGTATGGAGTGATGCCACACACACCCCTGAGCCAAGGAGATAAGTAACTGTACAACTTTTAGAAGACATTTGAACAGTGCTTTTTCTTCCTGGGGGGATGCATACCCCTAAAGATTTTGTGAATCTAAGTTTGGCCTCATTGAGGGGCAGTGTTTCAATATAAGTAGGAAAATGAGAGTACCCCAAAAAAAAATTTAGACAAAAAAGCAATGTGTTTGAGGGCAGCCCTGTACAGGGAAGTTTTTTTTAATGTTTAATGATTTTATATAGGTTGGAATTGCCCAGAGTGGATGGGCCAACCCAGACAGATGGGTGACTAAAATTATTGTTATTATTGTGAACAACGACATCCCTGTTTTCATCAGAGAAATGTTGGAGCTTATGGTTTCCTAAAGTGCTATTCTCCCTCATGCTACAATCTAGACAAAGCAATATGTATGTCAGGAATCAATGCTGCTGAGATGATGGGGAAGTATATCTAAAGGGACCCAAAATAGATTTTAGCGGGGATGTGCATAGAAAGCTGCTTTATACTGGGTCAGAATATTTGTTCACCCAGTCCTGTCTGGCAGTAATACACCAGGATCTCTGGCTGACATCTTTCACATCACCTGCTACCTGCTCACCTTTTTAAAAAAGCAGAAATACCAAGGGTTTAACCCACAACCTTCAGCATGGAGAACAGGTGTTCTGACATGGAACTACCAGATCCACCTCGGCAGGTCTTGTCTAGGATTTGAACCCAGGAATTCTTGCAATAAACATACCCCTAGAGCAAACCATTCCTTCTTTGTCTTTGGAGGTTCTTTCAAAAAAAAAGTATAAGTTCAATATGAAGTAATTCTAGTGGCTACGTTATGCGATAGTGTCCTAGAAAAGAGAATTTTGTTGTTACCAGATTGTTTCAGATATTTGATCTTTCCTGATTCCATGAAAAGGTTTCAACTTCTAAGCATAAGAGGCTAGCAACAGATGAAGTTTGTTTGATGTGCTCCATTCAATTTGGTTCCGAAAGTCACAGTTGCTCACATAAGTACTCCAGTGACCAAAAGTAAACTTATGACGATGGTTATACAGTGGTACCTCGGGTTACATACGCTTCAGGTTACAGGCGCTTCAGGTTACAGACTCCGCTAACCCAGAAATAGTGCTTCAGGTTAAGAACTTTGCTTCAGGATAAGAACAGAAATCGTGCTCCGGCGACGCGGCAGCAGCAGGAGGCCCCATTAGCTAAAGTGGTGCTTCAGGTTAAGAACTGTTTCAGGTTAAGAACGGACCTCCGGAACGAATTAAGTACTTAATCCAAGGTACCACTGTATTGAAACGTATTTCCCCTAGTCTCTTGGAGACTGAGGTGTCAAAAAGTGGGGCCGAATAGGAGGTGGAGTGGACTTCTGGGATCATTTTCTTCAATGGGTTTGCTTGTGTTTGTATACATGTATAGACTGAGTTTTTATTTCCTCATCTTATTTTTATTCTGTGATGTTATTGTTGTACTTTTATCGAAGATATTGCTCCCCGTCCTGAGATACTTAGGTTAGGAGTGGGATATAAACATTTTAAAATAATTTTAATTAAAATTTAAATATTTTTCAACAACATACGCACACACAGAGAGAGAAGGCTATGACTGGGAGTAAGAATGAAGAGAGTTGCTCAACCTCCCTCCTGTTGATAAATCATCAAGTTGCTTTCATACCTAAAGAAAAGAATGTATGGGGGAACATTATCTTTTCTTCCCTATGGAGAGAGATATTTAAACAATCCTTTGAAATGGAGCCATTTAGTGCATGTTCTTTAAATTTGATTTGATTTGTTAACATCATTGAGCAAGTAACTAGTTAGAAATATGTATTTTTTTTTCTTTTAATGAACAGAATCCTATTCCATCAGCTAGAAATTTCCATGGTAATACATCTCCTTTTGAGGCTTGAGATCTGTGACTTGCTTTTCTTTCCTAATGAGAGGAATAGTGGGGAGACCATCTGACTTATCGATTAAGCTACTATAAGGCATATGTTGGTTCTTTTCCTGCTGCTGAGACAATGGCCTTGGCGTTAGAAGAGTTCGAACTAACCCAGCAGAAGTCTTTCGGTGCACTTGGAGAAACTGGGTGTGGTGCTTTTTGCCTTCTCAGTCTCTGTTTTAGCTTGTAGACAATTTTAAATGTACACAAAAAAATTCAAAAAAGGTATGTGGACAAGGGAGAAGGTCTTTGAGGGGTGAAACCATCACAGCACATGACAGGACACTAGGGGTGGGGGTGGTGGCAGCGGGAGAGGAACAAAAGACTTGTCATAAAGGCATTATTTAATCAGTCTCTTCTAGAATGCCAGGCTTCATTTGCACACCATGACTTCCCTAATCAAAAGCCATCCAATTAAAGCAGTGAGAGGGCAATGAACCTATGCAAGAAATTCATAGGTCTCCTCTGTGGATTGTTCATTAGTCGTTCCCAAGTGCCCATTACGGGCTTTACCCATGAAAATGCACCTTGAGAATAAAAGATCTACATCAACAGCACATACACACCCACCAGGTGAATGGTATTCACTTTTAAAATCAACCCCTCCAGAACGGATAAAGTACAATAACCTTTGCCTACTTGAGAGGGACAAGTGATTTATCAGCTGGAACAAAAACAGAACCCAGTAAGATTAATTTCATACTAATCATAAAGTATTATATGAAAAACTAAACACACAAGCACAGAATGTGCAAAAGATTTTTAAGGACACGTCTATGCAGCAATTAAACACAAGCATATGGTCATGTTTCAATAACTGCACACCGATATATTCTAGAACTTCTAACAAATATGAAGTCACAATAATTAGCACTTCCAGTTTGACATCATTTTACAAATGAAAAACGAAGAGATTTGCCATTAAGCAGTATTGACGATATGCGTACAGTACACATATTTGTCAATTTCATTAACCTTCCAAAATTCACAGTACATTAATGACAGCAATACACATCATTCCAATATTCAGTGCAATTTCACGGGGGCAAATTCCATATCCTCTGTTCCTTACAGCTGCTAGGAAACATTATACTTTGCAAATATCCCATTGGGGTAAGCAGATGCTAAACAGTTGAATCCGAATAGACTATATTATGCCCCAAAATTAATCCCAGATAAAAAGTAGGGGGCTGTTTTGAATCTATTCATCCTTTTTGGATACACAACCTGCACGGGTTCTTTCCAGTAAACACGGTCACTTCATCTGGAAGAAGGGATCTTTCCACTATCAAAAGTAGGCTACTTTTCTAAGCCACATAAAAGGGATATCAGCCTTAAATACATAGTTGATCTAGGCAAAGTGATAAAATAGTATCTCATCTGGTTCTAAAGCACCCATCTTTGGGTTGGCCACCCTCATCCATTTCAAGGCAGGCCCCAGGCTTGAGTAGACACTCGGAATACTGCTGCAAATGCCCCTTATGCCTATTAGCCCACCTGGAACTACTGGGGACCCATCACCATCCCTCTTAGTATTGCCACCATCTCCTGATGCTGCTTGGGCCCCCTGGTGGCATGACAATTAGTCCTGCCTCTACTTATTAATCTGGGCAGGTAGCTCCTCCAGTTGGTGCCAAGCAACAGCCATGTTTTATCTCCACAATGCAATGTCCAGCACCCAAATGAGTCAGCAAATATGGAAGTTGCCCAGCACCAATTGGAGCCAAGAAGAAAACCACTGTTGAGTAAACCCGCTGGGGCAATGGAAAAAGGGGAAATGTTGGTTCCCAGCTGCAGAGCTGGCAGGGCCAGCACCTATTACCAGCTGAAACAAGTGATGTTGGGGAATATGAACTATAGCATTGTTGTTGTTATTATTCTTATTTCACACCTAACTTTCACTTTAAGGTCCCAGGATGGTTCTGGTGGGCCCTGACAGTGGCCACCCCTCCATATTCTATAGTGTGCTTGTTATTTGGTTTTTTTATTACGAACCAGATTGCCAGTTGCCATCACAGCCTCTTCCCATCTTCTGGCAACATGCCTAGAACCCCCAGGTTCAGTCGCAGACGACTCTGGGGTTGCGCGCTCATCTCGCTCTATAGGCTGAGGGAGCCGGCGTTTGTCAGCAGACAGCAGTCATGTGGCCAGCATGACTAAGCCGCTTCTGGCAAACCAGAGCAGCGCATGGAAACACCATTTACCTTCCTGCCAGAGCGATACGTATTTATCTACTTGCACTTTGACGTGCTTTCAAACTGCTAGGTGGGCAGGAGCTGGGACCAAACAACGGGAGTTCACCCCATTGCGGGGATTCGAACCGCTGACCTTCTGATCGGCAAGCCCTAGGCTCTATGGTTTAGACCACAGCACCACTCACATCCCCTGAACCCCCAGCCTACCTGGCGGCAAGTCAGTATGTCAAATCCTCAGTCCTGGCTCAATCCACATGCCCAAAGTCCAAACCGAAGCAGTCCCACAGAGATCCTGAAGCATCCAAGCTGAGGCCCACGAACATGGGCAGTTGAGCATACACAGCCTCTCAGCTCTGCTTCCCTTTTGTTCTTTGAATGCTGATTGCAGCATCTGGGCTTGATGAGTCAGGTGACCCTCACCTGTCCTGAGCCTACTCCAGCTGAGGAATCATACCCCTCCTCCCTGTTGTCATGCTAGTTCATGACACAACAGAGCTGAAACAGAATCACAGCCCAAAAGTACTGCTAAGGCTGGATCTAGACGCATCAAAGAAGCGTTTCAATTTAAAGCGTTGTAAGTTTAAACATGGAAAACAGGTAGAGAAAAACAGGACTCCATGTCGCCACCTGGTGGGTGGCACAATGTTATATCACACATAAGGTAAAGGGACCCCTGACCATTAGGTCCAGTCGTAACCGACTCTGGGGTTGACGCTCATCTAGCTTTATTGGCCGAGGGAGCCGGCGTTTGTCCGCAGACAGCTTCCTGGTCACATGGCCAGCATGACTAAGCCACTTCTGGCGAACCAGAATAGCGCACGGAAACACCGTTTACCTTCCCGCCGGAGTGGTACCTATTTATCTACTTGCACTTTGACATGCTTTCAAACTGCTAGGTTGGCAGGAGCAGGGACCAAGCAACGGGAGCTCACCCCGTCGTGGGGATTCGAACCGCCAACCTTCTGATCGGCAAGTCCTAGGCTCTGTGGTTTAACCCACAGCGCCACCCGCGTCCCTATATCGCACATACAGTGCCTATAAATAGCTTTCTCTTTACCAGTCTAGCTGACTCCTAAGTCTCAGTACTGTTAGCTCTGTCTCTCTCCCTCCCTATGTTCACTAGCCAGACTGGTTGGGCCTAAATATTCTGCACCTTTTTTTCACTTGAACTAAAGCATGCAATGGTCCAAGTGTGTTCTCCTCCCTGTTCCTCTCCCTGCCAAGGGTTTTCAAAACACATTGTTCTGCTTTTAGGGGGTGAAAGACATATTCTATAGCATGAAGAGATGTTAACATTGTAATCCTATATGCTTCTACTCAGAAGTAAGTCCTGTTGGGTTTGGTGGGCCTCACTCCTAAGTGAGTGTATATAGGATTTCAGTCAAAGGCTGTGCAAACCTATGCCAACTTACTTGGAGGTAAGTCCTATTAAACTCGGTGAGATTTACGTCTGAGTAAACATACATTGAATTAGGCTGAATGGAAAGTAATGAAACTAGAAGAATTCAACTGCAGCCACATTCTAGGAGCCAATACAGTATTTTCCCAAAGAGGTGTGATGTATATAAGCCATTTCCTTTTCCTATCTTGAGTTAATGTAATTTCACACTAATTTAATATGGCTTTATTTCATTTTATTTTACTTAAAAACAGGCACCAAAGTTGCTTATTGGCTTGATAGGAAACCTTTCAAAATGCTCCCTTTGTCCCACAAATCCACACTTATTTTTGTGAGCTCTTTCTATAGGATCAGTTGAATTAGGCAGACATTCAATTATTTCTAGAAAGATTTGATTTTCAGTCTTCAACGTTCATTGTTTCAACATGATGAAAGCGGGAAGGGGAGAATGACAGCAACTAAGAAAAAAAATGTTTGCACCGTTTTGAGCTTCTCTGTTATGATGAACAGAGAAAGAAATTAGTGCAATTATATACATGTCTGTGCACACAGATCTTGACATATTTATGTCTCAAACATTCCTCCAACACACAGACAGACAGACAGAGAGACAGACAGACACACACACACACACACACACTTTTTTCACATTGGGGAGTGGAATATTGTCAAGCACAGTGCTGAGGCTACTTGGCTTGTTCCCATACAGAAAGAACCTTTGGCGTTCCCATATTCCAATGGGCAATTCAGTCTTGGCAGAAATGTGCCAATGGATGTTATAAAGCAGCAGGCAGTGGGTGTGGGGTGTGTGCAAGCATTTCAAAACTGCTAACAGCAGCTCCGTTGTGATCCAAACAGCTGTGAGCAAAGACACAGGTGTGCTAACCCAACAAGGCCTGCTTGTGCCTTCCCAGTATGGTGTTGGCCAGGTTTGCAAAGTTGCAGCTGACCACATAACAAACAAGGCTGCCTGAGAAACATCCGCTTGGAGTAAACATTGGGTATGCTTAGTGTTATGTTCAACTCTCCATAACTCTAAAGAGCAAAACACAACAGCAAATCGCATTGTCCTAAGCACTGGCTATTATGCTGAGAAGGTCCCTCATCTTGGTTTGTGGACAAGTTGGGGTTTTCCTATAGGTGCAAATGTACCTGTCCAATATTGCTGGTCCGCCATGCCAAGCTGAAGTGTTCATCTGCCATTTTTATTGACACTTCCATTCTCGTGCCCATTCTCAGACATCAGCACAGTTAAACAAACTTCAGAGTAGGGCCTTTGGATATTTGCTTAAACAATGCAATCCCTTGCCATTTAGAAAAGAAAAAAGATGTCTTGGCAGTGTAGATTAGTTGGAATTCAACCAGCTTACACTCCACAATAAGAGTTCAAATTGGGTTCCCGCACTCACCCTCTGCAACAATTATCACCACGTTATAAGAGACTGCTGGATTTGAAGTGGATTGCAGAGCTAAGACTGCTTGCCTAATGAAAACGAAAATTTATTTGACTTGATGTGGGCTAGCTATGGACCTCCAGCTCTTCTTGGGACTACAGCTCCCATCATCCCTAACCACAGGCCATGTTGGCTGGGGCTGATGGGAAGTGGAGCCAAAACAAAACTCCAGAGGGCCGCAGGTTCCCCATACCAAATGTCCAAAGAAGACGCTTTAAGAATTCGTGCTGGTGCAAGCAGAGTGCCAACCTAGCATTCGTTCCTCTCCTTCATGTCATATTCCCCCTTTTTTGTGACATGCCATAAAGCACAATGTACACTGAGGTAATAAAAAATATAATCATTTGTCCATCATCATTCTGCTACCCTTGAGAGATCCATGTCAAGAAAATTATTCTGCCCTGACTAATAGACACACACACACTCCTTCAACTCTGCAGACAAAAGCCCTTGCACATAAGTTTTGAGGAGATGCAACGACTCTCCATCAACAAACTGGAACTTGACTAGTTTATGCACACAGTTCTCTGCAGTTAGGGCCTAGATTAGTCCCTGCAGAGAGTATTGAGTGCAGCAGTTCTGTCTAGGAATTCAGTTCACTTTTACCTAGGAATAACTAATGGCACCCCCTCACAAATGTTACAGGAACAGCTTTTACATTCTTACAAGCATCTGAAGCCAGAAACACACCTCCGCAAATTCACTAAAATTAAATCAATCCAGTTACCAAAAGTAATAGGACCAATCAGACTTGCTTCACAAGAAACAGAGGTTTTTAATAATGGTTTTCTGTGCTTATTTTTTTGAACAACTGCCTTGAAGAAAATCAGATTTCTAGTTGTGATTTCTTTTCGAAATGTAATTATTGCATATAATAAACCCTTTCTCTCTCACACACACCATTTTTCAACTAGTCAACAGTAATATGATCATAATGTGCCATTAATTATTTTTTTCAGAACAACCTGGAAAACTTGACATTATTTTATCATGAAAGGATATGTCCCAAAATTTGATGGAACTTTTGTCCATCGTGACCCCAATAATTTCATAGATTTCCTTCCATTTACAGATATCTATTCCTGTCCACCCTGCTCTACACTAATAAGCCAGTTCATAGACCTAAATATATTATTATTATTATTATTATTATTATTATTATTATTATTATTATTTTGTATACCCGCAGGCCTCAGGGAGGTTTACAACATAAAAACACAATACAAAAACACAAAATACATAATAAAAATAAGAACAAGAACAACCTAGCACATTTTAAAAGTTACTGATTTTAAAATAAAAATAACGAGCAGCACAAACTTCTTCACATTTGCTCAGAACTAGGTCCTACTGTTTTCAGTGGGTCTTACTTTTAGGTAAGCACGCATGGGATTGCAACCTAAGGTTGTCTTGCGAGTAAATTCTGCTGAAGATGGTAGTACTCATGTTTTTTAGTGAGAATTCATAGGACTGAGTGATAGCTGAGCATGGCCAATGGCCAGCGACAATGGGAGCTGGACTTCAGCTCCCTCTGAAGGGCCAAAGGTTCCCCAACACCTGGGTTAGGAGAAAGAGATTTAGCATCCTGCTAGCCATAGATCTAATTGCCTGTTGAACCTCTTCTTACTGCTTGATGCTTCATAGAGCCTAGAATTTCACTTCAATATAGGAAAACTTGTCTGGATCCCCATGTATTCTACTTGTGTAGAGTCATACTGCTTGTTCCTATTTTCATCAAAACATTTGGTTTCCTTTCCCTATCTTGCATCACAGCCAAGTTCTCTTGCTCTTTAACTTCTCTGTCACATGTCAGAGGGATTTACGTCTATGGATCCAAGATCAAAAGATGCAGACTACAATAACTACAGCAGAAATAGAGAAAGGGGTGGTCAGTTGTGGGGGGAAAGAAGCCCGTTTTGTTTTTGTTTTTCCATTCGTGAAGCATGATTTCTTTTTTTCTTTTTTAAAATTCCATTATCATTATTATTATTATTATTATTATTATTATTATTATTATTATTTCGTACCATTTCTGCAAAGCAGACCGCAGAAATTAAAATCAATTCACTGTTATAGCAATTCATGCTAGCATAGTCAAAAAGCATATACAAATCGGCCTCATGTCAGCCTTTCATCATTCAGAGCAGTGAGCTCAGTGGCGACAATAGAGCTCACGCTATTGCATAGAAATGTGAAGCCCAATTAACATCAGAACACACGCTAATGTTCTAATGAAGTAAATGGACTTCAGATGAGGAGGGAAAAAATGCCTATGCACCAATTAGCTGACACCAAAGGCATGTGAAGAAATAGCACGAATAGGAACGAAACAAAAGAGAGGTAAAAGTCACAATTTAAAGTAATTACACACAGGGGCTTATGCCAAGATGTTGCAGTGCCCTTCATCACAGTGAGAGGCCGGCAATTCTTGTTCGTAGGATGTGGGCAATTCACATTTCACATTGTCTTTCCGTGGTGCCCACATGCTCAATTTTACAGAACAACAGGCCCCACTGTAGTTTATTTACCTACTGAAGCGAAAACCCACTTTAATGTAAGAACGTACGCCGAGGTGTCGGCTTGAGCAGAAACCAAGCACAAAAGAACTCCTCCAACTTCATTTGAACAGCTGGGGAGAGTCTGTTATGTATCAGGGGAAAAAATTAACAAAGGCCAAAAAGGAAAGAAAGAAGGGAGGTGGGGGGGGGGGGGAAACAACCCAGCAGCTCAGCATAGAACTAGAGAGCTAGCACTGCCCTCGCCCAGCTGTTGCACGATATGGAAGCGTCAGAAGAGGTGGGGAAATGGAAAAGCTGCAGCACATCTGAGCAAAAAGGATGCTTCCTCCTCCCCCGCATGAAGATAGTAATATTATATAAAACAAAAAGCAAAGTCAACTCTGTTTCGATCTAAAAGCGGCCTCGGAAGACTGCGAAGGCAGTAGCTCTAAACAGATTGTGCACCATAGGAGAGGAGTATTTTGTGGTTGTTGTTGTTGTTTAGTCGTTTAGTCGTGTCCGACTCTTCGTGACCCCATGGACTAGAGCACGCCAGGCTCTTCCACTGCCTCCCCCAGTTTGGTCAAACTCATGCTGGTAGCTTCAAGAACACTGTCCAACCATCTCGTCCTCTGTCGTCCCCTTCTCCTTGTGCCCTCCATCTTTCCCAGCATCAGGGTCTTTTCCAGGGAGCCTTCTCTTCTCATGAGGTGGCCAAAGTATTGGAGTCTCAGCTTCACGATCTGTCCTTTCAGTGAGCACTCAGGGCTGATTTCCTTCAGAATGGATAGGTTTGATCTTCTTGCAGTCCATGGGACTCTCAAGAGTCTCCTCCAGCACCGTAATTCAAAAGCATCAATCAGCCTTCTTTATGGTCCAGCTCTCACTTCCATACATCACTACTGGGAAAACCATAGCTTTTTCTATACAGACCTTTGTTGGCAAGGTGATGTCTCTACTTTTTAAGATGCTGCCTAGGTTTGTCATTTTGTGGTAGAAAGGCTATATAACAAGGCTGACCTGTTTCCTGTCCATGGGCCGTATCTTTAGGCAGGAAGCTGACTTATAGCAAGTCAAACGAAGAGTCCATCTCAATCAGTATTGTCAACCCTGACTGGCAGCAGCTCTCCAGGGTTTCAGGTAAGGGTCTCTCCCAACCTTACCTTGAGATGCTGCCATGGATCAAACCTGCCATGCTCTGTCCCCGGACTATGTATCTTATATGTTTAATATAATTATATGTGCAGTGTGGCTTTGCATTGAACTGGCCATAACTGTTTAGTTGAATCCAGCCCATAAATACTTGGACACGCAGATTCAAATTCACATTTAAGTACAGTGATACCTCGGGTTACATATGCTTCAGGTTACATACGCTTCAGGTTACAGTCTCCGCTAACCCAGAAATATTAGCTCAGGTTAAGAACTTTGCTTCAGGATAAGAACAGAAATTGTGCTCTGGTGGCGCGGCGGCACCAGGAGGCTCCATTAGCTAAAGTGGTGCTTCAGGTAAAGAACAGTTTCAGGTTAAGAACGGACCTCTGGAACGAATTAAGTACTTAATCCGAGGTACCACTGTACACTACTGAAATACTAGATTACTTGAAGTCAGGGTGTACAAGAAATATTTAGAACATGGATGGGGAAATCGTGGCCCTCCAGATATTGTTAGAGTCCAATTTCCATCAGCCTGCCTCATCTCTCCCTCTTGGCCCCCCTCCTCTGCAGCCTCCGCTTCTGCCTCTGATTCTGGACTGCTCTCTGCCACAGACTCTTCCTTCTCACAAAACCCTGTTACGTCTTCAGCTTCCAACACCGACTCCTCCCAGTCTGTTCCCTCTTCTCCCTCTGACCACTCCTTGTCGTCCCACTACCAATAACCCGGCTCTGAGCCTTCTTCCCTTGGTGCCTCCCACCACTCCTCTGCATAACAACAAATTTAAGAAGGAAGTTATAAGAACTATTGACAGGGAAGTCCTATGCATGTCTACTCAGAAGTAAAACTCACTGAGTTCAATCGAAACTCCTCCCAGGTAAATTTGGAAAGAGCTGAAGCTTGAATGCCTGCAGTCCTATAATCCTATAGACACTTTTTGGTGTCATAAAACTCAGAGGGGCTTACTTCCTCCTGGCTAATGTGGTACAAGTGGTTAAAAAAACAATAATCTGAAAACAGTCTTCTTTGAAAATCTGGGACCAGGCTCACTGGTTTCAAGACAGGGTTGGTTTTAAAAAACAAAAAACAACAACCACCAAATATTTAATATAATGAATTCATCCTGTATATATCTGATCAAATCAAATGTTTAATTAAATAACTGACAGAATATGCTTTTGCACATTAGGTTTCTTATGTATCTTATTCCAGTATTCAATAAGGGGTTTCCTGTTATCTCGAAAAGTCCTGGCCTTTTGTTTCCCTTAATATAATCAAACGAAACTTGACAGTGTATCCATTATATGCTTTGCTGAACCCGTTACAAAGATCAGGTGCCTTTTTATTTTGCCAGTTTTAGTCAATATTACCTTCAACATGATTAATGAATTTCTTACCAGTCCTGCTGTTTTGCAATATCTTTAATTAATCCAAGTAGTAATACCTTGGGATCCAAAAGGTAAGCTATAACTAATAATTTCTTTTAAAAGAAAGTATTGAAATAAGTCTGTAACTCAGCCAAACACATGTGTATTTGTATTTTGTATTTCAAACATGTATTCTATTTTGTATCTCAAACAGCTTAACAGATACTTTCTGACATGCATGCACAAAATGTACCATTAATATAACATTCTATAGAGGGAGAAGTTCCCAAAAGTGGAAATCTAATATTCAGACATACTATGGACCATCTCATGAAGGCCCTCCATCTAGTCAAAATAGATTAAAATGGCTGTGAAACAGAACAAGAATTATCCTGATTAGTTAGGAGGATCATCAAATATCAGTTCAGAAATGGTGTACCTTCATTAGCTCAAAGCAATGAGAAAGTGCAAAGCTGTTGAAACCAAGAGTCCTTTTCGTTGGAAATTCCCAGGTGTCAAAAAAGGTTATTTATGTATGCCACCACTGCGGTCCATGTTTTGTTAGCCCAAAAATTGAAAACGAGCAAGGTCCCAACTAAATAAGAATGGCAACTTAAACTGATGGAATATGTGCAGCTTGCGGACCTAACATATAGAATAAGAGAACAAGAAGAACATACATTTAAAGAAGATTGGAAAATGTTTATTCAATAGATGGGGGGTGGGTTGTATACATTTGGAAACGTTGGCAGCGTTGAGATAAATTCAACAGTGTAAACAAGTTTTATTGTCTAAATGAATATTCTAAAGTGTAAAACAGAAAATTTAATAAAAATGTGTGTGTGTGTGTGTGTGTGTGTGTGTGTGTGTGTGTGTGTGTAAGTGCACAGCTGTTGCTCATCCTCCAATTCCTTCCCCACCTGCTACATAGCAGGTGAGGGAGGAAAGTGAGTGGACAAATGGAACAGGAAACAACTATAGCACCTCAAATTGTAGTGGTCACAGTGGTTGCCTGTCTTTCAGGCTGCAGCTCAGTGAAATAGCCCCTGTTTTGCATGCAGAAGGTCAATCTCAGGCATCTCCAAACCAGAGTTAGGAGGGACTCCCAATCTGAAATCCTAGAAAACTGCTAACAGTCACAGTAGACAACGCTGAACTAAATGGACCAATGGTCTGATTCAGTCTATGGCAGCTTCCAATGTTGCTATCTGGGAGACTTCTTCCAATCACAAGGCCCACTTTACGGCACTATTGTGAACCCAATCCAAACCCACAAATTATGTTTCTACGAGGCTTTGGCCTAGACCTGGTATCGGTATTCTCTCAGGCTTAGTGTTAACATCACACTCACCTCATGATGTAGGGAGTTCTCATGTGATGTCTTTGCTCATTGGCATTGTATATCATGTGCAGGTGACATTCTCTTGCTTTCCACCTCAGGAATCTAGCCCAGTAATTTCATGATCGCTCAGTTTGCCATCTTGCTCACATAGTAACTGCAATATTTACCTTATGTTTGTATGGAGAAACTTTCAGGATCAGGAGTGCCAGCTTGGCCCTGCAACCGTGAGTGCCTGGGGCTGTGGGTGCCACACAGCATGGATGGCCCTGGCACCAAAATTTGTGGGTGTCCAGCCCCTTCATGGGGAATTTTGTCACTTCTCAGGCACCCAGAACCCCATGGAGTTGGCACCTATGTTCAGGAGAAAGATATTTCTCCATCAGAACAGAATACGCAGCACACAGATGGCCAGTAAAGTGCAGGGGTGGAGGAAGGGGGTGTGGTGGCTGCGGGCTGCCCCAGGTTTCACCACTGAGGGGGGTGACAAAATGCCAGGCAGCACTCGCGGGGCCTGCAGTGCACCCGAGCCACACGTCTCTCCTGGGAGAGACGCAGTGGCTTGGGCACTCACAGGCTCCACACTGCCCAAACAGTCTGCCCACTGCCTTACCTCCCTCCAGCTGTAGGGCGGCTGAGTGGAAGGAGGCAGGCAGACTCTGGAGGCCCTGTGGTGCGCACCTCCCCTATGGGCAGCTTGCCCTGCCCCTGGGCGCGCCACCCCAGGCGCCCGAGCAGCTTCCTCCACCGCTGGTAATGTGGAGACAGTCTAGCTTTCTTCTTCTCTGTGGTTTCAGTCAAGGTACTGTCACAGAGGGACTCTGCCAGAACAGAGTGGTCATATTTGTAAAGGGCAGACACTACGGCCGGGGTAACCAATATGGGACCCTCTGGATGTCGTTGGACAACAATTACCATTGTCTTTGTCCATGACCAATGGCCATGCAGACTGAGGCTGATGGGAGTTGGAGTCCAACAATATCTGGACCATACCTTTGCTCTACAGAAACAGAAGTCTTGACTTCCACTTTATTGCTAACTATTGTTGATGTGATATCTATCCCAGGGGGTTTTCTAAAGAAAGTCACTAACAACAGGGAAGGAAAGTACATTACAGAAGACTCACCTAGGTAGGGCAAACAAAACTGTACTGTTGTGCCAACCAACATTACAGCTCATTTCCTATACTAGCACATCACAATGTGGTAAGGATAACTTTTAAACTTCACCTCAGTATCCAAAGCTGGTAGTTAGCTTCAGTTTTTCACACCGTGTAGTGTTGTTCTAAAGGGATGTCTATTTACAACCTTAACTGTACCCAAAGAAGGTGGTGGTGCTTGTTTTTGTCTGATATTTATAGGCTATACTTTATAGTTAAAATATATAATTACTGAAGAAGGCATAATGAAATCTTCTATTGTTAGACAACACACAGCAATTCTAATTAACAGGGGAACTGATAAAAGAATTTACAGTGGCACTGCTGCAGGAAAATGCAATTTCTTAGTATGGCTCTTGCCGTTTGTTTTACGGCACCGCGGTTCTTTTTGCATTCATGGTTGATTTGGGGAACTCATCTACAGCAAAACATTTTAGGTACCACCAACCGTGTCAAAAATACTACAGTGTCACAAGCAACAGAATTTCTGGTATGACACCACAGCTAGTAGCAGACAGGATGGTGGGACGGAGGCACTTACCTGACCTCCTGGTGGGTGAATTGTTGCTGCTTACCATGAGGACAAGGCGTGACGCAGTGCAAACACACAGGCAGGAACCAGATTGGTTCAGCTAATTCATTTTATGTTATGAACCACCCTGTGGTCCTTGGATGAAGACATATAGACATTTAATAAAGAAAATAAAAAATAATTTGCACCACATTCCCATTAGCCACATTCCCATGTTGTGAAGTGTGAAAGCACTCCTTTTTAAAAAGTGTCAAGTGTGTTCTGAGTTGTTGTTGTGTTTTGCTCCACTACATCTGCAAGAACAAATCCTTCCAGCTCTACAATTCTACGACTCTATGATTCTGTGAAAATAAAGAGTATGTAAAAATTAATTTCATGATCACCCCATGGTAAGATTTTGTCTGTAAAAGCTGATTGCACGAACTTACCTTCAATGCAAGGTACTGACAGCAATATCATCCTTTAAATGTTTGTATATTCACCATCAACACAAACTTCTGGATTAAATGAGAATAACCCATCACACCACATTAGATGTCTGAGTGTTGGGTTAGGACTGGCAAGAGCTAGCTTCCAGTTCCCACTTAGCCATAAAGCTCTCTGGAAGGGATGTGCAAATCTTGTCACTTTGGTTTTTCTTTCAGATCTTAAGTTCGGTTTTCTACACTTCCACATCAATTTGCAGCTTTTTTTTTTTTAAGACAGTCCACATAAAAATCCATCAGCATGTTAGTGCGACTTTCTCCCAATATGCACAAATGCAATTTTGCCTAATACCCATGTTTTTGCAATTCTTCTCCAAATATTTACATTTTTATACACACATTTCACCCAAGCGTATATGCATTTATTTATTTTTTACATATTACTTGTCTGGAGATCTGCACTGCAGAATTTGGAGAAGTGCAAATTCTGAAGGATATCTATTTTGGTTTATTTTATGTCTTGTTTCCAAAAAGGGGAAATAAGGCAAGTTTGCCTTGGAATGCAAACTGAATCCAATTTCTTCCCCATCCCTGCTCTCTGGTGATATGGGCCCAGTCACTATCTCTTTCCTTTACCCACCTTGACAGGGTTGTGATGAGAATAAAAGCGTGGCATGTACCTTGAGATCCTCAAAGCAAAGGCTGGATATAGCTGAATAAAATTAATAAATAGTGTGAGAATTGGGGTGAGTTTTTCCAGGGCTCTGTTAATAACTCAAGAAACATGATGATGATGATGATGATGATGATAAATTTGTATCCCGTCCATCTGACTAGGTTGCCCCCGCCACTCTGGGTAGTTTCCAGCATATATAAAAACATAATACAGTGGTACCTAGGGTTAAGAACTTAATTTGTTCTGGAGGTCTGTTCTTAACCTGAAACTGTTCTTAACCTGAGGTACTTAGCTAATGGGGCCTCCCGCTGCCACCGCCACTTGATTTCTGTTCTCATCCTGAAGCAAAGTTCTTAACCTGAGGTACTATTTCTGGGTTAGCAGAGTCTGTAACCTGAACTATGTGTAACCTGAAGCGTCTGTAACCCAAGGTACCACTGTAAAACATGAAACCTTAAAAGGCTTCCATATACAGGACTGCCTTCAGATGTCTTCTGAAGGTTATAGAGTTGTTCATCTCCTTGACATCTGATGGGAGGGCGTTCCACAGGGCAGGCACCACTACCAAGAAGGCCCTTTCTGCCTGGTTCCCTGTAGCTTCACTTCTCACAGTGAGGGAACCGCCAGAAGGCCCTTGGTGTTGGATCTCAGTGTCCGGGCTGAATGACAGGAGAATACAAGTGTGCAGTACTGAGGCCCATGCATCAAGCAGCAGTCAAGAGCATCCAGATCTTATTAAAACGAAGAATGCCTACATCTGTTACTCAAGTTATTACAAAGCCACCAGTGTCATACTTAATAAATAACGAGGCAGGCTTTTTAAACAGAAACCTGATGTAAACTTAACACTCACCAGAGGGGAAAAAATGTAACGTTAAAAGCGAGCTGCCTATGTAGAAGGACTCCAACTATTTTCCACGCAGAGGAGGAAAGTGGAGCAGCCTGTGCCAAAACCTGGCTCTTTTTGCCATAATCGCTGTGCTGGGATAACTGTGCTTTAGTACTATTTGTGTAAAACAGCATCCCAGTGAAATGTGGGCCAGGAGTGAAGGAGGGGAAAAAACGCAGAGAGAGAGAGAGCAGCCCAGACACTGCTGGTTTATTAAAGTGCCCTTCATTCACCTGCTCCATCCAAATCAAACAGCTCTGATTGGCGTTCCGTCTTGTAAAACGGGTATTGTGTGAGCAGTGGGCAGCTGGAGTCCTCTGAGAATCTTCACTTGTCAGAGATGAATCAATCATCTAGAAAGATGTCAGCATCTGCCCAAACCATTTTATATTAGAATAAATGGCAGATGGTGGTGTTTTTATATTTAATCAGTTCCACCAAATGCAGTTTCATCTCTTATAAAACTAAACCATCTGCAGCGTGTAGGTGTACAGATCTAGCTAAATGCCCGCTGCAGAACCCTCTTCTCTTAAAGGTAAACGGTACAAGTTAGTGGCAGCATTTTGGCACCATAAACTACAGGAGGAAGGGGAGGGGGGAGAGATTTGACTTTTGCTTTTTAAATATCAGTGTGTTCTTGCAAAGACTTTCAGTGTAATCATGCCAATAATTTATGTGTAGTATCAAGGCCCGTGCTTAATTCATAATTTAGATGGCACATATCTGCGTCAGCCTGCCCTGGATTGCATGAAAAAAATCACCTCCCCCACTATGTATGTATGAACATACTTCTTTTTTTTTTTTTTTTTTTTGCAAAGGCCTTTGGCTATGTGCAATGAAGTTTATTTACTTCGCTCTGGGTGTAATATTTGTCCATCTGCAGGCCGGTGTGATAAATCTTTTACTTGGAGGGAAGTCCTGCCAACGTGACAGGTTGCAATGCACACTTACCTGGGAGTGAGCTAGATTGACTAAAACAGGACTTACTTCTGAGTAAAGATATATAAACTAGCACTTACCTTTAAAAGGTTGTACTGTTATTCCCCGATAAGTGAGCACAGAATGAATTTCGAAATGTGTTTTTTTTATCATTGCTTTAATCTATTGATTTTACTTAGCATTTTATTGATCAAATATTGATAAATAGTTTTATCATTTTTCGTCATGAGCATTTTTCCTCATTGTTTTCAGGGCAGGGCGATGCTCGAATCCTCTACTTCAGGGATGAGGAAACCTGTGGCTGCCAGCTCAACAACTTTGTCTGGATTTTCATGGCAGCCCTACCTAGTCTACAACTTTCATTAAGAAGAAGAAAAAGAGTTTGGATTTGATATCCCGCTTTTCACTCCCCTTCAGGAGTCTCAAAGCGGCTAACATTCTCCTTTCCCTTCCTCCCCCACAACAAACACTCTGTGAGGTGAGTGGGGCTGAGAGACTTCAGAGAAGTGTGACTGGCCCAAGGTCACCCAGCAGCTGCATGTGGAGGAGCGGAGACGTGAACCCGGTTCCCCAGATTACGAGACTACCGCTCTTAACCAATACACCACACTGGCTTAACCCTTCCCAGGGGTGCCAACTTGAATAAACTATTGGGGGGCCCTAGATAAGCCCTGCCCTGCATAATTGATTACATGATGCAGTGCATGCACACCATTTGAATGGCAATGCCCATCAACTTGGGGGCCCAGTCCCCTCAAATATTTTATTCGGGGACCCGAAGGGACCTTGGCCCCTAGGAGTTGGCTCCTATGTCCCTTCCCATTGGCACAGCTGGCTGGGGCCAGGAAGTTGCCTTATATCAAGTGAGGCTGCTGGTCCATTTAATCCAGTATTGTCTACAGTCTCCCGGGTTCCAGGCAGAAGTCTCTCCCGGCCCTACATGGAAACGCCAGGAATTGAACCTGAGACCTTCTGAATACAAGGCAAATGTGCTACCACTGAGCTACAACCCATCTGCAAAACCGATGGGAGTCTGGAGGGCTACAGATTCCACCCCCCTGCTCTCACCATATAGTACAGTGGTAACTTGGGTTACATACGCTTCAGGTTACAGACTCCGCTAATCCAGAAATAGTACCTCGGGTTAAGAACTTTGCTTCAGGATGAGAACAGAAATCGTGCTTCGGCGGTACGGCGGCAGCAGGAGGCCCCATTAGCTAAAGTGATACCTCAGGTTAGAACAGTTTCAGGTTAAGAACGGACCTTCAGAACGAATTAAGTTCTTAACCCGAGGTACCAATGTATATGTTTAGCTGCAGAAAGGCACGGTTTCTACCACTCCCAGTTAATCTCTCTTTCTTCCTTTCTTTTTTTGGTCACGATTTCTGAGTAGAGCAGGTTGGGTACGTTGGCTGCATGGTATTTAACCAAGATGAAAAATAAAAATAGACACCCACAACTTTAACGTAGATTATCTTTTGAGCGCATACGTCTGAGTAGCACCATCTGGGTGGGGTTTGACCAACAGCAGGTTAGAGAGCTGATTTCAAATACAAGCAGATGGATTTCCCCTTACTTTTGGCTGTATGAAGCAAGTACACATCTTACCACCAACTGGACTATTTGTGAGCAAGTAGCATCGTGGAGAGATCAACTATTTCAATATATTGGACTGTGTTCCAGCGTATGCTTCGACTGCTGCATTTTTGATGCTTCTCAATTCTTGGCAATCAACTTTTTGAATTGGAGTGTTTAGTATGTTCCAAGTCCAGTATCTTAAAAGTGCCTACAACATGTCAGAGGACATTTCCCCCTTCTTGTTGGTGAACTAAAGTATATGTGCAATAACATTACTAAGTTGCTAAGAAAAGTCTGGATTTCTTTAAGCATGAACAAACACACAAACAAACACACACAGAGAGAGAGACTTTTTTTGGAATACCATCTTAGCTAGAACTAAGCATCACTGAACCCAGTGGGACCTTTTAAGACGGTCAAAAACTAAGGATGCTTCTAGGCCACTACTATTTTTGCTTGGGATTCAATCACATGGCGACAAATTCAGGTTGTACAAATATAGTGGATTTCACAGTCCTGTGCAAAAAGAAAAATCCTGCTTATTGGATCAAAAGATCAGGAAAGAAGAAGAAGAGTTTGGATTTGATATCCCGCCTTTCACTCCCTTTAAGGAGTCTCAAAGCGGCTAACATTCTCCTTTCCCTTCCTCCCCCACAACAAACACTCTGTGAGGTGAGTGGGGCTGAGAGACTTCAGAGAAGTGTGATTAGCCCAAGGTCACCCAGCAACTGCATGTGGAGGAGCGGAGACGCAAACCCAGTTCCCCAGATTACGAGACAACCGCTCTTAACCACTACACCACACTGGGCCAGGAAAATGCACTGGGAAGTAGGAATGTGGGTTACCATCTATTCAATTTGCATTTAAAGGCAGACATTCATAATTTGCATTTTCCAAAACAATATGTGGCAGGTCATACTCTGGACTTTGTCTTCTCAGCTGGGTGGGAACAGCGTGATCTGAAACTGGGGGATCAGCCCCTTGTCATGGTCAGATCACTTTCTGCTAAGCTTTAGGCTTTCAGCACCTTTTCCCCTCAGCAGAGGTGGGGGACCTGTGAGATCATCATCTGAGGCCTTCTCCGTGTGCCTCATCCACGAGGGGTCCAGAAGGTGGCAACACAAGAACGGGCCTTTTCTGTGGTGGTTCCCTGTTTATGGAATGCTCTCCCCAGGGAAGTTCATCTAGTGCCTTCATTATACAGGTGGCAGGCGAAATCATTCCTCTTCAACCAGGACTTTGGCTGATTAACATCCAATACCCTTTTAAAAGTGTTGTGGGATTATTGGTGTTATGTACTGAGTTGAATAGGATCCAAAATGCAGAGTCTGATTGGTCCTAGAACAATAGGATTCAGAATGCAACAGTCTGATTGGTCCTAGAACAATAGGATTCAGAATGCAGCAGTCTGATTGGTCAACAAGAGCCACCCAATCCAACTCCACGTGGAAATGAATCCGCAACGTGATTGGCCTACAGGAGAATCCCGGAATTAGCCAATCACGTGGGGCCCATTGTGTAAATAATGTATATAAAGCAGACATTCTGGGGGAACTTCCATTCCTCCTCACCACTATGAGCTGAATAAAGAGCATGAAATCCACTCTCGACTCAGAGTATATTTCAATTGGTTTGCTTTGTTCTTATTTTTTATTATGCATTTTGTGTTTCTAAGGTCGTATTTTTATGTTGTGAACCACCCTGAGATTTATGGGTGAAGGGCGGTACACAAATTTCATAAATCAACAAAATACAATAAAATAAATAAAAAGCCAGGCTCTTCAGAAACGGCAAGTTTTACTCTCAGCTACATATAATTGTGTATCTTAACAGCCTAATGCATATAAACAACACTTCCGATTGCCAAATACATTTCGACCATACGGATGTAATTTACCTATCAATATGTGCCACTGAGGAAGACCGTATGGTCAAAATGTACTTGGCAACTGAAAGTGTTACTTGCATTAGTATGTTAAGTGGCACTCTCTTCTGTCATTAAAAAGACCCCTAAGGATCGGTATTAGGGTCTGTGCTTTTGAGCTTGTTCATAAATGATCTGGAGTTGGGGTAGACAGCAAGGTTGCCAGGTTTGCTTGTTCAAGGTGGTTAGAACAAAAAGGGATTGTGAAGAGCTCTTAAAGGACCCCGCCAAACTGAGAGAACGAGCAGAACAGTGGCAAATGCAATTCAATGTAAACATGTGTAAAGTGATGTTGGGGCAACAACAACAAAACTCTTAATTTCACATGTACACTCAACTGGCGTTGACTGATCATGAACAAGACCTTGGGGTCATAGCAAACAGCTTAATGGAGACGTCGACCCAGTGGGCGGCAGCTGTGAAAAAGACAAATCACATGCTAGACATTATTAGGTCGGGAATTGAAAAACAAAACTGCCAATATCATAATGCCGTTATACAAATCTATGGAATACTGTGTACTGTTCTGGACACCTTACCTCAAAACAGATATTGTAGAGCAGGAAAAGCTTCAGAAAAGGGCTACCAAAAGGGATGGCGCGACTCCCCGATGAAGAATTGTTGCAGCGCTTTGGACTTTTGAGTTTAGAGAAGAGGCAAATAAGAGGTGACATGATAGAAACTTACAAAATTATGAATGGCTTGAAGGCAGGAGGTTCTTGTTATGCTAAAACATTTGTATTTCCTCCTTTGGTTCAGAAGCTGTTTTTGATTGGTATATACTGTACAGAAATACGTTGAGCAAAATTTACAGGGTAGGGTTGGTAGGTCTTAACTTTGTACATTTTGTTACTCAACCAATCTGTAGATCAAGCAACAGGTCAATAAGATCTGACTGCTCAAGACAGCAGTCCAATCAATGGAGTCTGGGATTAACTCAGAGCACTGAAATTAAATCCAGCTCCTGGAGCTATATCTGCACTGATCACCCACTGCCCTGGAAGATAGCCTTGTATGTGTGTGAAGCTTGGGGCAGCCACCCTTGCTTTCCCCCAACACCACTCCAAATGGCCTGTCACGATAGGCCATGGGTAAGCAAACTAAGGCCTGGGAGCTGGAGCCGGCCCAATTGCCTTCTAAATTTGGCCCACAAACGGTCCGGGAATCAGCGTGTTTTTACATGAGTAGAATGTGTCCTTTTATTTAAAATGCATCTCTGGGGTATTTGTGGGGCCTGCCTGGTGTTTTTTACATGAATAGAATGTGTGCTTTTATTTAAAATTCATCTCTGGGTTATTTGTGGGGCATAGGAATTTGTTCAATTATTATAATTATTTTCAAAATATAGTCCAGCCTCCCACAAGGTGTGAGGGACGGTGAACTGCCCCCCTGCTGAAAAAGCTTGCTGACCCCTGATCCATAGGCACTGGCTCCTGGGAGTCAAGGCACTTTGGGCCTCCCAGTATTTTTTTAGGGGGGCAAACCCCCTTAATGTTCAGAGGGCGTTCAGCTCCTCCCTCTGGGTCCTCACAACCTCGTGTGTGCAATGTCAGGACATTGTGCGACCTCAGGGTATTGTATGACGTTACACACATAACACCAGGACGTCGGGCCCAATCGGTCGTCTGGAAAAGCTGGCATCTCTGCCTATCACCAACTCTCTTCGTCCCCAACCACTAGCAATGTACAAGGCAGGGGAAGGCTGGTGTGCTCTAGCCAACAGTGGCTCTTCAAGGTCTGAGCCGGAAAGACCTTCTTAGCCTGTCAGCTAAGATCCTTTAAGTGGCGATGGAACTCTGCTGTGACCTTGTTCTATCTGCCTCTGTATTTTCCTCCAAACCTGATGGAGCTTTGATAGTCTGTTTTGTGCATCCTCATCTATGGCATTTTCAGGACTCAAATAAAAAATAATACTAATAATTGTGCAGAGACACCCTAAAAGAAATCACAATATCAACCAGCAGTATGTGGGGGTTTGAGTTTGGTTGGTGGTTGTGTTTTTTTTTAGGAAATTCACAGCTTGCAACTTTTGGCTAAGCAGGCTCCTACCAGCACACCCTTTAACTGAGCCAACCAACCACACAGGAAGGCCACCACTGCTGAGAATTCAGCGCATCTTTTATAGAAAATGACAATATGGCACGGGGATTATCTAGAGCTCTCCTGTTGTCCTAGTGAAACATGCAGTGGCCCTGTGATGCACGTCGCAGCAAAACTTCGTGAGCCCCCCCCCCAAAAATGATGCAAATAAATTGCAAAGCCTACTGGCTCAGCTAGGGGGGCAAATCAAGATAACAGAGACAAAACCTTTGGTTCTATGCTCTGAGCCAAAAAGAGACCAAGTGCATCATTGATTTGAGGTGGGGAAAAAGGGATCAGTGAGAAATGGGGTTACATTTGCATTTAAATACAGACCTGCCTAATTCACATTTTCTGAAACAATATGTTAACCGAAAGAGCCATCCTTCAGAATTTGCACTTTTCCAAGTTTTGCAATGTGGTTCTCCAACGGAGCTATGTGTACAAAAATGCATATACTAGAGGGGAAATTGTGCATAAAATGCACTTATTAGTGAAAATGACATACAGAAATGCATTGTATCAGGGGAAATTGCTTTGCAAAAAAGTGTATATTAGTCCAAATTGCATAGAAAATGTATATATTGAAATAAATTTGCTCTAAAATACTGGTGAGTGTACACGAGGACATTTTTATTTTTAAAAACTCACATGTGGACATGTGGAGAACTGAGCGTACAATTAGAAAAACTAGAAACTGAGAGAAACTGAAATTTATGAATTCTCCCGACATGCTATGGAGCAACAAGACTAGCAATTGAATCTTACTTCGACACTGGTAACAGGACAGCAGGCTAGCATAGTGGGCACAAAGGAGGCCACACAACAACCACAGCTCTGCCTTCACATCATGGATCTCTAGACCTTTTCATCACAAATTACTATATTTGGTACAATTCGATGGTGAGCGTGAGACTTTGCATCTCTGAATCTGGCTTTGAATGCTCCCTAATAGGGAAAATAACCCTGACGTGTACATTTAAACAATCATTTTGGGGATAAGACTGGTCTAAAGCCTTCTCTCACATATGATAGTTTTAGCTCTACAAATACAGTGGTACCTCGGGTTACATACGCTTCAGGTTACAGACTCCGCTAACCCAGAAACAGTACCTCAGGTTAAGAACTTTGCTTCAGGATGAGAACAGAAATCGTGCTCTGGCGGTGCGGCAGCGGCGGGAGGCCCCATTAGCTAAAGTGGTGCTTCAGGTTAAGAACAGTTTCAGGTTAAGAACGGACCTCCGGAACGAATTAAGTACTTAACCCGAGGTACCACTGTAGTCTTTTGTTTTAGTTCAAACATGCAATCCCTGACCTACAATCCAAAATGGCGCAGGGAAAATATTTATCTTGTGATTCTACCGAGTACGTAAACTTCCCTGCAGATTCCAGAAGGGAGGCCATTTTGAAATGTACCGAATTTCATTACAGCTGCAGTTCGATATGCATTTCCTTTGGAGTAAGCCACATGGAACTCAATAGGGTTTACTTTTGAGTAAGCATGCATGGGATTGGACTGGTAGAGGTCAATCCCGAAATTGTCGAAGCACTCATTACACCGTGCTTCAACAGAATACATGCTGTGAAAATTTGCCGCTGATTGTAAATATGATTCGCTAATGTTCTCTGGGTTGAATGTACTGTGCTCTTTCCCCTCCCTTTCCATCTTTCCCCCTGCATGTAAATTGATCTACTGCGTCAAAACAGTACCATTTAAAACAAAAGGGGTTGATTTATAGCCGGTCCCTAGACTCATAAATCACACCTGCAGTGTGGTGCTCCAGAACCCCTGTGTTCTGCCAGCATTTACCTTTTATAAATGGTCGGGGCTTACCTCCCATTGTGACGGAGCCTAATACAATTGCATTCTTCTCTCCCAGCATTCCCTCTCATTATTCCCACTGGGGAATTCAGACCTCAATTTTGCATCCATGTCAGGTTTCTTTTCTTAAAAAGAAAAACAGGAAAAGGAATGTTAAATTAAATATGTAAACTTGTATTTTGTAGCTCTGCCTACTCTCAGACATGCGAGGTTGGGCCTTTGAGTTACCTAACAAAAGAGAGGGAAAAACAAACATATTATTTTACTGATAAGGTAACTATTTTGAACAAAAGTGGCCGTATTTCAAAATATCACATGCAGAGAGTTTGCGATCTGCAACTAGCTGAGATACCTGCTTTGGCCTTGATGCCTTTAAATGCTGGTATTTGACCCTGTATCTTTTCATTTCCTTGGTCCTATTAAACAGGTTTTACCTGCAAGGTGTGTAAGAGAAGTTGGGGGAGGGAAATACCAATCTACTGACCCTATCCAACCCTTTTCTGTATTGTGTAACGCAATAGATAGTTGCTAGGCTCCTGAGAAATTTCTACCTGCTTTGGAACCAAGCATTTGCCCACCCAACTGCTGATAGTTTAGGAGCATTCCTCACACACAGGATCAATGGGCAAGAATGTGTATTTATTATTGCTACTGGTATTAAATTCACAGGCCACTCATCATTCCACAAGAGCCCAGAGCAGTACAGGAGCCTAGGGCAGGCTTCATGATGGACTTGGCCAGGCTAACCTATATTCACCTTACGGACTAAGACCTAAATGCTAAGGGTTATATCCCATGCTCCATGAGCAGAGTTCCACTCACACAATGGCGGTATCCCTTCTTCTCCTTGAGCTCCCCCAAAATCTGCTCTGGAGGGTCCCCCAATACATTTGGAAGAAGTGTTGGGAACAGCAGGAGAGGAGAGAAGAGGGATTTTGTTGTTGTTGTGCAAACTGAAGTCTGCACCCCAAGTGGAAAAGTCCCCATTTCCCTGCTCTTCCAGCAGCGAAGGAATGCTTAGGCCTTCCAAAGTGGCATTAGGTGTGTGCATTGTGTGTACGCCTTCAACAGCATACAATCAAGTTTGTTGAGCATTCGTCCTGATTTGTTTGCACAAAGTTTGCACAGAGGTTAGACAGTGTTACCTATTTAGTGAGCATCCCTTTTTATTTGTTTGCACTGGGGGAATTATACAATGTTGCATCAAGCATTACCCTGCACTTCCAAGTGCAATTATTATTATTATTATTATTATTATTATTATTATTATTATTACTACTACTACTACTACTACTACTCCACCCATCTGGCTGGGTTCCCCCAGCCACTCTGGGTGGCTCCCAACAGAATATTAAAAACATGAAAACATCAAACATTAAAAACTTCCCTAAACAGGGCTGCCTTCAGATGTCTTCTAAAAGTCAGATAGTTGATTATTTCCCTGACATCTGATGGGACGGCGTTCAACAGGACGGGCGCCACCACCGAGAAGGCCCTTTGCCTTCCTAATCACAAAAAGTGACTTTGTTGCTCCAAAGCACCAAATCAAGTTTAATTGCGCAACCCAGCTCTCAAATAGCAACAGACTGGAAGCACCTCAGGAAACCTATGTACATGGCTTGTACCATGATGGAATCTCCTCTCATGTCGGTTTCAAAAGACTAGAACTGAAAAGCTAAGGAGCTGGGTACAGTACCCATATATATCAAGAAGCAAATTCTTTACTCAATAGAGGTCTTTAGCCTCCCCCCACCACCATTCACACATTAAAATAGCGGTATTCTTCTGCATTCTTCAACATGAATGAGTGGGGCCAGGGGCAGAGAGCTGAACGAAGGATTTCCCTTACTCCTTCCCGCATTTAATTGACACATGAAAAAGATAGTCCAGCTAATCTCTAAAAATGGTAATCCTTACAGTCTGAAATTGTTTTAGAAGAAAATCCAGGCGCCCTGACAAACAGGCTGAAAGGCTTTAATTGAGCAATGGCCTGGATCTGACCCTTATCCTGATCTCAGGGCCTACCATACGTGCTCCAGAAGGGCTATCCAATAGCAAAGCAGGATTCCATACTCGGCATTCCATTTCACTTACAAAATCTTTATTCGGGAAATTTGTTCTCTCAGCTATGGTGATGGGAATACACTGGGGTTTTGTTTGTTTGTTTGTTTTGCTTATCTAGACTTCTATGTCAGAAATGGCTCATTCCAGATTCTGCGTTTGGGCATTGTAACACCGCTGATGTATATATCACACGCAGGGCCGGATTTAGGTTTGATGAGGCCATAAGCTACTGAAGGTAATAGAGCCCTTTATATGTCTAGCTGTCCTTTGTCAACAACAAATTGTCACTGTTTTTTTGTGTTGAATATATGCTATATGGTAATTTATGGACCTAATAGGTATCTAAAGCCATTTGCACATGCAGAATGTAGGCATTCTATATATAGAAATGAGCAAACCAGTGATATTTTAGGGAGCAGGCTAGGAGGCAGGGCCCATTATTAACATCACAGCAGCCTACACAACACAAAACACTGTTGCTATACGTAGGTTTTATTTTATTTGTTTATTATCTTATATTTTGGAAATGTACATCCAGGTGTTTTTTTCCCTTTAATTTTTTTGGGGGACCCAAGAGAGTGGGGCCCTAAGCTATAGCTTGTTTAGCTTATATGTAAATCCGGCACTGATCACATGCACCATGTAGGCGTTGCTTACAGCTCCTCTGCCACTACCACCCCAATATATCTTCCAAGTTACATGGGATTATAAAAATGCCTGGCACACTTTATCACTTAAAGTGAAACCAAAAAGGGTGAATAATTTGCCATAATGTAGATTCCGTCACATCTGCATAGCAAGGTACAGATGTAGATGTAGAGATATCCCTGAGAAGGACCATACAGTATGTGCAGTGATGGCTGGATGCTGAGTGACTTTGAGTGGGAAGACTACGAAAAGGCTGGGGTTTGATTGGCATGAACGAAATCCTGAATACTGACTGATAGAGGCTCTACAGAGTTTCAGGCAGGGATCTCTCCTCCTACCTGGAGATGCTGGGGAATGAAACTGGGACATTCTGCATTCAAAGCAGGTGTTCTACCATTCTGCTAGGCCTCAGGAAATTATATCCTTCCTAGAATCAGTCTCCACTAGGGATGGGTGAATCTGTAAATTTTTGTTTCTCTCGGTTTCTCATTTTTTCAGTCTTAAATTCAGTTGTCCACATTTTCACATCAGTCACTGTTTTCTTTTTTTTCATTTCATGACAGTTCATCAACGTTTTAGTGCAAATTTACCATGACATGCATATTTTTGCAAATCAGTTTTCCCTTATATAGTGCATTGTGCATATCATTTTCACTAACAGATGCTTTTCTGTGCATCTCTCCCCTAGTGTGTGCATTCTTTCAAACATTGCTTGTCCGGAGAACTGCAGTGCAAAATTCAGAGAAGTGCAAAATCAGAAAGTGCCTGATGTGAGTGATGCACTGGTCACAAGCAAACACTTACCTGTGGAGATTTTATATGCAGCCAAAATCACTTTTTAAAAGGCATTTAATCTTTATACAACTGCTCTGTGGGCCTTGTGTTTTATTTCAACAAGTGATCCATTTGGCAAATTTGGACTTGTGTTATATCCCTGGAGAGTGAGTTTGGTAGATATTGTCATATCATCACCACCATTAATTTCAAGGCTTGGTTTAGGATTGAACAAGCTGTTGCACCTTTAAGGATTAATAAAGCAGAAATTCAGACTGAAGTGGCACTGTGAACTTCTTCAGAACAAGTTGTGTTTGTTTCCTTTTAGCACAGAAGTGGCATAGCAGTGTAGACTCCCTAGAGATGCCACAGCTATTTTCAGTGGTGACAGGCACCCACCCAGAGCATGACTTCTAACCTGTTCAAAACTCTTGGAATACTAAGCAGAAACTCTTCCTCCATAAAGCAAACAGAACAAATAACACACTCACCCTTTTATTCCTGTAGCATCTGCCTCTCTTTCTATGGCATGCCGGCTCTGCAAGCTGATCGTGTGGTTTTCCACTCATAGATTTCAAAGGGAGCTGGATTAGACCAAATATGCTCTCAATCTGGGGCATGAGATTCCGCAGGGAACTGCGCATTTAAACCAAGGGCGATATACAGCATCTAATTAGAAATGAACAACAATAGAAGAGCAATGATTCATCCTCAATACATTATGATAACTCTTATTAGGGATGCAAAGCCATCTCATCTATGCTTTGGTTATCAACTCAGAAATTATGAAGTAAATTAGGTCTTCAGCAAGCTGATGTAATACTGGGGGGAGGAGGCGTGTGTGTGAGAGAGAGAGAGAGAGAGAGAGGAAAAAATAAAGTTCAAGCATATAAAATGTTATTTTACATTAAATGAACCTGCTTGATAGGAGGAAGGAATGCATCTACGAACTGCAAAAACATGTTTTAAAGGCACAGGAAATTATTTATGAAGTTCAAATGGAAGTTCGAATGTGTATTAAACAACCACAATTACCCTAGTAGATGGCAGGATCCAGACTCAATCCAGACTGAAAGCAGCACGGTTGAGGATGAATGTGAATAATTCCAGATTGTGCAAAGACTACATTTTTTGTGTTACCGACAAGTTAATGCATATGCAGCATGAGAGTAGAAGTCTATCCCTCTTCCAGGAATTCTGGAATTTGTAGCTCTTTGGGGGGAATAAGGGCGGGTGGCGCTGTGGGTTAAACCACAGAGCCTAGGACTTGCCGATCAGAAGGTTAGTGGTTCGAATCACAGCGACGGGGTGAGCTCCCATTGCTCGGTCCCTGCTCCTGCCAACCTAGCAGTTCGAAAGCATGTCAAAGTGCAAGTAGATAAATAGGTACCACTCTGGCGGGAAGGTAAACAGCATTTCTGTGCGCTGCTCTGGTTCGCCAGAAGCGGCTTAGTCATGCTGGTCACATGACCTGGAAGCTGTACGCCGGCTCCCTCAGCCAGTAAAGCGAGATGAGCACTACAACCCCAGAGTTGGCCACAACTGGACCTAATGGTCAGGGGTCCCTTTACCTTTAACAACTCTCAGCACCCTTAAAAACTACAGCTCCCAGGATTCACTGGGGGAAACCATGACTGTTTAAAGTGGTATTATGCTTTTTAAAAATTATAGTGTACACAGGGCTCAATTTTGGGAGCGACGGGAACAATGGAAGTGGGAGATAGAATTGAATATCCTGGAAGAGGGCATTGGCTAGTTTGCTGCAACCCTGAACAAGATCACTGCACACTGGAATATTTAGTTGCAGATCTTGTCTTTACTGTTATCTTTTCTGTGGAACCAGTCTACACATTTTAAATAGAGCTAAGCATATCTACTGTGGCAGCAATAGGTCAATGTGTCTGGCTGTTAACGAGAAGGTTGGTGGTTCGAGGCCATCCAGCGATGACTGAGGGCAGGGTTTGGACCAGATGATCCCTGAAAGTCACTTTCAACTCTACAGTTCTATGATTCTGTGATTCTACTTATCCGTTGAGTTGAGTAAGAAGTGATAAAAATGAATGTGGTAAGACACAAACTGGCTTCAAGTCCACACTGAGTCATGGGCCAGTCACTATATTAGATTATAAATGTAAAAAAAAAGGTAAAAGGTAAAGGACCTGGATGGTTAAGTCCAGTCAAAGGTGACTATGGGGTGTGGCACACATCTCGCTTTCAGGCCAAGGGAGCCAGCATTTTCCACAGACAGCTTTCTGGGTCATGTGGCCAGCATAGCTAAACCGCTTCTGGTGCAACGGAACACCGTGACGGAAACCAGAGTGCGCAGAAACGCCATTTACCTTCCTGCCGGAGTGGTACCTATTTATCTACTTGCACTGGTATGCTTTCAAACTGCTAGGCTGGCAGGAGCTGGGACAGAGCAACAGGAGCTCACCCTGTCGTGGGGATTCAAACTGCCAACCTTCTGATTGGCAAACCCAAGAGGCTCAGTGGTTTAGACCGCAGCGCCACCTGCATCCCTGCATTATAAATGTAATGAATAATAAACCAACAGATCCTAAGGAAATACAGAACTGCATTATTCTGCCAACTATGTAGAACAACTTATTTTCCATTGTCCTCTCATCAACACATTGTTAATTCTTGCATACTGTTTTATTGTCTTTATGGCAATAATTGCCAACGTGGCTCTCCTTGAACTACGATTCCCATCCTAGTTGACCACTGACCATTTTGGCTGGGGCTGAAGTGAGCTGGGTACAACAACATTTTGAGGTCCCCATGTTGGTTACCCCTGCTTTATAGCACAGAACTACTCAACTGAATCTGTGAATGAAATATGTCTATTGCCGTGGTTCCCAACATGGGGCACACACCCCACAGGGGGGCAGTTTGATTTTTAAGGGGGGCAATTCGAGAATGAGTTAGACCAAGCTAATGGCCTCTTAGGCTTCCTCCACGTGAATATGAGCTCACTTTTTGAAAAATAAGAATTATATGTCACAGGGGGGCATCAGGATTTTAGAGATCCTTAGGTGGGGCATGGCCAAAAAAAAGGTTGGAAACCACTGGTCTATTGCAAGACAAATCATATACTGATAGTGATCATCTACAAGTCAGGCACCATAAAAATATTTTTGTACAAATGCATTTCCTTCTCTGCATCGATTCTGACAGGGCTATAAATGAGGTGGAGAGAGATTTGCTGGGATTCTTTTTTATAAACTGAATATTACAAATATATAAGAATTTGCACATGTTTATGTCACGTACTTATATTATGGAAAAAAACATAAATATTTGACCTGCTTCCATAATGCAGTGCTAATAAAATCTTTTAAAACAACAGGCTTCAAGAGGGATTTGCAATAGGAATGAATGGTTGTCTTCCGTAATTGTGTTAGTTTTCTTGGTTATAGTACTACTGCTTCTGTCTTTGTTTCCGACGTCCTTTTACACTGCGTTACTTGTGGCATTACGCAACTGTAGCTTTTTGATCAATATGCTCCCATGTCACACTTAATTTCACTCACACCAGCAGATGTGGTGTGACACGAGGCCTGTCACCATCACCACCCTTTATGCACACTTGTGCTTCTGCCCCCCCCCAATGCATCACATGTGAAAATGGCAGGAAAGAACTGCATGCTGGGATACCCTCCCAATCTTCATCCTGCGATTTCCCAGGTTAACGGAGATGCAAGCAATCCCCCGCCCCCAGAAGCAGTTAACAGGGAAATGAGTGCTTAACGTCCACTAGAGTCACAGAAATGGCAATATTCTGCCTCCCTCACAACGCTTTGCAATACTCGCTGTTCAGCAAACCTGCACGGCATGAAAAAGATGGCCCACTTGCGTTTCCCAACTTATTTTTAGCCCCAAGTTCAGTTCCAATCTTTTTATCTTTTGAAATCATGAATTTCCAGTATGACAGATAAGAGATCAGATATGTGTGGAGTTTTTACCCATCTCTTCAAAAGGAGAGCTGCTGACTGTCTACTGTATTATAATGGAAGTGGCGCTTGAATAACAATAGAAGGAACAGGCCTATTATTGCCTTAAGCTATAATTAGTTTTCTGTCAAAGAAGTAAGCAGATTTCAATCAGAACTGGGTTTTTTTTTCTAAAAAGAAAAAAGGGGGGGGAGAATTCAGGATCTTTGCAACAGAATAAAGTGATTAATTCTCCTCCCGCAGAAGTCATACCCCTAGATTGCTTTTACGGGCCTGTACAAATGTATATAACTTTTACACATTTCTAGAATGAGAGTTGTTGTTGTTGTTGTTTGTTGCCTACTTAACTGTCACAGCTATCCACAAAGAATCCTGGGATCTGTAGTATTACCTGATAGAGATCCATAATGTCCCTCACAGAACTAATGTTCCCAGAGTTCAGAGAGAGAGAGAGAGAGAGAGAGAGAGAGAAATGTTCGAATCAATTTAAATTTGGGTAGTGTAGGGACACCCTTAGTGACACAGGTGGAATCTTTTGTTTCTGTTTAGTCGTTTAGTCGTGTCCGACTCTTCATGACCCCATGGACCAGAAGCACGCCAGGCATTTCTGTCTTCCACTGCCTCCCGCAGTTTGGTCAAACTCATGCTGGTAGCTTCAACCATCTCGTCCTCTGTCGTCCCCTTCTCCTTGTGCCCTCCATCTTTCCCAGCATCAGGGTCTTTTCCAGGGAGTCTTCTCTTCTCATGAGGTGGCCAAAGTATTGGAGCCTCAGCTTCAGGATCTGTCCTTCCAGTGAGCACTCAGGGCTGATTTCCTTCAGAATGGATAGGTTTGATCTTCTTGCAGTCCATGGGACTCTCAAGAGTCTCCTCCAGCACCATCATTCAAAAGCATCAATTCTTCGGCGGTCAGCCTTCTTTATGGTCCAGCTCTCACTTCCATACATCACTACTGGGGAAACCATAGCTTTAACTATACGGACCTATAAAAACCATTCTGAAAATGGTATTTTTTAAAGCATTTTTAAAAATACATTGAATTTTCCATAAGGCTCACCATCGCCATCTGGTGTCACATTGTATGTTGCACTTAAAACACACTTAAAATGTTTTATTTGCAAAGTTCAAGTCTTGGGAAAGGCAGGGCAAACAGGGGTAGAGAAATGGCGTCCAGGTTGTAACTGGGTTCCAATGCCTTAAATATTTCAGAGTTTATAAATGCTGAAAGGCAGCCATGAACTCATGGATCACTAGGAAGTACGAAGGAAAGAAAACTGGTGTGTGGGTTTGTTTTTTCTGCAGTGACTGAAACTTGAGAATGGAGACCTTCATCTCTCTTCTGCCAGCTCCTTTGCTAAAATATTAGTTTAATATTATTTGAGAGATTCATCTCCTTCTCACCCTCCCCTCCCCTCCCTGCTCTTTGTTGGCATCTCATTAGAGCCCATTAGTGCAATACTTGTTACAGTTCATTTAGGGAGGGGGGGAAATCATTAAACACATGTCACTTCAAAACTGTGCGACATAACATGAAATTGAAATGACCTTCGTTCTGGCACGGAGCAGCACTGACTTAGAGAGAGCACTCCTGAATTCTAAAAAAAAAAAGAAAAATGTTACTTAGCCTGATAATAGAATTCCAGCAGCATGCCAAGACAGCGAAGACCATTACCTACTGCTTGATAGCAGAAGTCTGCAGATTTCAGCTAGAACAAAGGCATTAAGGGTTAGTAACCTTTCCTTGTGAAACTGAACTAGAAAAGGGTGAGGAGAATTGCAGGGGGAACTAGGAAGGAATGTAACAGAGAGAGGACAAGGATGAAATTAAGAGTCTCCAAACTGTTTTTACACCATGCAGTTAAAGAATCCTGGGAACTGTTGCTTGTTAAGGGTGCCGGGAGCTGTAGCTCTGTGAAGTGTAAATCAGGATTCTCAGGGAATGATAACTGATTTAAAGGCATGGTGTGTCCGCGGCTTCGATTGCGGTTTTATATTCTGAATTTAAGGCTGCGGTTGCTTCAATTTATGTTATAGTTTTATTATCGCATTTTTATCTGAAATATACTCGGAGTCGAGAGTGGATTTCATGCTCTTTATTCAGCTCATAGTGGTGAGGAGGAATGGAAGTTCCCCCAGAATGTCTGCTTTATATACATTATTTACACAATGAGCACCACGTGATTGGCTAATTCCGTGATTCTCCTGTAAGCCAATCAGGTCGCGGATTCACTTCCACCTGGAGCTGGATTGGGTGGCTCCTGTGGACCAATCAGACTGCTGCATTCTGGAGCCTATTGTTCTAGGACCAATCAGGCTGCTGCATTCTGAATCCTATTGTTCTAGGACCAATCAGATTGCTGCATTTTGGATCCTATTCAACTCAGTACATAACATTATCTATAACCTTTTCCTCAAGAGGAGCTCTGGGAACTGTGTGCAGCCTGTTACTCCTCACAGCAGCCTATGGGGTAGATTAGGCTGAGGTAACTGGCTTTGCGCAAACAAATCAAGATGACTGTTCAATAAGCAGGTCATCTGGAAGCAACCCCGAGTTGTAACACTCCAAACACAACACCACACGGGCTTTTATTATCGTTGCATGCAGTGCATTGGAGATCGCCTTGGGCACTGGGAAATGTGGAAATATGATTTTTGATTTAGTAAAAAAAAACCCAAAGAACAAATGCATGAGGATATAGATCTAAGCCCAACAATCAATTGAGCCGATAGTCATCATTTGATTAGACTAAAGTTATTTCCACATGGGAAACCTTAGATTTTTCTCAATAAGCTGGAAGTGAAAGAAGAATAGGGGTGCCAAGTAGTATTCAATATAATGCCCTATTATTTCCTTCCCCCATGCCCAAGATCCTTCTACAGTGTTTACCCACAGGTGATTCCCACATGCTAAAAGTCCTTTTCCAATTATAATTAAAAGCTTCCAGTTTGTTGATTTTGCCCATTTTATTGCTTCCTGTTCTGTGTGGTTGTGTGATAAGTGACAAATTACCCAAAGGGTGCAATCCTATACATTAGGGATTACCAACCTGGTGCCCACAGGTGCCATGACACCTGTGAAAGCCTTCTTTGGCATGCCTGGGCATCATGGAGAGAAGCAGCACTGACTATACTCTCTCTAATTTTGTGTTATGCCGCCCAATGGCAGCCATGTTGTGTTATTCCACAACTCCATGGCAGCCATTTTGTGACCAGCACCTGCAACACTTTTCCAAAATTCAAAATGTACCCACTGGTCCAAAAAGGTGGATGACCCTTGCTATACATGTTTACTTAGAAGTAAGCCCTACTCATGTCTATGAGACTCCCCAGAAAACATGTTTAGAATTGCAGCCCGAATTGCCCCTTATTAATTAGCTTCCGATCCATGCTGGGAAAGGTGTTAATTACTGGTTTCTTTGCATTATTTTTATTTTATTTCTTTGCAGTTAAGCAATTAACCCTGACTTGCTAATTAGAATCATCTGTCTATGGAATTATATGGTTGAGGAAATGGCACAAACCCTAAATCTCCTGCCTAAATCTTAACACGGGTAAATCATGTAACGGTTTGGTGATGAGCTGGCAATGGTGGAATAGGAGCATTGAGTCTTCAGGGGGATATTCCTTTTTTAAATAAAACATTTAAACACTGCTTTTCAGGACAGCTGTCCTCAGAAGGCAAGATGTGAGGAAATGAACAGAATACAGCATGAGGGCAAAGTGAGATGATATTGTAGGTGTGAAGTTTCCAATGAATGCATTTATTCTGTGTTTATAACTACGTTTAATAACTATCCGCCTGTAGACAGCAGGACCATTTAAATAAAAAAGCTAAATCTAGATGTAATAGTCATTGTACGCCATATTCAGAGTAGCGCCACTGAAATCAATAACTTGCCTATTAGTTTTACTGAGTCTACTCTTGAGTATGACTAACATTGAATACATCACCCATAGTCTCACTTGGCGCCCATGTGTGGGTGCCCTTTTTATTTCTTGGTGTCTGTTCACTGGTTTAACCATAAAAACAAATCAATACATTACTCTCATACAATTGCAGTGCAATCCTAACCCCTGATCTGTTCTGCTGGAGAAGGTTCATATGCGGCAGAGATGAGCCATCACCAGACAGCTATACAGCTGCAAATAAAATGTTTCAAGTGTGTTGTAAAGTGCAATGTACAAATGTGACAGTAGATGGTGACAGTGAGCTATGGCAAATTCAATGTGTGTGTTTTTTTCAAAACATTTTTTTAAAAAGCATTTTTACAGCATTTTTAAAAACATGTGTAGATTCCACTTCAGTGGTGTGGAGAGCTCCACTGCCATGAAGACACCTTCTGTGCCCAGCATATTAAGAAAAGCCATTGAACAGGGTGTTTTGGAACAGAGTGTTAATGGCTTTGGCTCTGCTGGATCCAAAGAACTATGGATTTCCAGAGTGACCCATTCCTCAGGTCATATTTCTCCCTGAACAAAAGCTCTGGTCACTTCAAAAACTCAACTGTAAAGAGCTATATTTGCAGCAGCTCAACAGTCTGTGGAGTGGGCAGAGCAGGTACTAGTGCAATTAAAAACAAAACCAAGTGTCACAACCTTGCCAAACTGTCCCCTCATTGCCCAAGGCAGGCACCTCAGAAACATCCACGAACATTGCATCATGTCCACCACATCACTGAAAGAGAAGGAAGGAGCGTATTCAATCTGTTCCTGAAACTACCAATGCCATGATTATGCAAACTATCACAAGTCCCCAGTTGTTGCTAAACAATTTTTAAAATAACGGGAGGACGGGCCTATCCAACAATAATGCGAGGACAGACCATGCTAGCTATGCCGTAAGTTACTTCAAAGCTCATTTCAAGCTGTCATAGATCTTAGAAGCTGCAACTTCAGAACTCAGTCTAGGCAAATAAGAATAATGTTTAGACTGTGCAGAAGATGTTCTACAGCTTCAGGAATGTCACTCCGATGCTGAGGGTCATTAACTTTCTGCATAATTCGTTCATTTCCCCCCTCGGCTTAGGATCTCCCCTCCCCACTGTCAAGCTTCAAAACTCCAAGATAAAGACATGATTGGTTCCTCAGATCTGCTTGAATGAGGGGGTTCATTGCTACTCCACCGGGTGCGCTTTCCATGCATTTCTGACGGTGGCCCTTCTCTTAAGGTCTAGAAACACAAAAGACATTTTGTAATTGCCAATCCTTGAAATCGAATTGGTGGTATTTCAGTGCATGACCCATAAAGGAGAGCTGTGGGGAACGCACATGTGTTTGACATACACTTTCCACCTCTTCGAGACTTACAGATGGAATCAAGATGTGCGAACAAGGCTTCCCAAACAGAGACAAGGGGATCTCAAGGTACCTGGCAGAGTGCCATGTGTCAGAGTTAAAGGAAGCAGATACGCCATGGGGTTTGAGACCCGCCTAGGTGCTGCTGACGATATCAGATTCCAGAACCTTGCAGCAATAGGACTTTGCGAATAATGAAAAGCAACACAGCGATTCCTTTGGGAGAGGCTGGCTGCCAAATGGACGTGAATGTTAACGAGAGTGTCTTCTCCGTTTTGGAATGTAATAACAATTGTTTGATGGGGCTGTGTGCATTCCTTCATTTGGTGTTCTTTATTAGAAAGAAGAAGAAAAACTCCATTCCAAATAAAAAAAGAGAGAATAATTGTGTTATTAGCGTATGAGCTGTGAAACCACCAGCAACTATTTCCTGCAACAAACAACCTCTGTGGAACTTGTAGCAGAAATTTCATGTGCGACTGTGAAGTGATAGGAGAATGTTATAGAGCATGAACGTGCCATTATCAGCAGCCTAAACTAATCGACTGCACTGTAGTATCACTGAAGTCAACATGATGGCCCCAACAATAAAGGATGAGTTATTCACAGTGCAATCCTGTGCATATCTACTCAGAAGTCGTTCTTATTAGGTTCCTTTAAATTCAAAGGGATTAACTCCTGGGTCTGCTTGTATCCAGCAACCACCTTAAACACAGCACTTAACGCTGGATGCCAATTTGTGCACACCTGCCACGCCTTCCTCCTTTTTGCCCAAGGATATTTCTGGATGCGGGAACAGTACGGGCAGAACCAATGACATGGTTCTTTCCTACGTATATGTGTTTAAGAGACTATTATGCCTATCAGCCCCATAGGTAGTGTGAGACCTAAAGTGTACTCACAGTAAATCTCACTAGTTGGAGCTAGTGATATTAATGCTATAAATTTTAGGGTATAAAAGATGCACCAGGCAATATTTGTCTGTTTGCACAGCACCCACAGCAGCACATTACAGGCAACTCTCTCAATACCATACTAGAGAGGACATTTAATCAGTACTATTTTACTAGAAAAAGAAGTTCCGGCGAGATCCGGCTGAAAGAAAGCCCTGCATTTAACCCTTCACACCCCATTTTCTTGCCCTAATTTAATGTGCTATTACTTTCTCAGGCATATTGGGGGGGGGGGAGAGCCCTAATATGAAGTAGAAATTTCCCTACATTCCTTGCTTACATAGCATTCAAGAGTGAATTAGCCATCACTGATCCAACAGGATAAAGGCTGAGGGGATTTCTAGGCTTCTGCGCTTGATTGACAGGCATTGAGCCACAAAGGAAATGAAACCCACACATGCAAGCAAACAAGGGCTGGAGAAAGGGATTTGGGGCCTTAGAAATATGACGCCAGCAGGTAAAGTTAACTAGACCTTATAAACATCCAGCCGATACGAGTAATTTCCATCTCAGTACATGTAATGTCCCTCCCATGTAGGGAGATGGGGCACGTAAGCATTAGAGCATTTATTTTATAGGAAGTTCAAAATATACAGTGAGAGAAAGCAAATGCATACATATCCCAGATCCTTAGCTACAAATGCAGCTCCCAAGAGTCCACCTGCAATTTTCAAACCCGCCATGAGAAACAAGCAACCCTCATATATATGAAGTATTTGTAGAAACCAGAGGGCATCCTCCAAATGCACTGTCAACCTCATTAAAGCAGGACGTTGCGGTCTTGAGCCTTCTACTTGTTTTCCTGCCACTGGCTATTCTCAGCTGATATAGTGGTAAATCTATGTCCCGGTTTTACCACTTCAGAGGCTGGAGCTCACATAATGGAATGCTCCTCCATATAACCAACTTAGGACTCAGCTACACTGGCAAAGAAAAAGCGCTTGATAAGCGTTGTATATGCGTTATAACATTGTGACACCGGATGGTGCTGTAGGGTTCCATTTTTGCCAAACCCGATTTTTCATA
Organism: Podarcis filfolensis; assembly: GCF_964270895.1. NCBI lineage: Eukaryota > Metazoa > Chordata > Lepidosauria > Squamata > Lacertidae > Podarcis > Podarcis filfolensis. The sequence continues at coordinate 29,483,870 of NC_139606.1, forward strand.
CAAAGTTTACAATATGGTTAATGGAAACATTTCTTTGATGTGTCTAGATCCAGCCATAGTAGCAGTAGCTGTAGTATGGTAGGGCTGCCATCTAACCACCTGAAGTGACTCCACCGATACGGGTGGTAAATGGTTGAAGGGATTCCTGTTCCTAGCTTGAGCAACATGGTCTCTTCCTGGGCTCTGTTGCATTCCTATATCCTTGGTTATTCTGTGGCCCTGGCTCACTCTCTGATCCTGTCTCCTAGTTTTTCTTTGATTGGCTCTTTTGGCCCAGACTTCTGGCTTGTTTCACATCTTTTGGCCCAGGGCCCTGCTCTGATTCACCTCCCACGGAAATCTAGTGAAGGGCCACGGACAACATGGTGCCTCCAGATTTTGCTGGCTCCCATCATCCCTGACCTTTTGGGCATCCAACAATAACTGGAGGGCATTGGCTTCCCCAATCCAGATCATAGGCTTCCCACTTAGGGTGTGGGTGCCAAGGAAACCATCGGGTGGAAATCCAACTAAAGAGTCCCATCAGCAGAAGTCCTATGCAAGGACTTCTGCTTACGCAACAGAGATTCTCCCCTTCCTCCTTCCATATGCCCCTGAAATTGGCCAGGGGTGTGTGGGGTGGGGTGGGGTGGGGAGAAGCCCCAGAACAATGTGTGGGAAGAGGAGAGGGTGATTGTTCCATATGGCAATCTGCAATGTTTGCCCTGATGGACTGATCACTTTAATGCAACACTGACTTCCTCCCCATGTGAGGTTGGGGGCAGGGCTAGCACTGAGTGAAGGTGGCTCTCCTGTTTGCAAGAACTAGGCTTCTATCACTGTGGGGAATATCCGACATTTAGCACATTCTCCCATAAGCTGTGTAACATCATCAGAAAGCCAGCCCAAGATAAGGGCACTGCAGGATGACTGAATAATATATGAAAGCAGCTGCTCATCAACAAATATGACAAAAGTGCATGATTAGCTATGATTTATTACTCATTTTTACAGTAATCATCTTTACTTTCCCACCTTTTTCCCAAGGAACAATGCACAGTGGTTCAAACAATCCCTGCCTTGAACTGATTTGGTGCCAGTTTTATGGTGTACACTGCAGACTTAGGCAAATAAAAGGCTTAACCGTTTGTTTCCCTTCACGACAATTAAGCATTACATTGGAATACCTAGTTAAGCATTGGCTATAAGCCAGACTAGGAAGCTATGACAGGAAGCTATGCCTTTATACCATAAGCAAGACAGGTTCCTCACCTCCACAAGGTGACAAGCAGGTGTCTTCTTATACAAAACTTCTCAGTAGGGGCAGGTGGGGTTACGTCCTCAAGCAAAAATCATGGTTTAGGGTCTCAAGCAGGGCTGAAACAGCAAACCATGTTTTATTTATTTATTTTTAAAAAAACATTGTATACACTTACACAAAAAGACATTAGTAAAGTAGCAGTAAATATAGTTAAGGCAGATGTCTGCACAGGGCCCCTCTGTTGGATTTGAACTACCATAGTTTTCCGTGTATAAGACGAGGATTTTTTATGAAAAAATAATCATAAAAAGGGGGAGATCGTCTTATACAGGGATAGTGCATAGGGGTGACAGTTGATTGGTTGCTGCTGCGAGCTGAACATTGTCAGTGTTGTTTGGCAGGTGATTGGTGGCTGCTGCAAGGGCTGGTGTTGATTGGGGGTCGCAGTGGTAATTGTGCAGACAATCGCTGGCAAACCCCTCCCCAAAAAAGGCTTAACAACTCTGCACAATCTCCCCCATTTTCCTAAATGTGAGTCCCTCAAAATTTGTTGTTGTTTAGTCATTTAGTCTTGTCCGACTCTTCATGACCCCATGGACCGGAGCACGCCAGGCATTCCTGTCTTCCACTGCCTCCCGCAGTTTGGTCAAACTCATGCTGGTAGCTTCAAGGACACTGTCCAACCATCTCATCCTCTGTCGTCCCCTTCTCCTTGTGCCCTCCATCTTTCCCAACATCAGGGTCTTTTCCAGGGAGTCTTCTCTTCTCATGAGGTGGCCAAAGTATTGGAGCCTCAGCTTCAGGATCTGTCCTTCCAGTGAGCACTCAGGGCTGATTTCCTTAAGAATGGATAGGTTTGATCTTCTTGCAGTCCATGGGACTCTCAAGAGTCTCCTCCAGCACCATAATTCAAAACCATCAATTCTTTGGAGATCAGCCTTCTTTATGGTCCAGCTCTCACTTCCATACATCACTACTGGGCACACCATAGCTTTAACTATACAGACCTAGACAGCATCTTAAAAAGCAGAGACATCACCTTGCCAACAAAGGTCCCAAGAAATAGGGGGCGTCTTATACACGTGTTATTCACAGAAAAATATGGTACAGTGGTACCTCGGGTTACATACGCTTCAGGTTACACACTCTGCTAACCCAGAAATAGTGCTTCAGGTTAAGAACTTTGCTTCAGGATGAGAACAGAAATCGGGCTCTGGCAGCGTGGCAGCTGCAGGAGGCCCCATTAGCTAAAGTGGTGCTTCAAGTTAAGAACAGTTTCAGGTTAAGAACGGACCTCCGGAACGAATTAAGTACTTAACCCGAGGTACCACTGTAGTTCTATTTGCCTTATTAAATTAGCCTTCAGCTCTGTATCTCAATCCTAACCATATTTATGTGGAACTAAGTGACACTGCCTCCAATTTCCCCCAAAATGGGAACAGGGCAGGAGGAACTGCATGTCAACAGCAGCAGAGGGATGGACTCTCAGCCCCTTTCTGCATTCTTCCATTTCATATGAATAAAGTCCGAATTGAACTATTGATGTAAAGCTCCTTTTTAGATTTTATTTTTAAATATATATATATATGCAAGAAAGTGTGACTGCCACCAGCTTTACCACTTGCTCTTGTTCCTTACTGTGCAACTGCTTCCCACCCTAAGGAACTCCTCCTGGACAATGCTGGAATGGCATCATTCCTGCAATGGATCTCCACTAGCTCTATAATGAATACATGCCAGAAACAGCAAGATGCAGGCAATTGTTCTTGCAAAGGGGCTGGATTCCCAGCTGCTGGAATGGCTGGCCGTTTTGACTGACACAATTGACAAAACGGGTAAATGAATTATAAAGTACGAGAGCCGCTCCGGTGGACGAGTAGGGCTAATTTTAAGCATGTGAAACTAACCGTCTGCTCTCTGATTCTTGGCTTTTCTCCCCAGCTCAGTTCTTGGTTTGGCCTCAGCCGTGAAAATAGCCTGTTTTGTTGGAAAGCCACATAATACCAGAGCTCTCCATTAGTACCAAAGATCAAAGAATTGGTGCTCTTCCCACCCTATTGTCATAGTTAAAAGCCGGGAAGAGCACACCATGTAGATAGAGAACTGCTGGAAAATCAGCTTGATGGTTTATAAAAGAAGAGAGAAAAAGGAGGCAGCAAAGAATATATCTGCAATGCCACCAGTAGTACCATAACAGTAGAGGAGTACATTATTATTTTTTTATACTGCCCCCCGTTTCGAGAGGAAGAAGAAAAATGTGGCCACAACAGCTGTGTTTTGAATGCCGAATGGTATTTTTGGTCCTCCTTCCTTGCTGAATCCATATTTGGTGCTGAGGCAGCCTCAGCAGGGTGAAAAATAATTCCATTCTTGACTGGAAATTCCATGAGATAAAACATTCTTGCACTTGGTCCAGTAGAAATAACTGCATTTCCATTGCAAATTCCACAATAGTTATCTTGCTTCTGGTGTTTACACTGAACTTAAATATTACAGATCTCCTCCCCACCCCCTTCTCTCTCTTTCTCTTATCACACAGACTGATTTCTGCAATTCGTTCACACCACTAAAGTTATCTTCTTCAAGCCAGACTGTGGGTTGATCTATTCATTATTGTTTATATCCCACCTTTCTTCCAAGCTTGCCGATGTTAGGCCTATCTGTCTTCAGAAAAAGTGCAGCATCGCACACTGAAACCTAGAGCGTGACCAACAGCCCCTCTTCCACTGGCAAGTTGAGACTTCATCTATGTATTGCCACTGACCCCGCCAGTGCCCATCCTACAGTAGCTCCTCGTGTCCTATATTTTCAATAGGGAAATAGAGCGGAAATTTTAAACAGCTGATTAAATGTCCATTCTTTTCTGCTAGGAGTTACTTCATGTACTTACACAAAAGCCTTTAGGAGGGGGTGGGCGATAGCTGAGTGTGAGCCATAGCCCTATGAGGAAAGACATGTTTTGTGTGGAGAAAGCTCTCTATGGTCAATCCGTAGCACTTCCAGTTAAAGCAGGGGTGAGCAACCTCAGCTTTAAGGCCATGATCAGCACCAGATTTAAGGGACCCTCAGCATAGTGCTGGCAATAGGCCCCCACACTATCCAACATACACACACCACCACCACCCCAATGCAGCTTTATAATATTTTTTTGCCCCTCTCTGGGGACCCAGGTGGCTATTTGAGTAGTAGGTGGGCAACAGTGTCACTTCTGAATGGGAGCCAACTTAGTTTGCATCCTGGATGGCTGCCTTCCACCTTAATTTGCCCAAATTGCAGCACTCCAGTTTACCAAAGTATGAGGCAGCGTCGCGGCCTGCCTGCCACTAACGTAGTCATCCAGTGGGGATGAAAATGAGCATCTGGGACCCTCAGTCAGCAGACCCCGCAATCACCAAATCTAAAAAAAAATGATCTGGCAAATTTAACTATTTTAAATTATGAGGAAATTAACTGATCTAATAGTAATTAGATGGTGCCTTTGTGAGAAGAATCTAATTCTGCAAAAGGAGAATAATATTATGAGTTAATAAAATGTAACAGAAATTATACTACTTTGGCCAAGGCTCTGGACACTATCACTGATGATATATGTTACTTGGTACTCAAGCCCTATGAAATTAAAGATTTACTTTTGGGGAGCGGGGGATATATTCCTATCCAGATTATTAGATATGCAGACACTTTGCATTTTGCTGAAGTAGATTTATGAAGACCTATCAAAATACCTTTTCAAGTTGCCTTCCTTGAGGGCTGCCATTTAACAATGTTAATTATTATACTTCAGCTCAAAATAGATATGGAACATAAATGTAAAAAGTTCATCATTTGCAGTCATACAGCTGGGGAAATAAGATTACACACTGAGGAAGGGGGAAAAAGAGCAAGACAAGTTAACATAATACAACTCCCCCTGGTATTACTGAGCAAAATCTGTGTCAACAAAGCATTCCTGAAGGAAAGGGAGCGGGAGAGATCATTATAATGGAACTGAAAAGCTGCAACTAGAAAAGCTAAGTTGAATAGTAAGTAGTAAGAACCCAATCAAACTTTCACACCATTTTCTTAAATTGGCCAAATTCAGAATGGTGAATCCTGAATTTCAAAGGTTTTTACTTTGGATTTCAGAATTCAACGTTAAGGGGTGCTTAAAATATCAATTCTTGAAGCCTAATAGTAGTAGTAGTAGTAGTAGTAGTAGTAATAATAATAATAATAATAATAATAATTTATTTATACCCCGCCCATCTGGCTGAGTTTCCCCAGCTACTCTGGGCAGCTTCCAATCAAGTGTTAAAAACAATACAGCATTAAATATTAAAAACTTCCCTAAACAGGGCTGCCTTCAGATGTCTTTTAAAGAGAAGATAGCTACTTATTTCCTTCACATCTGAAGGGAGGGCGTTCCACAGGGTGGGCGCCACTACCGAGAAGGCCCTCTGTCTGGTTCCCTGTAACCTCGTTTCTCGCAGTGAGGGAACCGCCAGAAGGCCCTCGGCGCTGGATCTCAGTGTCCAGGCTGAAAGATGGGGGTGGAGACGCTCCTTCAGGTATACAGGACCAAGGCCATTTAGGGCTTTAAAGGTCAGCACCAACACTTTGAATTGTGCTCGGAAATGTACTGGGAGCCAGTGCAGATCTCTCAGGACCGGTGTTATGTGGTCCCGGCGGCCACTCCTAGTCACCAGTCTAGCTGCCACATTCTGGATTAATTGCAGTTTCCGGGTCACCTTCAAAGGTAGCCCCACATAGAGCGCATTGCAGTAGTCCAAGTGGGAGATAACTAGAGCATGCACCACTCTGGCAAGAAAGTCCGCAGGCAGGTAGGGTCTCAGCCTGTGTACCAGGTGGAGTTGGTAGACAGCCACCCTGGACACAGAATTAACCTGCGCCTCCATGGACAGCTGTGAGTCCGAAATGACTCCCAGGCTGCGCACCTGGTCCTTCAGGGGCACAGTTACCCCATTCAGGACCAGGGAGTCCTCCACACCAGCCCGCCTCCTGTTTCCCAAAAACAGTACTTCTGTCTTGTCAGGATTCAACCTCAATCTGTTAGCTGCCATCCATCCTCCAGCCGCCTCCAGGCACTCACACAGGACCTTAACCGCCTTCATTGGTTCTGATTTAAAAGAGAGGTAGAGCTGGGTGATGAATTTTAAAGTTGATATGGTTAAGAATCGGCTTCTGCATTCAATAGATCAATGTATTAAAACAAACACAGCCTCGTCCTTTGTCATTTAGAATGTTGAACATTTTCAAATTAGGAAAATGTTTTTTAAAATGAATTTGTAGAAGTAAAGTTGATGTAGAATTTGCATGCATATGCCAACCTTGCCTCCTACGGGCACACACACACACACCATTTCAACTCAGTAAATGATCAGGGATATGGTGTTGTGATAATATGACCAATGGTAACATCTCGTGTTCCAAGTTGCTTCTGGGAGCATTTAATCAGAAGTGCTCCTTTGGTACCCTCAATTACTCTGGAAGCTCTATAGAATGTCGGGAAGTAGGACTGTCAATGATACCATTTGCCAATGGTAGCTGCAGAGGGCAGGGAAGGGTTAAAGCTGAGGGATCTCTCCCTCAATATCCGGCCTCCCCATTTCCCAAAGATGCTTTCCTTTTTCATAAACAGCAGCATGGCTTTGTTTCACGCATCTGTGTGTATTGTGCAGTTAGCCCCTGGAAGGCAGTGCTTTGCCAAGGCCACCTCTGTGTGACATTGACAACTGAGAGAGGACTAGAATCTGTATTCCCCAGAGCCAGGCAAACACTTTAGAAACTATGCCACAATAAAATAATATTTCATGAAGGCCTGACCCTGAATCTTGGTTATGATCACAAAATGAGATGCCTTTCATGCCCTCCAACATTTCTTCGATGTAAATAGGGATGTCCTAGTCAACAACAACAACAACTATAATAATAATAATTTTATTATTTATACCCCACCCAACTGACTGGGTTGCCCCAGCCACTCTGGGTGACTTCCAACATCTATAAAAACATAATAAAGCATTAAACATTTTTTTTAAAAAAAAACACCCTATCTGGGTGTTTGCATAGTTACAGTGGTACCTCTGGTTGCAAACGGGATCCGTTCCGGAGGCCCATTCTCAACCTGAACAGAATGCAACCCGCGTCTGTGGGTCGCGATTCATCGCTTCTGCGCATGCGCGTGACGTCATTTTGCACGTCTGTGCATGTGCGAGCAGCGAAACCCGGAAGTAACCCGTTCTGTTACTTCCGGGTCGCCGAGGAACGCAATCTGAAAATGCTCAACCTGAAGCAAACGTAATATGAGGTATGACTGTACTTATCTCCTTGGCTCGGGAGTCGCATAACTCCTTACCCTCCAACATTTCTCCAATGAAACTAGGGGTATCCTAAGGAAAAGCGGGACATTCCAAAATAAAATCAGAAACCAGGATGGCTTCTGTAAATCCAGGACTGTCCCTGGAAAATAGGGACACTTGGAGGGTCTGGCCTTTTATTGGACCAACAAGTCTTTATACCAGATGAGCCCTGCCTTTGACAGAGAAGCCTCCTCCTAGAGCAGGGATGAGGGGATCTGTTGCCTTCCATATGTTGTTGGATTCTATCATAAGCCTCAGACCAGCATTTTCAGTACAGTGGTACCTCGGGTTAAGAACTTAATTTGTTCCGGAGCTCCGTTCTTAACCTGAATCTGTTCTTAACCTGAGGTACCACTTTAGCTAATGGGGCCTCCCGCTGCCGCTGTGCCGCCGCCACGCAATTTCTGTTCTCATCCTGAAGCAAAGCTCTTAACCCGAGGTACTATTTCTGGGTTAGCGGAGTCTGTAACCTGAAGCGTCTGTAACCCGAGGTACCACTGTAATAAGAAACGATGGAAGTCATAGTCCAACAACCTCTCGAGAGCCCCAGGTACTCCAACTGTGTTCCAGTGGCTACTTTCAGAAAAAGTTCTCTCACACATTTTGGTTGAGATGTCATTTTTTAAAAAAAGAAGACAAAAAAACACAACCACCTTCTGCTGTCATACTGAGAAATGGAGCCATCATTTCTACTTATAGGAATCCCTTCATATATATTGATTTACACACACACACAAAAGCAACTGACATAAAGTCAGTTCTTAAAAGCCGTTGGAGAACGTTACTTTAAATGTCCCAATACACCTTAAAGAGTGTGTGGAGCCAAAGGATAAGATGTGGTTAAATATGGTGTGACCCCAAACAGCATAAAGCATATTCATTTGCGCTCATGTGCACACACACAAAGACTTCATGTGCATACTGATATTCTACCAAATTTCCCGTCTTTCCTCTCTGGTGGTTATCCAGGCATTATAGTTAGCTATATGTTATACTGAGGCATGTCTTATCAGTCAAGCCAGACAATTTAATAAGAGAAGACCTGTCAAGCAAATAGCATTAGCTCTTGAGAAACCCTTTCACCATCGTTCCCCCAAAACAGGAAGGTATTTAGCAAGAGGTGTGCAAACTGGCTGTAAATGCAATACTCGGAGTCGAAGGTGGATGTCATCAGTTAAAAACAGGTTTAGGAATGTGCAATTCCTTGCAGCAGAAATACTTGAGCCATATGTTGAAATCTGTTTCTGTAGCTTAAGAACACGCATTACCTTCCTCCTCTCTAGAGTTGCATGTTGTCTATTCCTGTTTCTTTTATTGATCGGAAGGCTCTCCCCATATATATGACCATAAGCAGCAATCAGTCGAAACAAACAAGACATGAAGTATTTTCAATTATTTTGTTGCCAGCATACATCAGTTTCTGTATTATTCACTCATTCCAAGGCAAAGGACAGAATAGGTTACTCCCAGGAAACAGTGATGGCTAATTTGAGCTCAAAAACTACAGCTCACATACAACAATTCATACAATGTGATTTAGGTGCAAAGAAATGTCTCTGTGTTATATAAGTGAATTGGAGGAAAGTTCTCTATTACTTTGGCTGCAATTCTACAAACATTTACCTAGAAATATGCCCCACTGAATGCAGTTGGACTTCTATAATGCTGTGCACACACAACATTTTATTCTGGCACCTTCATTATATAGCTTTCGGTGAATGCTAAAGATCTACCTCTTCACTCTGGCTTTTGACACTTGAGATGTATACTTTTATTTTTTTTATAAGATATTTATTAAAGTTTTTTTTAAAAAAAAGTACAAAAAGAAACATCAAAAAACATCCTTTTAAACAAGACAAGATGAAATACAAAAAAGAAAAAAGAAAAATCACAAAGAAAAAAACAGAGAATTAACATCCATTAGACAAAAATAAAAGTCAAGAAGAAGAAGAAAAAAGTACAGCAACTCTTCCCATTTGTTTTCTTTCATTAGCCTATTTCCTTGACCTCCTCACACCTCCCTTTTTTGTATTCTTGGTCACTTTTCCATTTCAGCAAATCCTTTCCCTCCTTTCAATTTTTTGTCCTGTAAATTTATCTTGATATTAATATAAATTTACTTTCCCTCCTTTCACCAATTAACAGTCTGTTTTTTCCTAAACCTTTATAACATTCCTGCTAAAGTCACATAAATTCATTCCAACAACATTCTAACATTCATTAATTTTGCAGTGTTTCTGTAAATAGTCTTTAAATTTCTTCCAGTCTTCTTCCACCGACTCTTCTCCCTGGTCTCAGATTCTGCCAGTCATTTCCGCCAGTTCCATATAGTCCATCCCCTTCATCTGCCATTCTTCCAGGGTGGGTAGATCTTGTGTCTTCCAATACTTTGCAATAAGTATTCTTGCTGCTGTTGTAGCATACATAAAGAAAGTTCTATCCTTCTTTGGCACCAATTGGCCGACCATGCCCAGGAGAAAGGCCTCTGGTTTCTTCGGAAAGGTATATTTAAATACCTTTTTCATTTCATTATAGATCGTCTCCCAGAAAGCCTTAATCCTTGGGCATGTCCACCAGAGGTGAAAGAATGTACCTTCAGTTTCTTTACATTTCCAACATTTATTATCGGGCAAATGATAAATTTTCGCAAGCTTGACTGGTGTCATGTACCACCTGTATATCATTTTCATTATATTCTCTCTTAAGGCATTGCATGCCGTAAACTTCATACCTGTGGTCCATAACTGTTCCCAGTCAGCCATCATGATATTGTGTCCAACATCTTGTGCCCATTTAATCATAGCAGATTTGAGATGTATACTTTTAGGACCCACCCTATTTATGTAGCTTTAACTTGCTTTAAACTATTTTTAATATTGTGTACTATTGTACTGTATTTTAATATTAATGTTGTGTTTTAATTGTTATAGCCTGCCCTGGGAATTTAGGGTGAAGGGCATGTAATAAATTGTAGCAGCAGCAGTAGTAAAATCAATGAAGACATGGGCTAATGTGGACTCAGTACATAGTCCACACACAATCTAAGCCTTTTGTTTTGCCCCTGAAAAGTTCTTCTTGGGAGTCTGGTTTTGTTTAGAAATAAAAGCTCATTGCAGATGGATTCTGTTATTACCCTGCAGCTTGACCGTTTCAAAACATATGTATGTGGTCCAGGCCATTGTGTGCAGGGTGAATCCACACTTGCCCAATGACATTGTGGGTGGACGTATACCAAGACTGTGTTACGTGTATGTGCGTACATGTATGTTACGTGTACATGCACGTACGTTTTACGTGCAAGTCAAGGGGCAGGAGAAGACAGAACCACCCAGTGCCTTCCCACACTGTATTCCATACACACCCTGTATTTAGATAACCACACTACATGTGTGGCTCAGCATTGCGGGCAATGACTTCGCCTTCATACCTGTCCTTTCCCACTGCCTCTCCCAGTGTCCACTGCTATGCAAGGACTGGGGGCAGAACCTGCAACTGGACTAAAGGGCATATTGTCTCTTTGTGCCAGTGCTAAGCCCCTCTGGTGAGCTGCTGGCTCAGGTCTTATCCTACGTACATCGGGACTTTGCACAGAAATGGCACTGGCCTCCTGTACTTATTACATTCCATGGCCTTTTGGCCCCACTATTGACAGTTTTTTCCTGTCCGCCTTCTTCGACCTGGTGCCCTTTACCTGCTTTGGACTACAACTCCCATCAACTCCAGCCATTGCTCTCTAGATCCCCAGCTGCAGATCCCCAGCTGAACAGAGAACTTCATGAACATGACAAAGCGGGGCTGCAGTCCGTGGATGTTTATACTATAATTAAACTCTCTTTAAGGTACCACAGGACTCTTTACTGGTGGTTTTTGTTGCTGCCTTGGGTGGAGGGCGGGGGCAGCTCCCGGGATGAGAGTGTCAACCTCCCAAAGCCAGCTGAAACTATGGTGTTTTGTAAAGCTGTGTCCGAAACTGCTCAGAGTTTTGCAAGCCTTCAAGAGGAAGGAGTTTCGATGTGGGAGGGAAAAAAACCCACCATCTTCTCCTAATGTAACCAGTTTCTTCAAGGTCCGTCATGAGCATTAGCTACCACAAGCTCCTCAGCTCTGCCACATAAATAAACCCAGGGTGGGAGGGGGGAATCCAAGAAATTATCCAGCAAGCTTGTTAAGGTACGCCCTATAATAAACTCATAAAATGTGCCATAACAGTCATAAAGTCACCTTCATGTTGGTGGAGAGAGCCAAAATGAGATTTGCACACCTGTTTACCCCACCCCTTGTATTCAGGATTAAGTGGGATGTAAGCCGTGTCTGGACCTTGCGCTGGCCTTCTCTGTTGGTATGGACTTCACTCAGGGATAACAGTGTTTGCTCAGGTGCACTATCTTGGGTGTTCTCCTGAATTCTAACACAACAACCATTCTCTCTCCCGGCTAATAAAAGCCATTGACAAGGCCAGCAGCCTATGAGTTTTCTCTCATGTACTTCTTCTCCTTTCATAAACCCCTTTGAGTATACATGGGTGTCAACCTTTCTATGGAAACACCTTAGTTGGAACACACTTGCATTTTCTTCATCAACTTTTTACTGAGACGTATAAACCAATGACATGACATCAAAGTAGCGAAAAGCACATGCTGCAATCATTTAAGGACTGCATATTCCTTTAAATGGTTCCCAGTTATGTCTTATCATCCACTCCCTTTCCTCTTAGATTCTTAAATAACTGGTTGATTTGTCTGTTCTGTTTTAACCTCTCCTGTAGTATTGAGCTTCTTTTGCTTTCTTGCGTCTAGGCACTAACCATCTTGGCTTCAGCAGAAAGGCTATGTATCAGACACATCGGTTATCTGGAGACGAAATATGCTAAGGTCATGGCTACACAATACACAATTACACCAATTAGAGAGGAGTAAAGTAAAACCTAAGTTGCCCCCCCAAAAAATCAAGAAGATGTAGGCATATCCTGTACTCCCCAGTACCACCTTCCGAATCACATTGTTCCCATCCATGACATGCACAGCCTGAACAACTGGAGGGGGGAGAGATCACTAGTTAGGAGATCTCCCTAAAAAAAAAACTGGAACCCCCCCAACCCTGAAGGATCTGGTCTACAAATTAGGAATCTTGAGTTCAAGGTTGCAGTTCAAGGCCAGCAGCACTTTTGCTCAGCTTCAGCTTCTACACCGGCCTTCCCCTTTTCTTGGAGAAAACCAGTCTGGCCAATGTCATACATGACTTGATTACACCCGGATTAGATTACTACAATGCACTCAATACAGAGTAGCCTTTGAAAAGCATTTAGAAAATCCAATTGGTTCAGAATGTGGAAGCGAGAGTTGTAACAGAAGCCCCTTTTTCAGGTCACAAAACACCAATATGTACCACTTTATTTGCTCCTGTTTTCCCAGGCAAATGGAAGTTCTCGTTCTTACCTTTGAAGCTCTAAACACATGTGAGGCCGGGAGAATATCAGAAGGACCAGCTCCTCTCATATTAACCTAACACATATGATATCTTGATCCAACATTGTCTGAAACAGATTGTGCTGTGTATATAAAACTCTTTGACAGGACACCCAGGGTGTGGAGTTTGTGATCTTTAGAGTAAAACTTAGTTCCATACTTGCTTTGGTTTAGGTGCCAGTCCAGGATGCTAGTATTTAAGCAACCACCTGTCCTGAGCAGTGGTTGAAAATTCTTGTTCTTTTTTATTTGTTTTACTGCGTCTGCTGTTTTGTTTATTGTTTATTGCTGTTATTGGCAAGTGGTCATTTTAAGAATATTTGTATTCTATTTTCCTAGTTTTCTGTTTATCATGAGTCACCTTCATTGCCCCTCGTGGACATAAGGTAGGACAGAAATATTCCAATAAAAAGAATTCCCCTTTTCTTTTCTTAATTGTCTAGGGCAGGGGTAGGCAACCTAAGGCCCGTGGGCTGGATGCGGCCCAATTGCCTTCTAAATCTGGCCTGCGGACCGTCCGGGAAACAGTGTGTTTTTACATGAGCAGAATTTGTCCTTTTATTTAAAATGCATCTCTGGGTTATTTGTGGGGCCTGTCTGGTGTTTTTACATGAGTAGAATGTGTGCTTTTATTTAAAATGCATCTCTGGGTTATTTGTTGGGCATAGGAATTCGTTCATATTCCCCCCCCAAAATATAGTCCAACCCACCACATGGTCTGAGGGACGGTTGATCAGGCCATGGCTGAAAAAGGTTGCTGACCCCTGGTCTAGGGGGCTTCCAATGCAAGTAACTTTTTACATGGCAAAAATGTGCTGGAGGATATTTCAAGAAAGAAGGAGGGAAGAAACCTGTACTGAGAATGGAAAATGAATGCAGCAACAATGCTTCTCTGTTATTGTTTTGTTGGGGGAAAAGCATATTGGAGGCTGAGAGGTGATGCTTTTGATGAGACAAAGAGACAGCTTGGGCACGGTTGGATCAACAGCACTTCAGAAGGAAAATCCAAGGAGTGCCGTCAATAACAGTAAGACCAGAGAGACCAAAGGAGCAAAATTTGGATTTGTCCTCCCTCAGCTTCTCAAGATGATCATACCTTCATTAAAGAGTTCCTTTCTGTCAAAGGGCATATCCTCTATGGTCCACCACCATGCTGTGAAACAGGTACCAAAAGTGGAGATCGTGCTTTAAGGAAGAATAGCACATAGCTGAATGTACAGTAAGGTTTTGTTTCACCATGCTTCATACAGAAACCTTGGTCCAAGTGTTTTTTCCAGTATATTTTCAGAAGATTATAAGGATTCTTTTAAAAAAAGGAATATAAAATTGCTACTTTTATAGAAACTGCTGTCCAGTAATAAGCCTTCTGGCCCATAATGCCATATTTGCAGGCTTTGTTGTAAAGAGGAGTGGAGCACTGGCTAGATTTCCCTTAATCTGTGTAGCATTAATTGTTAGAGGAAGCAGGAGCACAGCTTCCAATTCCAGTAGGCCTCTATCATTTGACAACTCGGCCTTATCCCAAGCATGAGAGGCACAATGGCTGAAGGTCCCCATCCTCATTTATTTCTTAAAGGACTAACAGATGAAATTTGTGAACTTCACTCCTACAACAGTAGGAGATTTAAAAACAAACAGCACTTGCTGTTGCGCCTGTTGGAAAGTTGACACAGAATGGAGGGGGGGGGAGTCTAAAGGACAATGGTTTTATGAAGGAATAAGTGGCTCTCACAGGACATTTATCGGGAGAGGTCCCAATAAATGTCACCTCACCTTAAGTGTGGGATGCTGTTGTGTATGGGAGAGACAGGAGAGGCTGATGATCCTAATCTTCCAGAGCTTTGTAGAAGATTTTACCTGTGGTCTGCACAGCCACATTCCCATATATGGAATTGAACAGAACCTACAAAGAAGAACACCTGTATATTAGAACAGCTTATGGTATCGGCTGGTCTACTTTCAACAGCGAAAATGAAATTTGCTTTCTTACATCTATTCACCACCATGTTTTACATAAATGCCCACAAGCGGTGACTGGAATGTAGAGAGGATCCCGTAACAGAGGAAGTGCATGGCTTGTGAGGAAGGGAGAAATCTTCCCCTTTTGTTTTTATCAGAAGGCTTCCTCTTTCTCTTCAACTCCTCTCCAGAACTCACTGTACCATGCACAGGTCATGCAATCCTATCTGTGACTAATAGAGGAGACTTTTGCCAAATATTTTATTTTGAACTTTTGACAGTGTGAGGATAAAATATTGTATGTTTTAATCCAGCAATGTATCCTCCAGAAGGTTGGTGGGGATGAAGATATTTCATATATTTGGGGCCTTAAGATATTTATGGCTTAAAACACCAAAATGAGCTTCTTGAATCAGCCCCAGGAATAAACTGGCAACAAATGCAGCTGTTTTAAAATGGGGGGGGGGGGTATGTGAGTTTTAAATGATTGAAGTTACCAAATCACCTTCAAAGCTAGTACTAGTATTCACATGCTGACTGTGTATAACTGGACTACACTTTTCAGAAAAAGGCTTTTTGAAGCATATTTTTCTGACTAAAATTGCAGCTTCACTTTAAAATAAGGTCTCAGCTAGATGAACGGCTAATTACACTTCACAATTAGTAATATTTCACTTTCTCGATGAACTCATCAGAAAGTGCTGCAAGGTACTATGGCTGTTCCGCGACAATGTCAATAGGAACGCATTCAATTTTCTCACACGCATACACACGGACGTTGTGAGAAACAATTAACACTTCATTAATATGATATAAAATGCTAATTTACCTTGCATCCCAAGAGACCCAAAATACCCTTTTACCCGTATGGGCAAATAATTGTTATCGTGATGCAGAGTGTTTGAACCAGGTTCACAGTGCGTTGGGAGAAATCATTGTATACATTCTTTGTACAATAGCAATTAGTTAATGAGAAAGAAGAGTGGCACATCTTTAACCCTGTGACAGATGAAAGCACCCTGTTATTCCACTTGGCTAAGGTACTCTGTGCCACAGCAGGCCCAAGATAAGTATGTATATTGGTGAATGGCTTCTAATCTCATTTTTAAGAGTAGATTGAAATGAAGAGCTACAAGCACTGCAACGGTAGTTGTTACAGACAAGAATTGCCCACCGTAAACTGCACAGCACAGACATTCACTGGCAGTTCCCAGTGATCAAAGTATTTGACTTAAATAATTGATTTATTTACACTAGTAAAAAAGATATTATCATACCACTGAGGAATTAAAGACACTCACGCACGCTTTGCGCTTCGCAATGCCCTGCGGGTGTGATTAGGATATCGCACATCAAAGAGGATTCGCTCTGAAGGATTTCATACAATAAATTAATAAAAATAATTGAGTTAAATAATTCCTCTGATTGCCGGGATGCCTTCTGCAAGATCTGGCACAAGATGCTCTGTGCAGAGTTAACAGCTGCGCAGCAGTCAGATATAGACCCATCTAGGAAAATTTAGAACCCCGCTCAGTTTGGGGCTCTGGCATTCCAAATTGCTCTGCTGAAATACACACACACTTTGCAATATACACAGCACCACAAGCGAAAATTAGCAGCTGTTTGACAGGTTCCCTCACCCCTTCTTAGGGTGTAGTAAAATGTACCCATGTCCAAACACAGCAATGTTTCTCTTCTCCCACCTCTGTTCTGCATGCTGCTGGCAGGATCAGAGAAAGGCCTCATCATGATGAAGGAGACATTAATAACTAGATATTATGAAAGGGAAGGAAGCCATTTTTACTGGCATGCTCGAGTGTATTGAAACATGCTGTTCCTCACATAAGGAGTTCCCTTTCATTCCTTTGTAAAGAAATAAGATGTCTTTGCATGATATCTTGTGTGTGTGTTACAAGACAACAATACCTAGGCCCCATCTGCACTATAATGCAGTATCTTGCTGCTTTATACAGCCATGGCTTCCCCCCCAAAACAATTCTGGGAACTGTGGCTTGTTAACGGTGCTGAGAGTTGTTAAAAACACTCCTATTGTCCTCAGAGAGGTACAATGGTCAAGAGCTTCCTGAAAAGAGGGGTGGTCATTAAACCATCCTGGACTTGTAGCTCTGTGATGAGAATAGGGGAGGTCTCCTAACAACTCCCAGCATACTTAACAGCGGTGCTATTTTTCTAGAAAAAGGGGTGCTGGAATTCACCTTGTTCTCTTATAAAATGGCAGTGGTGCCCACCTGAGAGGTGCCGGAACTGAGTTCCAGTGAGTTCCAGCTGAAAAAGCCCAGCTTAACAGCAGTGGTTCGCAGGAATCTTTGGGTGAAGTAATGGCGGTTTAAAGTGCTGCGATAATGCTTTAAATGTATAGTGCAGATGGGGTCCTAGTGTGGGGTTACTGGGCAGAGCGTAACCTAGTAGAAGGCTTGAAATCAAGATCCTGTTCAGCCATGACAGTCACTGGATGACCTAGGTCAAGCATTATTTCTCAGCCTAATCTGCCCCCACGGGCTCACAAGGATGGGCAAAAGTGCGGAAAGCCAATGGATATTGATCTGCACCCAGGTCTTCAAAATCCAGTAGATAGACAGTCCTGGCACACTGTATGGAGAGAAACACTAAGGGAAAGACCAATGGCCCATGCTCAATGAATCCAGCTCCTTGTCATTCTGCCTAGGCTGGCGAAGCCAAAGTAATGAAATTGCACTAGTTCTGGTTGCAGAGTAACGACAGCCCAAAATGCTCCACATGTGAATTTGGGCTTTATTCTACTTTGCATTATTTCAGGGAAGGTCATAGTTCAAGTGACAGCTGTTGTTGCTTTTTTGTTCTCTATGCTTATGTGGACCTACGGAAGTGAAAGTAGTTCTCATCAGCAGTTTGGTGCCTGTGATAGGAGCAAATCAATCTATTTCTAGTCCACACTATTTTCACATGTGCTCCGTCCTAAGCCCATCCCATTTCTGCATTAATCCGCACCCGTTATTATTTTTAAGTTCAGGCTGAAATTCACAAAGATCAAATTCCTGAAGCCTCCCTACTCGGGAACAAGATTGGAGCAGAACTAGCGCATTGTCCTCCCCACCCCCACTCCAATACCATTAACTATCAGACCTTTGGAAGTCATTAAATGATTCACTCACCCAACATTATTGACCTATTAAAATGCTTTACATGGAGTCAAAATTGTTTTCTTTGGATGGTGGCCACTGGGATAACACAGAGACATAGTTCCCCTTCCTTCTTAATAGGAGATGTTAGGAACTGAACCTGTATTTATGTGGAACTATGTAGAAGGATAGGGACGCGGGTGGTGCTGTGGGTTAAACTACAGAGCCTAGGAGTTGCCGATCAGAAGGTCGGCGGTTCGAATCCCCGCGACGGGGTGAGCTCCCGTTGCTCAGTCCCTGCTCCTGCCAACCTAGCAGTTTGAAAGCATGTCAAAGTGCAAGTAGATAAATAGGTACCCCTCCGGTGGGAAGGTAAACGGCGTTTCCATGCGCTGCTCTGGTTCCCCAGAAGTGGCTTAGTCATGCTGGCCACATGACCTGGAAGCTGTACGCTGGCTCCCTTGGCCAATAAAGCGAGATGAGCGCCGCAACCCCAGAGTTGGTCACGACTGGACCTAATGGTCAGGGCTCCCTTTACCTTTTTATGTAGAAGGATGAGGACAACAGTCAGAGATAGAAATTTAGTGACCACCGAGGGAATAGCTACCCAGAAATGACTCTGCACAAACAGTGCAACAACAGAACAGCAGGGAAAGAGATGAATGCAAGTTTGTTTAAATAAAGTTATTCATCTTATATTACTCCTGCTTGATAACAAACACCACTTGAAATAGCACCTGATCTTCAGAACTCCTCCCCAACCCATCCCATGTCAGACAGGCTCCATCTCTATCACCTGTTCAGCAGCCATGCAAAGATTTCTCCTTTTTCAACAAGCCTTTTAAGTGGAAATCTTTATCCTCACCTGTGTCTCTATTGGATTTGGAATAGGTTTTGCATACGAAATGGCTTTTAATTTTCCACCCACGTGGAATTGTTGAAATTGTTTTTACATATGGGATTGTTTTTTTTTAATTGTTCTTTTTGTTGATATTTGCACTGTGAAATCGCTGTGAGGTATTTTGTGAGGTGTGATCCATAAATGGGATCAAATGCATAAATAAATGCTTGTGTGACTCAGTTTATTTTTTGAACAACTACCCTGGGCTCAGGCCATACAAATATACTCATTTC
Source organism: Podarcis filfolensis (assembly GCF_964270895.1). Classification (NCBI taxonomy): domain Eukaryota; kingdom Metazoa; phylum Chordata; class Lepidosauria; order Squamata; family Lacertidae; genus Podarcis; species Podarcis filfolensis. The sequence continues at coordinate 29,503,146 of NC_139606.1, forward strand.
TGAAGCTCAGGCTTGAGAAACATCACGAGGTGCTGGTGTGCTTTTCAGTTGCTTGGGTGGCAGGGGTTAATTAAAACAACAGAATTTTTTTAAAACTCAACAGCACTAAAATCGGCTCAAAACCTGTAGAAGCAAATTAAACATTAAAAAAAGCTTCAAATATTAAAAGTGAGCTGTGTGGGCTGACAGCTGTTCCCATGACAAGGGTCTTTAAAAATCTCTTTCAAAGGTTTCTGAAACAAATCTCTGTGGCAGTGTGGGAGCAAAGAGCTCTGTTAAAGCTTTCCCAAGCGGAGGGAGAGGAAAAGCTGAGAGCAGGCTAGGTAAATAAAGGAGGACTCCTATGAAATCAAAATGATGCCTGTCACAAATCTGATAACCTTCGTGTTTACAAGGACTCACAGTTAAAGGGGAAAGGGACTTTACTTAGAAATGTCGGAAATGTTTAATTAGGCCCAGTTCAGGTGGTAACAGTGACCAACCACTTTTTGGCTCCACAATCCTGTGGAGCTGTCTTTTCTGAGAACTCACACCGCCACGTGGAGCCACAGAAATCCTTTTCAGACAATTAACAGGCAGTGTTGAATTCGTGGAAGGAGGAACAGGATCAAAGCTGTAGTTCACACACACCCCAACCTCTGGGCATTGAGCCAGACCTCCGTTCAGAGCCTAAACTCACAGTGTTATGTGCACATGGGCCCTGTGCAGAATTTACACAAAGGTTGGGGTGGGCCTACCATTGTGGTCCCACCTTTCTTCCCATCCAACCAATGTACCCTATTCTTTTGTGATGTAGGCAAATTGCCCAACAGGTTGCTTCAGTCCCAAACCTGCAATCATACAAATCATATTGGACATGGAGACCACACTCACAAAGGCAGAAAGGTAGCATAAACTTGTTTCAGACCAAGTGCTGTGGGCCTATAATCTCTGAGGCACTTGAGCAGGGAATGCCTGTCTTTACATTTTTAACAGATCCTTAATCAGTTAACTATAGGGATGAATGAATCTGTTAGCTTCGGGGGGGGGGGGGGGTTCCATTTTAAATCCAGTTTGCATATGAGCTTGTATTTAAAAAAAAAAAACCTCACAAAAATTCATCAGCATATCAGTACACATTTCTCTTAATATACACATTTTGCAATAAATTTCCCCCAATATTTTTGTAATGTTAGTTTCCTAATTTTTGTGCACATTTTGTCCTAACAGATGCATTTTTGTACACACATTTCAGTCAGCAAACTGTGTCACGAAATTTGGGAAAGTGTGAATTTTGAAAGATTCGCTTTGTGTGTTGTGCGTTGTTGTGCCGAAGAGCAAATTAAAATGCAAACCAAATCAAAAGCCTCCCCATCTCTAATGAGGAGGGCCATTTTGTATACACAGTGAGAAAATATGTTCATTATATCGTGCCTTACTTGGGATGAGAAAGGAAGACTGTAAGAAGCATTCATAACACTTTTAAATAAGGAGGAATCATCAAGCTTTGCACTTAATTCTGTTTCGACTGAGAAGCTCTAAGCATTTTGCACTTATTACAATAATACTTACAACAATTTTTTAACACCAGTAGTTTCCACCCCCATTATAATTCTCTGCTATATTGCCAAATTGCACGCTAATATCTGAGGGGGGCAAGTTCTCGTGCTGCAAGCCTGACACCTAATTTTCACATGAAGAACCGTTAGCATGAGGTGGCTGAAAAAACAAAGGACTCATTTTCAAGCATTTTCCCTGGCTTTGTACTTTTCCTCTCTTCCCTGCCCCCAAATTAGGATAGGGCTCCCACACACAAGCCGCTCAACATGTAAAAAAGGCAGCAAAAAGTCCCCACATGTGAGAACATAACTACCTCAAAAATAAATGTGTGAATTGGTTGCAAGCCCTCACTGGCTCGCAGAATTTGCTAAATCCTTGATGTCTATGGAGGATATCAACACTGTCTTTGACAGCCACTTTGTTGAATACCTGACTGAACTGTAAAATAATAGTAGCTAAATTCTAACTACTAAAAGAATCAAAATACCCCCAAGCCAACCAGCCAACCATCTTGTTCATGTGTGCAATGGTGTTTGGGCTAACATTATATGCTCCACGTCTGCCCATTCTGCCTTATTATGTCTTCATGGGAGAGTAGAAGGTAATTAATGCCTTCTTGAAGAAGAACATGGTCCCAGTCACATTGAGGGAAGTGTTCATGATGAAGAAGAAACTCTTTCTGGACCTTAACAGTCGGTGACAAATATCCTTTTGAGGAGCATGGTACTTGAGTAGAAGATGCCTGTCTGCTCAATTCCAGGATGAAACAGATTGCCTAGACCAGTGACAGGGAACATGTGTTCCTCCAGATGTTGTTAGACTCCAATATTCAACTGCCCCTGCCAGCAAGACCAATGATCCCCCGGCCACAGGTACCTCATTACTGACCAGTCTTGAATCGGATGCGGATTGGGGACTGAAGCAACTTTGATTGCCCTGTTGGACAGTTATTGCTCAAGTAAGAGTGTAGCTGCTGATTTTCTGGACCTCTCATGGATTTTCAATACTATCAACCCTAGCATCCTGCTGGATTGGGGACCATTCCGTGGAGGTGCACATTGGCGGATTAAGGGCAGGCAAAAGGTGGGATTCTGATTGTGCGGTGGGCTTTTGCCCTTCTCCTCTCTCTCCATGCCACCCCAGTTGGTTCAGAGAGGGGTTCAGGAGAACCCTCAGGACAGTGCATAGGGAAGGAGAGGGTGGGGATCGGTCTATCTGTCAAGCTGAATGCTTGCCCTTATGGAACAAGCATGCAATGTTGAATTCCTCCCTGTATATTTAAACTTCAGAATCCACTGCCACAAGGTGTGTTGATGGCCCCCAATTTAGGAAGCTTTAAAAGGCAACTGGGTGAACTCACCATAAGAGCTATATGCTACGTGCAGGATCAGAAGGAGCAACATGCTTCTCTGAATACCAGTTGCCACAGAGGGCTATTGCCTTTATATCCTTCCTGTGGGTTTCCTGGAGAAGCAGCTGATTGGCCGCCATGGGAGAGAGGAGGTTCGTCTTGATGGACTTGTTGGACTGCTCCAATAGGGCTCTTCTCGTGTTCTCATGAGAACCAAACTCAAGCAAGGGAGAGAGAAAGTGAGATTACTTTTTATCAAACAAGAACACACACACCCCAATCCATAGAACGTTAAGCAATAATTGGCTTCCATTTTGGATCATGCCCATAAAAAAAAAACAACCAAAAATGGTGAAACTTGAAACCGGGTAGAGTGGGGCAGGGAGAGGCCTGAGTTCTAATTCCTAAACAACGCTTCAGTGCCAGTTGTGAAGTTGGCCAAAGTTTTGCCATCGTGTCGTTTGCGCTTATCAGAAGCCCTCAGGCAAAAGGGGTAACAGGAAGTAGGTAGGCTCCAAATTATTACTGATAAGAAACTCTCGTTCTTTATAGTGCCTGGATAGGTACACTCCATTAACTGGGGAGGGAGGGGGGACACAGAAATGGTGCTGGGAGTTTAGTTCTCCATTTCCTCCCCCTCCTGAAGGACAAAAGTCAAGTGAAAATGATAAAGGTGGTAACATTCCCATTTCAAAGAGGTGTGATCCCATTTATTCTGGCATGTGCCCCCCAGCCTCCCACTATCATACATACAATTAAGTTTAAATCTCTAAAATCTTACCTGTAATTGGAGCCAGCTGCAACCTTCTGACACGTGCTAATTGCCAGTAATGATTTAAGTGCAGTAAATCCACATGCTGCAATTGTTTTAAATAAGGGAATCTCTTGCAGCTTTTTTTTTCCGTGAGAAGGGAGGGGCGGGGGAGAGAGATGAGGACCTGCTAATCTTTCCTTCTGACTTATCAGATCCTCCAGTCACATGTTTGCCATCATTTTCATGACCTGATAATGTGTTTATTAGAGCCATAATGTGCAGGTGGAAGTATAAAGGTCTCAGTAGCCTATGAAACCCGCCTATAATGTATTTACTGTGGGAAACCTTCAAGTCACTCTCTGGGCTTGCCTGTTCTTAAAAACAAGGGCAGCCAAACTAAGCGCCTTTCAAGTTAAAAGTTCTTTTGATATTAGTGACCTGCTCCATATGTGGAGCAAAAACAAAGGGTTTTCTTTAGAGTTGCCAACTCTTTTGCCAGACCCTGCTGTTATTTCAACAGAAGCTTCATCTAAAGGAATTAGCAGGCGATAAAAACTTATACCATGCCATGGAAAACACATCCGCTACATCATGCCAAGATGTTTGTAAAGGCACAGGAGCAGACCAGGTCATCTTTTTTTTTCCCTGGTCAGTTGACAGTCATTTTCTTCCTTCCCAGTCTCAGGCAATGCCTTCAGCCACAATGATAAGTGTTTAGTCTGGTGTCACTGCAATTTTCGAAAATCCCTTTAAAAACAAACAAACAACCATTTAGTGGGTGCGTAGGTGGGTGGGTACAGTTCAAGTGAAACCCTGCCAAAAAAATCAGGGAAGAGGGTTACAGTGGTACCTCGGGTTACATACGCTTCAGGTTACATACGCTTCAGGTTACAGACTCCGCTAACCCAGAAATATTACCTCAGGTTAAGAACTTTGATTCAGGATGAGAACAGAAATCGTGCTCTGGCAGCGCGGCAGCAGCAGGAGGCCCCATTAGCTAAAGTGGTGCTTCAGGTTAAGAACAGTTTCAGGTTAAGAACGGACCTCCGGAACGAATCAAGTACTTAACCCGAGGTACCACTGTATTACTTATCATGCTTAACCTAATGAAGTGGCCATAGGTTTTCCATTCCCTTTGCCCCTCACATTTTCTAATGTTAAAAAAAGCTGCACACGGCTTGTAATGGTGGGTGGCTCTTTGTACAGCTGGTAGCCAGCAACTCCTTCTACCACTGGCTACACACCCTGAGAATATCCCAAAAGGGAAGCAGCAGCACCCCCCCACACACACACACACCTGAAATAGTGCTTCCCCAGCAGAAAAGCAGCCTCCATTTTCAGAGGGGAAACTATATTCAAGAAACTGAGGGTGGAAAGAGATTTTCGGTCCCAGCCTGAGTTTGTAAACATGTTGATCCACTAGCATTCTGATTTCTCTCTGTGTGTGTTTTTTTTTTCCCGAGCAGATTTTATTTTTCTTATTAGAAGACTTACCTGACCATTGACCTACTAATGAGGACAAGTTATGGGCTGGCGACATCAGAGCCCATAGTTAAGCTATGGAACTTGCATAGGATGCAGTGTTGGCCAGCAAATTGGATGGCTTTAAAAAAGTAGACAAATTCTTTGAGGACAAGGCTATCAAGGGCTACTAGCCATGATGGGCATGATCCACCTGCAGGTTTGGAGGCATCGTGCCTCTGAATGCCAGCTGCTGGGAACTGCAGATGCGCAGAGTGCTGTTCTGCTAATGTCTGACTTGCAGGATTCCCATAGGCACCTGGTCGGTCTCTGTGACTAGATGGGCTAGATTGTTTATGACAAAGGCTCCTCACCTATATTACAACACGCACAGTATTTATTAGCCGGGCTAGGTAGCCTGAGGTAAAATTGCAACATTACAAGGCAGAGATAAAAACCCTAAGTTATCAGGGTGCATTGGGATCTTATCTTGCAATGCAATGTTTAGGCACACGCATGTTCTTCTGGTACATACCTTAAGGACTGCTGACTTCTAATTCCCCCCCCCCCTGCCCAGATGTTAGGAAATCTTCCTCAGATACCTCTGGCGTCAAAGATGACACAAGTAGTGACCTTTTCAGTGGTGGCATCCCATCTCTGGGATGCACTATCCAGTGAAGCTAACCTGGCAGTGCCACTGATGTCCTTCTTGGCACCTTTTAGCCAGAGTTGGAGAAACTGGTCCTCAAGGTGATGCTCGTTCACATTCCCATCAACCCCAGCCAGCAAGGCCAGTGGTCAGGGCAGATGGGAGTTGGAGTTCAACAATGTCTGGAAGGTCACAGGTTCTGCACCCCTTGCTAGGCATTTAAATCTCCTGTTTTACTTGTTGGGTCAGACCAGAGATTCATCTAACCCAGCATTCTGCTTCCCACATGTCCACAAGTAGGACGTGAAAGCAGCAGCCCTCTCACACTGCCTTTAACCCTGAAGAAAGCATATGATATGACAAATAAGCATTAGTACAGTGGTAACTCGGGTTACACACGCTTCAGGTTGCATACGCTTCAGGTTACAGACTCCGCTAACCCAGAAATAGTGCTTCAGGTAAAGAACTTTGCTTCAGGATGAGAACAGAAATCGTGCTCCGGTGGCGCAACGGCAGCAGCAGGAGGCCCCATTAGCTAAAGTGGTGCTTCAGGTTAAGAACAGTTTCAGGTTAAGAACAGACCTCCGGAACGAATTAAATACTTGACCCGAGGTACCACTGTAGTAGCCTTTGACAGGTTTCACACACACACACACACACATGCCTAATCTCATTTTAAAGCCATCTAAACTGCTGGCCATCACCTCATATTGTGGAAGTGAATTCCATAAATTAGCTGTGTGCTGTTTGTCTCAAGAAATCTGTCCAGAATCTCCTTTTGTCTGAATCTCCTCCAATTTCATTGGATGACCCTGAGTTCTGGTATTACAAGGGGGAGGAAAACATGTCTCTTTCCCCTTTCTCCATGCCATACATAATCACCATCTTATCTCCCTCTGTTGCCTTTTCCCCGCTTGCCCCCTAAACTAAAAAGTCCAGCACTTTGGAAATTTCCCTCTTAGGGATGTTGGCGTGTTAATCCTAACCTAGTTCTAGTTTTTATCTCTGTTCTCCTGCTTTTGAACCAATTGTTCCATGATGATGAATAATTTTATTATACGTATTGGTTTTTAATTACCGTACTGTACCCTAAGTACCCCCACTTTTTAAACTTTTTTTTTTGCTCAGTTGACAAATGGGAGAGAAATGTTCAAAACTGGGAACCTTTATGTAGCAGTTACCTTTTTCTACGTTTGTTCTCCTTCACCGTGGCAATGTGGGCTCAGTGACCTCTTGCTAAGATTTCCCGAAATATTTTTAAATTTTAAACAAAGTAATAATAATAAATAAAAACATGCACCCCCATCCCCAAGACCACTCCATTGTAACTATTCAACTTCCCAAAATGTCGACATCTCTTGCGATGGTTTGACCCCTTTCCGTTTTAACAGTACAAATTCTGCAAACCTTCCATATCTCCTCAAAATCATTTCTCCTCCATATTCCCCATCTTACCTTGATAGCACACTTTAATTTATCATTAATAGCTAGGTTCCTGGAATATATTTGCAGGTTGTGTATCATCATTTATCAGCAGATAGGTTTTTTTTTTAAGTCTCTGAATAACTGATTCTTATTAGTATTGGACCTGATCTTGCAAAATACACTAGGCACAAATCAGCTTCAGCTCTCAAACCTTCATAGTCAGTTTACATGCAAGCACAGGGCATGGGGAACATAATTAAAATAATAATTAAAGAAAAGTCTCTGAGAGGAGACATGCCATTGTGTGCTTTGTGAACATATTGAACCAGTATAATAATTCCAGCAGTATGTGAAGCAGTTGTGCAAGGAACTGGGGTGAGCGAGAGACCCCCTCCAATGAATCATGTTGGAAAGAGGCTCTGCTAAGTGTGTACCGCATTCAATGCCAGCAGAAGACAGACAAAGGGGGCAAGTGGAACAGTTTAGCTCAACAACGATGGCTGAGCTTCTGGGGTTAACGTGGGATTTCTGTCTTCATGTAGTTTGGTTCACAGCTTGAAAAGTGGCAATGTTGGGTCCTAGCAAACAATTGGTCTCTGAAAACTATAGAGGTCTCTGCCAAACATATCATCAGTGGCTGCCGGCCATCTCACAGCCCAGTCCCTGAGGACAATGAGACACTGTCTTGGCTGTTCCAGAACAAATGCCAAAACTCTCTTTTCCAAAGAGGTGTTTAGAATGCTCAGAGCAAACGGCAATCTTGCTGGCTTAACATTCTTAAGTGCTTTAACATTTATAATGTTCCTGAAGCCTGTTCTGGTGCCCAGTAATCTCCCGAATCTTCATTTTATGTAAACTCTATGCCAGTGCTGACCATGCCCAGACTAACACCTCTTGGAACAGGGTTCCCTACAGCAGAAAACCATGCCAATGTAAATAAATACACCAGTTTATTGGGCGATCTATTCCAAATCTCCTTCCAGCTTTCACTACTTCCAGTAGTTTCGAGACCTGCAACAGCAGCAGATTTAATGGCTCCACCTGAACAAACTGTTTGTTCTAACTTTAATTTTGCAAATTGCTGGCAAACTGTTGCTCTGCATGCAGGGTAGAAAACACAGCAGTGGGGCGCTGCTAGACTCCTGGAGCCAGTTTCCAAGAGTGGAGACTCCATAGCTCAGTTTAGGAAGGTAATAGCAGATAGATGGGCCAGCTACCAGGTTGACCCAATGCCCCTGTTGTAGATGCTTGGATTTCTGCAGGGCTGGGCCTATCCAACCAACTCCATTTCTTCACACTTGGTAAGAAGTTCGGGGCAGTTCCATCGCTCAGTGGTAGAGCACATGCTATGCATACAGAAAGTTGCAGGCCCAATGTTTGGCATCTCCAGTTAGATCTAGAAATACGTTGGCCAGGTGTCCCCTGTTATTCTGGACAGTTTGCTATTTTAAGGTTCTGTCCAGTTAGAAATTAGTCCCCTGAAAATCCGGGAGGAACTCTGTCCATGTGGCCATAATCCCCCACAATTTGTTCTTTGTTATTGGGAGAGCACACTGCTGAGACTGCAAATTTTCATCTGGCACATGTTGCAACGATGAATGCTACTGCTCATAACGCTCAGCTTCTTACCTTTTCGTGACATGGCTCCTGCATGCTTAAATCATTACCTGAAAGAATTTCAAGGAACTAGTTGAGGTTGGTCAATGAAGGCAGATGGGTTGGTGTCCTATCACCTTGATCTGTCCTCAGCTAGCTACCTAACCTGCCTTCCTTCTTATTTACAAACTACCTAGGGGCCTGTCACTGCCTACGAGCTTCATCCTCCTTATTCTCACTGTTGCCTGTATAGAACTCAACAGAGAGGAAGATCAAGACAAAACTAGAATTAGTTAGCTCCCCTTGTCATTGGCTCCAGCGCCATCTAATGTTGACCTCCATGCCTTCCACGCTTTCACTTCTAATTTGCATGAGCAAGCAACATGACTTTTCCTGGCATGGAGAAAACTGCGGCAATGGAGAAAAACTTCAGCAGTTGTTCAACTTCTACTTGCCTGCGGAGGAGCAGCTTTTCTATTGTCTCCTTGGTCACCATTATTGCCATCCGTGATTGCTGGTTGATGAGAGATGAAACATGATGTTCTGTAGTGGGAAGTTCTAAATAATTACGGTGGGGGGGGCAGAGAGGAGATACATCAGCATAGCAACAAAGGAGGGATGCATGTCAGAGGCCACAAATATATTGAGGCCCAATGTATTTCAAGTTATAAGAAGAAGAGTTTGGATTTGATATCCCGCTTTATCACTACCCGAAGGAGTCTCAAAGCGGCTAACATTCTCCTTTCCCTTCCTCCCCCACAACAAACACTCTGTGAGGTGAGTGAGGCTGAGAGACTTCAGATAAGTGTGACTAGCCCAAGGTCACCCAGCAGCTGCATGTAGAGGAGCGGGGAATCAAACCCAGTTCACCAGATTACAAGTCCACCGCTCTTAACCACTACACCACGCTGGCTCTCATGTGCTGAGCCTATATACTGTCCATGAATTTGGCTCTCACAAAACATGAACTCCAGTTCCAAATGCTTCTAAGAAACAACTGACAATTAAGCAAGGAATAAACTTCAGGGACCCCCCTCAATACAATACAACTTATTCCTTATAATCAAATTCCAGGGGAAAGTGGAGGGGGAGTGGATGCCTCAACAACTAACACTGAAATTTAACTCACAGAATTTTTGAAATACAGGCCTAAATTAATTTATGTTATTAAACTGCTTTGAGATACTTGCTTTGTATAACAATGCAGACAATAAATTGTAGCCTGACAATACTGTAATAAAAACAGCAAGAGGGAGGAATGTCTTTGTCATATCATTGTTTATAAGAGTTAATGCTCGGTTTGAGCTTGACATTCAGGGCCAAGGAAAGTGATGTTTTCTTGCCAAAGTCTCCCCGACAATATATGTTATATTTTGTCTATTAAGAGCAAAGGCATGGAAGAACAAATATGATGAGTCATTTATGTGCTTAAAAAAACAGGGAGTAGGGAGAGAGAATTGTGAAGCTTGCCTGCCTAGTCACCTGGCGGCCAAATATTATTCACCAGAGGAGACCAGGTAAAAGATTATCGGGTGAGTGGGGATGGAGCAGGTCAAGTGAATATGATGGTGATGATGATGGATGAGGATGATGATTTTATTTATACCCTGCACATCTGGCTGGGTTTCCCCAGCCACTCTGGGCAAATTCAGACTTTAGATGAGTATGAAGTTCTTTAACTTCCCACAATGTTCTAGCCATGGAATCCCAGGGCCTTCCTAAACTTTAAGCTCAGGAAGGACTTTGGTTTGCTTACTTGAAATGGCTTTTTTGTGTTCAGGACTAAGCTTTCAAATGCCTGCGGTTGTAGCAGATATTCTACTCCCCCAGCTGGTTCTCACAAGAATGTTCATTGCCAGTTGAAACACACATCCAGTGATGGTTTGCATGTGCAGATCCTAAGCACCATAACAAGTGTGTGCTTCCCATTGAATTCAGAGGGACCTTCTTTTTGTGTACTGCAAACGACAACAGTTTAAATTTTCCAGTGTGAATATTTACACATCAAGTAGTGATAAATCAGCTGATGGGCTCAAGCAAAGTATATTTGTATGTGAACCAGTCCTATGATTTTTTTCCCTCTCTCTCTAGATATTTATATGAAAATTGAAACATGCCAAGATATCAATATCAAAGCACTAAAATATAGGCAACAAATTAGAGGATGAACCCTACTCAAAAGAGTGATTATTAGGTTGGACAGGGATATCAAGTGGAACTCTGCAAAGCGCTGTCGCAGTTAATCATGATTTTGCTGGATGGCTACAGAATATTATAGTATATTATATATACAGAATACTAATAGCCTACAAAAAGTTGTGTGGAATTGCAAGCATTTTGGAAGACAATCTTGGAATTCTAAATCAGAATCATACCCTAGACAACTGGACTGAACATTTTAAGAACAATCATTTTCAAATCTAGGAGATCCAAATGCATGGGGGTCAGGATTGAATTAGTAGTCTTGTTCTTTTCCTTTTCTTACAAGGCTTCTATGTCTACATGTATACAGGATCGGATCCCTTGTTCGTTTCAAATGAAGGTTGAGCCTGGCAAAGTAATAAAAATAGAGAATAACAAATTTAACTGCATGCTTGCAATACTTCATAAGTGGGCTGCTGAGAGCCATACGTCTTTACACTCCTCCCCTGCTCATGCAGTCAAAGTAAATGTGGGGGGCAGGGGCCGTCCATTCACCCATTGAAAAAAATGATTTAATAGCTGTGATTTTAATCCATACATATAAGTTCACATCGGCAAGTGTTAGGTGGTTCTGATACTGATGCACTGTGAGGTAACTTTTAGGTTAGGTAAAGGTAAAGGGACCCCTGACCATTAGGTCCAGCCGTGGCCAACTCTGGGATTGCGGCGCTCATCCCACTTTATTGGTCGAGGGAGCCAGCGTACAGCTTCTGGATCATGTGGCCAGCATGACTAAGCCGCTTCTGGTGAACCAGAGCAGTGCACGGAAACGCCATTTACCTTCCCGCTGGAGCGGTACCTATTTATCTACTTGCACTTTGACGTGCTTTCGAACTGCTAGGTGGGCAGGAGCAGGGACCGAGCAACGGGAGCTCAGCCCATTGCAGGGATTCAAACCGCTGACCTTCTGATTGGCAAGCCCTAGGCTCTGTGGTTTAACCCACAGTAACTTTTAGGTTACTTCAATTAAAATAAGTAGTTAAGGATGCCAAGAAGTAGCTAATCCAGAAAACGGCTTTGACAATATTGCAGAATAGTGATTTTAAAATTGGATTTACCCTTCTTAATGACTATGATGAAGAGAGAGGTGCAGGAATCTTTTGCCCAACATGGGGCTTGAACCCACAACCTTGAGATTAAGACTCTCATGCTGTACCGACAGAGCTATACATACATACATGACTAATGCATGGCCTTGCTCATAATGTAGGCACAACTTGCCAGCTTGTGTAATGTGCAATGACTATTGACTATTGCAGTGAACTACTTGAGCGTTGCAATGTGTGATGTACACTGTTTCAGCTCTGCTTGTGGAAATGGACACTCTTGCCTGATTGGTGTGAACAGTTGCTAACAAGTATTGAGGAAACTCTTACAATGCTGAGGCCTAATGTTCACAGGAGGACTGTGGGACATGGCGAGGGCACCTAGAAACTGCCGTAGTAGCTTCTTAAAGTTGGGTTTTATTTGGTCCTCATTTATTGCCTGCATTTATGGACCCATAAATGTCCCAGCATGCCCCTCACCCCCTCGAAGGAGACCAGTCTGCAGTGAGAAATAGCATTGTTTTATAAACTGTTCTGTCGAAACAGCCTCACCGTTAAAAAGTTCTGTGATATTTATCATGAAAAAAATCCCATGTAAACAATAACTCACCAACCCCAGAGGACCTTTATATCAACCACAAAAGAGAACTGATGATTCAAATCTCAAGGGACAGTATGAGGGAGAGAAGGGGAACTTGCAATAACCATCTTTCCCAAGGAAGACTGAATTATGAGTCATTTTGATAAGCCCTTTATTATTGATGTGGTATGGTCCATGCAGCCATGATGCTAACTGGATACTAAAGGGTATGTAGACCAGTATATATCAGAAACAGAAACTATGAATAAGTACATTGTTTTCTCATGTTCGTCCTAACCTACCTTCAAAAAATTAAATCCAGGCAGTTGCTCTAGTCTAGCCATTCTTTATTGGTGGCGTGACATCTGCTGAATACAACCTCCCTCCATCCTTTAAGCAACTAAGCTGAACAAAACCTGTTGTTTCTTGCAGCAGCACACATGGACTTCCTGGAAGACACACAACATCTTCTAAACTCCTGATGCATCTCCTGTATCCCAAGCTTACCAAACCAAATCCCTTTCCCAACTAGCTTTGGCTGGCTAGTTAAGGACCACAATTTAGCACAAAGACGTTGCTCTGTGCCATAGAACAAATGGGTGGGCCTTTCCTCCAACACTGCGCACCTAGCTGCTACAAGGAGAACGATAGCCAAGGTGGGTAGGTTTGAATCTGGAAGCAAGCTAGAAGCTACAGGTAGAGGACATGTTTCAACCTTCTGCTGAGCCCTAAGCTGGAATCAGGGCTTCTCGTGGAATCTGACGGGGGAAGCAAGTTCGATTGGTGTATTAATGCTGTGAGCCCCTTTTTACCCTATGCTCAGGTTGTATATATGTGTAAATATAACCACATGTCCTAAGGACACCACAGTCTCTGCTGGCCTTCATTCCAAGGAAACCAAACCCTAGGTGAGGGCTTGGAGACTGAGGTTGTATAGAATGTTCATGCTGACTGGTAGTGGCTTTCCATGACTTTAGACAGGAGTCCTTCTCAGTCCTTTTTCAAGGTGCCAAAGATCAAAGTTGGGAGCTTCCATATATACTAAGCATGTGATTTAACACTGAGCTATAGCACTTCACCCACAAGCAGTTTTAAGAGGACCTAACTATGTCCTCAAACATTAATGCTTCTTAATGCTAGGAGGAGGAGAGAGAGGGGGGGCGAGCACAATTGCCAGTCACCTGTTCTGTTTCGCTGGGGTGCAACAATTCAAAGACTTTTTATCACTCCGCACCTGGTTGATCTTTTGACTGGCCTGGCCAGGATGCTCTTTTTATTTTATGCCTGGGCTATGTTTATCTTTAATTGCCTGTTCCCTGAGGCTGAGATTTAGAACAAACAATAGATTGTAACACTATCTGCATGTCACATGGCTTGATATACCTGCCTCAAGGCCCCGGATGAGAGGCCAATCTACTGTACAAGTTTGTTTGTTTTATCTAATTATACTTGTGGAAGTGATGAGTGTTTTCTTTACTACCAGAGTCTGAGAAACCCAACTCTCTAACAGGTGAGTCCAGCATACATGTCCGTCAATAGACCTGCTGAGGGCATCTATCTGCCTGACCGTGTCATTAAATAGTAAAAACCATAAACCAACCAGCTTACAATATGGATCAACAGATATTAGCATTAGACACAACCAAGAGTCCTTGTGACCTCCTTAAACACTTCTCTTCATGGAGCTACCACAGCCAGCTTCAGCATGAGTGTGAGGTTGTGGTAGGTAAAGGTAAAGGACCCCTGGACAGTTGAGTCCAGTCAAAGGCGACTATGGGGTGCGGCACTCATCTCGCTTCAGGCCAAGGGAGCCGGCATTTGTCCACAGACAGCTTTCCGGGTCACGTGGCCAGCATGACTAAACTGCTTCTGGCACAACGGGACACCATGACGAGTGCCAGAGTGCACCTTCCCGCTGCAGCGGTACCTATTTATCTACTCGTGCTGGTATGCTTTCAAACTTATAGGCTGACAGGAGCTGGGACAGAGCAACCCCCGTCATGTAGATTTGAACTGCTGACCTTACAAGCAGCAAGTCCAAGAGGCTCAGTGGTTTAGATGCCCCCTGCGCCCCTTTCTGAGGTTAGTACATTACATGGTTGCAATAGTAGATTACATAGGTGCCTGTAAATAGTGAGGTAAAGCTGTTCTTATCTGTATGTATTTTAACTTCACATAGAAATGCAGCAGACTTACTGCTATCATTCGCATTTCACAGTGTTATAGCCAACACTGCTGTCCCATTTGTGCAACAATTTCTCCCTTTGCAATGGGAATCACCCCTCCTCTCCTCTCTCCATGCTCCCCCTTTGTTGTTGTTGTTGTTGTTTAGTCGTTTAGTCGTGTCCGACTCTTCGTGACCCCATGGACCAGAGCACGCCAGGAACTCCTGTCTTCCACTGCCTCCCGCAGTTTAGTCAAACTCATGCTGGCAGCTTCGAGAACACTTTCCAACCATCTCGTCCTCTGTTGTCCCCTTCTCCTTGTGCCCTCCATCTTTCCCAACATCAAACCTAGCAGGCCTAGTGTCTCTCACATTGCATTGCATTGCATTGCATTGCATTGCATTGCATTGCACTGTACAGCACCTTGCATTCAGGGATCAGAGCATTCATGAGGAGTAAGAAATTAGCTATAATCACCATCATCTCCCCCTAGAAAAGAAGCTACAGAATCACCTTCCTGTGGAACACAGAGCTGGAGAAAGCAGTCTCACTGTGGTAGGTTGAAATTGGCAGCTTTTGGTAGCTGGAGAGCACTGATATTATTCTATCAATTTTGGCCACTTAGCACCGATCACCTGTGTCAACAAGGAATTTCCTCCTTTCTGTATATTGTGAGCCATCCCTGTTGCACCTGCAGGTGAGGGAGGAGATTAGATTACCTCATGAGTATTTTTTTAAAAAAAGAAAAAGAAGCAAACAAACTTTTGGTCCCTCTTCCAAACTACTTTTCAAAGAAAAACACCCCTGAGTCAGTCCTGAGTTGCCATTTCACTCATATCCAAAATTCCCACCCCCATAACCTTCAGATTTCACTGCTATGCATGCACAGCTCAGAAAGAATTGCCTCAGTGTGAGCAACCAAACCACCACCCCCCCAAAAAAGTGGAAGTTTGCTTATCTCAACACACCCACGCTGCTGGGACACATTCTACACCTGCAGTGGTCCACTGCTGAGTACAGAGAGAGCTTTTTGTTATTTGTAGTATTCTGCATGTGTTCTTTCTCTCTCTGTGTGTGTGTGTGTGAGTGAGTTGTGTGTGAGGGGAGAGAGAGCAGGCCTCAAAAGGAACTCACATGCCAGAACATGTTGAAACATGTTGGTTTCACTACCTGAACTGAGGCGACACGAGAGAGAGAGAGAGAGAGAGAGAGAGAGAGAGAGAGAGAGAGAGATGGGGTGGGGGTGGGGTAGGAGAGGGAAAGGGAGAGAAAGGCAGTGGGAGTAATTAGCGAGCCAAGTTTCCAATGCTGCTGCTGGCATCGCTCCAAGGTCCCATGACCCCTTGCAAAAATGTCACCCGAGGATATTGCTAAGCAAGCTGCTCAGGCGAGAGAAATCAAAGTCCCTGGTGTTCCTGTTTGCATTGTGCGGCACCTTGGGCTTTAGTTAACACTGGTCTTCCGTGATTCCAGTGTGATTCTTGGTTTTTTTAAAAGAAGAAACATCATCATCAACAACAACAATTACTTACCAATAACTGTATTGGTAAGAACTGTATACAGATGAAGTTGGAATGACAGTCTGAGGACCGTGAAGGGGAGATCTCGCAGGCTGAGAGGTTGTGAGAAGAGAGGGATGAGCTCAGGTGAGAGCTTGCAGGACACACCTTCCTTTGCAGGGATGAAAGTTAAGATAGAGCAGTGAATGAGGAATTTGTAGTTTCTTTTTCAGTCTCTTCTTTCTTTTGGTTTCTTTCTTTTCTTTATTTCTCATAAATCACTTCGTTCTCTTATCAATGTATTGTGAAAAGTGAAGAAAAAAAATTATAACAACAACTTGCCCAGTCTATGTATACTTATCAACTTTCCTATGGAAATATATCCCCAAAACATGCGCACAGGGAAGGGGGGGGGGGAGAGAGAGAGAGATAGAGAGAGACTAAAGAAGGAAGTGCTACTCAGTGCCATAAAATCTAAGGCCAATTGCCCATTAATGGAAACCTGGCATATAAAAGATCCCTCTCATGGTCGGCTCCTTCAAGAAGCAGTGGCGATTGCAGCAGAAGGATAAACAGGAACTTGTTAATGCCAACTTGCAAAGGTTAGATAACGAAAGCAGGTGCTGAAAGACCCTTTTCTTTGAACACTTGGCTTCCACCTGCGAGAAGATCTCGCTGCAGTATTTCTTTCTCCCTCACAATGCAGACCTTTCCAACAGATACACCCTATCGATTACAGCAGCTTTTGCTTTTTTTAAAAAAAAAATAACAATCTCCTTATTCAGTCCATGTCCTTGTAGTGGGCAGCTTTACTATGCTCACAATCTACTCCTTCCTCTCCTCCTCAAAGACTTCATGTCCACATTCTGACCTCCCCCCTCCCAACACCTGTCGCCGTGCCTTGGCTTTGAAGGGGGGGGTCTCCCGCGCTTAACCTCATCTTGTATAGCTGCAAGAATTCTGCTATACCTGTGGAGGGGTCCTCTATCTGCAAGAGGTTCCCCTTGGTTGCCAGGACATGCAAATGTTGTGAAGAATGATGGGAGATGTAGAGTGTTGAGTACTGTCTCCCCTCAGCTCCAAACAGCACAGCCAGTGATCAGCTACGATGGGAACTGGAGTTCAACAACATCTCAAAGACCACTGGCTCCTTGCTTCAAAGCTTAATGCTAACATTTTGGCACTTGGTGCTTCTGCTGGTGGGGGGGGGGAATTGTTGAATGTTGGTTATTACTCTTCGTATAAATAAGTGAAAACAATGAAATAGATGAGATAAATATGTATAAAAGCAACCACACAGCGCAGTTCTTTTCTAAAGGGCAGGTTTCACATAAATCACTTGATTTCTCTGCACTTGATGACTGACAGCTGAACGTGTGAGCGAGCTCCATTAAAGAAGCCCAGGGTCGAGGGGGACGTAAAAGTCACGACTACAAGCATCAGATCATGTGTGCCATCACTTGATGTTGCAGCATGTATTGAAAGCGCAGGGGACGCGGCTCAAAAATCCACCAGATTCTGAATCACAAACTGTGCTCATTAGAGAAATGGGTTTTCTTAGCTGTTGTTGTTTTTTTCAAAATCCCCAAAGCACCGCTGGTAATATTCATTTGACTTCTTTACAGTCAGCATCCAAATATTTATTTTGCCAACTTATCGTTTTGCAGACACTTGGGGCGATTTTGTTGTAGTTGTTGTTGTTGTTGCTCCTTCATAGTCCAAGACTGAGGAATAAACACATCTTTTTCATTTTAGGGCATTAGAACCCTCTTTAGTCAAACAGTTGATTAAAAAAATTCTACCAGCAGTAAACTGAGCACCACATCATACATACACATTGCTTTATTACTCCATTCGTGTTCTTATATTACAACCAGCTCATAATGTACCTAACCAAACCGTCTGCAAGTGTTAATTACAGAGCAGAAAAGAAATACTGTTGCAAAAAGTTTATACATTCATAGCATTGTTCTCCTGACACAAAGCTGAGAACGGCTTGCATAATGTCAACATTTGTGGATCCATCTAATCTACGGAAGCCAACAGGAATCATTTGAAATCTTTTCAAGAGATTTGCATTGAGTGTGTATCTGTTACATGGGGAAACTGCTCCCAGCACACACTCAGCTGTGACTGTGAGGTCTTGCATTTTGGTAGTGGGTTAGATTAAGGCAGGATGGGGAGACTCTGGCCCATGAGTCAAACCTGGTCTTTTAGGGGTTCAAATTTGGTCCATGAGGCTGTATTCCCCACACCACACCTGCCTGCCCATACACCTGATGTCATATGTAATACCTTGCAGAGATGCATCCCCTCCAACGTTTCTCCAGTGAAAACAGGGATGTCCTATTCCATAATGATAATTTCATTACCTTATACCCAGCCCTTCTGACTGGGTTTCTCCAGCCACTCTAGAAGGCTTCCAACATATATAAAGACATAATAAAACATTAAAAAAAACTTCCCTATACCGGGCGGCTTTCAGGTGTCTTCTACAGGTTATATATCTCCTTGGCTTGGGGAATGCATAACTCCATACCCTCCAACATTTCTCTGATGAACATAGGGACATCCTAAGAAAAAGCAGGACATTCTGGGGTCAAAACAGAAAGGGGGATGGCATCTGTAAATCTGGGCCTGTCCCTGGAAAATAGGGACACTTGGAAGGTCTGTAACTAGCAGAAGTGTATCCATGCAGCCCAATCCCCAGTCAACGCCTACTCTGGAGCACTGACATTCTACATTTCTGTTTACCCAAAAATACACCTCAGTATGAGACTTCCATAATCTTGCTCTTTCTGGTCCCAGGGCTAAGCCACTTGCTTTTTGAAGAAAGCCTAAATTCAGCCTTTGTCTGGAAATGTGATGCGCCGAAACCAGAGGTAGCTTGAGAAATCGTAAGCAGCTTGTTCGTCTCCCCCACCTCCATATAGATAGAGATGCAAAGAGCAAATGGATCTGGGTGAGATGTATATGACCCACATTTCCAAGCAGGCTATAAACAAACAAAACAAAAAAGAGCAGAAAACGTTCGCACCAACTTAAGGGAATGGATTTATATGATGAGGATATGACACGGAACTACAAAAGGAAGTAAATACCTCGTAGACACTGAGCCAGCTTAACTCACTTTAAGATCCTGATGCTAAATATTTGCTCAGCCTCTGTGTTTGCAGTGCCAACAGATCACATTCCTATAAGTCACTGCTGCTGTTTCCTCTTAGGATGGAAGGAAATTCTACAGTCACTTTTTTATTATTATTTTTTTGAAAGACCATGTTACATGCATAGAAAGTAGATTGCAAAAATAAGGTTTGTTGTAGCATGTTTTAGTATGCTCTCCACACAGAAGTTTATGTAGCACAGAGCCTTATGTCTTTTCAGAACAAATTATTATTATGATTATTATTAATCAAATTTGTTTTCCTCCAAGCCTTTTAAACTTTCATTCTGTGTTGTTAAGGCTGCTGGAATATTCTTGCTCTCTTGTTTGTGTGCAATGCTATTCAAGGCTATTCTGACTGTATGCACAAGCAAAAACAGGTCACCTGGTGTCATAATGCTGTCAGGTGAGTGACAGGTGGGCAGATAGGGATTTGTCCCATGTTGCCTTCCAGATCCAGATCCCCAACTCTGCTGAATTGGCTGTATTCAGACCTGCCAAGTGGACAGTCCTAGATTTACAGAAGCCATCTGTAAAGGGAATTGGGGGTTGCTCGTGCGTAAGGGGGCTGCTGCTCTAGGCAACGTTGTCTGGCTAAACCTTTCCCTGGCTGGACAGCCCTTTCTCCGTAGCTGTGTCAGTCACTGGCAGAATCCGTCAGTGGGCGTTTCCTGAACTTCTTCCAACATAAAAGCTCTTTGACGCCAAGTCTCCGCCTAGCCTCCCTGCGCGGAAGTCTTCTGCGCAGAGTGGGCGTGGCCAGCGGAGGTCCTGGGCTCTCCCCGCTGGTCTCGGTGGAAGAGTCTTGGAGCCATCTCTCCGAAGTCCTTCCCTGCTCCCCTTTCTTCCTGGTGTCACGCCGATTTCCTTCCCCAAAGGAAGTGTTCTCTCTCTCCCTGTTGGTCCCTTCTCCTGCATCGTTGGGGAGCCTTACCTCCACTCTTGGCTCCGATGGCAGTTCCCTGACACCATCTTTTATTCCATGTTTTTAATGCTGCTGGAATATTACGGCAGGGGACACGGGGGTGGTACTAACCTTCCAACTTTTTCTATCCTTCTTCCTTGCCTGGGAGTTCTTTGGAGCTGAAAGGCAAGGAATGACATTTGTCAAATCAATAATAAACACGACTGCAGGTGGCTTTCTGTGTTCTGTGTTCCTATCCTTTGGGCCACACCACCAAGCATTTACTCCAGGATCTGGGGTTGCTGGACCCTGACACCCACCATCAACTCACATGACGAAAGATAATGAATGATGGGAGTTGTAGTCCAAAAACACCTAGAGTGCCACAAGTCCCCCATCAATGATTTATTCAGACATCCCTGTCTTGAACTGACTGTGAGCGAGCCAGACAAAAACTGAAAGCCAGCTGAGCATTATTTGATGGTGGGGAGATGGAAAGCCCATTTGGTTTACGACACGCAGACTGGTCTAGCGAACGCCACAAAACTACCCAATAACAAACTACTTAGAGATGTGGCATTTGCCCGAAACTTTCATTACTAACTTGAGCAACAGGAAGGGGAAGGTAGAAGCTTGTGGGTTCCAGGGGAAATTTCAACATCTCCCCCTTGCCATCTGGAACTTCATCTCACTTAAATGACTAAAAGGGAGACCAAACAAGCCTAAACCTTAAAGATTACTGGTGCATGAAATAATCGAGAAATACTTTCAACCTGAAAACAATTTCACTTCCTGCATGTTACCACAAAGAACCTACTTAATAAAGTTCGTGCCAAGGCAGTTTTGCATTTTTCTTTCTCTGCCCTATTTGTCTGTGTAAAAAAAAAGCTTGTTGAACAACTTATGCAGGTGTCAACCCCAGTGCATATAGACATCAAAATTCTATAGGTCAGCTTCCACCCCTTCTAACAATTATTAAAATAAGTTGCTCTTACTATAAAATATAAACATTGAATGAAGAAGAAACTTACAAGCATCTGCTAGCTCCAATAGATCACAATTCAAGGCTGGTGGGTTCCACTTGGTTTGGTGCGTAACCATTCTGCAAGGCCTGAACTGAAGTGATGATTACTTCATGGCCGTCTTCCATGATTTTTTGTTCCATACATCACACATAAGTTGAGTAAGCTAGCTATTCTGTTCAGAACCGGTGGGGTGGTCATACCAATGGGCTGGAAAGCAAGCCCTTTGATTCACGAACACTTCCCAGTTGGAGAGCTGGGGGAAGGTACTCAGAGGCATTCTGTTATTATATCACAAGTCTCAGGATGAAACATGGCATTTTCTGGGAAAGGCAGCATTCCGGGTCTAAGCTGTGGAATGTATTAAGCACAGTTCAGGACAAATGTATGTTTTGGTTGCATTCATTATACCCCATTTTCCATATGACGTTCCTTCCTAAAGATCAGCTATTGACTACTCAGTCATGATTGGCAGGCATGATTGGCTCAGAAATGATCCATAGGGCCATGTGGCCAGCCTATGATGCCTACCTGTGCACAGGTATATTTCTAGATATCCCCCATCTCTTTCCCACTTCCCCTGCCCCAAAGGTCCAAAAGGGCTCTTCAAAGACACCCAAATCTAAGAACAATTTACAGAACCAGAAACCCATCAGGACCAAACTTGGTGAACACAACAGTCCCATCTGTAGTTTCCCCAGGCAAAAATCCCAATATTTTAGCCTTCTATTTGGGTCCTTTTTTCTATTCTTTTCTTTGCACTGTGTGATCCACTGTCTTAAGGTCACATGAGAGAGCCACACTGAGCTTCCTTGAGATATCTGTGTTAAATTCATTAGTCTCAAATTAATGCCTTTTAGAGCATATCTAGTTATCAGGTGCACAACACAGGTTGTCGCTGTAGTGTTATCTCTTCTGAAGTTTGTTGACATCACTACGGAGGCACATTCAAAATTATTACAACCAGCACTAGGTAGACAAAATACTCAACATAACACAGTCAAACTAAAAACTGTCAGAGCTGTTAGACAGTCAGTCATGAAAAGCCACTATTAAAAGAAAAAGGTCTTTGAATGCCATTTTAAAATATCAATAAATTCTTAATTACGCAGAATGAAGTGATAGACTGGAGTGGCAGAATTCTGAACTGTACCACTTCAGCCTGTAGGTGGGGAATGATCATATTTTTCAATGTGCATATAGGAAATTAGCATAACAGAGAGAAGCTATGCAAAAATATTCTCTCATGGACTCGCTCACTGCATGCAGGGAGTTTCTCACATGTGATTAAAAACACAAAAAGCAAACCCTACTGCCTATACTTCAAAGTAAGTAGAGCAGTCCCTAATTCTATCAACTTCAGTCTACCCTTCCATTTGTATAGTGGTTTGAATGGACATACTTTTTATTATTTAAACCCATTATTTAAAACCCCTCCCACTGACCCTTGTTGCTGCCAATGCTTTTATTATTTTGACTTTCAGAAATCCTTATTGTTGTATGTGAACTGTTCAGTCTTTGCCTGCAAAAGATACACACACACAAACACACACACACAGAGACACACGTATGTAGTAAGTCTAGCCACTCAAGTGTAACTAAAACAAGCTCAGATACACGAGGAAGAATGCCTCTCTTTCCACCCCCATCTCTTAAGAGATAAACAAAAGTTGCTAAATAGTACATGTCAACAGACACATATATAAATCCCTGGTATTGTTGCTGCACAATTTTGGGCTTTAGAAAGGATGGATCTGTGGGGGTGGAATAGTCATAAGGATAAAGATAAACCCTTATGGAATATAATGTATATAATTTCCATTGCTGCTGTGTGAGGCTAATGCTTCCTTGGTGATTCAAGTTCAGCACCGTCTGCTGATATTTCTCATACAGCTAATGCCTGTGTGTGTCCTTGGTACACATCCACACTCTTCATTTTTTAAAAAGCAGTTCTGATCGTTTTGTTTTCAGGCTTCAGTTTTAATTAAAAAAGGGAAAGAGAGGCAAGTTTCTAGTAAAGAAAGGACCTGGTGCAAGGAAAGTTAGTGTGTTGCTGGCAACCATTCCACGAAAGCAACGCCAGTGCTGCAACTTCCTTGTGATCCTCCCAGGGGCAAAGTTGAAAGCGTAGTAGCTGCAGAAGAAACAACGTCTATAGCTATCTCCTTGGAAACAATGGCACCACCCACCAATCAAAATAATATGCACCAAGGACACCCCTATATTAGCCACACACGGACGGTCCCAGTCAACAGAGGGTGATAGGTAGGACATAATGGCGACATGATGCAACCTTGTCTGTATGCATACAATGCAATGCACAGGGGTGGGAAACTGAGGCCTGGGGGCCGGATGTGGCTCTTTGCCTGGCTCCCAGGCCACACCTCCTCACCAACCATGCTCAGGTCCCCAATAACTGAAGGCTTGCTGCTTCCCATATAAACCTACCCAAGTCCTGAGATTGTCAACACAGGACCATCTCCATGTCCCCTTACAAGTTGAGCCATTGTGGGTGGGTGGAACAAAAAGGCATTCTCAGTAGTGCTGCCCCCTCACAGATGCAGAAGACACATACACACACACACACATCCAAGAGGTTTGGTTGTGACCACTCCTGTGCCTTTTTGTAGCCTAGCAAAGACCTTTTCATTTCCATGCCCCTAATATCTGGACGTGTTTTGATGTGATTGCCAACCATGTATGGAAAGGTATGTTTTAGGGTTTATATTAATTTTGCTGTAGTATTTTGTGAGAGGTTTTCTATTTGGAATTGTTGAGGTAAGTGAAATGCTTGCTTTCAACTATGTTATTATGTGTGTGTCACGCAGGGAACAACTACTAAACAGAGGTACTTCCAGAATACTAGTCATCACCAGGATGAAACCAAACACTCAGTAGACAGAAACATGTAGCTTGGTTGTTTATATCAGTATACCTGAAAGAGCGTCTCCACCCCCAGTGTTCAGCCTGGACACTGAGGTCCACCTCTGAGGGCCTTTAGGTGGTTCCCTCACTACAAGAAGTGAAGTTACAGGGAACCAGGTAGAGGGCCTTCTGGGTAGCGGTGCTCTCACTGTGGAATATCCTCCCATCAGATGTCTAGGTGATCAAGAACTACATAACTTTTAGAAGACATCTGAAGACAGCCCTGTATCAGGAAGTTTTTAATGTTTGATGTTTTATTATGTTTTTATATGTGCTGGAAGCCACCCAGAGTGGCTGGGGAAACCCAACTAGGTGGGCAGGGTATAAAATAAATATTATTCTTATTCTTATTCTTACTTGCCAAATGAACTGGCTCTGTGCTTTTGTCATCTTGTGCTTACCACATTTAGACACACACATACACTTTCCCCTATATTTTAAACTAAAACTGCTGACACATTTTCAAATTTGTCTCTACCATCATGTGGCCTAGCAACATGGCTTTAAGTTGCTTGTGTTCTTGGGATTTCGTGCTAGATGTCATGATTCTACCTTCGTGGCACACAATCCAAGCCAGGCAGGTTTTTAATTCCACCATGCAAGAGGGCAAAAGTGTGCGTGTCTCTGGGGGAGCCATCGACAAAAAGCTGAGCTGCATCAGCTGACACAACTCTGCCTTTGGCACTTGACACATATTGAGCAAAATTTCCACTGAGTTATCTGCAATACAAAGAGAGCCCTTGATTATCCTTTCACACAGAGGCAGCAGAAAACTTAGCCTTCCTATATTAATCAGCCCTATTAGCATATGGACTAATTGGAGCATCATTCTGATCTTGCTTTTACACCCTAGATAACTCTTTGATGCTTTGCTCCGGTTTTAGACAGGATACTCTGACTATTTTTGCAGCTGTTATTAGCAACACTTGCATATTCCCGGTGCCATCTCGCACAGCCAAGCTGTCGGTCCTGCAGGGTCCTCCCATCGAAACCCTAATTGCATCCCATATTCAAGTATTGTGCTATTTGATTTTATTTTAAGTTATGAAAGCATCTTGGTTAAAAAGGAACATTTTGCAAAGCAGGCTTTTTTTCTGGTGGAAAGTCTTCACTTCCCAGAAGGCAAGAAAACAATTGTTTCCAGTAATTGGACAGTTTGATTAGAGGCAGGTGGTGCCGAGCTGAGGAAACTGGAGCCACGAAGCCAATTTTAGCGTCAAGCACATTTCCTTTTACTTTAGGATCCAGCAGCATAACATGCAAATTGCTTCCAACAACAACCAAAAAGACAGGAGGAGAGAAATGTAAATTTAGTTCCTATTTATTACCTCTAAGTAACAGGCACTTTGTTCAAAGTTGAGGTTTGCAACATTTCATACCTATTTTGTGTCTAGCAGCACAACAGCAGCAGCAGCACAGGGATATAAGATCATGGGAGTTAAGGAGGCTATTGGCTAGATCATGAAGTACATCTTTCTGCAAAGGCAGATTAGAGGTAAATTTAGGATCTGATCCCACAAATGTCTGCTCAGGCAACTAATCTTAGCTAATGCTAATAATCTCATTGACTTCACTGGACTTTGACTGCAGGTTGTTCCGAGGGGATCTCATTGGAAAGGACTCGAATGAACTTCAGCGGAACTGCTAGGCTCTAGAGCCAAGCCTGTCTTTGCCTTATGTCCCACCCCCCAGTGCACCCTGACTGACATCTCTCATGCAGACATCAGATACATTAAATCTTGCACAGAGAGAAGTGCTGAACTGACTGCCACACCGGCTACTTCAGTCCGACAGATTACAGCATTGAGCTGAACACCTTCGAGGTAATAAATAAACAAGAAGCATAGAACAGGGATGGAGGAGAAAAATCAATACAGTGGTACCTTGGGTTACATACGCTTCAGGTTACAGATGCTTCAGGTTACAGACTCCGCTAACCCAGAAATAGTACGGCGGCGCAGTGGCAGCAGGAGGCCCGATTAGCTAAAGTGGTTCTTTAGGTTAAGAACAGTTTCAGGTTAAGAACGTACCTCCAGAACAAATTAAGTACTTAACCCGAGGTACCACTGTACAGTGTTACCTCGGGTTAAGAACTTAATTTGTTCCAGAGGTCCGTTCTTAACCTGAGGTACCACTTTAGCTAATGGTGCTTCCCGCTGCTGCTGCTGCTGCTGCGCCGCCGGAGCACAATTTCTGTTCTCATCCTGAAGCAAAGTTCTTAACCCGAGGTACTATTTCTGGGTTAGCAGAGTCTGTAACCTGAAGCGTATGTAACCTGAAGCATATGTAACCTGAGGTACCACTGTACAGCGTGAACCTACCTCATTCTTACTTTCCAAAATATACCAACTGAAACACAGCTATCCTTCAAAACCCAGGCTTCGTTTTGTGACACGGTTCTCCAACCATGTAATCTGTACAGAAATGTGCATATGAATCACAGAATCACAGAAACGTAGAGTTGGAAGAGACCCAAGGGCCATCTAGTCCAACCCCCTGCAATGCAGGAATCTCAGCTAAAGCATCCATGACAGATGGATATTGAACCTCTGCTTAAAAACCTCCAAGGAAGGAGAAAGTGTACCTAAAAATAACATTTAAAACCCATTAATTAGGGGAAATTGCTTTCAAAAATATGTATATCAGGCAAAATTGCATTAAAATGTGTATAGTAAAAATTGCAAACTGATGCAGAAATGTGGAGAACTAAACTTAAGATGCGATAAATGAGAAAGTGGGTGACCCTGACACAGACAGATTCATCCATTCCTAGTGCAGAGTGATATCTGCATTTATTGAGGGTAGGGTGTTGCTCATTACTATTTTTTAACATTATTTTTCAGTTGACAAAGGGACAGTGGGGGTCTTTTTTCAATTAATAAAGGTGTTACATTTAACAGGAGCTGCTTTGCAAAAGATGTGGCAGAAAATACGCATTTATCATCATGGGAAAATGCTGCTAACTGCCTCCATAGTGTGCATGACATTTATGGTGGTAAAATGCATGTTTTGTCCCATGCAGATTGCATTTGGGTGCAATGTGCTTACAAACATTTGCGTGCATGCGTCAAAACCCGATGAAGCCCTTAGGCTCAATTCACAGCACTGCACGTCCAATTGTGCAACACAAAACGGGTAACTCTAGAGGTTAAGATGTCCAGATGTAAAATAATATTTCTTTAACATATAAAGTGCAGGGGGGATTCCCTCCCAGCCGCCATGAATTCCCCTTCTCCCCGTGAACTCATCGCACATGCACACACCCAGAAGTGCTCTTATATTTCTGCTTGGCCCCAGATTACATTTGGGGAAATCAACACGCAGCTGTAGCTGTTGTTCCTGTTCTTCTCTAGACTCTGTCATTTGGGATTTTCCATCCTGTTGTAAGCAAAACCTGCGCCTATGTAATGCCCGCAGACCCGGTACTATAAGGAGATGCAAAGCTTTCAAGCACTTGTGTGCAGACTGGGTTGGGGAGCAGGAGAAGAAGAAGAAGAGTTTGGATTTGATATCCCGCTTTATCACTACCCGAAGGAGTCTCAAAGTAGCTAACATTCTCCTTTCCCTTCCTCCCCCACAACAAACACTCTGTGAGGTGAGTGGGGCTGAGAGACTACAAAGAAGTGTGACTGGCCCAAGGTCACCCAGCAGCTGCATGTGGAGGAGCGGGGAAGCGAACTGGGTTCACCAGATTACGAGTCTACAGCTCTTAACCACTACACCGCACTGGTAGAGACACATGGGAGGAGGAAAAGGTTCCCAGGGCTTTGGAAGTCAGGAACTCTATCTCCCATCATATTGCCTTGATGGAATCCTTCCTCTTTCCCAGTAAGGGAGGACATTCAGAGAAAATGGAGCTCAAGGATGCTCCATTCCATTGCCAAAAAAAATCAACCAGAATTCTGTGTCTACTCATCATGCTCAGTTCTCGCTGAGCTGCTTTAGGGTGTTTCCCCCTTGAGTTTTTCCCAAATATTTTTTGTACCTCTGTGAAGCTTGGGTTCGCTCCTCCCAAAGCTTGCTGATACCTCCTTCTTGTGTCCGAATGGTGCTGTTTTGTCTGCATAAGAACCCATAGTTGAAGAATTGGTTGCACTCAATTTATTTATGGACTCTATTTTTCCACAAATACAGCTGTATTCAAAGCGATTCGCAAAAATACAGCCTAAATACAACAACGATAAACAATAAAACTTGCAATATCAGTACAAGGTAACAGAAAAAAAATGATTAACAGATATCAAAATCTCTAACAGATATCAAAATTTAAGTGAGCATAAAGCTCACCAATAGGTGAAATGAAAATACTCACTAACTTCCCATTCAAAAGTAGCCCCAAAGCTGAACACCTAGTACACCTAACCCCTTATGTCTCAACCTCAAAGGCCAGGAAGTCCCATCAGAGATCTTCTAAAAGCAACTCATTTACCAAGGTTCTCAGGAGTGGAAGGTGAAGCAAGGCAGGTGGGTGACAAAAGTCTCTCTCACCTCACCATTAAATTGAGGCTGCTGTTAGTATATTTAATTTATGCACTAACTGGAAGCTGCTAAAATTTGAACTAGGAGATGGGTTGCTCTTGAAAACCCATTGCTGAAGCTTGAAAAGTGGCATTCTATGCTTTTAAATATGTAGTGAGTTGCTTGAAGACTTCTGTGTAACAAGTGACTAACAAGTCCAAGGAAGAGGAGGAGGAGGAGGAGGAGGAGGAGGAGGAGGAGAAGGAGAAGAAGAAGAAGAAGAAGAAGAAGAAGAAGAAGAAGAAGAAGAAGAAGACGCATTCTTTTACTTCCACTGACTGTCTTAAATCATCCAACATTCAATAAATGTCCTTGAGTTCTGGTGTTATGAGAGATTGCAAGAAATGTTTCTCTGTCTACACCTTCTATAATTATATACACCTCTGTCATGTCCCCTCTTACATTGCCTTCTCTCCAAACTAGAAAGCCCCAGATGTTTCCTCACAAGGGAGTTGCTTCATCCCCTTGATCATTCTGGTTGCCACCACAGAGCACTTCAAAAGCATCCAGTTCCTCTTTCTTCATGTCAGTGATGTGAGTTGCAGAATCTGGTAAATGGATAGATGATAGATAGATACATACATAGATAGATAGATAGATAGATAGATAGATAGATGATAGATAATTTATTACGGTCGGAGACCAGCTTATAAAACACACTTGGGGGTTCAATCCCAGAAGGAAAACAAACATTTGAAACAATGTACAACAATTAATTTAAAATTTATAAATGTGATAAGCATATAGACACTTAAAACTTTAAGATAAGCTACAGCAGAGAGATGACCCAGAGTCACCCATGGAACAGAGTTTGGGGATTTTCTTAATGAAGCAGTTTGAGTCGGGGGATGGTCTGCGCGTACAGATCTGTACACAGAATCTGGCGGCCATCCGGGTCGTCTTATGATCTTTGCCTAACTGCTAAATGGATGTGTCTCTCAAAATTAGGGATGGGGTTTTCTGAAAATCTCTACGTCAAGCTTATACACATGGATTTCCACCCCCACCCACCCCAATCTTGCTGTTTGATCTTGATGAGAAGCAAGTTGTTGTTCTTCTCCAGTTCCACCAAAAATATGAAGAATTATCCTATGAATTACTGCATGCAAATGTATGCAAAAAAAACCCCAAAAAAAGAGACATTGCCTTGCCAACAAAGGTCCGTATAGTTAAAGCTATGGTTTTCCCAGTAGTGATGTATGGAAGTGAGAGCTAGACCATAAAAAAGGCTGATCGCCGAAGAATTGATGCTTTGAATTATGGTGCTGGAAGAGACTTTTGAGAGTCCCATGGACTGCAAGAAGATCAAACCTATCCATTCTGAAGGAAATCAGCCCTGAGTGCTCACTGGAAGGACAGATCCTGAAGCTGTCCAATACTTTGGCCACCTCATGAGAAGAGAAGACTCCCCGGAAAAGACCCTGATGTTGGGAAAGATGGAGGGTACAAGGAGAAGGGGATGACAGAAGACGAGATGGTTGGACAGTGTTCTTGAAGCTACCAGCATAAGTTTGACCAAACTGCGGGAGGCAGTGGAAGACAGGAGTGCCTGACGTGCTCTGGTCCATGGGGTCACGAAGAGTCGGACACGACTAAACGACTAAACAACAACAATGCAAATAAGACATGAAGTCTGGCAACATCAGCCCTGCTGTGCAGGAACCCCTTGCATGTGATCACAGTGCCGGGAGATAGAACATCAGGTTGCATATCTACAGCAGTGACCAGAGGAGGAATGACCGCTGGGAGAAGCGCAGAGAGAAGAAACACCATGGTGTGTCTGCAGTAGCTCAACTGGGCAACTTCATCTACCCCAGCTGCAATAAAACATGACTCTCCTGTATTGCTCTCTACAGTCACAGCAGGTGCTGTAACCTTCCAGCAGTTTGACTTAACCTCCAAAAACGCACCCCTCCAATGTCTCCTGAGACAGACAGATACCAGCAAGAACTATATGCATATACCCTCCACGTTTCCTAAAGTAACCAGAATATAAACAGATGCATTCAGCCATGCAAAGATACTTATATATTAATACTTTTAAAATTATGCAGCAGAAATACAGAACCACATGAAGCTTGACTCTTTCATATGCATTATACATAGGATATACAAAAATAATGTGGAAAACTTTTCATATGATTAGTTGGGCCTTAAAAAAATAAAAAATAAAAATCTACAGTCGGCAAAGAATAGGCAGGTGCTTGATGCAAGAGGTGCTTGAAGATCGAGCAAGTAGGAACCGCCAAATTCAGTTTATAAATCCACTTCTTCATCCCTAGTCAAAATAAAACGTTTACTTGCACGAGACACATCTCTGATTCTTATCTAGATGGTGCCTGATTTTCTTCGGTCACTTCCTTCCATTTTATCCTGTGTACGACATCGCTCAAGATTGTGGAATGCTTCTTAGGCTGTCTTGCATTTCTATCAGTCCACCGCAAATTAAGTTTTCAGATAGTTTGATTTCAGAATCACCTGTTTGGTTTGATCCCGATCTTCTGTAGCAATTCTGCTTCATCCCATGGGAAATTTGAGTCTGTTTCTGCCATCTGTCCCAATTTTGTTTTTTGAATGCCAAAGAAAGGGAGGGGGACAGAGCTTTCTCTTTCTCTCTCTCTCTCTCTTTCTTTCTTTCTTTCTTTCTTAAGCAATATTTGAGCCTTCATAAATGTCCTCGCCACTGGGCTCTCTGGTCCTTTGTTCCAAAGGCAATCACAACAGTGCTTCGATTTCTGCCAGAAAGTACACCAGAGAAGTTAAAACAGACAAATGTAGTAACCTTTACAAGCTCAAACAATTTGGCTCAGCAGCATGTTCTTGTCTTCCTTAGGTCAGACGGCACATTAGGTTAACTGCACTTTAAAAACTGCCCATTTTGTTCTGAAGGAAAAGCAGCCAATCAGCAGCTGTCGCTGGTGAAAAGACATGACCGCACAGCACATTGCAACATCCTCTCACTTCCCTTGCCATTGATCATTGGCTAGAAAAAGAGGAGAGAGGGAATGGAAGACCCAAGACAGGAAGCTCTTGAGAGCCCACCCCCTCAAGCACCTTGCGTGAGTGGCCACATTCACAGCATACATTTAAAACACTGTTTACCAATTTAAAGAGTCGCAGGGATGGATGAGAAACTTGGTTCAGTTCACATTTAAAGGCAAATCTACCTCATTCATACATGCTGCAACAATGCATAAACCGAAATGCAACCATCCTTCATAAATTTCCTCCTGGTTTTTATTGTATTGTATTGTATTGTATTTTAAAGCACCTGTTTCAATTTTTTAGTGCAGTTCTGCAACTAATGTGTAGGAAAATGCATGCACCAGGCAAAGTGTGTATAAAAATGCACACATTAGTCAGAGTTACACACAAAAAATGCTTTATATTACTGTAGAGGAAATTGTTACAAGAACGTGTATATCAGGCAAAGCTGCTTAGTATAGGAAATTTGCACTGAAATTCTAATGAATTTTCACAAGGATTTTTTAAAAAAACAACAACTATAAACTTGATGCTTGGAGAATTAAACTTAAGATTGGGGAAGTGGAAACGTGGAATTGAAATAATACTCATGCTGACTCTAGACCCTTCTTCTGTTTGGAGAGAATTTCACAGTTTGGGGGCTACCACAGAAGAAGCCCTGTCCAATGCCATCATCTCTCACACCCCAAAGGGTGGTGGAATGGTTCTAGGGACTCCTAGAATATTGAAATAAGCAAATTACTTAATTTGCGCACAGAAAGAATAAACTTGAAAGGTGTCAACAAATAAGGCTTGCTCAGAGAACAGAAATCCAAGCATGTTTCAAGCACACAACTCCAGAGGAAGTACAGTATATAAAAATATGACTGAGTAAAGGTCTTTGTTATAGAATATGCTTTGCATGCAGAAGGTTCCAGGTTCGAGTCCTAGTATCTCCAGGAAGGGCTGGGAAGGACTCCATGCCTCAGACCCTGGAAAACTGCTGCTGGTCATTGTTGATAATACAGTGGTACCTCGGGTTAAGAACTTAATTCGTTTGGTGGTCTGTTCTTAACCTGAAACTGTTCTTAACCTGAAGCACCACTTTAGCTAATGGGGCCTCCTGCTGCTGCTGCACCACCGCCACGCGATTTCTGTTCTCATCCTGAAGCAAAGTTCTTAACCCAAGGTACTATTTCTGGGTTAGTGGAGTCTGTAACCTGAAACTTATGTAACCCGAGGTACCACTGTACTGAGTTAGATGCACCAATAATATAAGACAGCTTCCTATGTTCCAAAATCCAAAATTCTGGAGGAACATATGCATTTCTGAACCTCTTAAAAATCATATTATTCCTAGTGAAAATTGTGTTAGGGTTCCTGTTCTTTCCATAAATTCTGTTTTGCACCCACTGGTTCAACTCTCGCTGATGCCCGTCTACTGGGTGCTATTCTCCAGTTTCCCTGGGGAAAGGTTGGAACTTTACGAAACTTCGTAAATATCCCCGAGGGTTTTAACAGGTGAGCAGTTGAGATGCTCCTGCATAAAATAACGTAGGCAAATACTTAGTTACCAACAGGTGCATCTGTTGTCAAACCAGATGCTTACATGAGTGACACTGCTCATTAGTTCTGCTTCCAGCGAGTAGCTTGCGTTTGTACCATCCCTACCAGAAGTCTTCACAGCCTGAATCATCTCCGGAAAGGACAAATGCTGCCACTTAGTAATGTCTCAGCTAGCAAGCATGCTGGTGATGTGACAGGTGTTTGCTTCTCTTGGCAAGTCCTGATCTAGTGTCCATGGGATTTTGTTTTGTTTTGTTGTTTTGTTTTGTTGGAGGGAGGGAGGGGCAGATTATAGGCAGATTTTTCTGAAAGTTCTACAGTATCCTTCTCCAACCTATGGCTCTCCAGCCAGTTGTCTTCAGCCCCAGCCAGCATGGCCAAGGGCAAACGACAATAGGAGTTGCAGTCCAGCAATATCCAGAGGAGATGAGCTGCTCTGACAGTTCATGTACGATACGATAATCTGTCCCATACAGAACAACGAAATTGAAAATCTACATCAGACATTCAGAAACCAACAAGCCTGCTGTCCCGGCTATCCCAGCCTGGTTAGCCCCCTAAAAACTCTGACACCCCATAATTAAATACAATATACTCCCATAGAGACTACCTTACACTGCGTTTAAAACCCAGTCTGGGGACTCAGCACGATTGGTAAAGAAAAAGCGATTTATATGTGTTGTAGATGCAGTATAACGTTGTGCCACCAGACGGTGCTGTGGAGTCCCGTTTTTTCTCTCAGTTTTCCCTGTTTAAATTTACAGTGTGTTTAAGCTGAAACACTTCTTTCATGTGTCTAGATCAAGCCTGGGAGAGATGGCTTGGATTCCAGTGCTGCACTGCTATGGGGAACAAGCCCCTTTTTATATGACCATGCTGTAAGATCTGGACTCCCTCCATCCAAACTCAGGTGTAAGTATGTGAATAAATCGTATTTCTTAAAGCTACAACAACCTCCAAAGGAACACAAACCCTGGATGAGCACCTGGGACCCCCTGAAATCTTACCAGAGCTCGGCAGAGATTGAGGGTGTCCAACTATTTTAAATAAACAAACAAACAACCTAGCAGTCTACTGCATTGGGTGGGGCTTGCTGCCCCCCCCCCAAGATGTTGCTGGACTCCAACTCCCATCATCCCTGTCTTGCTGGCTGGGGCTCATGGAAGTTAAAGCCTGCCAACATCTGGAGGACCACAGGTCCCCCCCACCCCTGGTCTCAATGATGATCTCACACACACTTCCACATATTCTTCTTAGTGCTCAACAAGGCTTAACTGATCATCTTATACATCCTGTATTAATCTACTTATACTGTGTGTGCTTAACACACACACAGCTGCTTAAGTAGAGTGTGTGATGCATAGCACTGGCTGATCTCGTTGGCAAAATTTACTCCAGCCTCAGTAAAATTCCATTTTTGGATATTTATAGGTTGTTTTTTTCATTTTCGCTGAATAATTTCGAGTAGACATGTACGTAGAGAGCTTGAATGGAGGAACCTTGAATTGAGAAGCTGACTGAATGTGCAAAGCACAAAATAAATTTAATTCCATCGTAATTAGAGTCAATTATGTAATCCCCACCACTCTGAAAACATATCATTACACTTCGCATGCTTTGTGCCACTCATTTCTGGAATACTAAAACCATTTTGTAAATGGCAGGCTGCAGACTGAGGAGCTGCTGGCCATAGCGCAGAAAAGGAATGACAGCAGTAGACAGCAGCCTTTCCCTATTCATTGATCCACTTCTAGTGAATCTCAGTGAAGCTTAACCCATCTCTGAAGTTATTACTCCCAAACAAGGGTCTAAGAACACAAGCCATTAAATCCTAAAGAGGTTCCTCTATGCTGGAAAATGCTGAATGCACGCAAGTTCCACATCTGTTGGCCAAGCCTCAACTCCCAAGCAAAGTTTTCTCCATCTGCCTTGCCAACTTGCCAGTCTCCTATTCTAAGCCCAGGCTAAGTTTCACTCCAGCTGTGCAAATGGCCATTCCAAGAACAGCTGGATTTACAGCATGGTAAAGACCATAACCAGCCATGCTCATCACCGCACTTCCTCCAGATGTTGTGGTGATCCCTGCACAGGGAGGTTTCTGTGCATTCACATGCCAACACACATGAGCTCCGCTTCTGCAATCTGTGTCTTTCACTTTTCTAGGGAAGCATCTTCCCCCAACCTGATGCCCTCCAGACGACCACGGAGATGTTAGTTTCTGTTTTGCCACTGTGCAGCTGCTTAGAGTCACAAGGCTCTGTTTACATTCCAGAGACATTCCAGGCTGTTGGAAGTCTCACGGGAGATGGGATATGGATGTGACGTTAGTGGTTTCCTGTTCCTTTGTTCCTTTGTTTCAGTTGCTCTCTGCTTTCACAGAGAGAGGATGTATATTTCTTTGCTGTCTGCGTAGTAAGAAATAAAGCATAGCGATGTAGCCATAAATCTCATCACTTCCCTGTGCTGGAAACTCTGCTGAATGGGAATGTGCCTGAGGCCTCATCAAAGGCTCAGGTCGTTAATTATCATCAGAGGACTCGGCCGGAGGAAAATGAGGCTTTATCAGCTTGGCGGAGCGGAGATCCCGACAGGAGATGGTTGGAGTTGGTCAAAGTTGTGCACAAAAAGACATTCGGAGGGCACCAGATTGAGGAAGGTGGTTGTAGGTTTGCACGTCAACATCCTCTACAGAAATCACCTCCAAAACGTGGAGATCATGTAGGGCCAAGGACACATCAGCTCTATAGCTGGTCCCAGGAATGGAGCAGAAGCATGGTCCAGTGGTACCTTGGGTTAAGAACTTAATTCATTCCGGAGGTCCGTTCTTAACCTGAAACTGTTCTTAACCTGAAGCACCAGTTTAGCTAATGGGGCCTCCCGCTGCCGCCACGCCGCCACCGCACGATTTCTGTTCTCATCCTGAAGCAAAGTTCTTAACCCGAGGTACTATTTCTGGGTTTGCAAGGTCTGTAACCTGAAGCATCTGTAACTCGAGGTACCACTGTACGTGCATTATGTGAGCACAGATATAGGTGTCATTAACATGCAAAGGGGGGAAGATAGCCCTCTCTTTACAAAGATGCATTCACCAACAAAAGTTCGAGAACTTGGAATGTGCACAAACACACCCAGAGAGAGAGAAAGGCAGATTTTAATGCCCATGTCACAGGAACGTATGGGACAGGACGCAGCCAGCCACTTCTTTCCCCAGAGCTCCCACCACTGTACTTGTGGTGGTCTCCTGCCAGAGCCAGAGGCCATTATGCAAACAAACATGTATAAATTAGAACAACCTCTAGATAAAAGGAGGGAGGAGCAGGGAGAGAATGACGAGCCAAGGAAGAAACACTAATTAGATTCAAATGGCTTGATTTGCCTTGTTTGTTAAAAAGAAATTAGTTACCAGGGAAAAAAAGGAAAAAAGGAAAAATGTAAATTAAGAATAAAGAGCTCCCCACAAGAGGAGCCAAAGGTTTTTCCACTAGAATCCATGACGAGTATCTGAAAGAGGGAATTGTGTCTAATTAAACATTATTTTATGTCATTCTAATTAAGATGACCTCATATTATAATTAGAGATATGCTAAATTACTTGGAAATAATTAGAATGATTGGATACCCACCGCGTATGCCAGTTTGGAAGGCTTTAGTGCTCACAGTGATTCTGTTCACCTCAGTAACTTTCAATCACAGGCTCCCTCTGTCTTTGAATGGTAAGCAGGTATCTGCCTGCCTTGCAGGGGGAAGAGACGTTTCTCCCATGTCAAGTGACGTCACTCTGTTCCTTATTAGTTTTGCACTCACAGGACACAGCACAAGGCAAGGTTATGTAATACAGCGTCAACGTAATCCTTTGGCACTTATCCAGTCTTGAGTCATGCACGTTTGACAACCACAGTGTTCATAAGAAAACAGTATTATTATTATTATTATTATTATTATTATTATTATTATTAATTCTCATCACAATGAGCATGCCAGGGCAGAGGTGTTTCCCAAATCCGTTTTAACTTTCCACCTACCGGTATATCTAAGGAGGCCCACTCAGTTGTAAACCGGTGTCTGTCATCAGGAATTAAAGAACTGGTGCTGTGCTGTTTTTATTGTAATTATTGGTATGTTTTAAACCATGGGTAGGCAAACTAAGGCCCGGGGGCCAGATCCGGGCCCAATCGCCTTCTAAATCCAGCCTGCGGGTGGTCCAGGAATCAGCGTATTTTTACATGAGTAGAATGTGTCCTTTTATTTAAAATGCATCTCTGGGTTATTTGTGGGGCCTGCCTGGTGTTTTTACATGGGTAGAATGTGTGCTTTTATTTAAAATGCATCTCTGGGTTATTTGTGGGACATAGGAATTTGTTCATTATTTTTTTCAAAATATAGTCTGGCCCCACACAAGGTCTGAGGGACAGTGGACCAGCCCCCTGCTGAAAAAGTTTGCTGACCCTGTTTTAAACAGTTTTTATATATGTATATAGTTTCGATTCAAAAAGTTGTTTTTCAGTGAATGGTTTTTCTATGTTTTTGGTGATTATTCTTTTTATCTGTAAGCTGTCTTGAACCTCATCTGGGGAAAAGGTGGAGTATAAACAGCAGCAGCAGCAGCAGCAGCAGCAACAACAACAACAACAACACATCATCGAGCCCTGGCAACTTTCAGAACTATTGCAACACATTTGACTAGAAATAGAAAGTTGGGACAGGAAATCTTTTAAAACACTTATGATGCTTTCGTAGCTTTTTAAAAAGTAAATAATAATAATAATATTTTAAATAATATTATACAGTGGTACCTTGGGTTAAGTACTTAATTTGTTCCGGAGGTCCGTTCTTAACCTGAAACTGTTCTTAACCTGAGGCACCACTTTAGCTGATGGGGCCTCCTGCTGCTGCCGCCGCGCCGGTGGAGCACGATTTCTGTTCTCATCCTGAAGCAAAGTTCTTAACCCGAGGTACTATTTCTGGGTTAGCGGAGTCTGTAACCTGAAGCGTTTGTAACCCGAGGTAGCACTGTATTTTTGAAAAACATTTAAAAGGAGGGATTTTGATCTTGATTTTTTGCACTTATCACTGCCTTCCCTGAACTTTTGTGACGGGTTCATGTTGCAGATTAACTTAATAGGATAGGTAAAGGTAAAGGTACCCCTGCCCGTACGAGCCAGTCTTGACAGACTCTAGGGTTGTGCGCTCATCTCACTCTAGAGGCTGGGAGCCGGCGCCGTCCGCAGACACTTCCGGGTCACGTGGCCAGCGTGACAAAGCTGCTCTGGCGAGCCAGCGCAGCACACACAGAAACGCCGTTTTCCTTCCCGCTAGTAAGCGGTCCCTATTTATCTACTTGCACCCGGGGGTGCTTTCGAACTGCTAGGTGGGCAGGCGCTGGGACCGAAGGACGGGAGCTCACCCCGCCGCGGGGATTCGAACCACCGACCATAGGTAACTTAATAGGATACCTGTACCTTAAAAACAACAACATTATTTCATCAGCAGTAAGGGGATGAGGAAGGGAGAACAAGGTGGTGGGATTTGTTTCTTCCTTTCTTATCCATGTATCTATCTTCTGCCAGACACACAAACACACCTTTGGGTCATGGCTGCCACCCCCCTCCCAGTACCATACTACGGAAAACAATTACAATTACGTTGTTCAGTCATGTGAACCCTCCTCAACAGAAGCTGGTGGCACAACACCAATGTTAGAACAGCATCCCAAAAATAATGGACACGGATGAGTCCCCAGAGAAATATTAAAACAAATGCTGCAATCATTAGTATTATAGTTTTATTCGTCTAAGTGGCTAGGGACACATCCAAAAGGCACGCTTAATTAGAAGATCATATAAATGCTAATTCTTTATGGCAACATGGGCATGGGACTGTGCAAAAGTACATTTTCATAGCAAAAAAAAAAGTTTCAGAGAGCAAACGCGCAGATTATGAAGGGTGGGAGATCTGTCTTTTGCTTTACGTATATGAATAAATTGTGTTTCTAAATCTAAATCAAAATGCATTAAGTCCTACAACAGCAGTTCAGGATTGTGGCCGGGTTAAATGGTTAAATCCCCCCCCCTCCCTGGATCCGTCCCCACTCTGTGGCTGCTATTCAGCAAACAAAAAACAAGCGTACAAGGGCCACTCCTGTGCTTAACCCCACACTCTTCCTTTGGCCCTCTCTCGACTCCTCTATTCTATCGGCAATGTCTCCCCCTCTTGTAACATGACCCTATGTAACAGGGGCAGTCAGCCCTAGCCAACATGACCAATGGGCAGGAATGATGGGAGTTGTAGTCCAACAATGTCTAGAGACTGCCACGTTGGCTACCCCTACTATATTGCTCTGCATAACTACAGAACCATAGCCTTTCAGGGGACGTGATAATACAGCATTTCAAATGCAATCTGACAAATTTGCAATAATAGTAAATTAAGATGTCATTAGTAATGTTTTATAGCAGCGCATCCATGTGCCTCTCACAGAATATTTATGATTATTTAACTACAAAAAGTTACATTCCGTGCTGTTTTTCTAGAAAAAGAGGCTCCAGAACTCACCATGAACTTCTCCCTTGTTCCCTTAGAATGGCAATGGCGCCCATCTGAGAGGTGCAAGAGTTGAGCTCCTATAAGGAGCATCTTTAAAAATAGCCCTGGTTACATTCCACCTCAAGACATTGCCAGCATGGATCGTTATACCAGGGACCACCAACATTATGCCCATGGATGTTCAAGTGCCCATAGGGTCCCCTGCTGAGATTAGGCTTGAAATAAGCCTCTCTTGTAGCCAATGGATTAGGTTGTACGATGTTCTTGGCTGCCCAATATTTCCTCCATTTTGCAAATGTGCCCACGGGTCCCAAAGGGCTGCCGGCCCCTGCGTTACACCAATTCTAAATGATCTACATTGGTTGCCTATTGTCTTCTGGGCTGAATTTAAACTGCTGGTATTGACCTCTAAGGTCCTAAATGACTGATGGCGGTTCCCTCATTGCAAGGAGTGAGGTTACAGGGAACCAGACAGAAGGCCTTCTCAGTAGTGATGCTCACCCTGTGGAACGCCCTCCCATCAGATGTTGAAGAAATAAACAACTATCTGACTTTTAGAAGACACCTGAAGGCATCTGAAGGCAGCCCTGTATAGGGAAGTCTTCAGTGTTGTATGTTTTACTGTGTGTGATGCTTTAATTTGTCAGAAGCCGCCCAGAGCAGCTGGGGGCAACCCTCCCCACCCCAGCCTGTCAGAGTCCTTAGATCTGAGGGAGAAGACCCTTCTTTTGGTCTTACTACTAGGTGTGGTGACACAGGATACAACCTTCTCTATGGCAGATTGCCGTACCTTGGAATTATTTGAGACACAGACGCTTTTGATATCATAGCACCTCGCCTATAAACTTTGGGAATATGAGGCCACTGGAAGTTCCAACCCTGCATTTTTACCCACTCTTATTTAGTTAAGGTGGGATGCGGGTGGCGCTGTGGGTTAAACCACAGAGCCTAGAGCTTGCCAATCAGAAGGTCGGCGGTTCGAATCTCCGCGACAGGGTGAGCTCCCGTTGCTCAGTCCCAGTTCCTGCCAACCTAGCAGTTTGAAAGCACGTCAAAGTGCAAGTAGATAAAGAGGTACTGCTCCGGCGGGAAGGTAAACGGCGTTTCTGTGGCTGCTTTGGTTCGCCAGAAGCGGCTTAGTCATGCTGGCCACATGACCCAGAAAAACTGTCAGGGGACAAACACCAGATCCCTCAGTCAGTAAAGCAAGATGAGCGCCGCAACCCCAGAGTCGTTCGCGACTGGACTTAACTGTCAGGGGTCCCTTTACTTACCCTTATTTAGCTAAGGTAGCCATGTTGTTGTCATCCTAAAACCCTGTAACCTGCCCTGAGATCTGCAGATGACAGGAATACTCTGAAGTAAACAAAGGGGAACTCCATTCTGACTGTCAGCTGCTTCACACATGAATCGCAGTCCTATTTCCTGCCCCGTACCAGCTTCTCACAGCACACATGTCGTGTGAGAATATCAGGCACAAATCTCCATTTGATGAGGACACGTGCCAAGGCAAAGCCGGGTTAGCTACCATTTTCAAGCGAGTAGCCATGGTGAGTTTCAGGGATGCCCATCTGCCTTTCACACGTTTCAGTGCCAGTGCTATTTTTCTAGAAAAAGAGGTGCCGGAACGCACCGTGACTCACCCTTGTTTTCTTAGAATGGCAATGGCGCCCACCTGAGAGGTGCTGGAACTGAGTTCTGTCAGGTTCTGGCGGGTGGGGGGAGCCCTGACCGTAATCACACAGTTTTAAACGACTGCCATGTAAGCTGCAGCGCAGCCTTACGCCTTCTCCTCCTCCTGAAGCAGTTTGGTGTTCCGAAATCCCCACTTTGAGCATTTTATGACAGCGACATATATGAGTCCCATCCTGTGGTGACATTTGTACCCATGAATAATCATGGAATGAAGTGGGCAGGGGGGGGGGCATAATTAGTATTTCACTTTGCCAGAGGGAGGTACTTAAGGGGGAAAGTGCCTTTTAGTTAGGAGCAGCTGATATTTGTCAGCTGGAGAACGGGGCTAATTAAATGCATCAGGCAACGGTGACAAGAAGCTGAAAAACAGCCTGACAGTTCTAAAATGACTTATAGCGCATGATTAAATATAAGAGGTTTTATTAATACGCACACATACACGCACAATGCAAACAAACACACACAGGTGTGCGCCCCTCATTTGCTAAGTACCTCCTGCGCTTTTTTTGTTCTGGTGCTTAAACAGGTGCAGAGCAGATTCCCCGCTCATCAGTATATCCTCTGCTTCCATGGCAGCATATTGGTTGCCTAGCGGGAGGCTGCCACAAAGGCTCCACCTTACAGAGTGAGACAGACAAAGAAGGAAAGGTCGGCTTCAGGTGTCCCTTCGCCTGGAGGAGGAGAAATGGTTCAGGCAAAAAGCAAGCAAGCAAGCAAAAGAGGGGGGGGGGAACCACCGTAATGAAATTGCTTTTTCACTGGAAGACACAAGATCTACCCACCCGGGAAGAATGGCATATGAAGGTGATGGACTATATGGAACTGGCGGAAATGACTGGCAGAATCCGAGACCAGGGAGAAGAGTCGGTGGAGGAAGATTGGAAGA
This sequence comes from Podarcis filfolensis, assembly GCF_964270895.1. Classification (NCBI taxonomy): domain Eukaryota; kingdom Metazoa; phylum Chordata; class Lepidosauria; order Squamata; family Lacertidae; genus Podarcis; species Podarcis filfolensis. The sequence continues at coordinate 29,545,599 of NC_139606.1, forward strand.
AATTAAAAGACTATTTACAGAAACATTGCAAAATTAATGAATGTTAGAAGGATGTTGGAATGATGTTATGTGGCTTTAGCAGAAACGTTATAAAGAATTTGGGGAAAACTGACTCTTAATTGGTGAAAGGAGGGAAAGTAAAGTTACATTATATTAAGATAAATTACAGGACAAAAATTTGAAAAGATGGAAAGGATTTGCTGAAACAGATAATCGAACTAGAATACAAAAAAAGGGAGGTGTGAGGAGGTCAAGGAAATAAGCTAATGAAAGATAAGTTATGGGAAGATGTGTTGTATTTTCCTTTTTTGCTTTTTCAATGGATTTTTTTTGTTTTTTCTTTCTTTTTTCATTTTTGTTTTTTCTTTATTGTGATGTGTTGTATTGTTTTTGTTTAAAATGGTGTTTTTCGTTTTTTCTTTCTGTAACCTTTAAAACTTTAATAAATACTATTTTTAAAAAAATGAAATTGCTTTTTCAGCTCCTCCCACTTTTTGGCATAGCAGCCGGTGGGTAGAAAGTTATCAACAGCACATCAACACATAACTACGTAATGTCCATCTCAGCCATAGAATCCTAACAATTTCTTACCCTCCAACATTTCTCCGATGAAAATAGGGACATCCCAAGCAGACTTTTAGAAGACGTCTAAAGGCAGCCCTGTATTGGGAAGTTTTTTATGTTTGATGGTTTATTATGTTTTATATATTCTGTAGGGGACACGGGTGGCGCTGTGGGTTAAACCACAGAGCCTAGGGCTTGCCGATCAGAAGGTTGGCGGTTCGAATCCCCGCAATGGGGTGAGCTCCCGTTGCTCGGTCCCTGCTCCTGCCAACCTAGCATGTCAAAGTGCAGGTAGATAAATAGGTACTGCTCCAGCGGGAAGGTAAACAGCGTTTCCGTGCGCTGCTCTGCTCTGGTTCGCCAGAAGCGACTTAGTCATGCTGGCCACATGACCCAGAAGCTGTACGCCGGCTTCCTGGGCCAATAAAGCGAGATGAGCACTGCAACCCCAGAGTCGGCCACGACTGGACCTAAAGGTCAGGGGTCCCTTTACCTTTACCTATATATTCTGTAAGCCACCCAAAGTGGCTGGGGAAACCCAGCCAGATGGGCAGAGTATAATTTGTTTGTTTGTTTGTTGACTGCTGAATCATTGTTTCACAAGAAACATTCAGGAGATGCCTGAAGCATTTGTACTATCACATATACCCCCAAATTCACAACAACAACAGCCAAGCTTCCTGGGGGTTTGGAGTAGTCTTGTAAGAAATCTTATAAATAAATGCATATCATTTACCAGTTCTACATTAAGCACTCAATGCAAACGTAACCACCAGTTTCCCCTAAACTTTAATAAGTAAGTACATTATAGTGCTAGTGCCAATATAACATTAAAAAATAAGGTTAATTTTCTGTTGCCTGAAAAGGCCCGAGTCTCCCTGAAGGGAAAGCACAATGACTAGGATGTTCCAAACTGCTAGTGAACAGTATTAAAACAGCTCCTTCAAAAAGGCCAAGAAACTAAAATATTAAGTGGGATAATTTCAATTCACCTGCGCAAACCACAGGACTGTTTCAAGCCAACTATACTTATGTATTCAACATAATTAGCCTAATATCAGTATCTTTGGCTGTCTCAAAGAGAAAAGATACGGTTTCTCTTTGTAATAAAAGCAAACACACTTTACCTCTGCACACACATTTGGCACCCCTGCATTCTGAAGCACCTGTAGTAGATTTCTGTATTTATAGCCCTCTTGGTGCAAGTGTTTTCAAAAGAAAAATCATTTCCATATACAGCACCTATTGTTCCTCCTTATTATTCATGTGCAAGAACCAAAGATCTGTTACAGTCTGTTCCCCCCCCACACACACACACACCTTTTCCCTTCCGTTGACAGTGGAAAATAAATCTCAGCATTCTCTATGGGCAGTGTTTAAAAGGCTTTAAACCCAGGCTTACAAAATAGGTGCCAGATTGTGAGGAGAATCTCAAAAGGGTCATTAGAAGTGCCATGATTGCAGTCTCAGTGGCTGAAAGAAAATGGGGGGGGGATCTTGAACGGGATGGTGTCCCTCTCCAGTTCAACATTCACAAAGATAAAAATCTAAACAGAGCTGCTTTTGAGGGCAAGGAGGAAGAATCTGAATAGGTCCACTTAGAAATCTAACACATGCTTGAGAAGGCAACAAGGGGATTTCCTTTCAACATAAACAGCAACTTCAGAAAAGGGATTTTCCGCAGGAATGCAACAGGGGAAGGGAAGGGTTAAATTCCTTTCCCCCAGCTGCTGCTGCAATCCCAAGGCGATTTGCATTTTTTAAAAACATGCAAATTAAAGAGTAATACAAGTCTAGTGTAGCTCTTAAGTAGCATTTTTAAGGCATTGATGACACAGCTATGACTACACAGTTGTAGTCCAGGTTCTCAAAGGCAGGAACAGAAATACCCATTGCTTTCCCTGACCTCCACCACCTGCTCCACATTCAGTGTATTCACACTGAGATACCTCGGACCTCTTCTTGGCTCTATGGCCAATAATACATCTACACCATACATTGAGAACATGTGGCTTCCCCTTAAGAATCCTGGTAACTGTAGTTGACCCCTCAGAGAGATACAATTCCCAGCACCCTTCACACACTACAATTCCCAGCACCTTTCACACACCAAAGAGTCCCCAGGATTCTTTGGAGGAAGTCGTGAGCTTTAAATCAGTGTTTCTCAACCTCCAGCTGTTGTTGGACTACAACTCCCATCATCCCTAGCTAGCAGGGCCAGTGGTCAGGCATGATGGGAATTGTAGTCCAACAACAGCTGGGTTGATAAACACTGATTTAAAGCTCACGACTTCCTCCAAAGAATCCTGGGGACTTTATGTATGGTGTGCATGTGACTTTAGAGCGCTAGTTGCAATATGCTCTGCAATGGAAAGAGACCAGCAGGGAAAAGGAAAGGGAGGGGAAGCTTTAACCTTGCTAAAAACTCTTTGCTCACACTTTTAAGGTACTCCTTTTAAAAGGGAAGTCTATACTCCTGCTCCAAACTCCTGTGAACTGTACAGACAAATAGGGTTAAGGATGTGAAGTGGATTTACTAAACAGGAGCAACTTTGCATGAACTTGTTTCTGACTGTCACTATTTTGTTGCAAGGATTCAAGAGCACACCAAACTTTAGGTTTGAGCAATTAAAGTGGATTTATATGTTCTGCTGCCCTACCACAACAATGCCCCTTAAAAAAAAAAAAAGTATTTTGCCACTAGGAAAACGCACTGAAAGGTGTGAGATGAATGAATGATAAATGCAAATATGTGTAAACACCCTGCAAGCCAACCACGATGAATGAAGAACGAATGCTCACTTTTGTATAAAACCGCCGCCAAGCAAATCACCACATAAGGTTTGGTTTGGTGTGTTGTTGTTTTTTAGCTATTTTGATTTGAGCATAAAATTTCGGTATGAAGCCTTCAGAAGCACACCTGACTCACAAACACAACAAAGGAGACAGGAACAAAACATAGGAGCAAGCTAGCAATTGAGGAGTAGACGAGTTCAACTACATAAACAAATAAAAAGTATGTGTTGTTCAAGTATAGCAGTTTTCTCAGAAACAAGGACAAAATCATAGTAAACCATTTTAAGTTTTGCACCAACAAATCAGGGCGGATGCTCAGTTGAGTAAGTCACCTGGAGGAGCTTTAAGGATTAGTGTGCAAGGTGTGCAAGTGTGTCGATACAGACAAGGCCCTGTGTCTTGGACTAAAATGCTCCAAATATCTTCCAGCACTATGGTTTTGTTGTAGGTGCACCTTCTTACAGATGCTCATGTCACATGCTATTCTTTGGGTCAGGCTTCCAGAAGCTGCCTAAGGAACTTCACTATCCTCACTCCTTCTTGTCCCACTCTCTGTGGACACCTGGAAACCCAGGCAAAGAAGAAGAAGAAGAAGGGCCTATCGCTGCAGACTCTGGCAGCATCTTTCCAGCATTTCAGACAGGGGAAATTCCCAGCTCCTACCTGGGGATGCCAAGGACTGAACCTGATAACTTGCGCATAGAAAGCAAAAGCTCTACCACCAAGCCGCTGACCTTCCCCAACAACTGCATACAGGGAGATAGGGTCTGACTATATGGGGCAGGGGAGAGACCAAACCTCTGTAGCAGAGGGCATGATCCGTATGAGTAAAAATCTGAGCCCTGGATCTACTGCTGGTTTCTCGAATTAAAAGGGCATCAGGTGGAAGGGATGGGAAAGAGGGAAGAACTCATGCTGACACAGTGCTGCACAAGATGAGCAAATTGTTTGACTCGTTATATAGTGGCTTTGTATGTTCAGCTGCCAGCAGCAAGGGTATTCAGCCCATCATATGGGAATGGCAGCGAAGAAGAGGAAGCGGGTTTTTTCATGGCCCTTTTGCATAGCAAGCCTGCCAGAACCACAGAAAGAAGAGAGAGTCTACCCTCATTTGCCATCACTGTGTTATAGCTCCTAGAAAAGCACAAGCCACACCAACTGCTGTTCTATAGGTTCAGGCTATGGGTTTTTTCTGCAAGATAGCTTCTCGACTGCAAACAAAAAAATCATTTGGGCAACAGACCACATTGTCTCACAAGTTGTGCAACTTCCTTCATTTGCAGTTTCATAAGATGGGCTGGATAAACACAGCTGGAAGTGTTCAGTGAACGCTGCCTGGTTGCACAGAACTAGAATAGGTAACCCATGAAATCCTGTGCAGTCCTGTTATTGCACCTAAAATCTAAGCAATCTAAGCTTGGGGGATACTAATGTCCTAGAAAATTCTAGGTGTCTCAGGATGAGGATGAATTCCTGAAGCGCCTGCATAAAGCGAAATGTAAGAACACAGTGAGAGTGTTAGCACTTAAATAACACAGATGGGGTCCAGGGAGAAGATAAATTCTGCTAACACTTCGGTGAAGAAACTGGAGAAAAGCAGTGTATGATTTGAGGAGAAAGGAAGAGAGAGTTTTTTTCTTTCTTAGGCCAGGCTTTGTACAGAGCAAGGATTCATTCAACCAAACATACAGAGGGAAACTCCCTCAGAACTACACAACAAATCAGGGCATGTGCTACCTCAGCAAACACCATGTTACCATGCCAGGTTGCTAAGCAACACCTCTACTACCACCCCTACCCTCTGAGTTAGCTGACTTACTGATGATGGAAATAACCCTTAAGACACAAACTGAATGGCCCCTGCTGCTACATAAGAATCCTGATGCATCAGACCAAGGGCTTATCTAGTTCCACATCCAATTTCCTACAGTGACCAGATAGGTGCATCTTGGGAAGCCCACAAGGTTCCCCCAGTGTTGTTCCCAGCTGGTTATTCTTCTGTCTCAGAACCTGGAGTCAGCATACAGCCGTGAAATGAAATAAAAACACATCGGATTTGCCCACAAGCCGCCCATGAGAAGGAAAGGGAAAGGAAAGGAGGGAAATTAGGGGAGGGAAATCAATTTGACTACACCGAAGTGAAGAGGTGAGTTTTTAACAAGAATTTGAACATGATTAACAGAAAATCGCAAGCTGTGGCAAAAAAACAAAACAAACCCCACCAACCTAAGTAACAGAGAAGTGAATTTCCCATGCACGAGCAGTAATTCCCATGCCAGGCAGCTCCCATGTAGACAAACGCGTCAAGAAATATATGTCATTAACCTCGAGAGACAGAGACAAACGGCCACACAGCGAAAGGTAAAGGGGATTGTGTTCTGTAACAATAGCTGCCTCGAGCAAATGGGAATTACACATGCCTCTTCCACCAACATATTACTACAGTATATCATGCAAAGAATTATTGAAATGCCATACTTGCAATATGCAAAAGAGAAGAATAAAAATTGGGTGGTGGGGTGTGGTTTTTTTTGCTTTGTCAATGAATGTATATCACTCCCTGTCTTCAGTGAGCAGGAAACACACTCATTCTCATTCTCGATCTCTGACACACTCACACACAAAGCTTGATCCATTTGTGCCTCAGATCTTTTCTTTCAACCCTTTCTATTTGCATCCAGTTTTACAGGATATGCAATGAGAATGTAGCGCTGTGTATGTGTGTACATACACACACACACTTTATTAACACATAACATTGGCAGAAGGATTCCTTGTGTTCTCAAGTCCTTGTGCACACACAAAAATTGCCACATTTAAATGTAATCATTTCTGCGTCCGATATACCCATAGCAATCTGCAAGGACTGCAGTATGGATTATATCCCCCCTACCCTGTGGCCAGACAGATGCTACTGGGATACAACTCTTATCATCCCCAGCCAGCATGGGCCAATTGTCAGGGGTGGTGGCAGTTCTTGTGAAAGCACTTTAGGAAGGTCACAGGTTCCCCATTCCTGGTTCAAACACATATATACAAACCCAATCCTTGTTTCAAATTAAGCCCTAGTTATTGGGAGGGGGTGGGGATAAAAACTAGGACATCCACCTTACGTTGCAAAGTCATGCTGTGAATAGTTCTTTGCTAAAGGATAGGCGTCCGTTGGTCACAAAGGGCTCTTTTGTTGTTGTTGTCTAACCAGAATAAGGTGAAGGATAACCGTACGGTGGTACCTCAGGTTAAGTACTTAATTCGTTCCAGACGTCCGTTCTTAACCTGAAACTGCTCTTAACCTGAAGCACCACTTTAGCTAATGGGGCCTCACCATGCCGCCGGAGCACGATTTCTGTTCTCACCCTGAAGTAAAGTTCTTAACCTGAGGTACTATTTCTGGGTTTGTGTGTACACACACACCAAAAAAAAACCCCTGTGGCTGGCTTTAAGGGTCTGAGACTATGAACTTAGTAGATTTGAAAAGTATTTTTTAAAAACAACACCTGTGTTTGATGATGATGATGATGCCACCCATCTGACTGGGTTGCTGCAGCCACTCTGGGTGGCTCCCAATGAAATATTTAAAATGCAATAGAATGTCAGCCATTAAAAACTTTACTAGCAACCACTGTAGTCTTATTTGGAAGACTTTTTTAAAAAAAAATAATATTTATTGCTTTTAAACATTACAAAAAAGAAAAAAGGAAAGAAAAGAGAAGAAAAAAAGAGAAAAACAATACAATACAATGTATAAACAATACACAACACAACATCAACACAATAAACTAAAAAAAAACAAAGCAAAAACAATTTAAAACACACATTATACCCTTTCAATATCATATCTTGCATTAACTTGTTTCAACGACCTCCTCGCACCTCCCTTTTTGTATTCCACTTCTATTAATTATTTCAGCAATTCCTTTCCATCTTCCTCTATTTTCTGTCATATAATTATCTTAACATATTTTACCTTGTTTTCCCTTTAATACTCCGATAATCTATTTGTACTTAATTCCTTATAACATTTCTACTAAAGCCGTATAACTTCATTCCAACATTTTTCTAACACTCATTAATTTTACAATATTCCTATAAATAGTCTTTAATTTTTTTCCAATCTTCTTCCACCGTCTCTTCTCCCTGGTTTCGGATTCTGCCAGTCATTTCCGCCAATTCCATATAGTCCATCAACCTGGTGATCTTCTGTCCGAGGCTCTTAACTCTTTTCCAAGTCCCAGTCCCTTCTGCAAGTCTTCTTCATATTTATACATGCACTTTACTTTGTCTTCTGCTGATCTTATTTTTGTTTTCCTTCCTTTGAGACTGAAGAGTAGATCTCAGGGAAACTCCCACCTAGAGATGATTTTATTCCTTCTCGACAGGGCAACCAAGTCTCCATAGTTAAAACTGGAGTTTCAGGACGTCTTTCAAAATTTCTCCAAGTCTGAAGGCCCTCACAATTTTAATCTCTTCTTGACCCAAGTCCAGGTCCCAAAAATCAGCAAATTCCTGTGTGAAGGGATCTATCAAATTTTCCTTCTCCAGTTCAGGTAGGGCTCTGATCCTCAAAGTCTGATTTTCTTTAAATTCAGTCATAGAAGGCATCAACTTATGATCATCAAATTGCATCTGTAAGGCTGGGGCTCTCTCTCTCTCCAGTTGTGTTACTTTAGGTTCAACGGCAGCAACTTTCTCCCTAGCCTTCTCCACAGTTTGCCATGTCAAAATAGATTCCTGTATCAATTTCTGAATAGTTTCTGTATTAATGTTCACTTTTTGTCCCAAATTATCAATTTTGGTAGATATCACATCCACCTTCTTATTAAGCTGTTCCAGTGAATCATTTATCTTACTTAATACAGCCACTAAGGCCTCTTCTGCCGACATTCTTAGCCAATTCAAGGTCAATCCCAGAGTCTCACAGCTTTTTATCTTGCAGCTGGAAATTCCCCCAGCTCAGCTCTTGTAACAGTTTCAATGGCTTCCTCTAGAGGGAAACAGTTTCTATTTGTATTGGTCCTTTTAAACACAGTTCAAACAATAAAGTTAGTTTCAATTTTCAGTTACTTTTACTCCTTTTTAAACGCAGACGGAGACAATGGAAACAATATATTTCTCTTATTTAACTAGCTGTCAGTGAACGTTCTAAAGCACGTCAGTCCTGCTGGCAGCCCGTTTCCAGGATCGGAGCGGTATTTTAATTCTGTTCGCTCTCTCCTGCAGGTATATTCAGTCCAAAACTTCCCCCCCTCTTCTCCTGCCACCAAGGGGGTTTTGTATTTTTTACCGATGGAAATTTAATCCTTTACAATGGACTTTCCACGGCTTCAGCTTGCATCCTCATTGCTTCAGTCTATTTACAGAAGGCGAAGGTGGACTTCCTGTTTTAGACCTCCCCGTTTCGACACCAAATTAAGACGTTTAAAAATCCAATTCTCCACTCTACTCACGGGTAGTTGCTTTAAGATCAAGTTGTCCACAGGAAAAAGTCAGCGCTCTCCGGCAACAGCTATGCGGCTTCGCTCCGTGGAAGAAGCAGTCAATTCGAAGCACCGCGCCACTCACCCCACGTCGCTCCGGATCCCCGAAACCAGGCTTCCCCACGAGTAGGGGAGGCGCAAAAGGTGCCAGCCGAATCCCACGTTCACAGGCTTCACCCGCCTGTGATTTGTAGTGGGTCTCCGCCTTCGCCGTGGCGGCCAGACCCGAATTTCCACGAGGCAAATTCCTCCCGATCAGAGGAATTCCGCCATTACCGGAGGCGCCAACCCGGAAGTCCTGGAAGACTGTCCTAATCTGTTGCCACCGAAAGCCAAGGAATAAGTCCCACTGAACTTGGTGGAACTTACGTCTGCATGAACATGCCTCAGATTATGCAGCTAGTTTAGAAGGATAAGATACGCACACATGAGGGACAATAACCCTACATCTAACCACCTGGAGCTTGGTTGGCAGGCTTTGCTGCTAAACGTTATAGTTGCTTGCCTCTTCAGCAACAGCAACAGGCTTAGCAGAAATGACAAGCTACACGCTCAGTTCTCTCATGCGTGTAGAGGTTTCCTGGCAAATGGCAAGAGGTGCTATGGAAAGCCCATTAGTATATAGTTGGTGTTCCTGTCCCTGCACTGGAAAATCTCATTCAATAGAAGGTTGCTAAGAGAAATGTCGTTATTCTTCCACACATCTCTTTAGCAAGAATTTGAGTTTGCCTCTTTCTTCAGCCAGTTCTTACAGAGACTATTTAGAGGTTCTTAATAAGATTCTTAACAGTGGAGCTGCAAGGAATCCTTTGTATGGCCGACTGAACATGCTTTCAGGGGTTAGTTCAGAGGTCTGTGCATTTAGGTTGCTTTCTCAGTCTATGCCAGAGCTCAGGGTGGGTAACAATCTTGTTTGGGGGGGTGTATAAAAAGGATGCCGTCTGTTTGCAGTTTTCTCCATCGAAGTCCTGCTACGGTGATCAGAGAAGTTAAACCTGACAGAATTTCTCTGTCTAAACTACATTCCAAGGATCTATCAGGTTCCGCAACCCTAGATTTCATATAGTCGGGGCTCTTTTTTTCAGCCAGAACTCACTGGAACTCAGTTCCAGCATCTCTCTTTTTAAAAAAAATAAAAATTATTGAATGATTTTATGTTACAAAAAAAAATTACAACCATACCACCACAAAGTATAATTGAGAAATAAAAATCACATACTTCAATATTCAGTTTGTTATTTGTTATTTGCCATCTTATTTCCTCCCAAACATTCCATACAAAACACACACACACACACACACACACACACACACACACACAAATTAAGGTAATAATGAAAGTAAATATTTTTTTCCTCTTTTATCTTACAAAATCTTTTCTTCAAGTTTGACTTCCTGTCAAGTCCCTTCGCATATATTTTATCTTACAATCGAATGTACACAAAACAATAGACCTTTCTATATAGTTCCAGCATCTCTCAAGTGAGTTCCGGCACCTCTCAGGTGGGTGCCATTGCCATTCTAAGAGAATGAGGGAGGTGTTCATGGAGAGTCCCGGCACCTCTTTTTCTAGAAAAATAACACTACATATGTGTCAGGGAACTGTCATCGGAAGAACCGGTGGTGCAAGGGCTCCCAGAGGTTGAGAGAGACTTATCAGCGGAAGAGGGAATCAGCAGGGGGAGAGAAAGAGCTCCAAGGGAAAACGAGTCAGAAGAATTGCTCAGAGACAATTCCAGCGAGAACAGCGGGGAGGTTTCAGGACCTCCTATAGGGACACCCACTCCTCGCCGGAAACTGTCACGTAGAGAGTCCAGAAGACGTGTTTCCGTTAAGGAGCTGTTATGCTGGAAGAAATTCCGTAAACGCCCACTGTCGGATTCTGCCAGCGACTGACGGAGCCATGCTTATGGAGCTCCGTTACAGACAGTGGTTTGTGGACTTAGCCAAACACTGAGGGACTAGGAACTTTACGCACAAGCAGCTCAACATCCCATCACAATATGGTAAAAGGTAAAGAGGACCCCTGACCATTAGGTCCAGTCGTCACTACATATAGTCTTATCTTATTTTATCTTCATGGATAAAATAAGCAAATTTGGGTGAGAGATAATGGTTCGCCAGAGGCCATCTTATGAGCAGCAGTTTGATCTTGGGCCTCCTCTGTCCAAAACCAACTGCGCCAACCAAGACTTATTCCTATCATTTCCTGTGACTACTGAACATTCTTAACTTTTACCTATTGGGATTTACAGGCTCAGACCCAGAACACTTCTTTTTTTCTTCCCAGGCCCTCACACCTGCAGAATGAAGATAAAAACACTTAAGTTACCTACCTCTGTGAGATGTTATGAGGCTTAATTAATGTTTGCAAAAGAACTTTGAAATCCACAAATGAGGAGTGCAAAAATAATCAGTTTATATTTCAATTTCTCCCTTTAATTAACAGACTGCCAAACACATTTTCCAAACCACTAACCTGCCTAACATTAAAAAAAAATACCAAACTGAATGTTTTTTAAAAAAGAAAATGTGCTAAAAACAATAAGACCAATCAATCAATGTGATTCCCTGTTCCACAAGAACAAAGCTTTGGGAGCTGACATGTGGCTTTGTTTTGGATTTTTAAGGAACATCTACCTTCACCCTTTTTGTTACATTATATTCGGCAGCCGATTCATTGGTTACGGGATACCGCTCTTGATTTAGTAACGGCTCAACATTCTGAATGGGATTTCAAACGCGAGACAATTTGGTGAAGGCTCGGCAAATGTCAGCTGACGCCTGAAACAAATTGTTGAATTAATTCAGTCACCTTAACACATGACTGAGAGCATGTTCAAATAAATCAGTGATTTACTACCCCATGGCAGATGTGACTGACGTAAACACGGCGGAGGCTGGGCAACCAGACCTTAGCTCTACCAGATGAAATTATCTGAATTTTTATTTTTATTTTTTAAAAATGTTTTCCCCACACCCCAAATCTCAAAGCCACACTCTTTCCTGTCACACACAATCCATTCCATTGTAGAGAGGATCCTTGCCAAGGTCCCAAACCTTGCCCAATCAGGTCTCTGCACCACTCAGCCAGTTTCAAGCCAAAAGGATTCCTATGGCCAGGATGTCTCACCCATCTGTCTCCTGGCAGAATAATAATAATAATAATAATAATAATAATAATAATAATAATAATAATCTGACTGGATCTACTGGCTCTTTGCTCTGGCTGTGCCGTTTCCCCTTCCCTCTTGTTGTCACAATCTGAATCCAGCTAAGGTATCTTGAGGCGAACTGGTCTACTTGTTATTTCATCTGGTTGCTAGCATGCTCAGAGTTCCTTCCTTCAAGTCATGTCAACATGTTACCCCACTGGTGAATGAATTGTACTACTTGCCAAATAGTTCCCAGGATAATTTCAAGGTGCTGGTTTTGGTGTAGGTGTATAAAGCCATTTGGGCAAAACCACATCTCCCTGCCCTACACCTGATGTCATATACAGTGGTACCTCGGGTTAAGAACTTAATTCATTCTGAAGGTCCATTCTTAACCTTAAACTGTTCTTAACCTGAGGTACCACATTTAGGAGCAGTAGTGTTGTAATCTGGTGAACCGGGTTCGCGTCTCCGCTCCTCCACATGCAGCTGCTGGGTGACCTTGGGCTAGTCACACTTCTCTGAAGTCTCTCAGCCCCACTCACCTCACAGAGTGTTTGTTGTGGGGGAGGAAGGGAAAGGAGACTGTCAGCCACTTTGAGACTCCTTCGGGTAGTGATAAAGCTGGATATCAAATCCAAACTCTTCTTCTTAAAATAAATAAATAAATCTGAGGTACCACTTTAGCTAATGGGGCCTCCTACTGCCGTGTCGCCACCACACAATTTCTGTTCTCATCCTGAAGCAAAGTTCTTAACCCGAGGTATTATTTCTGGGTTAGAGGAGTCTGTAACCTGAAGCGTCTGTAACCCGAGGTACCCCTGTATGTGGGATATATCCAGCCTCATATAGCCAATCTCTTAACTCTAATTAATGCATGAAGGGTTAAGACCACAGAGTAAGCTGTCCTGTCAGGCTTAGCTAGGTTAAACCCCCTCACCTTCGGAGGAAGGGTTACCAAACTCTACATCTTGTCTCCTTTTCCACTATGTGAACCAACTAGTAATGATGTCTGGGCTGGTTGCTCTAAGGCCAGACCACATGGCATTTACTAATTTTGCAACTAAGTTGTGCTGCCTGTCTTTTCTTGCTGCTTCACGGGAAAGCACAGGAATCTGACCTTTGAAGTGTTTATAAGTAAGCCATTTTTACCTTACCAGACATGTGGTCTCTTTCTATGCCAAGGGAAGTGGGTAGCTTTGGAAGAAACTTAGAAGGGGATATTTTAAAGGTCTAACAGCCTATATTTCCATGGTTTACTTTGCTGCATGTTTTGTGATTTTAAATCCCAGATTCAGAACTACTTTAGATTACATTTTAGTAATGTCTATTTATGGTTCTTTGTAAAACACTGCACTGAGTATCTCAAAATAAAGGCAGAGTATAAATGTTTGAAATGCAGGAACAAATACCAAAACAAAACCCCAAAGTGAAATATAAAATTCTCCAAACCCTATTTTCCAGATTTGTCCCAGCTATCAAAAGTAAAGCCATATAAAATGTCTTACAATGCTTCTCAAAAAAATAATAATGATTCAGCTTTGCAGAGTTTTCATGGAAGGAAATTCTGGGGCCGTGATCAACTCACCAAGAACACCACAGTAGAATCCCAGGCAGCCTAAACCTTTTATATAAGATGGTGGGCTTGCTCCCTGGAGAAATCTGAGTTTATATCATCGTCTGTCACTAAGCTTTCAAACTGGCCTTGGGCAAATTGCTTTCTGTCAACCTGAGATCTCCCTCTCTAAAATGGAATAAAAATTACCTCCCCTGTGTGATGGTTATGAGGGCAAATGAGGAAAGGTGTATGAAGTGTTTTAGTCATGCAAGATGTAAACAGCATGCATGGTTCTGAATCTAAGCTACTTGGGTTTGCTATTTTCTCAGAATTTCACTTTATCTCATACTTCACAGGTTAAAACAGCCACACGAGGTGCAATATTAAAGGTAATCACTGCCACGATGTTTGGGTCAAATTTCATGCTACGAAAAGCGCTTGATTGCTTTTGACGTATCATGTTTCTTTCCAGGAAGGCTCCTTCTATGTTCCAAGAAGAAACAAAGCAGAGATCCCAGGTCACAAGTTAGATACCCGTTGTCCTTTTCAATTTGCCCCTGAAGCAGCAGGCAAGAGCCATTGCTTCTTCAAGTCCCAACCTCAGCCATTTCATCCTCTCCTTTCTCCCATCAGCAGTGTAAGACGCTTCTCAAACTGCTCACTACAGCATGCGAGCAATGACTGCATACACATGACATTTTATTCGAGAATCAACAGAGACTGAGTACTTGTGGGAAGGGGGGGTTCTAACATAGTCCACACACAATCTAGACAAAGTGCTTTTTTCTTTTTGTTGGCAGTGCATATACAAAAGTTTGCAATCGCCACTTCCTTTTTCATTCATCTGCGGCATGTGCAGGGAGGAAAAGGCATGGGTGACCTAACCAAAACATTTCAAAGAGCAACACCCACCCTTGTAGAATCATAGAATTGTATAGCTGGGGTTTCCAAGGGCCATCTATTCCAACCCCCTGAAAAGCAGGAGTCTCAAAACTTGTAGAGTCATAGAATTGTTGAGTTGGAAAGGATGGCAGGGTCTAGACCAGTGGTTCTCAACCTGTGGGTCCCCAGATGTTGTTGGACTACAACTCCCATCATCCCTGAGCTCTGGCCTTGCTAGCGAGGGGTGATGGGAGTTGTAGTTCAACAACATCTGAGGACCCGCAAGTTGAAAAAAGCTGGTCTAGATGGAAAGCAGCATGCTGAAGATGAGCGCGAATGATTCTAGATTGAGAAAGAAGACTACATTGTTGTGCTACAGATGGGGCGGTGTGCACACAGCCAAAGTGTACCCAAAAGGAATCTAGAAAAGGCAGATACAGCTGTGGCTGCCTCATCTCCTAATTTAGCAGTGAATTTGAAGGTATATGGGTTATGACCAGGGAAACATATAATAAAAATGACCCCCCTAATCCACAGACTGCCACCTGAGGTGCCTTCACACGATCATTGAATGAGAATGAATTTTTCATCTGATAGCTAGTTCCACGGTGCTCTGATCCAAACAGATCCAGTGAGGAGGCAAAAGGGGGAAGTCCCCCGGCTGCGTCGCAGTTTAAATCAGCCGTGGCCACACCCCATGCTGGCATTGGTTGGCCGGTATGACACAGCCGAGGGTTGATGTGAGGTGGGCATCAACCCTCCAGCCCCCCAACCCAGATCACTGCAAGGGCCCAGATGCCTGGCCACAACACCACCCATCACGAAAGGTGAGTGGACATGTAGCAAAGGCAATTTTCTCAGAGTGGTTTGGAAGGGAAGAAGTGGAGGACCATAGAAAGGAGAATAATTGGTCTAGAGTTAGAAACAACCTTTGTTCCCAAGGCATTTGTAAGATGGAGGCACTACGGTATAGAAAAATGCTGTATTATTGTTGCAAAGACTTCATTAGTACAGAGGTTAATTGCCTTTCCCTGTCATATTTTTGCTGCCTACAACTGTGTCGTATCGTTGTTTGCTTCATTAGTTTTTAAAGTGGAACAGCTAAAGCTCAGGTTATTGAAATAACAGGTGCATTAACTGTGCTTCTGTATGGCGCTATCTGCTTGCAGCGAACTGATTAATCACCTCCATTTCCAGCAGCACCAGCCTTGCGCCTGGAGGAAAGCCAGGAATATGGGTCAGTGGGGGAAAGCTTATCAGCACTCAGTGCTCCCACCTTGTACCAGGAGAAAGTAGCGTTCCCGTTTGCAATTCCCCTGGTAATCTTACAAGAATTGCAGTCGTCTATAAGGAGGTGTGGAAAAGAGCGCCTGGTGGCATTTGTGAAGTTCCAGTCTCCGCGTTACTCGATGTTTAATATTCGTTTGAAAGACTGTAAGTGCCTAAGGGATACAATATTTCACAGGAACGAAGGAAGCTACCATATATCGAGTCAGACCACTGGTTCCCTCAGTATTGTTTACACTGACTGGCAGCAGGTCTTCAGGGTTTCAGGCAGGGACATTCCCTGACCTAGCTGATGATGCTTGGAACTGAACCTGGGACCTCCTGCATGGACATCTCCAATTAACTATAGCCTCTTGTTTCATCCAGACTTGGAAGCTGTGGTTACTTGGTCCAAAGTGATCTTTATTACAGCTGCAGCATTTAAAAGTATTTAAAAATCAGGTTTTAAAAGGAAGCACAGTCGTACCTCGGAAGCCGAACAGAATCCGTTCCAGAAGTTCGTTCGACTTCCAAAACGTTCGGGAGCCAAGGCGCGGCTTCCAATTGGCTGCAGGAAGCTCCTGCAGCCAATTGGAAGCAATGGAAGCCATGACAGATGTTTGGGTTCCAAAGAACGTTCGCAAACCGGGTTTTGCGGCATTCGGGCGCCAAAACGTTCGACTCGCAAGGTATGACTGTATAGGAGAAACTAGGGAGGGCTAGAACAAATGTCAAAGGGAAATGGAATGGATTATTTATGGAATTAAATTTTGGTAAAGAACAACTAGATTGCTTTGCAACTGAGAAAAGTACTCAAAAGATACTTGGCATTGGAAAGTTATCAGGTGGTGCATATTTTGGCTTGTTTGATTGAGGTATGATCTTCTAAACCAGCCCTGTTTTGTTTCCTGTCCCTCAGTTAAGGCACATGATGTTCCTTTCTTGTTCCTCCAAATGCCTCCCTTTAAGATCCTTACCCCTTACCAGTGGCGTAGCGTGGGGGGTGCAAGGGGGGCCAGCCGCACCGGGCGCAACATCTGGGGGTTAGGGTTAGGGGGCGCAAATCCACGGGTTAGGGGGCGCAAATCCACGGGTTAGGGGGCGCAAATTACTTGCCTTGCCCCGGGTGCTGACAACCCACGCTACGCCACTGCCCCTTACACTGGGATTTCTCACCTGTCAGAAGATACCTACTCCATCACAGGTGTATATTTATCTTCTCTAATCCGGTTAAAACTTCTGCAGGATTGAAATACAATCCTTCTGCCATTCTTGACACACAATGAATTTCCACATTCCCCACACCACCCCATGTATTCTGCTGTATTCCCTCCACCCCACCTCAATCTCTTGCTATTAATGTAAATATATTCTGTTTGAGGAGCGGGAGAATGTTACTCTACATTCTTTCAGCAACTCTGCACTTGAGGGTGGGTCTAGCCACGCACAAAAGGATCCCATCTTTCAGAAAACACTCTTAAAGCAATCTATTGATTTCCATTCATTTCCCAGTTTTCCTCCCTCCCTCCCCCCATATCCCGGAGAACAAATCACTTGCAGTATAGTACACATGAGCAAGAGAAAATAATTACACACACTATATCTCAAACCCTACATAATTACACTTTAAATTGGTTTATTCTGAATCCTTTCAGCTCATCATTGTTGCCCAACTCTAATCAAGCCTGACTACTGAAGTCAATATAACAACATCTTTACCTTTATGCTTCTGCCATCCCTATCTCCTATATAAGCTTCGCAGCCCTGTAGTCTTATCGAACTCCTGGAATTCAGCATGTAATTCAAAGTCATTGTCACAATCTCGGGCTTGACTTTTCCTCACTATTAACACTACAGGACTGAATTTTTCAGAACAAGCCACCGAAATAATTCTGTCAGCATCCCCACGCGCGGGGGGGGGGGGGGGGTAGGCTCTCTCTCTCTCTCTTTGCAGCATCAATCTATATTTGTGCATATAAACACGCTCTTCAGTTTTGCTTCCCATGTTTCCATCTCCCTTGAATGTTTTCTGTGAAATATGCAAAACCTGCTTAAGGCCCTTGTAGATTACTTACTTAATTAAAATATTTCTATTCTGCCCTCAAGGCAGCTCACAAGGTAAGTTAGAACTATCTACAAAATGCACCCAATAATAATATTTAAAAAAAGATGATGGCAGACCCAGAACTTCACAAAACGGAGCAGAGTCTGCTGGAGGGGGGGGGGGGTTGGGAGGGAGAGGACAGCAAACAAAACCATATTGAAGTTTATCTAAACACCAGCAATGGAGGGTCTGATGAAGCTTCTAAGGAGAGGGAATTTCACAACTGAGGCATAACAACAGAGGAAGCTCTCTCCTGTGTCCCAGCTAATCCAATGGGAATGGAATCCAAATCAAGGCCACCCACCCACCCAGTCTGTTAGCGGCCCACCCACTGGGGGAGTGAGTGAGTTAGCAGATGAACTATGCAATCGTTTACCCAGTCGCCATATTTGGGGCCAGGGATTAATTTTCTCCTTGCAAGTTTTCACCTACCTCATGGGCAACTGTAGCAACTTTGGTGGATAAGGCATTGGGCTGGATCCTTAGTCATGGGGGTGCCCTGTTAAAGGGGTCCAGGAGGGTTGACTCTGTCCAGGAGTCCACACCAATGAGCCAATGCACCTCTCCCAATGGAGGCCTATGCAGGCTTGTGGCACACAATTCATGTCAGGGGTGACTCCCCAGCACAGAGGCAACCTCACTGGGTTCCTATCAGGCAGAATGCCCAATGCATTAGCCAAACCTGCAATCTTACTTGTAATCAATAGAGTTGTGGCCTAATTCAGCCTAATCCCAGTCTCCTGTCAGTTGTTTTAGGCCTCCCTGCATCAGCCACAGATATTATGTGCCTGTGGCAGCAAACCCGCTCTTTAGTGCTAGGGTTGTCATATTTTGAAGAGCAAAAAAGAGGACATATTTGCCAACTTCTACTTTTAACTATGGATAGCTATGATGACTCTACCCATGAAAAAGAGGGTGTGTCCTGGAAAAAGAGGACATATGGCAACCCTAGCAGAGCCAGGGTCAATCCAAAGAAAACCCAAATTGCTGGACTGAGTGCGAAACAGTGGGACAACAGGAGGTGTGGCTAGGTCTCCATGCCCATCATTCAGCCCAGACACTGAGGTCCAGCATTGAGGGCCTTCTGGTGGTTCCCTCATTGCGAGAAGTGAAGTTACAGGGAACCAGGCCTTCTCAGAAATGGCGCCCTCCCTATGGAATGCATTCCCATCAGATGTTAAGCATATAAAGAACTACACAACTTTTAGAAGACATCTGAAGGAAGCCCTGCATTGGGAAGCTTTTAACGTTTGAAGATTTATTGTGTTTTTATATGTGTTGGAAGCTGCCCAGAGCGGCTGGGGCAACCCAGCCAGATGGGCAGGGGATAAATAATAAAACTATTATTATTATTATTAGCCCTGTCTCACTTTTGAAGCTGTAGTATAATTATTGACTGATAGCAGTAAGTAATCAGGGAGGGGGGGGGTCTGTAAAAAGAACAGTGGTTTTGTGGCAAGCTGTGCAGATGGGAGCAGTAAGAGATCAGATACCTTGAAATTGCCCATAGTTACAAGTGGCAATCCGCAGTTACTCTTTGTTCTACTTATACAAAGTATAGACATTTGGATGAATTTAATTTGCTTGCCTTATGTGGGTCACACTTTATCAGATGTAACCTATTGCAACATTCACTTACAGAGACAAGAACTTTGAACAAACTCTGCTGGGAAATAGCCACTGAAGGTTCCAGCTATACACCATGAAGTTTTCAGCTTTACTGATGGCAAGTAGGCCACACAGTTTCCTTCTCGTTTTATTAAGGCTCTAATTCCAGTTAACTCTGAAAGATTAATAATTGTGCATTGCA
Source organism: Podarcis filfolensis (assembly GCF_964270895.1). Taxonomy (NCBI): domain Eukaryota; kingdom Metazoa; phylum Chordata; class Lepidosauria; order Squamata; family Lacertidae; genus Podarcis; species Podarcis filfolensis. The sequence goes on from NC_139606.1 coordinate 29,565,211, forward strand.
TGCATGGAATGAATCTTTGCATCTCAGAGAGTCAACTTGAACCTTCAGAGCTGTGCATCGTCAAAATCATTCTCTGTGACCGTAAATGCATTCATTTGTCTATATCTGTCCCCTAATGCCATTTGGACTCCCCACTGCTTCCTCACTGTGGCTTTTGCATTTCGACTTCAGAATCCTCTAGGGGAAGATTTAGCTTAGTTTCAACCAAAGTTCTCAGAGCAATATTGCTCCATGTATGCAAAACAAGAGAGGTATTCAGTCATTTTTCACCTTCTACGCATGCAAACTAAATACCAGAGTTAAACCACATTTCCTAAACAAAACAAGTACATGTTTAGTGCACAAAACAAAGGCATTACATAGAAAGATTAGTTAAAGCCTGCAGTCTACCCTTTTTTTATACTTAGAGGCATTGCAAGAGATTTGTCTTTTTTTGTCACCTGACTCCCAGGATGCACACGGTTATTCCTGAGGTGCATGTTGATCTATACTTAAAGTGGGGTGCAGAATCTAAGCATGGTGCTCTTAAAAATATACTGTGTAATATGTACTGTCACTCCCTCTCCACTCCCTGCATGCTCCCTTCATTTGATCGGGGGGGGGGGTGAGTGACTAGAATAAAGCAGAGTCCAGAGTGAAAAGAAATTGGATAATAATAATAATTCCCTGAGGTAAACTGAACAAGAACAGGGTATAACTAGAGGGGAAATAAAACAGAGGATTTTGCCTTATTTTCAGGGTTCAGACCTACACGGGGGGGGGGGGTTCAGAACTCCAGGTATCAGAGCTCTGACTAGAACCTCCTGCCAATCAGAATCTGCTGTCATTCAGACCAACAGCAGAATTAACCCCTTAAGTCACACATTGGAAAATTTCTGCTTTTGCTCCTCCAAAAGGGAGAACCAACCCACCCACCCCCATTAGATTTTGCTACAAATTGTCACACACACCTATCAAAGTCTCTTTGTCCACTCCCTTTACTAAAATATGAAATTGTAAACCCAGCAGCACTTCCTGTGCTGGGCTGCACTAAGAGCAAGGAGTTTGGGGCTAATCACCAAACACTGGGAACAGTCAAGGGGAAAGCTGGCGACCCTCCTGGACACCTCAGGAAAGAGGTTCATCTCACATGTTGTTTCAAGACACTCTGGGTGCATTCAGACATGCAGATTACTGTGTAAATTTCCCTGATGCTAGCACTTCTCTGACATTGCTTTTATACTGGATTGTCTGCCGTGCTACGGAATTGCAGCTTTTTTTAAAAAAAAAAAATCAATATACTGTCACGTTACATTCATTTTAAATGGTGGGAAAGAACAGTAATGACAGAACACCACCCCAAATTTCATAAAATGAAATTAAATGAAATTCATAAAATGAAATTACAACACAAAACTCCCATGGTTTTATGAGTCAGCAAACAGATTTATTTATTTTTTCTGGAAAGAATTAACCTGGAAACGAGTGCTGAACTTCCACCGGATTCGACTGTATTTCCAAAAGAGGCTTGTGTGAAAGATCACACAAAACACAGAAATTATCAGGTAAGGAAACATAGGGGGAGGAATGGGATAAAGTCCTGTCTGGATGCAGCCTCTGTTCCTCTACTGAACAACAAGCTTTTACTGCTTGCCCATTCATTAGGCAGCTTCTGTCTTGCCATGGCATCAGCATAAAACTTGCATTCCTTTAGCATGTATGGCAAATGCCTCGGAAATGTAGCAGACAGCTTCACCGGCCTTCTTTCTTAAGGACCCATGCAAGTTATTTGCCCTTACTCAACTCTAGTTTCTAGGTTCTGATAGGAAAGGAGAGTATTCATGTAGTGCACTATATATCTAGGAAAATGTCATGCTTCGTACATTCAGTTATCAACCACTCTGGCAAGTGCTTTATGTTATCTACAAAAAGCAGACTGCGGAGGGGAATGAACTACAGCAAATCAAAGTATATTACTAAGAAAAGAGGGAATAGCAGCATGCAAGGCTTATGGTGTGCTCCCAGCTGTAGCCACAACTCTATAAATAAGTTTGCCCGGTTTATTACGTAGGACAATTAATGGCTGCCTAGACTCGGCATGCAATCACAAGCCCTTGAAGGGTTGCCATGTTTTCCCTATCAGGGCTCCGGGGTATTTAAGAGCTGCCTGGCAGTCAGAAGTTCAAGAAGTGAAGCTGGCCCCCATTTCCATGCTAGGACAATATCATACCATCCAACAGGATGTCATTTCCGGGTCCACACTCCCATGTGAGTCACGTGACCCAGAGAAGATTGTGGCCCTGGAAAAGCTTTTTTTTTTCCCCAGGCACAGTGCCCAAAACATGCAGTTGGGGGCATTGCACGAGATTGCAAATCCCCCAAAAAATGCTTTTTTCAGGATGAGCTCTCAGCCCAAACAGCCGCCATGCTCTTGCAGGAACTGTTTTTCTGGGATAGTTGACGAGTATGCAATATTGTAGCCTGAGTGATCATGATTTGCCCAGCGCCATCCAGTGAGCTTTATAGCTAAATCGTAATGTTGCCATTTAATAATAATAATAATAATAATAATAATAATAATAATAATAATAATAATAATATATACCCCAGCCACTCTGGGCAGCTTCCAGCAGAATAATAAAGTACAGTAATTCATCAAATACTAAAAGCTTCCCTAAACAGGGCTGCCTTCAGATGTCTTCTAAAAGTCAGATAGTTGTTTATTTCCTTGACATCTGATGGGAGGGCGTTCCACAGGGTGGGTGCCACCACTGAGAAGGCCCTCTGCCTGGTTCCCTGTAACCTCACTTATCGCAGCGAGGGAACCGCCAAAAGACCCTCGGAGGTGGACCCTGTTGTGCCTTTAACCAGTGCCTCACCTGCAGACATTCCACATTGCTTTTTTAAAAAACCACACACACCTGAATTGTTGAATTGGGGTCCCTTCCAACTCTACAATTCTATGAACCCCACGAATGCCCTGAGGGATTCATCTTGGAATACCTGCCACTATACAGGTCATCCTATGAGGCCACTGAAATGTGCCTGAGGTGGGGTGGGAAGTTAATGCTTATTTAAAAAAAAAAAGATTCAGTACTGCTAAGCTCTTGAATAAAACTGATCTTGTGGCTTGTTTAGCAAAAGTGCAAGGAAGAGGAAGGTGGCTGTGGGGCAGGGGAGAGAGAAACCCTCTTCCTTTAGCCTTGTTTATTATGTGGGGGGGAGGAAAAAACCCAGTGATGGCCAGCGATAATGTTGCTCAACGGTAGGAAATCCTGTGCCTGGATGCCACCTCGGTGAATACATGGCGCAGTCAGAGCGTTAGTGCCCTACATGCCTGTGCAATGCAAGTGGAAAGACCAGTAGCAGCTGGCAGGAAATGGGTAAAGAAAGCTGACCACAGATAAACTGTTAGGACGCTGAGTAGCAGCAGAAGATATACTCTGGGAGAGGAAGCAGGACTGTCAGGTTGCTCCGTAGTGGAGTGCATGCAGTACATTCGCCCTGCTATTGAAGTATGCAGCCGCCAGATAATGGTCAGGGGACACAGCTGTCAAGCTGTGATGAAGTAACTCCCTGAAGCCCAGGGCTTGCTGTGGTACAGCTGCGGATGTTTCTGTTGAGGAGGATAAAGGCTGCCTGTCAGAAGAGGACTGAAGCAAATTCAGTGTCGTGTGTTGTGAGAGCAAGCCATCAGCGTGGGCTTGGAAAGGCCGGTCGGAATCCTCAGTGACAGAAACATGACTCTGTGTGTGTGTGTGTGTGTGTGTGTGTGTGTGTGTGTCTATCACACACACACACACACATACACACACACCTGGGGCAGAAGACTTGCCGTTTTAAAATACAGGATACAAAGCAAGGCACTTATGCTCCTAGGTTGCTGCTGGTTATGCATTAATCACCCTGCTCTCATAAGTCACAATTCTCAGGCACTTCTCTATACAGAATGGCCTCTCAAGACCCATGGGGAGAAAGAGAGTTTTCCCTGCATCAAAAGCAATCTAGAACCCTTTTTGTAATTAGGGTTTTGTTTTGTTTTGTTTTTAAGACAAATAAGGGGAGAAAAGTACAATTGGAGGGAAAGAGAGGAGGGAGAGAGAGAGAAGAGATGGTATTATTCTTTCACTAGTGTTAGTGTAGGTGTCCTACACATGAATAGGGTGTGGTGTGTGTGTGTGTGTGTGTGTGAGAGAGAGAGAGAGAGAGAGAGAGAGAGAGAGAGAGAGAGAGAGGTGTTAGGGGATACAGAGCTTGGTTGGTTGTGTTCAGTTGCTTTCAGTGTGGCTTGTTTATATGGCGGGGGCAGGTTGTTGGGTCAGGTGAACCATATTGATTCATATGCTATTGGGGGGGATAGGTCATTGCCCTATTGTGCTGTGTATGAGATAAAGGGGAACTACACTGGGGTGAAGGCATCCTCCTTTGCTTGTCCCCATGCTAATTTAAGTTTGATGGCTAACTTTTCCAGCAGGGCGGTTTCCCATACATTTTGGTACCAGTGGTCTATGTTCACTCCTGATAAGCCCTTCCAGTGTCTACTTACAATGTCTCTTGCTGCCAAAATCCTTTTGGAAACAATGGCAACAATACATATTACTCACTGGAGCAGGTAGAGCAGTGTTTCCCAACCGTGGGTCTCCAACTGTTTTTGAACTACAACTCCCATCACCTCTAACTAACAAGATCAGTGGTCGGAGATGATGGGAATTGTAGTCCAAAAACACCTGGAGACCCAAGGCTGGGAAACACTTAGGCATTTTGACTGTCCTTTCGCATGCAAATGTCTTCTTCTGCCTGGCCTGCTTGGATACTGAAGTTATCCACACCACGCTAAATGGGCTTTGCACTTTAAGGAATCAATGAATCTTTTAACCTGTTGAGTACTGCAAACCTCACAATCAAAACTAGCTAAAATCCAGGAGAAACCTAACTTTTTGACAGCACCCATCTACACAGGCCTTCTGAGGTCTAGCAATCTCTGTGCTAGGAAGTGGTTTGTAATCTGCTCTCCAACTGCGTGGCTGCACTGCACTTCCAGCACAAACCAGTTGATCTGGGTTTGCTTTGTGTCAGCCGAAGTGCTGCAGGGTAACAACAGCATTTGTATTCTGGCTGACCCTCAGCAGACATGGGATTTGCTGCTTTCAGTGAAATGCACACATACAGCCTTCTCCAGGCGCCTGTGAAGTCAAAAGTTCCCAAAAGCTTTTGGCAATAGGCTGCAGAAGCTTCCCATGCAAAATTTCGGCGCCCCAAAGCTTTTAACCAAATATCAGCTGGGGTGAAAATTTGGACATCTCCTGGGGTAGGAAAGTGACCAGGAGAGGACCTGCTTCCTCAAAAACACAAATCTATGGTGTTGCTGTGGTTTGTTCCCATGCCCTTCACAGAGAACCACATAGGCCCAGGCATACAGTTACTGGTGTTTACTCTTCTTTGGTGGCTGTTGATGAGGTAATGCACTAAATGGGCAATGGCAGGCCACTACCACTACTGAGAGGGATGGAGATACCTATCTTTTAATGTTTGGTGTTTTACTATGTTTTTATATATGCTGTAAGCTGCCCAGAGTGGCTGGGGGAACCCAGCCAGATGGGTGGGCTTTAAATAAATTACAGTGGTATCTCGGGATGCGAACGGGATCCATTCCGGAGCCCCGTTCGCATCCTGAACAGAATGTAAGACGCGACTGCGCGTGCGCGGGTCGCGTTTTGCCGCTTCCGTGCATGTGTGTGACGTCATTTTGACCGTCTGCGTATGTGCGAGCAGAGAAACCCGGAAGTAACGTGCTCCGTTACTTATGGGTCACCACGGAGTGCAACCCAAAAATATTTATCCTGAAGCATATTTTTCCCGAGAAATGACTGTATTATTATTATTATTATTATTATTGCAAAGTGACAGCATGAGAACAGTTAGGTCAGCACATGGCATGAGTCTCAGTGGCCTATGTTGGCCTCGCTGGCAGTTCCAGGAGCCATGCACTGATCAAACAGGCCCCAGGCTTACTCTGTTGCCTCACAATGCCTGCCAATAAATGCCTCAGGTTCCCCTTTCCATCATTTGCAGAGGTCTCTGCTTCCCATTGCACAAGACGTTGCTGGTCTGACTAAGTCCATTCTGTTCATCCAACATGACGCCTGAGAAGCATTGTGAGCCGCGCAATTTTTCTAGAAAAAAAGGTGCCAAAACTCACCCTTGCTCTCTTATAATGGTAATGGCACCCACCTGAGAGGTGCTGGAACTGAATTCTTGTGAGTTCTGGCTGGGGAAAAGCCCTGTGTGTGAGAGTCTGGACAGCAACGCCTGCCCACCCCCACCCCACTACAAATCTCTTCAGGCTCTTGAAACAAAGAAGGCCACATCAGTGAAGAGGTGTACACAGCATGAGCAAAGAGGACCTATGGCCGCGTTGCCAACCTTTTGGGGCCTGTGGGTACATTTGTAAACTGGACAGGTTTTTGTGGGCACCGCACAACCAAGCACACACTGCAAACCTATTAAATTAACTACACAGTGGTCCTGTGAGGTAAAAGGTAAAGGTAAAGGGACCCCTGACCATTAGGTCCAGTTGTGACCGGTTGCGGTTCTCATCTCGCTTCATTGGCCAAGGGAGCCGACATACAGCTTCCAGGTCATGTCTGCCCCCCTACCATGGGTCTCCACATGAAACACTAGTCAGTAGTATATATGAACATGAAAACGAGGGCTGGGACATTGTGGGCTGAAATAGGGATGTCCTATCAATAATAATAATAATAATAATAATAATACCCTGCCAATCTGACTGGGTTGCCCCAGCCACTCTGGGCAGCTTACAACATATTTTAAAACATAATAAAACATTAAACATTTTTTAAAAAAACTTCCCTATACAGGGCTGCCTTCAAACGTTGTACAGTTGTATAGTTACTTATGTCCTTGGCTTGGGGGTCGCATAACTCCATATCCTGCAACATTTATCCAATGAAAATAGGGACGTCCTAAGGAAATGTGTGACATTCCAGGATCAAATCAGAAACTGGGATGGCGTCTGTAAATCTGGGGCTGTCCCTGGAAAATAAGGACACTTGGAGGGCCTGCGCGCGCACACACACACACACACACACACGCACACACACACACTCTTAAGAAAAAGAGAAGGGGTGGAATGAATCAGGGCTCACCACAAAATACCTAAGTCTCAGGCCCCCATAAAAACACCCCCATATTTCTCTAAGCAAGAGTAGGGGCAATCCAAAAGCCCCATAGCCTTGATAACTGTTGGGTTTCCAGGAACAGCCTGATGAAACAAGCTCAAGATATACACATGATTGTGTTTCAACAGTGGCAATGTTAACAATAGGCTCGCCACTGTTGAAACACAATCATGTATATCTTGAGCTTGTTTCATCAGGCTTTTAACAACAAAAGGATTTTCTCTCTGAGGGAATGACCTCAAGGCGGTGTTCCGTAATGGCCGCCCATGATGGAGAATGCCAAGGGTGTCTTGCCGAGAGTCAGAAGCCATAAGGACCCACAAAGTATGTTTTGTGCACAGAAATCCTGTCCAGGGTGGGTGCTTCCAGCTAAATGATAATAATAAAGTACAACGGTATTATCCCAGCCCAAGAAAAGGGGGGGACTATTCTTGAAGAGGGACATGGTCCTCACTGTGGCGATGTTTTGTTCCTCAGGGAGAGAGAAGCTGCGTGACCGGGGGGGTGGGGGAGAGAAAAAGAGAGAGAAAGAGAGAAATTATAAAGCTGCAGGCTGCTGCCTGGGCCGTTTTGATTTCACAACCTTCCCTGCGACCAGAGCAGTTGGTGCACGGCTGTGACTTTTGCCCAAGTCATCTCCTTCCAAAGCAAGGTCCCATTTTTCGATAATGAAAAATGACAAGGCCTCACACCTGGAGTGCGGCTGTTGCTGAGCTGCATCCTGCACCAGCTCAGGAGGGGTTAGCTATTTAAAAAACAAAACCAAGCTCAGCTACGCAGCTGACTCACTGCTTGTTCCTGGAACTGTCTGAAGGAGGAAAGGATGCTGTGGGTAGGCTCTGTATCATCTGGGTTAGGGCCGGTAGCAGATGGGCCTAAAATCATACTTCCATGTGGGTTTAAAATAGAACAGCACCCACAATCAGCTGAATGGTGAAATGTGCAAATGCCTGTCACATGAAAAAGTGTGCTGCTGCTGCTGCTGCTGCTGCTGCCGCTGCCGCCACTGCTATGCTACAAAAGGCTTTTGGTTCAAAACTAAACTGTGCAATCTCTGATCAGCTCCTGCAGGCAGCATGGGAGAGTGTGTGAGGGGATCTGATTGGACTCTGACTCAGATTCCACCCTGAAGGTCCATTGGAATTGTTTCAGAAAGTTAACGCAGAGTGATTCTGCCGAATCAGCAGCAGCAGCCGCTTCACTGTCAGGTCCATGCTATCAAAGTTGTCCTGACAGAGGCAATAGCAGGGTGGATGCAAACTCTCACGGACTCGTTGAATGCAGAGGACTGGCAGGAGGCACCAACTGGGGAACCCCCAAGGGAAGAGTGTTCAGAGGGTTGCCACCTGTCCTGTATAATACAAGATTGTCCCATATTCCACTGTAAAATGCTACATCCTGTATTGGTACAGTTTTGTCCTGTATTTCAGGTCTGGTCTCTCTGCCTCTCTGTCTCTGCCAAGTTAGGGATCCTCTCCAAATGCATGTGCTTGGAAGGGCGTGTGAAAGGCCATGTATTTAAGCTCTGGATAGCCAAGCACAGCAAGATTTACAAATAAAAGTGTATTCGCATGTGCACGTACGCGTGTGACAAATTCCAGAGGGGCCACTGTGTTAGGCTGCAGTACAGTGGTACCTCGGGTTAAGAATGTAATTTGTTCCGGAGGTCCGTTCTTAACCTGCAACTGTTCTTAACCTGAGGCACCACTTTAGCTAATGGGGCCTCCTGCTGCCGCTGTGCTGCCGGAGCACAATTTCTGTTCTCATCCTGAAGCAAAGTTCTTAACCCGAGGTACTATTTCTGGGTTAGCGGAGTCTGTAACCTGAAGCGTATGTAACCTGAAGCGTCTGTAACCCGAAGTTCCCACTGTATTGGATTGCTTTGAAGTCACTCCAGCACCAGATCACCCCCCAACTGCACCACCCTGTATTTTTACAGAAAAGAGGTGACAACCCTAGCAGTGGGTTGATGGTGAGACAACAATGAGTGGTCAGAGGAAGGAGAGGAAGAAGACTATGAAGAGGAGGTGTCAGAAGATGAAGAGGTCGCAGGGCTTAGTGAGAAGGGAGAGTCTGTGGCAGAGAGAAGTCCAGAATCAGAGGCAGAAGCTGAAGCAGGATAGTAGGATGAGGGAGGCCAAGAGCCAGAGATGAGTCAGGCTGGTGAAGAGTTATGGGTGTCTCCCCCTTTCTGCTGTGACAAGCTCCCTAGCATGCTGGCCGGGGCTGATGGAAGTTGTAGTCCAAAACATCTGTAGGGCACCAGGTTGCCCCTATCCACTGGCCATGCTGGCTGTAGCTGGTGAAAGTTGGAGCCCCAAAAACATATGGAGAGCCACAGGTCTCTGCCTGAGAATATCACCCTACCCCACTTTTACTTGGAAATCCCACTGTGCTCAATATCTGTTGCGCCAGGAGCGGTTTAGTCATGCTGGCCACACCACCCGGAAAGCTGTCTGTGGACAAACACTGGCTCCCTCGGCCTGAAAGCGAGAGGAGTACTGCAACCCCATAGTCACCTTTGACTGGACTTCACCATCCAAAGGTCATTTACCTTTTACCTTTTAACCTTAAACCCAACAAAATGTTTGTATGATTGCATTCTCAGTTTATTCTTGTTGCTGCTGCTGTTGTTAGGTTACCTTCACAAAGATGGCTGCTATTTGGGTTTTCTGCCATAGGCATCAAAATATCTTATATTGTCTTTGTGTGCTAACATTGATTTTGTTTATCATCAGTGGCCGAGAAACCCATATAGCTCCAGTTGCTGCTGAACGTATTTTTAATGAAACTTGTTTATTACAGTGAATTTTGCAGCGAAAAATCTCACTCCAATATGTGGGTTGGAGAGAAGAGATTATGGCACTCTCTATAACTTGAGGTTGTAAACCCCCTCCAGAAACTATTGGGCTTCAGCCCACTCGTCTATTTGGAAAATGTATCCCCTAATATTTAACAATTTGATTCCAAATCCTGAAAGCGCAGATATGTTGTCATTGGAAAGGCTCTATTAGGTCATTTGGATAGATTCTCTCGCCATGAGAGAAATTTTCCCCTTGTTTTGTCTACTTCTAATCATTTCAAGGAATGCTTCTTCTTTAAAAATGTTGGCCACAAGCAATCTCACGACTCCAACCTAAGAAGCAGATCCAGATCCATCGAGAAATTATTCTATTGGCTTTAACCCAAGCTAGATCAGGTCTTACACGAAGTTCAGAAATATAGAACTATGTCATATAAACCAAAATGTGCTTGGCACATGCCAGTAGTATGTTAGTGTATTCTTTGTGCCGTGAATGCAGATTAACGTGAAGGAGATGACTCAATCTCTACTAAAAATAAAATATGAATCTGGGACTAGGATGGCACAGGGACCATCTGCAAACAGGCGGCGGAAGAATAGGAAAGAGTTTTGCTTTACTCAGCCTGGCACTGATGCTCTGTCTGTGCCTTAGTCAAGACCAGACAGAAGAAGAGCCCTCAGAAATGCACTGCACAGGCCAGGAGAATGCCATCAACTTTATGCTTTGATTGTGAATGCCCAAAGGACTCTGGCTGGTTGAAGCAGGAACATTCAGCTAGATGGGCCTCAACTTGATTGGCAAGGCAATTTTTTATTTTCTGGTCTATGTTCTTAGAAGGGACCACACTTATTAGATTGAGAACATACCTAGAGCTCTGATCCTATGCACACTTACAGATTTGTAAAAGATATTCTATTCTGTGGAGGGAGGAAACAAGAACACATGCAAGTCATTCCTATTGCTCCAGGCATACAGAGTATTGAAGGTATCATTCATATTTGGGCACAGGGTCAATGATACTCAACTTAGAAGATGGTTGTTGCAGTCCTACAGATTTGTGGCCTCAGTGAGGTGCCGAACTATTGTCTTTGTACTCTTGCACATTGTTACAACAGACCAGTGTTGGTTGCTTTGCAGACAAGGCCAGCTCAGGAGCTGTCTGCCTCAGTTAAACTTACTCTATTTCAAACTTTTATTCTGCGTTCTCTGCTGGAAAATTAAAGGGCCCTGAAGCATTGTAAAACAAGCCTTTAAAACAGCAAGACATCGCAATAATGAAAACTTTAAAATATATAAAACAGCGTTGTCTTAAAACTTTGCAGCAGGGTCAAAGCCTAGTCAGGTAAAGCAACAACAGAAGAGCAGAAAATATGTTATATAAAATGGAACAACAACATTTGGGAAGAAGTTGCTTTTTCCCTCCTTCTCTCTTACATACACATTAAAATATTCAACTAATCATGTCACAGTAAGTCTCAGTGCGAGTGATACAACTTTTGCAGGACCTATGTGGGCAAAAACAAAGGTAATAGAATGTTGTACTATTTTATTGTTGTTAGCCACCCTGAGCCCGGCTTCGGCTGGGGAGGGCGGGATATAAATAAAATTTATTAATAATAATAATAATAATAATAATAATAATAATAATAATAATACAGTGGTACCTCGGGTTAAGTACTTAATTCGTTCCGGAGGTCCGTTCTTAACCTGAAACTGTTCTTAGCCTGAAGCACCACTTTAGCTAATGGGGCCTGCCACTGCACCGCCGGAGCATGATTTCTGTTCTTATCCTGAAGCAAAGTTCTTAACCTGAAGCACTATTTCTGGATTAGTGGAGTGTGTAACCTGAAGCGTATGTAACCTGAAGCGTATGTAACCCAAGGTACCACTGTATAACCGAGCTAGGGAAAAGTACAGAAAAGAGCAAAACGAGCCATCAGGGGATAAGAGCACCTTTCCAATGAGGAAAACCTTCTCAGAGGCTTCTTCTTAGAGTGGTTAGAGGGTTGGTCTAATATGGGCACTTCCACACAACCTGCTTGCTGAGTGTTCCTTCTGATTTGTCACTTATCATGTGACCTCTGATCATGTGACCTCTTCAGAGCACAGGTGGAGAATCTTCAGGCTGAGGGCTGCACATGTCCCCCTGCCTAATTTCGTACGGGTGCAGGGAGGAGGCCAAAAAGCACAGGAGGAAGGAGAGAGGGGGGAAACGGGGCCAAACAGAACCGAACAGATGGAGCAATGGCCAGAGGAGGAGGGGAGAGTCCTCTGCAAGCAATCAGTTCAGACTTCTGGAAAATGCTATCTGTTCATCTCTGAGAAACCATCTGGGCAGGGAGATAGAGAGATAGCAGAAAGAGGGAAAGAAAATGAGTTTTTTGGGGGGGGGAGAAAGGAGGTAGCAGAGAGAGGGGGGAGAAGGGAGTGGCCTTCCCTACTCCTGGCTTCATTCCTGACCCCCCCCCCCCAGCAGTATGCACTCCTCTCCCCACCAACAGATTGGGAATCCAGCTGTCAACGGGAGAAAAAATATCCCTGCCCCTCTAGAGGCGAAGGTTGCTATGTTGGATGTGGAAATACTGGCTGTATTGCCACCCAATGCTAAAAATGGATCAAGTTTAAAAGCTGTGTATATTTAAATGTATCGCATATGAGCAATGGCTGGGGAGGCCACTTTCCTGAATATAAACAGGCTTTTATAGGGGCTTATTGCCCCTGTCGTGCAGCACAGTAAGCAAAACCTTGCTCTCCAACAGCAAAAACATCGTCTCTCACTTTATTTTGTGAAGGCTCATTAGCACAGAGGCAAAGTGTAAATATTTACAAGCAACAATCTCATATTACTTCCTTCCTCTTCCTAATGACTATTTAAAGAAAGTCAGGACCTTGTAGAAAATCAGATGCTGTGTCTGAACTGTGTTTTTCTGGGCAAGTAAATATTAATAAAAATAAAAATAAAATTAGCATAAAATTCAGTGTACAATCTCAGCTAAGCAGCATATCACGCTGGGTCTTTGGCACACATGCACATACAAAATCTCAGAGCATACTAAAGTCATATGAATGAAGAGAAATGTGTAAGCTGAAGAATAACTGTTCTAACTAGCAACACACCACAATTTCCTACCGCCTTTTAGATTTCAGTCCTATATATTCACTTACTAGGAGTAAACACACTGGAACTTGCTTCCAAGCAAGCATGGGCCGGGCTGAGTTTTTAATGTACATTGTATACTTTCATAGAATCATAGAATCATAGAGTTGGAATAGACCACAAGGGCCATCGAGTCCAACCCCCTGCCAAGCAGGAAACACCATCAGAGCACTCCTGACATATGGTTGCCAAGCCTCTGCTTAAAGACCTCCAAAGAAGGAGACTCCACCACACTCCTTGGCAGCAAATTCCACTGTCGAACAGCTCTTACTGTCAGGAAGTTCTTCCTAATGTTTAGGTTTAGGCCCCTTTCTCCTTTGTGAAGCTTAAATATTGCTTCCAGACTGACACTTTCTCACTCCAGCAGTTAAAACAGGACCAGAACCTGCTTAGGTATTGAAACAAAACTGTGTGATACACCTTCAGATCATAGATGTTCCACATCTGCTGATGGGGAAGTATGCCTTTGAATATAAGCTGCTGGGAATCACAGGTGAGTTGAGTGCTGTTGCACTCGGGCCCTTTTTGTGGGTCTCTGGTGGGCAACTGCTTGGCCACTGTGAGAACAGCATGCTGAACTAGATAGACAGACCCTCCAAGTGTCCCTATTTTCCAGGAACAGTCCTGGGTTTACAGAAGCCACTCTGGTTTCTGATTTGATCCCAGAACATCTCGCTTTTCCTTAGGACATCCCTATTTTCATTGGAGAAATGTTGGAGGGTGAAATATACTCAGAGTCCTGTAGTGATTTCATGCTCTTTATTGCAGCTTGTAAAACAGTGATTGAATTTCCCCCCCAAACCTCAGGCCTTTATATACATTATTTACACAATAAGTCCCGTCTAATTGTCTGATTCTGCTTCTCTCCTGGAGCCTGATTGGTCTTTTCCTGCAGGCCAATCAGCTGTTGCATTCTACGATCCAACCAGTCTAATAGGCTGATTAACTTCCTCCTGAAGCCTGATTGGTCTTCTCCTGCAAGCCAATCAGTTGTTGCATTCTAGGAAATGCAACCTGCCTATTGTTCTAGGATCCAAGCTTAGTACGTAACAAAGGGTATGGAATAGGATGTCCCAATGCCTTTTTTTCAGCCAGAACTCACTGAAACTCAGTTCCAGCACCTCTCCATTCTAAGAGAATGAGGGAAGTGTTCGTGGTGCGTCCCAGCACCACTTTTTCCTAGAAAAATAGCACATGTCCCTATTTTCATTGGAGAAATGTTGAATCATATGAATGGGCCCTTGACCTGGTGTAGCAAGACTCTGCTTATATTGTGGTGTTCTTTTAGCTGTATTCCAGGACAATGCAAAATGCGTAGCATGGTTGCTGGAACTCTCTTTGTAGAGTTTTGCCTGAATATTTGGCAGGATATTAGCCTAAGTTCTGAACTACTAGACCACCTCATTGTCATGTTGTTATGAAACCCTAAACATCCTTCCAGTCTGCTGTGGTGTATCAAAAGGGACTTTTCCCCCTTCTGCCACCAAGTTCTTCCTTTACGTCAGTTTCTCAACTTCACTTTTTTCTTCTTCATGCATGTACCTTCGTTGAGGCAGAGAACAACAGCAATACCTCTTTCCAGAAGGCAGACAAGAATGGCAATATTCAAAACAAAGTCTCACGATTCAGAACTCTCTACATTTGACTGTGTTAGTTGCAATTATCATTGTTGTTGTTGTTGTTTAGTTGTTCAGTCGTGTCCAACTCTTCGTGACCCCATGGACCAGAGCACACCAGGCACTCCTGTCTTCCACTGCCTCCCCCAGTTTGGTCAAATTCATGCTGGTAGCTTCGAGAACACTATCCAGCCATCTCATCCTCATCCACTATCCCCTTCTCCTTGTCTTTCCAAACATCTTTCCCAACATCAGGGTCTTTTCCAGGGAGTCTTCTCTTCTCATGAGGTGGCCAAAGTATTGGAGCCTCAGCTTCAGGATCTGTCCTTCCAGTGAGCACTCAGGGCTGATTTCCTTCAGAATGGTTAGGTTTGATCTTCTTGCAGTCCATGGGACTCTCAAGAGTCTCCTCCAGCACCATAATTCAAAAGCATCAATTCTTCGGCGATCAACCTTCTTTATGGTCCAGCTCTCATTTCCATACATCACTACTGGGAAAACCATAGCTTTAACTATACACACCTTTGTCGGCAAGGTGATGTCTCTGCTTTTTAAGATGCTGTCTAGGTTTGTCACAATTATCATTATTATTTTTTAAATCTATATACAGCCCTTCATCTGAAGATCACAGGGCAGCTTGCAACATAAAAATGCAAAACGAAAACACAAAACATGTAACATAAAACAAAACAAAAAACCAGTAACATCCTGCAACACATTCAAAATGCTATAGTGCCACAGCCTAGAGCTACAACTACAACTCACACCATCCCTAGCTAGCAGGACCAGTGGTCAGGGATGTTGTGAATTGCAATTCAAAAAACAGCTGGGGACCCAAGTTTGGGAAACACTGGCCTAGAGTATGGGTGGTGAACCTGTAGCGTTCGAGATGTTGCTGGACTACACTTCCATCACCCCTGATCATTGGCCATGCTGGCTGGGGCTTGTGGAAGCTGGAGTCCAACAGCATCTGACAGTCTAGGAAATAAAAATGAGTATTTTGGTGGTGAGAAGTTCTGAAACTGCAACTAGTGAAGAATTCTGCAGCCAGGTTGCTCACTGGGGCAAGGTGGTTTGAGCATGTTACACAAATCCTGGTCCAACTGCACTGGCTAACAATTAGTTTCTGGGCCCAATTAAAAGTGCTAATTTTGATGTATAAAGTCTTAAACAGCTCAGGAACGCAATACCTCAACAACCGCCCCTCCATATGAACCAACCCGGACCCTGAGATCATCCTCTGAGGGGGATTGTTGGTTGTCTTCACTTTTATTTTATTTTTCATTATGTATTTTGTGCCCTTTTTATACTGCAATTTTATGTTGTAAACTGCCCTGACATCTACATGTATAGGACGGATAATAAAACCATCATCATCTACAGGGATCCAAAAATGGAGGCACCAAGAACAGGGACCAAAAGAACAGATTTGTTTCTATAGCTGCTGTTCCTAACACACAGGATTCTAGGTTACAGATTAACAAGGGCAAGTGAGCAGCAAAAGTCATTGGTGGGAGCAAACGGTTGGAGCACAATTTGCACACGTCACAGGGCAGAGACGGCTTACTCAGCTCTCTCACTACCTGAATGAGTTGACTGCGAAACGCACCTGCACAACCAGAGGTTTTTCTCAATAAGGTGATGTTTCTGGCTGCAGTTTGTCTGAGGGTATGAAACACAAAGCTCTCACTCATTTGCGGGCTCTCTCGCTCACTCTCTCTCTCTCTCTCTCTCTCTCTCTCTCACACACACACACACACACACACACACACACACACACACACTTCAGTGGATGTGGTTTTGAAAGAACTTTCTACCTACATATGATGTCAGCAGTTACCAAAAGGAAAAGGAAAAGCCCCAGGTAAAGTCAATGGAAATTCTATCCACCAGCTACAGACACGGTGTTTTTACATTGCCCCACAGAGCTTAAGAGGTTTGAGGTGTGGTATGTGTGGATCTTCCAGAAACCTTTTCTTGGCAGTCTTCAGAAATATCTACCTTATCAGCATCTTCCACTCACAGATTCAGTCTGCTGAAAGGAGAGAGAGAGAAATAGGTGCAATTTATTGGGAGCGTTTTAACCCCATAGAATACTGCTAAGAATACTAGTCAGTAGCATACCGATAACAGGGATGAGTGGGTGAGGGGTGCAAATTCTCTCTGTCTGTCTGTCTCTCTCTCTGACGCTCTCTTCATGTTCTTTAGGGCTGAACCTTGGAAGCCCAAACAAGTTACAAGGCTGTGCCTGTCTGAGAAGAACAGGCTTCCGTTTCATCCTGCCAACCTCTTAAAATGTAATATGTTCATGGTCTAGGTCTATCAGTCTATGTGAGTGTACTTGAAGTCACTCTCAACTATATTTACTCTTTGAAAGGCTTCTTTGATTTCATTCCTCATCTCAAGATCTTTCTAAGCATTTTGATCTGGGGGACAGCGGCATGTCCCCAGTGCTAAATTACTCACCACCCACAATGACTCTGTGGAGGAGTCTGCCCCTTTGGGGATTTCTATCTTGGTGGACTTGAGGCAGTCGCTGACAGACAGAGAAACACTGCCTCCAGTAAACCCTTCCCTGTCCTTCCAGGCGGAGGATGCTCCAGACAGGTGTGACAGGAAGTCCTCCTGGCTGGAGTAACATCCCCCTGTGTGTCCACTCTGGGCAAACAGGCAGTGTTGTACTTGACTGCTACAGTGATGTCACATTCCACACTATGGAGTTTACATCAGGAGATAACCATGCCCCAGTGGTTCTCTCCATTCCACCAGGTTTCTGCTATGCCCACTATATCACTGTATCTAAATTCATCCATCTTGATTTGAAAGCTTCTAGTATTGGTGTCAAACTACAACATCTCTAGCATTCTTTGGAGTCATGACAGTTAAAACTGGCATAAAACCAAGATTGGTTTGTAATGCAGAGACTAGATGATCCTCAGGGTCCCTTTCAATTCTACAGTCTATGATCTGCCCAGGCAGAGGCTGTCTTAACATTCCCCATGTATATGCCTTTTTTCCACCATAAAAGATATCAATGAGCAGAGGTTAAATGCAGCGGCGCAGCTAGCCGCTCGGGTGCCTGGTGCAGGGGCATGTCCTGCACCTGGGGGCAGGGTGAGCTGTACATGGGGGTGGGGTGATCTGCCCATGGGGGTGGGGCAAGCCTCTCTGCCACTTGGAGCCTCTCCGCTGCCTCCCCCTCAGCTGTAAGAAGGCTGAGGGAGAGGCAGCAGGCTGATGCCATTTCAGGCAGCGCGGAACCTGCAGGCATCAAAGAAGAAGAAGAAGAAGAGGAGGAGGAGTTTGGATTTGATATCCGGCTTTATCATTACCCTAAGGAGTCTCAAAGCGGCTAACAACCTCCTTTCCCTTTCTCCCCCACAACAAACACTCTATGAGGTGAGTGGGGCTGAGAGACTTCAGAGAAGTGTGACTAGCCCAAGGTCACCCAGCAGCTGCATGTGGAGGAGCGGGGACGCGAACCCGGTTCCCCAGATTACAAGTCCACTGCTCTTAACCACTACACCACACTAAGCCACCACGTCACTCCTAAAAAGTTTCGAGAGCCCAATTTTTTATTTTTTTTACTCATTTTGTCACACATCCCCTCAGTGAGGACACCCAGGGCAACCCACTTCCCCCGTACCCCCCTTCCTCCGTCACTGGTTAAATGCCATTTACCATGTGGCTTTTCCCCACTTTTAATTGCATCAGCATAATGCAAGAGTGTTTCTGGTTTTTGAGCAATCTACGTCCTATGTCTCTTCAGAAGAACGAATGCTCTCTGTGCAAGTGATACAACCTATCTGGCAGGGGTTCGTTTTTTCTTCTGCAAGTGATGTCTACATTGCAGGCACCATGCCACAAGTCACATCCACATAGGAAGTAACCCACAGTCCAGGAAAAAAAGGGAATAAATGAAGTGAAAAGAATATTTTATTATAGCTGCCTTGGTCTTGCAACATGGAAACGCTTTGAGCCTTCTCAAGCATGGTCAAGTTAAAATCTAGGCAACTGAAGAAGCCTAATGGGGAGAGTCAGGCTGGCATCACCCATATACTCAAAAGAGATTATTCATCCAATGCCAAATAATTCTGAGGTGGTGTCACCTGCATTAATAAAGACATTCAGCCCTTGAAAAAGCAGCTGAATTCCTGATTCTGAAAAATTGCTTCACCCATCATTCTACTGCATGACAGGATGTGAACGTGCTGACACATGAGGAAAGAATGAAAAAGCTTACACCTGGGCTTAGTTGAAGAAGTTATCCATTTGATGCAGAAAACATTAACAGAATTAGACAGTGGCTCAATTTGCATGCAACACTAAGCCAAACCGTGGTCTAGTGTGGCCATGCAGATTCTCAAAAAGAAGATTGTAGTTGCTTTGATCCTGCTTAGGTCCATAGTTTAGCTCTCGTTTTTCACCAGAAATACGTTCACAGTAACCCTCAGCAGATACAGTGTGATGTGGCGGGCTGTGGGCTGCCTTGGGTGCCTTAATAAGCATGTATTTATTTACCTGTATGCTAGAGACAAAATGTAAACATGACCCACTCAGATACAGTGGCATAGCGTGGGGGGTGCAGGGGGGCCAGCCGCACCGGGCGCAACATCTGGGGGTTAGGGTTGGGGGCGTGAATCCACGGGTTAGGGGGCGCAAATCCACGGGTTAGGGGGCGCAAATTACTTGCCTTGCCCCGGGTGCTGACAACCCACGCTACGCCACTGCTCAGATATTTTGCTTCCAGAGACTCTGGGATGGGATTTGAAGCCTCCTGAGGAATGACAACGCTACCAACTCAAACTGTTAACAAGGCCTTCTTAACATGTCCAAACTGGGAGAAAATAGGGGTTCGTTTTCCAGAAAATACAGCCACTTTTCTCAAAGACCCTCTTTGCCTAATGTCCCATGAGAATAGCCCTAGGCTCATAACCCACCTACTCCTAATGGAGGTTCATTAGATTGGCCTAGACTTTAGAGGGCAGCATTCAAGCATGCACTATGACAAGATAAACTATGACACTGAAGAGACTGGAAGTTCTTGAGCTAAAGGAACTCTACAGTTTTTTCTTATGCTGCTTTGAAGGAATGGGAGTTGTTAAGATTGCACTTTGCTTCAACCAGCCATGCGTACTGTGCTGACTCAGGATCAGCTATTAAGAGGAAAGAGCCATGAGGGAACTCCCAGACCTACTGCCTCTCTCCCAAGAAGAGCCATCACATCTGTTTCAAGGAGGCCTTAAGTAGGAGGGATGAATAAGTAGAGGAAAGGATTGTGGGAAATACAGGGGAGGGCGAGAGAGACTGAGAATAGCAATACTTGGTGAAAAGCTCCTGTTAGCAATTATCCCATCAGCACCAAAACACTAAAGCCCTTTTTTGAGGAAAAATAAAATCCCTGCTCCTAACTCTGGTTTCACGTAGATGCGGTGATATGAGATGTCAAGAGTTTAACAATGATCAGCCAGAGAGCGTATTAAACCACAGCAGAACTAGACAGCCTAGAAGCTGTTGTTTTGTTAAGTTCTTATTAATGTTGATGGTGTGTTTTGTACTGCTTTCTTGTTTTAATATTTTAACCATAACTGTCAAAGGCTCAGCTTGAAAGACATGCACAGATCTTAAATCAACAGCAAACACTACGGTCAAAAGTAAATCCAGGCATTTTGCGATGTTAAATTACTTGGTTGCCATTTGCTTCTTGTTACAAGTTTATGGCCAGGTTAGAAATAACTGGAAAAACAAACAGTCACATAGCTATTAACTAACTGTTAAAGGACAGGGGAAGACAAGCTATAGAGTTCAGCCTTTTACTAACCCTCAGCATGGGCAAAGTATTACCTAGAGGTCAACCTTGGAAAGTGATCGTTCTGAATTGCAGTTATATTATTCCCCACTCACAGAATAAAATGTTTTTATTTGCTATGTAGTAAAGGCTCGCCACATGTCTCCCCACTCTGAAAAGCTGCAAGGCAGATCTCAGCCGTTCATATTTTGTGGATAATAGTTTATACTGCAGTTATGGAATGTGATGGAAGGAAAACACTTCAGTGCATAGCACTAAGTTATTATGTGGAGGCAGTAGCCATAAACCAGAGATGAGAAACCTGTACCCACCCACCCTGTTGATGGACTGCAACTCCAATTATCCCTGCCCCTTGTCAGAGTGGTGCATGTCCTGGTTATCCCCAGTTGGACTACAGCAATGCGCTCTACATGGGGCTATCGTTGAAGGTGACCCGGAAACTACAACTAATCCAGAATGCGGCAGCTAGATTGGTGATTGAGAGCAGCCATTAGGACAATATAACACTGGCCCTGAAAGATCTACATTGGCTCCCAGTATGTTTCCAAGCACAATTCAATGTGTTGGTGCTGACCTTTAAAGTCCTAAATGGCCTTGGCCCTGTATACTTGAAGGAGCATCTCTGCTTTTTAAGCAGAGGCTGGATGGCCATCTGTCATGGATGCTTTGGTTGAGATTCCTGCATTACAGGGGCTTGGACTAGTCACTAGATGAACCTTGGGGTCCCTTCCAACTCTGCAGTTCTTTGACTCTATAATCCCAAATTAAGGTACCTGGGAATATTTATGGCAAAATTGCAGGTTTCACAGGAGTAAAGCTGTTCATTAAAGGGCCCGATCTTCTCTCTCCGTTTTAAACCGAAAGCAATCCCTGACTTTGCAATCTGTGGTTCTCATATACAAAGTGTTAGTTCAATGTCAGACCTTCAGTATTCTCTTCTTAAAGAGCATCAATGCAGTTTGGTGATGGAGTATGACACAAGGGCAAGATAACCACTTTCTGCCGAGAAACATAATAGAAATAATGGAAAAGTACTCCGTGCCATTTGTTAGGAATGCAACTTGAACACCAGCAGCCAAAACAAACGAAAAGCAAAGTCAGTATTCTGAAATGATTTGCAAACGCGCTAGAGAACATTACGACAATGTAAAAGGCCGTATTTCCTACAAAGGATAAGCTGTCCCTAAACCATGTTTTTTGTGTACGTTCTGACAATCCGTGTTCTTTATTTTCCTCCTTTCCCCCTCCTTCCTTTTCCCTAGAACAAATATTTACCCCTGATTTATGTTTGCATTCAATAAATCCATCTCTCCTTATACTATACGATATATGCCTACATGAAACATATGTATATAAACAATATTTGTAGACTAGTGTCAATCAAATGATTCACTGAGAATAACAGGAATTAAAAATTTGGCAAGGCTGGGGTTTTCTGAAGGAATTTGCCTGGCTCAAAGCAAGAAACAGCTCTTATTAGGAAAGTTATTCATTTACATACTCCTGGCTGAAGCATAGCTTAAGGTATGCACGCTTGGCCTGCTTATTAGGCCTTTTCCCCACAGGAGAAAGAAACCTCAGGCCTGGGGACCAAACGCAACCCTGCAAGCCCTTCCAACTGACCCCAGGTCATGCCACTCTCTGGCCTGCTTTAGACATTGAATGTTTTTGCCCCCTGGAGTGTGTCCTTGAACTCTGCTTATGCCTCTTGCTTGTCTGGGTTGAAAAGAAGAGAGGGCTGTGCAAGCGTCTGTTGAAACAAGCATTCTGTACCAAGGTAAAACTCAGGTCCATTGCTGTGCCCAATTTTGCCTCTGCTCCCCACCCCCCACCCCCCACACACCATCAGCATTGGTCTTTGGAGGATTGTCCAAAAGAAACTCAAAAAGTTCCCCCATCACCACCGTTTAGAAATATCATGTGGTGCCACTCATCCTGGCCATCTCACACTCCACTTGGCTTATTCAAATTACCCAGCCTGCCTACCTTGTTATTAACAGGTGAAAAGCTCCAGATTTTGATCATTTGCATCATGCTAGTTCCTCATGAAAGGTAAAGGTACCCCTGACCATAAGGTCCAGTCGTGACCGACTCTGGGGTTGTGGCACTCATCTCGCTCTATAGGCCGAGGGAGATGGCGTTTGTCCGCAGACAGCTTCTGGGTCATGTGGCCAGCATGACTAAGCTGCTTCTGGTGAACCAGAGCAGCACACGGAAACGCCATTTACCTTCCCGCCAGAGCAGTACCTATTTATCTCCTTGCACTCTGACGTGCTTTCGAACTGCTAGGTTGGCAGGAGCAGGGACCGAACAACGGGAGCTCACCCCGTCACGGGGATTCGAACCGCCGACTTTCTGATCAGCAAGGCCTAGGCTCTGTGGTTTAACCCACAGCGCCACCCGCGTCCCTTTAGTTCCTCATATTCTACCTAAACTTCCCACCCGCGTGGTTCCTCAAATCAAGAGATGTTCCCCAACTTTGGAATTACTGCTCACCCCCTCCGAGAGGTAAGCGGGGTTTGCTACCCAACGGGGGCTTCCTGGCACCAGGGTGCCACCCACCTTGGCTACAGGGTGGCCGTCGCCCCGCCCCCATCCCAGCGGGCCAATGGGCTGTGGGCTGTGTGAAGGCAGGAAATAGGGCCGATGCTCACATTTCTTTCCAGGTTCACCCTCCCGACCCTCCCTAAAATATAACACGGTCTTCTTTTGCAGATTCACCTCTTGCTTCCTAGGTCAGCAGGCGCTGCTATGGTTGTAAGATGGTTGCTGTGTTCCAGAACCGAGAAGGAATTTCCCTGCATTGGCAGGTTTTGCCTTCCCTGTAGCAAATCGTCACAACTTTGGTGGTTTTAGGCCTTGGTTGGTATTCTATAGCAGGGGTAGGGAACCTAAGGCCCAGGGGCCAGATGCAGCCCAATCACCTTCTCAATCTGGCCCATGGACAGTCCAGGAATCAGCGTGTTTTTACATGAGTAGAATGTATCCTTTTATTTACCGTATTTTTCGCCCCATAGGACGCACTTTTCCCCCTCCCAAAATGAAGGGGAAATGTGTGTGCGTCCTATGGGGTGAATGCAGGCTTTCGCTGAAGCCTGGAGAGCGAGAGGGGTCAGTGCGCACCGACCCCTCTCGCTCTCCAGGCTTCGCGCAGCTCTCCGCAAGGCGCGGGAGCCCAGCTTGCGGAGAGTTGCCTGTTCTGGGGGCTGGGGTCGGGGGAAGCCCTGGGGGGGAAATAATTTTTTTTTCCTTTATTTCCCCCCAAAAAAACTAGGTGCGCCTTATGGGACGGTGCGTCCTATAGGGCGAAAAATACGGTAAAATGCATCTCTGGGTTATTTGTGGGGTCTGCCTGGTGTTTTTACATGAGTAGAATGTGTGCTTTTATTTAAAATGCATCTCTGTGTTATTTGTGTAGCATTTCCCCCCAAAAAATATAGTCCGGCCCACCACATGGTCTGAGGGACGGTGGACCGGCCCATGGCTGAAAAAGGTTGCTGACTCCTGTTCTATAGTCTATCTTTGAGAAGGGGGGTAGCATCTTCATGCACCCCTATGCAGCGGCGTTTGCAGGGCCCGTCAAAGGGTTGATTGAGGGAGTCACTGGCCCACATTTTGGATTTTAATGGGCTGTTTTAATGCATTGCCATTTCTGAGTTACAAATTTCCCTGGAATTTTTTAATGAAGAGTGCTATAAAAATGTTTTCAATCAGTAAAATTATCAATTGATTTCAAAGTACCAAAAACCATGAGGCCATCATTTGAAGTAGTGCTAGGACAGGCTTACTCAACCTCGGCCTGCCAGATTTTTTTGGCCTACAACTCCCATGATCCCTAGCTATCGGGACCAGTGGTCAGGGATGATGGGAATTGTAGTCTCAAAACATCTGGAGGGCCGAGGCTGAGGAAGCCTGTGCTAGGACTTAACTCATCTGGTCACACAGTCATATCTGATTGGTTAACTTTTTTCCTTTTTTCTGATTGGTTAATTCTTTTAACATTTGGAGTTAATGGCTTACAGACCTCCTGGTTTTTGAGTATTTGGGGTTCCTGTTATCCAGCACTTTTCTTCTTCCCCGGACTGGAAAATTCTCCTGATAAGAGGGAAATTCAGCCAGCTGACTCCAATAATATGCAGGGTTCTGCAACGCACCAGTTCCTCACATGGTGCTTGTACCCACAGACTGCCTCCTTGCCACTGAGAGCCAGGTGCAGTATATAGCACATCAGTGTGAAACCACCATCATACTGAACTCAGCAAGAGGATATTGGCTTTGGCAGCCATGCAGACCACATGGCTTTGCCCTGAACTTTAAATGACCTTGAAAAAGCTAGTTGTTGATCAAGGATACTGGTGAGAAAATAGATGGCAAGGCTGCCTTTCAGACTTGGCAATTTATGCTCAGCCCCAGGATCTAGTGTAGAGCAATAAAATCTGGAAGGTTCATAGGACAATGTCTAAAATGGAACATTTCATAACCTGCAGGGTTCCGAACTGGTGACAAATTGTACCTGATTGTGGAGCTGAACTATGATTCATGAGCCGTCCTATCTCTGAGTGACACGGAGGATTTTTACTCAGAAGTGAACTTCAGAGCATTCAAGTGGGCTTGAAATTGTGTAGAAAACAACTTGGTATTTAGAAGCTGCCTCATCTTTAGAAAGTATCTGTCTTATTCACATGGACATCTGTCCTACCCACCCACGATGATCTTTGTTTTCTTCTTCATGGACAAGGAAGAGAGCTGACTGTACTTCAAAACTCAAAACACCACTTCACAATTTCAGACGTCACTTTGCTCTCCTTCCACCATTTGCAAGAATATCAACATTCCGCTGTCGTCATTCTGTCCCTCCACCCACCCCCTTCCCTGCTCCTTCCTTCCCCATTTCCTAAAGCCCATTCATCTCATAAAAATACCTCACAGAATCGTAGAGTTGGAAGGGATCTCAAGGTTCATCTAGTCCAACCCCCTGCAATGCAGGAATCTTGACCACAGCCATCCCTGGGTAGGCTCAAACCACCCACCTTCTGGTGAACAGCCAGACACAATGACCCCTTGCACCACAGATCATTTGGGTGTGTGTTTACCCTCACTATAAAAATCACTATCATCTCACATGTAACCTGGCAGAATGCTGTGGCATGCTAATTATGAGGTTGTTTTCAAAAGCACTGAAACTTCAGAGAACTTGAGTTTTGCAGCGTATATCTCTGTTTTGAACCCCCATTTTCTTTTCATTTCTGCTGTTACTGTTTGCTCTTTTTTTCCCTTTATTCACTCAGCATCGACAACCACAAGAAGGGAGTTGGTACTCTTGCTCTTTGGTTATGTCTCTCTTTGGCATAGCTGTCAACTTTTCCCTTTTCTTGTGAGGAATCCTATTCGGAATAAGGGAATTTCCCTTAAAAAAGGGAAAACGTTGACAGCTATGCTCTTTGGTTTGTCTACAGGAAGTTTACAGAGCTTGTCTTAATGGTTCGTTGACCATATTAGCAGTTCCAAACAAGATGTACAGTAGTAGAAGAACACATTGAGGTCATGGAATAGTGTAAGGGAATTATTCAGAGATGTGGACACGAAACCCACAGCCTACCCCATTCTGAAAGCCCCTTCGTTTAAATTTTCTGTACTAAGATATGATACTGGAGTGGAGAATACACATGTCATGTATGACATCTGCATTGCACATGTGGGAATTGCATGCCAACTGTCTTATTTCTTACTACACACAGGCAGCGATCAAGGAAGGATTAGGCCCCCTATCTGCACACATTCTTAAAGGGCTAAGGGCGGGTGAGAAAATGCACACATGTGTACACATCTGCAGCTCAACTCATATTTTGTCATCAGGTATCATATGCACATCCTGTGTACTACATCCTATGTACTATGTACATCCTATGTACTACTACGTGCTACATCCTATGTAGCAGTTCGAAAGCATGCCCACCGCAAAAAAAAGTGCAAGTCAATAAATAGGTACTGCTCCTGCAGGAAGGTAAACAGCATTTCCATGCGCTGCTCTGGTTTCGGTATTCCGTTGTGCAGCTTAGTCATGCTGGCCACATGACCCAGAAAATCTGTCTGCAGACGCTGGCTCCCTCGGCCTGTAAAGCGAGATGAGCGCCGCAACCCCAGAGTCGTCCACAACTGGACTTAACTGTAAGGGGTCCTTTACCTTTTTATGTACAAAAATAAATCTTGCTTGAGGCGGCTCAGAGACTGGCTTCCAGAAAATTAAAGCTGTAGGGTCAACTCTTATTACAAATAATATTTGATTTTTATATATATGGCTCTCCAGGACTTGAATTGGGAATCTCATGGTCTAGGGATGTTCTGGGGGAGAAATGCAACTGGATCTCCCAACATACTTTCCATCTTCTGAAAGAAGCTGTGGGTCCACCAGTTTAAATCAGGGACATGGCCCAAGGAGAAGGGGAGTCCTAAAAGACTTCGGACCCAAATACCTGAAGGAAGCCCTAAAAGGCTTTGGCCCTGTATACCTGAAGGAGCATCTCCACCCCCATCATCCAACCAAGACACTAAGGTCCAGCTCCGAGGGCCTTCTGGTGGTTCCCTCATTGCGAGAGGTGCGGTTACAGGGAACCAGGCAGAGGGCCTTCTTGGCAGTGGGGCCCTTCCTGTGGAACGCCCTCCCATAAGATGTCAAGGAAATAAACAACTATCTGACTGTTAGAAGACAGGTCCAAATCCCATCCCCAAGGTCTATTAGCCATGGAGATGAAAACATACAAGCACCAGTCATGGCTGCATGTTTCCCATCCATGGTTAACAGCAGTTTGGGGATGGTTTGGATTAGGGCTATAGCACAGGGGTGCCATATTTCAGGAAGTGAAAATCTGGACACAAAAGTTGTTTAACTTCTTTTGTTTTGTTTGGGCCAATGTTGTTGAGCTATTTTTTGGGAAATTCGCCAAAAAGTCAACACTTCCAATATAGACTGCTATACACCTGGACGCTATTTTCAGTGGACGAATCCCAGATGTATGGCAGCCCTACTATAGCATGGAGCAGGAAATTTGGGAGGCATGTGCACAGACCCCTGCCATGCCAGGGATGAGGGGGGGATACATTTGCAGGCTTCTTTCAGACTAAGGACCACTTTCCATTCTTGGCAACTTTCCAAGGATGACCTGGCAGTGGTGGGTGGGGCCAGAGGCAAACATGGGAGGAGCAACAAAAGTGGGAGGAGCAAGCGTTTACCTTTGACTATCCTCCATCCATATGAACAAGAAGCATCAACAGAGTTGATGAGTGCCGATTCTGTTTGCTTTTCAAGTGCAAAGTTAAAGTGTTTCTATTTTTTCTAGGTATTTCAGTTGTTTACGTTTTTATTGCCTTTTTTAAGCAAAAAAAACCCACATTGTTTTGCTTGCATTTTATGTTTATATATTATGGTTTCAAGACCGTTTGTTGGGTCTTTTCTTTCATACACTGCCTTCCATATCTGACTGATGAAGGGTGGTTTAAAATATTTTAATAAACGAATTAGTTTAGATTTCAAAAGTGATGTTTTAGGAAGCTAGCACCCCTTGCTTTTCCACAAGCACAAATACACACACACACACACACACACACACACACACACACAAAGATAGGGGAGAAATTTGTTTCAGCTGACATGTGAATATGAAACTCTAATTAACACTTCCTGAAACAATATGCAAACTGAAGTGCAGCTACCCTTTGAAATTCACACTTCTCTGAATTCTGTGGTGCAGTTTTCCAACCAAATAATGAATGCAAAATGTGTATATTAGAGGAAAGGGTGCATAAAAATATGTGCATCGGTGAAACTAACATACAAAAATGCATGACACGAGACAGTATTGTTTGCAAAAAAAAATGTGGCTGTTGGACAAAATGACACACAAAATGAGTTCATCGGGGGGGGGGCGGATTCCACTAAATGCTGACAAATTTGTATGTGGCCTTTTCTTTTCTTTTAAATAAAAGCAAACTGGTTCAGAAATGCGGAGAACTGAGTTTAAGACTGGAAACATGAGAAACAGAAAGAAACCCAAACTGGCAGAATGATCCATTTCTCCCACTAAAAGCGACACAGAACCCTTTCCATCATGACTACTCAATCAAAGATACCAGTGCATCTCCAATACTCGCAAATATACCTTGCAAGGGCCGCCCTGAACCTCCTAATGTTTAAAAAAATCCACCCAGGACCACTAGGCTATACAGAGAGAATGTTGGGGACTATTGTATTTGATGTCTTTTGTCAATTGTTGCTTTATAATTAAACCCGTTAAATGAGTCCCGAGGAGAAAGAACATTCAAAAGAAACAATTCCAGCTGTGTTTTGCCTTCTTGAAGCCGGAAAACAAAGGCCATTAATTCACACCACATTTTTTCCCCCTCTCCCAGCAAAAATCTTTGCAAATTGTATGGAAAATATGATTTGATATCAAGCCATGCAAAACTTTCAACAAAGATCAAATGTTGAGTCTAGCCTATAGTATTTTACTCACTGTTCCAGTATGCTGGGGGGACGGGGATGGGGCGGGGGGGCGGGACACAAAAGCTTTTCGAAACATGTTGACCAGAGACTCTCAATCTCTTCTCCTGTAACTCCCACCCCAAACTCATAACAATATGTCCATGCCTCTGTGGGTGACATACTCTCTTCCCTCAGCCTTGCATATATGTTGTGTTCTGCTGCAGAGGGGTCAAAAAGAAAATAATGTAGCAATGTAAGAAGAGCTCTTCTGGAGAAGGCCAAAGGCCCATCTTGTCCTCTCACTTGTTCCCAAAGGGTCAACCCAATGCCTAAGGGTACAGATAAAAGGGTTTCTCAGAACTATGGTTTTAGGGAAGAGAGCTGTGCCAGGTATTGCTAAGTTATGTATCTCCAAAGGCCAGAAAGTCATTTTCTAAAACATGGCACACTGAACTTCATTGCAATCATACAAATCCAGGAATTGGGGGGGGGGGAGAGAGAGAGAGAGAGCCAAAAGTGCCCAGATTTTAATCAATCTGTTCTTTCAAGCATCTGGGAAAGGAGCCAAAGTTTTTAGACATTGGGTGATGTCTGAGGACAGGCATCACCTCCATTCAAGTATTCTTCGCAGATATCCTGTGAGCAAGGGATTTGATGGCTTAAGCAGATTCTTTCATATACTGTATAAGCAAATAGGTTTGAAAGTAGGAAACAAACTTCCCTGCCCCGTGTTTGGATTAGCACCCAAAGGAGGGCCATATAAGCCACGGATGTCCTCCAAGAACGAGCATACTGTAAAAGCATATGTAGCTTCTTGGATATCTCTGCACCCTTTGTTTTATATAGTAATAAATAAATAAATAAATAAATAAATATAAATAATATCTGCTGTATAGTCAAAAGATGAAACCTTGGGAAAGTGTTTTGGTCTTCAAAAACACTTTTGAATTGCCAAATGCCGGTGTTAAAACAAAATGACTACAACACAAGCTGTAACCTATTTCCTTCAAAATTGAGCCGGAGTGGGTCTTATAAAACTGTCAGCTTAGATTTGTGTTGCAAAGCCACTGCTAAAACAGAATCGCACTTGATACCACTGATCTACTACATGCTGTATGTAGGTAAATCAATATTAGCCTGATTGCCACCGCCTCTGCCATCACTACCCAGGAGTGCTGGAGTCAGTTGAGGCACAGTAATCAAAGCAGACTGGGATTAATAAAACATCAGAAATGCTTATGGCTTCCTTAAAGACTCAACAATCTTTAAAAAGTTAGAATGGATGATTCAAGGTGCAACAGCAGCAGCCTGACAGCAGAAGGGGATCTTTCTCACAGAAACAGAATCAAACAACCGAATCTGAGAGGGAACAATATTTCAGCACTTTGCTAGGGCTGCCATACGTCCGGACCTTACCAGGATTTCAAAAGCAGAATTGACATCCATGGAGAATTTCAGGTTTTTCGGGTTGCCCTGGTTTTGGCAAACTTAATTTTGCCTATTTTCTGTGGGTGTGGTAAGTGGTTGCAGGCATGCAAACTATTGTGCCTGTTCCATCCAGTGCATCATAAAAATATTGCCAGGGAGCAGCAAATGGTACGTCATCTCTGACGTACAGAACAAAGGATGTAGTAAGCTCTTTGGGAGGATTCCAGGTGTTTGGCCATCTTTTAAATTGGGAAAATGCTGCTCAGAAAGCCCAAAGAGATCTTGATGCCAGTTTGGAAACTTCAATTATTCCAGAATGTGGCTGCTAGACTGGTGACTGGGAACAGCCGCTGGGACCATAGAACATTGGTTCTACATTGGCTCCCGGTATGTTTCCGAGCACAATTCAAAGTGTTGGTGCTGATCTTTGAAGCCCTAATAGGCTTTGGCCCTGTATACCTGAAGGGTGTGTCTCCACCCCCATCATTCAGTCTGGACACTGAGATCGAGCACTGAGGGCCTTCTGTCGGTTGCCTCACTGCGAGAGGTGAGGTTACAGGGAACCAGGCTGGCGGCCTTCTCAGTAGTCGCACCTGCCCAGTAACACCCTCCCATCAGATGGTAAGGAAATAAACAACTGTTTGACTTTTAGAAGACATCTGAGGGCAGCCCTGTTTAGTAAAGCTTTTAATATTTGATGTTTTATCAAACTCTGTTGGGAGCCGCCCAGAGTAGCCGAGGCAACCCAGTCAGATGGGTGGCATACAAATAATTTTTATTATTATTATTTCAATGGGGAATTCAAAACAATGTTTTTGAATTTTGGGAAGCCTCTGTGGCTATCTATCCAGGTGGTGTTAGCCTCCAAGTCTCATCAGCTCACCCAGCTGACGCTCCCTGGACAGGAACAAGAAGAGTCATAATTCAGCCAACTCTGAAAGACCACAGGTTCCCCAGCTCTGCATTAAAGTGAGTCTTCCACTGACTGATCCAGTGGATGCACCCCATTTGCGACAACTTCTGCCAGACCATGTGACAAACTTGCTTCTGCTGTGTTGATGCTTTCTTTCCCTCTACCTGTTCACACACACTAAAGTTTGCCCCTTAGGGGTTGAGACAGCCATTATAAGAGGCATTTATAAAGATGAAAGAGAACTTTTCCTAGGAGCTCAACAAGAACCGTATTTGGGGGTCCAAGTCAACTGAGGTGAAAAGCTCATGCACTGATCTGGGGCCATAATGGCACTTATTTTTTCATTACAATTAGGTATATGAGATCCCCAGAGATAGTTCTCCCATGAAAAAGATAGCAAGTTTGTATGATGTTAAAATTACTTTCTCCTTTTATTTTACTTTTTATTAACTAGTCAGATACTTATTATGCACTCTCTGTGTCACATCAATATAGACCATCTGTCGGGACCATATTTCAATATTTAATAGTTTGCACAAGCCCGATCCTAACTGAAGCTTTGTGATGGCTAGATCTTACTAAAAAGCATTGGCACTTGAGTGAGTTGAAATCTTTCAATCCCATCGGTTTCAATAGGATTTACAGCACAATCCTACATATTGTTATGAACTGGGGGCGGTGTAGGCTGTATGCCTGAGCCTCCTTCTAATTCCTTGATACAGCACAGATTCCATTCCTGGAATAGGAAGCCCAGCTTCCTGGTGAGGTAATGACCCTCTAAGTATGGACCATTAAGGTAACAAAGGAAATGGTTCTGTGCCAGAGTTGAGGCAGAGAGAGGGGGAGGCACCCAACATCATGTTAACATGATGCAGTTTCAAATGTGTATATTACAGACACACAAATGCTCCAACACAGAGATTATATCACATAACTTGTAACTTTCTACATGCACATAGAAAGGGCATGTGTGCATATGCACATGTATCTATGCACCAAAACTCAACTTGGAGCCAGTCAGGTACTTAAGTGATAATCGGAGAAATCCCTGATCACGTGTCACTGCAGTGCGAGTTTGCCTTGCTAAGATGGAGGCATGCAGATGTTACCCAAACGCTTCTATTAACTTAATCTTCCTCAGAAGAGCCCTTCTGCTGCCAAGTGCTTAAGAGTGACATTCAGGATTTAGATGCCATTTTTGTTCGCTGCCGAGGACTAGTCATGTGTAGGAATCTGCGGGCCAGATAATAGGGCTTAGAAGAGAACGCCATGATAACAGATTACTTGCTGCCGTTGATGAACTACAATACAAACGCGAGCCAAAAGAGTGCCTAATCTCAAAGTGCCCTTTCTAAGAACTAATTCTTAATTATTTCATTTGTCAGGGGGGCGCTACATGTGTGTTTCTGCTTTTAAAAAGCAAAACTAAAGTCAAGCAAAAGCTTCGTACGCTGCTAAACGACATAGAACAATCTGTATTATCATTAATTGGGTGTGCCGTATTAATATTGATTGGTTATACTATTAGAAGAAGACAGAGAAATGCATTAAATCAAACAAGGGGGAGTTTTTCTTTAAAAAAGAAAAAACCCAGTCAGAAAGAAATAAAGTTTTAAAAGATTTATACCTTAACACAAAACTTTAAAACATATTCAGCACAACAAACGTTATCGGGCTCTGTCCAGTTGTCTTGGCATATGGTGTTGTCTAAGTAATGAAGCTTGCCTTTATATGTTTTTAGCTCAGTTGTTACGTGGGAGGAAATAATTGTACAAGGGGAGGAAAATACCCCAAAGAAAGAATGTTAGCAGATTTAACTTGTTATGGTCCAGTCCTCAGCTTTAAGCCTTCATAACTGATATGGTGGGAAGTGGAGCTCTTCACTTCCACCAGTGCGGCGGAGAATTGCAGTGGAGAGTTGCCATGGGATGAGGCAAGAGACAAAGGAAGGGAGCATGTGAAACTGGACAGTGAACCTGTGGCCATCTGGTTGCTGTTGGACTCCAAACCCACCCACCATAAGCCCCAGCCAGCATGGCCAATCGTCAGGGATGATGGGAGTTGTAGTCCAGCCACATCCAGATTCCCCACAGGTTCCCTTCCGCTGCTGTAATGCGACTGGCCGCCTCCCTCAGAAACTTTAATGTCATCTCCCCACACAGACCAACAAGGAAGACAAATAGAGAAGTGAGAGGGGAGTCCAACCACAACCAACACCCCCCCAGAATGTTTCTGACACAAGTTTCAGACTCAGTTCTTTTTCCAGAATGAGTTGTAAGGTCACTGCAGTCACACACAGAGGCAAGAGAGAAGGTGTGGTTCTCCTATGCCATTTGACTCCTGCTTTTTTAGATTCCTACTTTGATCAGGGTGCATCATTCCCAGTTTACAAATGGAGAACTGAGACTGGAGGCTCATCCACACTTAACTTTTGTTTTCTAGGCAGTGTCTGCTGAATCAGTGCGAACAGCAATCAGGATTCTCTGTGGAATTGTTTTCAGCAGTAAAGAGCAGGTTTTTGTGGGGAATGTGTCAGGGCAGTTGGACACAGCGCTTTGAAGCACAGACCTGCACCTAGAAAGTGTGGATAAGCCCTGACTTTGATTCAAATCATGGGTGAAATATGAGTTTAATTCAGTTGTCCAATGCCTCTCTTTTTAAAAAATAAAAAATAAAAAAATCCCAATGGACTACCAAGCTGAACCATACAGGCATGTAGCTATGGTCCCCCTACCTCCATAATAAAAGACATCAGGTTATCTGGATGATCTTATTATCTCCTGCTGAAGACTGTAAATAGTTTTTTGGGGGGTTTTTTAAGTGCACTTTGCCACATGCTTTTCTCATCTCAACATCTACAAGCAAATTTAGATTTCCAAAGCTAACATAAAGTAGAATCCAGTTTCCCCACCTGTGAATGATCCTAATGTTTTGTGAATGGGTCTTCCATGTGCACCCCATCTGTGCTGTTGTGGGAGGTTTTTAGGCAAAACAGTGCAATAACAAAACAAAAGTGAAGATATAGGCTATACACTAACTGGCATATCTTCAAGTTACCATATAGTCCCAGTCCCAGTCCTGCAACTGTTTTCACATAGTACCAATTTCATGCATGCAGATATGAGTGTTAAACTCTGACCACACACGTTATTCTCCATTCACAGGCTCTTCCTGATCAGATAGGACTTTTTGCTGCAGGGGGTGGGGAGGACAAGATGGCGCTCCCCATTCCACTCAGGGTAGCTAACCAGACTGGCTATTTGATCTTACTTCAACACAGGCAACAGGAAGCTTTTTCTGCCACACCTGAGCTCCACAGACTATCTTAGGAAGACAGCTATGCCCTCCTAGTGCCTTGATTCCATTTTCTGCTCCCCAACTTATGCTGCCTGAGACAGTTATGTACCTCACTCTTCCTAATGGTAGGGCTGGCTCTGCTTCCTGACACATGTTTCACAGAATACAAGTGTTAAGTTGTGGGTGAACATATCAGACGACACAGCGATTCTTCAAACAGCTCTTGTTTATTCGGAGGCCAGAGCAGAACTGAACTGAAGGGCTCAGTCAGCCTGCTTATATAGAGCTCCACTACAACGTTACTGTAGCAACTTTCTAAAACCATCCAATCACTGAACGTCAGTTTCGATCCTTCATTTGCATAACTATCTACAGTATCCCCCTGCTGGCCCAGGGTGAGAACTTCAGTACATAACACCAAGGAAACTAATGGAACCATGAATATTTCTTTTAAGGCCCCTCAACAGTCTGGGCTGGGTGAATAGTCTTGCCTCTTCTTAAGGTTCTGCAGGGCCCTGAAAACTGGGTCTGAGAATGCCTTTTTCATAAGGAAGTGGGGAAATAAATATAAAAGCCAAAGCATGTATTTAAGCCTGTGTTTACACTTGCAGAGTGACCATCCAATTTATTTGGCACAGGGCAACTGTATATCAGCAGCACCTGGGAAGGAAAAGAGTGGGAGGGAGGAACATTGAATTCTATGTTCCTTTCCATACATTTCCCCGCACATAATAAATTCTCTATAACATATTCTTGGTAAGCCATCTTGAATCAAAATGGTGTCCAGTTGTACCCAAACAGAGAGGAAAAACCCTGCTCACAGTAACCGCCGCAGAAAATTTGGTCAAAATATATTCCACAATATATAGTAGATAAACATATTAATACCTTTGGTTGGGTGGATTCTAGCAGCAACGTTGTCCCATTCCTTGGTCTTGGCAGGACCCTTCTGTCCATAAAAGCTGCATGACAAGCAGAAAGTGAAGCATGAGGAGACTCCTCCTACTACAATTTATTACCTGTTCTTCACCTAAGGTCCCAGGCCAGGTTGCAACAATTAAAATACAAAATCAGTATTAAAACAGCATCTTAAAAAGCAGAGATATCACCTTGCCGACAAAGGTCCATATAGTTAAAGCTATGGTTTTCCCAGTAGTGATGTATGGAAGTGAGAGCAGGACCATAAAGAAGGCAGATCGCCAAAGAATTGATGCTTTTGAATTATGGTGCTGGAGGAGACTCTTGAGAGTCCCATGGACTTGAAGCACCACTTTAGCTAATGGGGCCTCCTGCAGCTGCCACGCTGCCAGAGCCCGATTTCTGATCTCATCCTGAAGCAAAGTTCTTAACCTGAAGCACTATTTCTGGGTTAGCAGAGTCTGTAACCTGAAGCGTATGTAACCCGAGGTACCACTGTACCATATTTTTCTGTGTATAACACGTGTATAAGACGCCCCCTATTTTTTGGGACCTTTGTTGGCAAGGTGATGTCTCTGCTTTTTAAGATGCTGTCTAGGTCTG
The DNA here is from genome assembly GCF_964270895.1 of Podarcis filfolensis. Classification (NCBI taxonomy): domain Eukaryota; kingdom Metazoa; phylum Chordata; class Lepidosauria; order Squamata; family Lacertidae; genus Podarcis; species Podarcis filfolensis. The sequence goes on from NC_139606.1 coordinate 29,601,416, forward strand.
TATAGTTAAAGCTATGGTGTGCCCAGTAGTGATGTATGGAAGTGAGAGTTGGACCATAAAGAAGGCTGATCTCCAAAGAATTGATGGTTTTGAATTATGGTGCTGGAGGAGACTCTTGAGAGTCCCATGGACTGCAAGGAGATCAAACCTCTCCATTCTGAAGGAAATCAGCCCTGGGTGCTCACTGGAAGGACAGCTCCTGAAGATGAGACTCCAATACTTTGGCCACCTCATGAGAAGAGAAGACTCCCTGGAAAAGACCCTGATGTTGGGAAAGATGGAGGGCACAAGGAGAAGGGGACGACAGAGGATGAGATGGTTGGATAGTGTTCTCGAAGCTACTAACATGAGTTTGACCAAACTGCGGGAGGCAGTGGAAGACAGGAGTGCCTGGCGTGCTCTGGTCCATGGGGTAACGAAGAGTCGGACACAACTAAACAACAACATTACACAACATTTTAAAAAGCTTAAAACAACTTAAAAATGGGAGGGTCTTAAAAATATAGATCTTAAGTGTCAAAAACTAGGAATAAAGAGGTGAATCTTCAGCTGTTTCCCAAGCTGCACCTGCCTGGTGAATTTCAAGCTATATCATACCTGTTAAAGGCACAAGAGCACTATCAGAAAAGTTGCCAACACCTGTCAGGGAATTTGTGCCAGTTGTATATCATGAACAACCCACCTGAAGCCATCATGCTGATTTTATGAAAGCTTTGGGGGGGGGAGCTGCAATTCTATGCACATTTATGGGGAGTGAAACTCAGCAAGGCTTTTTTTAAAAAAAAAGTTAGCATGTTAGGCTTCACAATGGTATAGTATATCTTTGGTATAATGTTCACTATCATAGCAATTTCAAAACTGCAACCCTCATCCACCCTCATCCATGAAATTCTGCATTATTCTGAGTTTAAGGCATTATACTAATAAGGAGCAATCCTTAATACAATTTGTGGTGTTACACTCCAGTACCTATAATATAGGGCAGCCTATTCCTCTCCCTGCTTGCCCTATAATATTTAATCACCATCTTTCATTGGTGTATCAGTTTGATGTCCTCCAGAGATTTTGGGCTACAACTCCCATCATCCCTGTCCATTGGCTGATGGGCACTGAAGTTTGAAACATCTGGAAGACACCAAGTTGAAGAAAGTTGGTTTATTGTGGAAATAATATACCAGCTTAGCCTCCATAATATTGTCTATATATTTTAAAAAAATATCAAACTGGTATCATATTGGGAAATTTTATCTTCTGCTGATTTTTCTAAATTAATAACTTTTATAATAAAAAAGAGGAAGGATATAATGGAAACAGTCTGTTGCATTTTGTCGACCGCAGTGTGAGAGTTGATTTAACATTAGCAGTATACAGAGCATACACACACACACACACACACACACACACACACACACACACGAAAAAAATATCATACAAGCTGAATCCTGAATTCCAGTTTAATTCAAAACGACTTGGCAGAAAATCTCTAGGCCACCAAATGCTATTATAAAGCACTGCATTCTCATTAAAGGTCTGAGTCTCTCTTCCCGCCCCCCTCCCCGAGGGCAGGCTCCTCGTGAGGCTGTCCCTCTGGCATAACATGTGACAGAGCTAATCTGTCTTCACTTGGACAGCACTGCAGATATGCAAACCCAGGTGGCACTAATAGGTTTATGGAATTGGATACAGTATGTTACACTGTGAGAAATTCCCATAGATCAATTCTGCAGTGAAGGTTAACCGACAAACAAGGGACCGTAATATTCTCCCCTCCCTCCCTCTCTCCCTTTTCATGGGCCTGCTAACAATTTTATGCTTTTAAAAATAAAAGCAGGGAGATTCTCCCATTCTAGAATAGGGTGGGGGTGGGCATCATTCGCTAGCTTTTCTGTGTGCATATGAAGAAACTCAGAGAGAGAGGCAAATCCTACTTTCAGGTATTGTAATTCTAGGACACATTCGCCCCCAGTTAAGTTGACTAGCAATACAACTGTTCTCTCTGTTCTCTATGATTGCTGGAAAGGGATAGATAGGGTCACTTGGAAATCTCCCCTCTTTCAGAGCGGAATCGGGATTTTTGCTGCTGTTCAGTGGCACAGAGATTCTACTGAGAACAAAAAGACTGCTGGTCACATTCTACTACAATGCAGGCAATCTCCTGGACCAGGAAGGTACCTGATAATAAGCAAGGAACAGTGAGATCTTCTTATTTCTTATGCACGTGTGTGTGAGAGAGAGGGGGGGGTGAGCAGGTTGTGGACTATGTAGGATGACATCATATAGGAAAGAGGCATAGCTGAATGACAGCACTGCACAAAATAAACAAAAGCTCTGACTCATTACAAGGCCACGTTTCATTGTCGTGATCACCACATATGGATTGGTGCTTTCTATACATGGCTAATGGGAGGGGCATTGTTAGTGTGAAACCACGGAATAATCGGACTGCAGGGTTGGAAGTTGACCCCCCCCCAAGGGGTCATCTAGCCCAACCCCCTGAACACAGGAATCACAGCTGAAGAATCCTTGGGAGATGGCTATCCAACCTCTATTTAAAAACCTCCAGGGACAGAGAGTCCACCACCCTTCAAGGTGGTCCATTCCACTGTTGAACAGCTCTTACCGTCAAAAAGTTCTTCCTAACATTTAGTCAGGATCTCTTTTCTTGTAACGTGAATCCATTGGTTCAGAGCCTACCCTCTGGAGTAGCAGAAAACAAACTACCATGTGGTACTCCTTTAGATACCTGAAGATGGCTATCTCAGTGGTCTACTAAACCCCCCTAAATCATCTTCACATGCACTGCTGTCAAGCCAGGTGTCCCCCACCCTACATTTGTGCATCTGGTTATTGCAGCCTAAGTATAGAAGGAGGAGTTAGCACATTGTTATTAATTATTATTATTATTATTATTATTATTATTATTATTAGCATCCACTCTGGGCAGCTTCCAACATATATAAAAACATTATAAAACATTACACGTTAAAAAGCTTCTCTATACAAGGCAACCTTCAGATGTCTTCTAAAGGTTGTATTATCTCCTTGAAATCTGATACCAGAGTGGGTGCCACTACTGAGAAGGCCCCTCTGCCTGGTTCCCTGTAACTTCACTTCTCACCATGAGGGAAACACCAGAAGGCCCTCAGTGCTGGATCTCAGTGTCGCGGCTGAACAATGGGGATGGAGATACTCCTTCAGCTATCTTGTCTCTTGTTCCCATAACTGTTCTTGTGCTTTTTTTCTTTGCTGCGGGAAGTACCTAAGATCATGACTATGCTGTGCTAGTTTGAGACCAACCTAACAGCAGCTGGCACAGAGGAACTGTAGGCTTGGCCTGCCTGTTTATCCTGATGTAAACTCAGACGACATCAATAAGAGACCCACAGACAAAGGCAACAGGTGAACAATATATGAAACACCTCAGTGGGAAATCTGAATGAGGGCCTTATCTAATTAAAGAGGGCATTGCCATGATTACCTGAATATCAGTCTAATTATTATTAGAAAGTGCATATTCACAGTGGAGGATTTTAGGCTAAAAAGTTGATGAGCTGATCATTTGCGGTCATTTAAAAATCCCAAGGCACCCTTTGTATGATGAGTGGTTTTAATCTCAGTATCTTGGCTGGTCTCCAAACATTGGTAATAAATTACATTCCTCTCTTCCTAAATTCCCTGTATTTTACCCCAGAGATGGACAAACTTCCACTGACAGACGAAGGCTTTCATCCACATGAATTGCAAACCTTTAATACTGGTGTTGGGGGAAATGCAAAAAAATATTCATAGCTTTGGGGAGATGGGGGGAGGGTAGCAACTCAATAGTCTAAGAGTTCAATCCTTCAGTTCAGTGTGGGAATTCAAAACTGGGCATAGAGTTTACACTCCCCACAGTCATTGCCCTGTTTATTTAAATAGAAAAAGTTGTTCTACACACAGGTAAATTTGCATACAATATTGAGCTGCCCCCTCTACTGGAGTTAATGAGGCAGTTTCTGTGCACATATATTCTTGTGTTCTGGGCTAGGGGGTTGGCCTAGGAATTGTAGAATTGTACAGTTGGAAGGAACCCGCTAAGGGACATTTAGTTCAACCCCCTGCAATGCAGGAATCTCAACTAGATCATACATGACAGACAGCCACTCAACTTCTGCTTGATAGCCTCCAAGGAAGGAGAGTCCACTACCTCTCATGGGAGTCTCTTCCACTGTCGAACAGACTCACTATCAGAAAGTTCTTCCTGATGTTTAGTCAAAATCTCCTTTCTTGTAACTTGAATCCATCAGTTCGGGTCCCATCCTCCAGAGCAGGAGAAAACAAACTTGCTCCATCTTTCATTTGACAGCCCTTTAGATATTTGAAAATGGGTATCATATCTCCACTCAGTCTCTTCTTATCCAGGCTAAACATACCCAACTCTTTCAACCGTTCCTCATAACGCTTGTTTTCCAGCCCCCTGATCACCCTCCTCTGTGCATATTCTAGCTTGTCGACATCCTTCTTAAATTGTGGCACCCAGAACTAGATACATGGCCTAACCAAGACTCTTTAAAAGATTTCAAATGGACAGGTCACCTGACACATGGGCAGAACAGTAAGACTGCAGTTTTCAGTTTTCTAGTACACAAGGGTACGAGAGAAGTGGGAAAGCTGGGTTCTCAAAAGAAGTGAAGAACCCACTGTGGTGATAACTGTTCTTTCTTCATCCCTAGTTACGCTTTGAGAATGGCTGAACAATGAAGACAGTTTCCCTCTTTCAAGGCTAACAATGTCACTGCTGGAGAATGTCCTTTTCTTTAAAAAAAATATGAGGGGGAAGGACAAAATTAAAATGTGGGGGAAACAACAAGTGACTATGCCGCCATTCAAGGACTGTTATTAATCTGAGAGATAACTACAGAGACCACAGTGTCACAAGCTTCCCGCTCACCCTATTTCCCACAAGATGGAACACACTGCCCAGTCATGCACAAGGCCGAGACGATGCACTTCTAGCTATAAAATTCTCCCTGTTTTGTCATTCCACAAAAGGGAATGTGACCACCAGCTTCAGCCAAAAGCATGTGCCTCTTCTGTAGACAAACAAGTTAAGATGGTTCAGTCCTATTACCAAGAGGAAGCAGGAGAAAACAATAAAAAGACGAAGGAGGCAATGTGAAAACGCCACACACAAATGTAAAGACTTCATAACAGGGTGTAACAGCTACAACTGCTCAGAGACTGAAGGGTCCCTGTCATCCTGGATCATGAACCTCTCTTACACAATTTTCCTTCCATTGTGATGCCTCCCACTTTGAAAGCCTACTCATCTTCACATTCGAAGGATGGCATATGGGAAGAGGGAAGTGGGACAACGAGCTCAGAATAACTTATGTGGCAGCAACTGATGCAAGATGAAGTCTCGCCTAGAGCGATCGTTATTTCCCCCACCAGGTTGTCCTGCAGCCAGCGCCTCAGAAAATATTTGTGGGGCTTTGCCACAGCTGCTGTTTCTGCCCTTTGGTAACTTATCACTGACACCTTTGCTCTGAAAAACACCTTTGGTTTCAATCTTCCGAGGCATGGTCTACACCAGGGGTATGGAAACCTCAGTGATGCTCAGTGTTGGGGAACCTCGGTGCGCAACAAACCCTACTTATGACACCCCACTCAAGAGAGAGCATAAAGCCACACAACCAAACACCAAACTGCTAGCAGGGGTGCGAGTCGGGACAGAATGTAATGGGAACAGTCAAATGGCCTACTAAGAACTAAATTTGCTGTGAGAGAATTCTGTGAGTGATGACAGATGTTGTGGGGCATAGAAGCTGCCTCAGTATGATTGTATTTCATTTCCTGTAGGATTTGGGGGTCCTTCTGAATTAAAAGGCAGGATAGGGATCGAATGAGCAATAACAAAATAGGCTGTTCAATGTATCAGGGCTCTATCACTTCATTTACGTGTGTGTGTGTGTGTGTGTAAGAGGGGGGAGTGAATTTAGCATGAGGCCTAGGGAGAAGTTGTTGATTTCTAGTCTCTTTTGTGTGGAGATGAACAATGTGAATTATATTTTAGGATAAGAAAGATTTATCTTAAAAGCAGAAACAAAACAGCAATAGCTAAGGAACAAGCAAGAATAGCCTAAAACCATCCCAAGTAAAAGATATGTTTTTATTTTCTTACTGGGGTGCCATCTTGATTTTCCTCCTCAAGCACCACAATGTCTTGAACCATCTGTGGATATCTGGAGGTACCCTGTGCTAGTCCTCTACAGATAAACAATATCCGCCAATTTGATCCATCTCTCTCCGAAAGATGCTGACAGAGAACATTAAACAAAACATCAGAAGAAGAAGAAAAGGCAACTGAAGAAAAAAGACAAGCTTGCTTCACATCAGCATCAATTGGCCATGCTCCTTTGACACTTTCTTATTTTCCAACAAGCAATTTGATTTTGCTCTACCTCAAAGCAAAGTCATGGGGTTTCTTGAAAAGAAAAAGAACAACAAAGATTAGTTATTTTAATGTATTTAACAATGATTTCAATGAACAAATGAAACAATGAATTCTGACTTTCCATGTCACTGTTGCCACACGCTTCAATTTATGCATCAGAGGCTCTCTCTTTTTTCCAATTTATGTGGGAAGGATGGGGCAGAACGACAGCCATAGTCTCTGCTTCCAACCCTACAGAAAGATCACAGGACTGTGGGTCAGGTGAAACCCCTATCTGGACTGAATGAGACCCCCTATCTGAAATCCCGGAAAGCTGTAGCCAGTCAGTATATATAGACAATATGAAGATAGATGGACCAACGGCCTCACTTAGTATTCCAGTTATCTTATTTATTTTATTTAACAAAACTAATATGCTGCTAATATGCTGTGAATAAACCTCTAAGTGGCTGCAGCCTCCCCGTGTTCAGCTGAAGGTGGTCTGACTGCAACCTAAATTGGGGACCCCAATCTCACAGCCTACACATGTACTCTCTCTGCCCTAGGGTGCAGAGTAAATTTCATTAAGCTCAATGGGGATTGCTTCTGGTAGACAAGTATAGGAATGCACTCTTAATTCATCAAAATGCGTTGATCTGAGAGGCAGGGAGAACATGCATAATCCCAATGCCACACACAAACTTTTCCTGAGGTTCTTATATATTTTTTTTAAAAAATGGGGGACTACTTAGTCTCCCATCTGCATTCTTAAGTGACTGTAGTGGGGACAGGGGTGCTAACGAATAAAATATTGGGGGGGCAGGTAAACCAGGTGAGCCCAGCCCCACATAATCTATCACACACACACCACTTGTATGGCAATGCCCATCAAATTTTGAGGGGGCGCAGTCCCCTCAAATAATTTATGGGGGGACAAAGACCCCCCAGCCCCTAGGAGTTGTCTACTATGAGTGGAGGGTATTCAGTGTGCTTTTTCAGAATGTGCAAACTGATCTGCAGTGAGTTTCAGGTCAGGAGGAAGTGTGAAACAGAAAGAGGTGTGGAATAAGCCAGGTCGCCATCCTACAGGTCAACACACAATCACCTTTGTCTCTGAGTAATTTCCCACCACTGACCTTTACATCTCTGAAGGGACAATTGTGAAAAGCAAATATTTGGGTCAGATTTGTTCCAAGGACTTAAGATGCCTTGCTTTGCTTTCTGTATTGTTCACTCAAGCTTTTATCAACATAATCTGAAGGAACACGAAAACTTCGCAAAGGCTCAGAATATGGCAGATTTGGTAAGGATTTTATCTGAAAATGGAAAAAGACAATGACGTGTAACCAGTAAGGTGAGCAGAATGAACATAGGTATCTATTTCCTAAAGGTGGTCTGATTCTAGCAGGAGATTTCCCACCCCGACTTTCCATTTAAGGGAAGATTTAGGGCACCCACATGGGTGGGCTCTAGATATGTGGGGCCCTTAGCCCTCCATATCCCTCTCCTATGTCAGTGCTTCCTGGGTAAACTTCAGGCTTAGCAATTGGCCTGGGCTAACCTACCATTGTAAATTTCCCACAATCCCCTGGGGCCATGCTATGATGAACATTCCAGGGCATTGTGGGAAATTTTAAATGATGGCTTGAAACCACCCAATGCAGGGGCCCTAGAGAACCTATTGCCAGTGGACCCTACCAGGGCGACAGAGCCCAGGCAGTTGCGCAAAACTGCCTGGTAGCATCAGCAGTCTTGATACCCACTTAACTTCCATGCCACATAAGCAGTAAACACATTCTTCAACAGTCTTCCACAACCTGGCACCCCAAATGTTGTTTGAAGCCATCCACACAAGCCAGAATGACTCGGGTTGCCATATTTCAAAAAATGAAAATCTGGGCACAAGAGTTGTTGAACTTTTTCTGCCCAGACGCTGTTTATGGGGGGCAAATCCCGGCTATGTCTGGGAAATTCCAGACGTATGGCAGCCCTAAGAATGACCAATCAGGGATGATAGGAGAAAGTTTGACCTCCCATTTTCTCTGGACCCTGAAGTTGGGGGTCAAAGGCATGCCAACCTTTAAAAAGGTATATACTGAACTGATATACTGAAATTCTGAACTGATACACCCTAAACAGTGCTCACAGTTCTTAAACCTGCAAATGAGAAAGTTGCAACAGTTCATTTGAGCTTTCATAATCATTCCAAACAAATGTGTAGGGTACAAATAAAATTATTTATTATTATTATTATTATTATTATTATTATTATTATTATTACCTATTGCAACCTTGACACCAGTGTCACAACAGCAACACCAGTGACCAAAGCGTGAAAAATAGGGACCTGGTTTCATATAAATGAATTTCAAAGTGAAAGATTTAAAATTGTAGAGAAAGGGAAATTAGTGCATTCCCCCACCTCCCCACACCGACCTCCCAATATAGTCTTAAGGGGCCAGATATGAAGTCCTACACATTACTTTACAATAGAAAATGATACATTTTTTAAAAAAAATCAAAACTTAAAAATACCTTATGCATAATGATTTCATTTGACATCTACAAGCCACCATCATAAACATTTAAATACTCATATAATCATAGCCATATGTGGAGCTATTCTCTTTGCAGCTACTTGGGAGACATTTTACAGAAGTCCCTACACATTATTTGCATTAACATCAATTAGGTGAACAACCATAAAAGCAAGTGACATTTTGAGAAAATACACAGAAGCCTAAATTAATAACACGGGGCACAATACAGCTTGAGTTAGCAGCATAGTACATGAGGCCCATTGGAAAGGATCAGAAGGCACTGCCTTGTGCTGAGTTAGTCCATTAGACCAGCTCAGTAGTACCAACACAGGCTGGCAGCAGCTCTCCAAGGTATTCCCCAGCTTTAACTGAAGATTTCAGGGAATGGACCTGGGAGATGTGTTCTACCTCTGACCCTTTCGATGGGAGAGATTCAAGCATATAGAACATAGAATTGTAGAGTTGGAAGGGACCCTGAGGAACATCTAGACCAGGCATCCCCAACCTACAGCCCTCCAGATGTTTTGGCCTACAACTCCCATGATCCCTAGCTAACAGGACCAGTAGTCAGGGATGATGGGAATTGTAGTCCAAAACATCTGGAGGGCCCAAGGTTGGGGGTGCCTGATCTATTCTAGACCCCACAATGCAGGAATATGCAGCTGTCCCATACAGGGATCGAACCTGCAACCGTGGCGTTATCAGCACCATGCTCTAACCAGCTGAGCTATCCAGGCTTGTTTAGCTCTTCCTTTTTTTATTAGTGGGACTTTAAAGTGCACAATTCTAGCTGCATCACACTAAAACATTAAATTAACTTACAAAATGTTGTAGGCTGATCCATCCTCAGAGAGACACAAAGGGAAGGCCAGCTAGATGTATTGATATTGTTTTGTGCCCTGGGCCTTATTCCTGACGTGTTGTGAATGATACATGAATTGCTTATTACAGGCAACAAACATTATTATTCTTATTTATTCGATATATACCCTGCCCTTCCTCCACAAGAAGTCTAGGGCATCACGCAGAGCAACTATAGGTTAGGGAAGAGAGACAACCTCATCCCTAAATGATAGTGTGCGGGGGCTGCCCCCCACATTTTTTCCAATGCATTTCATTCCCTCCCGCCTTGTTCCCTCTGATTTTCACTCATGTTCCCAACATTCCTGTCTTTTTCTTTCGTTCCTTCTCTGTTATTTCCCTGCGTACCTGTTCCTGTTTTCTCTTGGTTTCTGAACGTCCAGGGGCAGGTGAGGGGCAAACTGCTTGTGCAATAAGAGAGGGACAAGAGAGAATAAACCCTGCATTGAAGGCTGGGCTTCAGCTTTTCCTTGATCTCACTGTTGAGTAGCCCTTGCTTGTCCACCCAGCTGTAAACGGATGCTTAATCCACTGGGATTAGGAAATCAAAAGGCGACTTCACATGGTGAGCCTCAGTATACTGCCTGGTGTTCTGCTACAAAGTCGTAGAAACTGTCTACCTTAAAACAAACCTGCCTCATGAGCTGGAAGCATTGACCTTTGGTCTGATGATATAAGGAGGAGCACGTAAGTTTCGTGGTAAAAGATAATTCACATGGGAAGTCACGTCGCCTGAAGGCTGCAATCCTAAACACTTAAACTGTTTAGTTTGCAATCTGTTTATTAGCCTGCAACAACGCCTTTGGACTTTAACCCAAGATCTTACAAGTTTTTAAATATCGAGAGCTTTCGGTTCATCAGTTTTAATGGGTCTACTCTTGAGTGTGACATGTGGGTGGGTGTAGATTATTGCCCTGCCTTCAGCCCACATCAACTGTTTTCAGTTCCTCCTGCAGTGCGGCACCCAAGGCCAGTCCACATACGTTTTTATGGTTGTTTACAAGCCATTGAATCACCCTCGGTTTCTACTTGGAACAGCTTTCCTCTCCTCAGCTACGCCCTGCTCTAAATTATTCTCAGCTCCTTCATATGTACTATTTCAGTGCAGAGCCCAAAAGGCGAATGGGAATGTTCTTTTAAACATTTTCACCGAGGCAATTTTGTAATAGTAAACAAGCAAGATACTTCTGCTGTCGCCGCAAAAGCTACCCACCATGGCCTTGCAGACAGTCCTTGCATTCCAGCTCAGCTCTGCATTTACTAGCAACTTCAAAACAATCCTTGAACCATTTGCAGAGTTCCCATTTATATGGCTTTTGAAAAGTGTCAGCCGAGCCCTTGTCTGGTGTCACCCAAGAATGCCAGTCTTCCTATTACGAGTAGCCTTTACTCATTTCCAGGAAAGTAGCCATGTTAGGGCCCTTCCACATAAGAGGATGATTGTGGAATTAATGGGTGTCACTCATGGACTTGAGTTTTTTGCACCATCTAAATGATGCCGCCATCCTCAAGATGCCAGTCATTACTTTAAAAAAAACGCAATCTGCCTCTGAAAATTGTAAGAATTACCACCCCTTCTCCACATACACAAACAACTGTCAATGCTGGACAAAGTCCAAGACAACGACTTCAGCCCAATGCATGAGTTAACAGTCATTCAGTCTTCTCAGATATATTGTTCTATGAGCTGTCAAGTGTCCCTATTTGCCAGTGACAGTCTCCGATTTACAGAAGCTGTCCCAGTTTCTGATATCAGTTTCTGATATCATCCCTTTGTTGTTGTTTAGTCATTTAGTTGTGTCCGACTCTTCGTGACCCCATGGACCAGAGCATGCCACGCACTCCTGTCTTCCACTGCCTCCCGCAGCTTGGTCAAACTCATGCTGGTAGCTTCGAGAACACTGTCCAGCCATCTCATCCTCTGTCGTCCCCTTCTCCTTGTGCCCTCAGTCTTTCCCAACATGAGGGTCTTTTCCAGGAAGTCTTCTCTTCTCATGAGGTGGCCAAAGAATTGGAGCCTCAGCTTCACGATCTGTTCTTCCAGTGAGCACTCAGGGCTGATTTCCTTCAGAATGGATAGGTTTGATCTTCTTGCAGTCTCAAGAGTCTCCTCCAGCACCATAATTCAAAAGCATCAATTCTTTGGCGATCAGCCTTCTTTATGGTCCAGCTCTCACTTCCATACATCACTACTGGGAAGTCCTTAGGAAGTCCCTATTTTCATCAGAGAAATGTTGGAGGGCATTGTGTTGTGCGACACACACACCCCAAATCAAGGAGATAAGTAACTTTACAACCTTTAAAAGACAATTGAAGGCAACCCTGTATAGGGAAGGTTTTTTTTTAATGTTTAATGTTTTATTAAGTTTTAATATATGCTGGAAGCTGCCCAGAGTGGCTGGGGCAACCCAGTCAGATGGGCGGGTTATAAATATTATAATAATAGTAACAGTGGTAGTTGTAATAACAATAATAGCAATGATAATAATTGAATAGGATGTCCTTATTTCCATCTGAGAAATGTTGGAGGGTATGCGAGACTCAGGAGACATAACTGAAAACCTGACGATCTCTGGCACATATGCTTGCTTGCTTACAACATTAAAGAAAGAAACCTCAGTAGCTCTCCAGAAAAGCAAAATGAAAACCCTCCCAAAACACCTCACCAGCATTTTAGCGGTGGAAGGCACCAGGGATAATGACTGCTCTTGGTAAATAAAGACGGTTGGGACATATGTCAAATAGCATTTCAACATACACGTCATCTCACCCTTAAAAACGACAACAAACATTTCGTTTAGTTTTCATGAGCAATTTACATTTCAGTTGAAGTTTCTGAAGAGGAGCCCTTTGGCACAGAATTTGCAAGAGAAACGCTGCAAAAGGTATTTCTCCCTCTCTCAGGGAACAGAGGTACAGGAGCCTTCTCTGTTCTGCCACTCCAGAGACATATGTTCTGCTATCCCACCAGTTATGAAGTGATTATTAGAGTGGCACAAACAGATTTTTTTTTAACTAAGTGAAGGTGCTATTTTCTCAGGTTCTGCGAGAACACACACACTAATTTTTGCCCATCCAATCTGTTCTCTAGGAGCTCAATGTCCGCAGGGTTTATGAGGCCATCTTAGGTGTTGGAGTTTTAGCAACATTTATAGGGTGCTACCTAACAGCAGAACTTTGAAGGGTGGGGGGGAGAAGAAGTGGAAGAGAACAATACAAGTTTTAAAGTCTGTGGGGGAAATAATTTAAAAACCAATTTGAAGTTATTCACCCAGACTTTGCCTTGACAATACAAACAAAGCCATGCTTTAAAATACAACTCTTTGAGGAAACCATGAATGGTCAACTGAAGCAGGGCCTCTGATTTATTATTTCAGAAACGGTGGTATCCGTTGACGAACATTTCGGTTTTTGAACACCGTAAACCCGGAAGTAAATGCTTCGGTTTTCGAACACGCCTCGGAAGTCGAACATGCCACGCGACTTCTGCATTGAGTTTTCCGTACTGAGGATTCCATATTGAGTTTTCGGTTTTCGAACGTTTCAGAACTCAAACGGTCTTCCGGAACGGATTGTGTTCGAAAACCAAGGTACCACACTGTATTTGTATAAACCTTAATATTCAGAATTTCAAAGCAGTGTGTCTAAAATCGTTTTTTATAAGAAATATGTTGATTGAGAATTTTGACATAAAATACAGTCAGAGTCTACAGAACAAGAATAGAAAAAGCAAGAGGAGAAAGAGAGCGAAAAAGAGAAAAAACCCTTTATAAAGGCCCTTTATCATATTTTTATCATATATATCCTATCATTTAACCACACAGAGAGAGGTAGACCCTCCCATCTCCCACCTGGGACCCTACATCTTCTCGCTGGGAGACCCTTTCTATCCTGCCTTTCATGCCAGGACCCCCCTTCTCCAACTGTCCCCTTCCCTTCAGTCCAATTTAAAGGACTCCTCCCTCCCACCCAAAAAAGCTTTTTATAAATGTTTAATACAGAGAATATGAACAATTAAAATTCATCACGCCAACAAAACTGAACTACCTTAACATGCCTGTTGAAATAAAGTCTTTGTCATGCACCTGAGATTCAGCAAGGAGGGTGTCTGTCTAATCTCAGGTGGGTGGGAGTTCCACAGGCTTGGGCCCACTATACCGAATGTACAGCTTCAAGTGCCATGCAGCTGAACTGGGGGGTGGGGAGGGGAGGGGACCCACCAACAGAGACCCTGAAAACCTCAGAGTTTGGGAAGGGGTGTTAATTCAACTGTTAATGGATTTCACATTGACCAAATGAATTAAACAACTATTTGTTAAGAAGCTGCAGAAGGAGTTAAAGAGGCTTGTTTTGTTTCTATGCGATCGGGTAGTTTATGAAGGCGCAGGAGCAGAGCAAGTAAATAATAATAAGAAAGTTGGCAACACCATTTTTAAATGCATACCTTGGGCTGTCACAAAGGCTTGGTTGGAGTAGTTAACAAATGTAAGACCACCACAGACCACCTTTCTCTGGACACCCTAGCATTTGTAAATTTGGTGCATGGACCCCTTCAGAAATGTTTGAAAGGAATCCGTTGTTTAAATGGGCATTGGCAAAAGTCTCTCAAAGTTCTCAGAGGCCCTACTGCACCATATTTGATGAGCAGTAGGGTGCACCTTCCGGGGGAAATGTGCCCCAAATTGATTTTTCGCTGGGTCGCAAAGTTAAAAGTCTTGTCGTTTGCTCTGTCTCCAGAGATAGGACAAAAGTTGTTCCAGGGCAGGGGGACACACACCAAACTTTCTGACTTTTTAAGAAAACAGTGTCAGTGCATCTGAGAACAGTCTATAGAATGAAACATCCTCTCTGCTAGAGGAAAAAGTATTAAACCAATGTTTCCAGAAATAGGTATTGGTTTGCACTGAGACAAATATACTTACCACTTCCTAATAAAGAATGTGCAAGGAGCCATTCTCTCTCTCTTCTGTTGAAACACCTCCGCACCATCTTCTTAGAAAATGTAACCACATGTGCTATCAAGCTTCTTGAACTGGGGTTTTAAATACAGTGATGGAGCGGTAAGTTCTGAAGTGCAGAAGCTCATCGTGACGCCCCCATAGCCACGTTCCCAAAGAGAGTCCAAAAGATGCAGGCAGCTGTGTTGATCCAAATACACACACATACATATACACAAATATACACCCACCAAAAAGCAGAAGTACGTAGCATGATAGGATCAGCTCACAATCACCAAATAGATTTTTATAGAAGAAATTCAACTCGAAAGACAAATGGAGCTTTAACAAAAGCTGAAATGAAACCTTTCGATTTTAATTAGAAATGGAGACAATCTTGCAGAGCGGTGTTGCCATTTAAACGGATAACCTGAAGTAGGGACCCCATCAAAGGAAAGGAAAAAGTATCTAGCCTCCGCATTAATGTTTTCCTCATTCTCTGGCTTCCCTCCATTCTGAAATTTACTAGACTAGTCTAGCAAACCGCTGTGACTTGGTGCAACTGCGTGAAGGAGAAGGATCCAATGGAAATACTTTTCATGAAGTTCATGCTGTGGGCACATTCTTAGCCAACAAACGTTATAGCGCTGAGCTCTTGCTAAGCCCTCAGCATGCTTGCTGAAGACAAGAGCCCATGAAGTTATTAGCTGCTATCACTGATCAATGACCAGTGGTGGTACGGTGGTGGAGACTTGGGCAGGCATGAACCTTGAGATTGTTCAATGGGATTTTCTACATCAGCATAGTGCCTGAGGATCCCCCAGGACCCTTTTGAGATGGCTGGAAGTTATTTTGTGTGACACTGATGTTGGAGAGAATGGCCTGCTAATCTAGGCACTGTGAAAGCAGAACCCCAAACAACAGAATAGGCAATTTGTCCCAGAAACTATTTGGATGGGTGCTGCAATATCAGCCCATCATTTACTGAACTTCATGAAGGTAAAAAATAAAATGAAATCCAGCATTATAGCCACAGGTAGTTTCTTGTTCTACTAGCAATCCTAGGGATGGCAATGGCTTTTGGATAGGTTCACAGGCAGACAGTGGCCATGTGCATAAAGTCAGTATGTTTGTGGAGGGTCAGTTCCAATAGCCAAGTGGACATGGGGTCAAGAACAAGGGTTGCTGCCACAATCCTGCTCCTTCAGGTGTGTTCAGTGTGCCTACAGTCAGTGCTTAAAGAAGGCTTAGCATGTGCACCTTTAAAATACTGTGATGGGTTTGTGGATGCTAGACTTCTCCTAAATCCCTAGGACCAATAGGTGCTAGAATTCAATTAAGGCTTGGGTGTCAAAAGCTAATTGGGCGAGGCTAGTCTCCTGTGTGAGATGATAGCTTGACCTGTGTGTATTTGGGCTGTGTGTTAAGCCTTTTTAACCCTCCAGAATTAGCATGTGTGGAAAGCTAACTTACCAAACTGTGTATTAAAGGTAAAGGGACCCCTGACCAGTCGTGACCGACTCTGGGCTTGCAGCGCTCATCTCACTTTATTGGCCGAGGGAGCCGGCGTACAGCTTCCGGGTCATGTGGCCAGCATGACTAAGCCGCTTCTGGCGAACCAGAGCAGCACACGGAAATGCTGTTTACCTTCCCGCTGGGGTGGTACCTATTTATCTACTCGCACTTTGACGTGCTTTCGAACTGCTAGGTTGGCAGGAGCAGGGGCCGAGCAACAGGAGCTCACCCCGTCACGGGGATTCGAACTGCCGACCTTCTGATTGGCAAGTGCTAGGCTCTGTGGTTTAACCCACAGCACCACCCGTGTCCCAAACTGTGTATTAGGCACTTCTAAATCTTAGGGAATCAACATGGCTTAAGAACTGATCAAGACAGATTAATTTCCTTGTAGGTGGTTGCCTGTAGGTAATGACCCATCAGCACACAGTAATGATATATGTGTAAATAAACCATATGTCATTAAGACATAAGTCTCTGCTGTGCCTCACTTTCCAAAAAGAAACATGGACCATGGTAGGCGTGCCTGGTACCGCTGGAATCTCACACTGTTGTTGATATTGGGGTGGCATGTAACAATACTTTTGCGGGAAATTTATTGTACTTAATTTCACTTTCCCCGATAACTTCCCTGTAACTTTAGAAATATTTATGCCACAGCAAACATTTTTGACTGAAATTTACCTGTTGTACAATCTGAGGAATAATATGCACGGTCCTTCATTTCAGACATTGAACAATGGAACCAAACTTGTTCCCTGGGAAGTCTGTAAGAAAACAGAGAGTGGTTTTTCAAGCCAGTCAGCATTGTGCTTTGATGTCTGAGAGCACACAGGCGCTGAACAGGAGCTCAGCATCACCGATATTAAGCGAGTGAGAGGTCTCTGGTGGGTTATTTTCGTGGATTCAAACAGACTCCTCCTCAATCTGCCAGGACTTTAAATACGGAACAGCCTGGCCTGCAAAGGATGCTTAGCCAGTCTTGAATTATCAGATTGCTGAAAGAAACAAGACTGCAAAGAACTGGAATATTGAGTAGGAGAGACGGGGGGCAACCCACCGCGCTGTTTCACTATGTGTGTCCTCTGTACAATAAGAAGGGGGTAAAACATCTTTGCAGATTCAACGGAGCTATGATACATGTACGTCGTATCTTGTCAAAAAATGTTCAGCAGTTTGTATGTGTGTTTGCAGGAGATTGCTGGAAAGAGGTCTGTCTCTGCACCATTTAACGTGCTTTGCTGTTAAAGCAGCAGATATCCTTGATTAATAACAAAAGGGTTTTCTCTTCTCCCCCCCTGCCTCCCCCCCACCTCCGCCTCTTAGGGATCAGAGCCGTTTCCCACCCTCTGTATGCAAACCCAGCAACACAAACTGTGTCCATTAGCATTTCAAGGGACTTCCTACTAAAGAGCGGCAATAAAGCTCCTCTCCGTGGGTAAAATCCATTTTGTCCTCTCTGGTGACATCTGTTCTAACTTCTCAAGCCAAAAAGGAAACCAGATAATGCCACAGAGCCTTTTGATTTACTGTATTGGCACTTGCAGCAATGTGTCGAACTCTTAAAGCATGTAACCCTAGTGGACGTACATGGCTGTGTCAATGGGAACATCTGCATATTCCCACCACATAGTGTGAACGGAAGGAATTCCAGAACTCCCTTCCCCGGCTTTTTTACTATCACACTTCACATTTCCATTCTTGCTTGGTCTGCTGTTGGACAACATGCATTTTAAAACACCACCACCACCACTTTTGCTGTGTATAGGCTGGTGGTGGTTTCCATACCCTCCAACATTTGTCCAATGAAAATAGGGACATTTATTATTATTATTATTATTATTATTATTATTATTATTATTATTATTATTACAGTGGTACCTCAGGTTACATACGCTTCAGGTTACAGACTCCGCTAACCCAGAAATAGTGCTTCAGGTTAAGAACTTTGCTTCAGGATGAGAACAGAAATCATGCTCCGGTGGCGCGGCAGCAGCAGGAGGCCCCATTAGCTAAAGTGGTGCTTCAGGTTAAGAACAGTTTCAGATTAAGAACAGACCTCCGGAGCGAATTAAGTACTTAACTCGAGGTACCACTGTATTATTATTATTATTATGCCCCGCCCATCTGACTGGGTTGCCCCAATCACTCTGGATGGCTTATAAAAACATAATAAAACATTAAACATTAAAAAAACTTCTCTATACAGGGCTGCATTCAGATGTCTTCTAAATGTTGTATAGTTACTTATCTCCTTAGCTTGCGGGGTTGCATAAGATGAAGAAGAGGAGTTTGGATTTTATATCCCGCTTTGTCACTACCCTAAGGAGTCTCAAAGCGGCTAACATTCTCCTTTCCCTTCCTCCCCCACAACAAACACTCTGTGAAGTGAGTGGGGCTGAGAGACTTCAGAGAAGTGTGACTGGCGCAAGGTCACCCAGCAGCTGCATGTGGAGGAGCAGAGACGCGAACCCGGTTCCCCAGATTACGAGTCCACCACTCTTAACCACTACACCACATTGGCTCGCCATACCATCCTACATTTCTCTGATGAAAATATGGATGTCCTACCATACCCTCTACCGTTTCTCCAGTGAAAACAGGGGCGTCCTGAGGAAAGTGGGACATTCTGGGATCAAATCAGAAACCAGGACGCCTTCTGAAAATCCAGGACTGTCCCTGGAAAATAGGGACACTTGAACGGTCTGGCTCTGAACCCCTCTTTTCCCACAAGTTGGCTTTCATTCATAACACAATAAATAATAATAGTCAAGCAGACGATCAGCCCAGATGACCACAATTCTTTCACAGATTTTACAAAATGTTGGGCTTGAATGGTAGCCTGCACCAACACAGAATTATTATTTTTTGGTGGGGGGAGCGGGGGCAGAGAGACATGGGAATCTTGGTATTCATACTTCAGTTACAGACGCCCGAACAATGCAGGATAAAAGACCAAATTTAAAACGTGCAGGATTC